>NC_049229.1:58513160-59159910 GCF_011100685.1 Canis lupus familiaris | reverse complement strand
TAGTAGGTTACATTTTTCTTTCCCTGAATACTACTATTTCTAATAGTTATGGAGTTAGACTGTCCTTTCTTTTGTGAAATGACAGTAAGTGGCTGTGTTTATGTGTGTGTGTGTGTGTACCATAATTACTTTTTTTTTTCAAAATAAGAAGTTGGCAATCCAACTTCCTGTAAATGAGGTGGTCTCTGATTTTATATATTTGACTTTCAAATAATTTTCACTTTGATAAGTAATACGTGGGTACCTCTAAACTCCTTTTCAAAAACCCAAATCAGACTTTCTCATACCAAAAAAGCCAGCTAGTTATTTCAAGCAATTCCACAGTGATACTGCCTGCTAACCAGATGTCAGATATGACATTTTGTCATCTTTTTCTATATTTTGGCTTGTGAAATTATGTGAACATTTTATTGTGTGTTGATTTAACAATTTTGTTTTTGAAATAAGAAAGTGATAACATGAAAATAAGAATTGGTCTCAAACATAATACAACCGAGACACAGGCAAAAAAATTAGGTGGGCTGATATGGTGACTTCTTAACCTCAATTGGACACATCCCAGTCTTAAGGTGAGTAGATATGAGTTAAATTTGAAGGAAAATGACAGTTAGAGACTATGTATAAGTGGTGGAAAAATAGCACCAATTTGTTATGTCTTCATTATGTTATGTCTTCAAAGAAGTCATGATGGTAGTAGGTTTATCATGCATTTGAGTACATTTATTTTCTTCCCTATAACTTCCATTTCTATTATCTGACCTGTCTTTGGACTATATTATGGTAGGAAAATAGGAGACTTTCTGTAGTTGTAGTCATAATTGTAGGAATAGGATTAGTAGTAGCAATAGCAGTTCTATATTAGTAGACATAGTTAAAAGCAATATGTTAGCAGTAAAGTAAAATAATTTTACTGTATTTATTAAATGTGATGATGCATATACTGTTCTATACCTATTAAGCTCTAGACAAATGTTATTTTCTGCATTGTGTTACAGTTTTCATTTTGCAGTAAAGACTCTGTCATGCACTGGTTAAATGGGAAGTCTTATGGACCTGCTTGGCCACTTGGCTCTTATTCATAGTTTTCCTTTACTAATCTAAAAGTTAAGTGCTTTAATCCAAGGTCAAGCCTCATGAAGAGGTGAACGAGAGTCAAATATAACCCACAGATAGTTAATGATTGTTTTGCTTTTGAATCTAAAATTTTCAGGCCTGACATATGGTCGTTTCCCCATCATTACCACTTCCTTATAGCTCCCTGCCGGGAATGTTTGTCATGTGACCCTTGAAGCCATTTATGCTTAAAACTCTGGACAAGTGGAGAGGAAATGGTGAGCCCGGCAGGAGAAGAGCTGGAGTGAGTTTTATTTCCTTGATTAACAGAAATTGAGGACTATCTAGTGATCTACCCTGGCTTCTCCTTGCTCCAGACTCTGCCACAATGAGGTAGCCAGTGGACGACTCAAGGGGAAGACACTTTGCTAAATCTCGGGTGACTGGCGCCTGCCTGCTGAGATCCCTAACTCAACACCACACATATTCTTCTCTCCCAGGAGCCCTTTTTCATCTACTATTGCTTTTTTTCTCTCTTCAAGAAAAAATTTAATTTATTTATTCATGAGAGACACAGAAAGAGAGAGGCAGAGACATAGGCAGAGGGAGAAGCAGGCTCCATGCAGAGAGCCCAATGTGGGACTCCATCCCAGAACCCCCGGATCATACCCTGAGCTGAAGGCAGACGCTTAACCACTGAGACACCCAGGCATCCCTGTTTGTTTGTTTAAAATATTTTATTTATTTTAGAGAGATACAGAGAGAAAGAACTCAAGTGATGGAGAGAGTAGAGAGAGAGGGAGAGAGAGAATCCCAAGCATATTCCCTGCTGAGCATGGAGCCTGAGGCAGGGCTTGATCTCACATTCCCAAGATGACCTGATCCAAAAATCAAGAATCTGACTGAGACACCCAGGCACCTCCTCTTCAAATGTTTAATTAAGTTGATTATAAGATTTTTTTTGAAGCTGGACATATAAAGGTAAATATACAAAAATTATAGATCCATCACTAAGAGACATCTAGTATAACATTTGTTTCTAAATCAAGGTTTTCTTTCTTCTTTAAAAAATTATTTATTTATTCATGAGAGACACTGAGAGAGAGGCAAAGACATAGGCAGAGGAAGACAGAAGCAGGCTCCTTGCAGGAAGGCTAATGTAATCAAGAATGACTTGATCCCCAGACCCCAGGATCATGCCCTGAGTCAAAGGCAGATGCTCAACCACTGAGCCACCCAGGTGCCCCTCAATGTTTTCTTTCCATTATATTTATATGTGAGTATTCTAAAAGACCACAATTAAGCCCAATGTAAACTAGCAAGAGTCATTCCACTAGATTTATTCCTCCTGCTGAATGACATTATTCCCTGCAGTGGAAGAGAAAGGATTTTTTTCTTTGTCCTGTTTTTACTTGTTGTTAGAAGAGGCTTTCTTTCAAACATAAACCGATTGACATATTTTTGACATATATCAATTGGAGTTTCTTTTATATAGATGTAACAAATGAATGATTTGTTACATTTTGGCCATTTAGTTATTATTATTTCTTGTGTGAGGTGATGGGGACATGACATTATATCTTAGCAAGAGTACTGGACTGAATAATAAATTTTATTGAGTAAATCCCAAAACCAACTAATAATTCTATGATAATTATATTGATATAATATTTAAGACAATGATTTACTCTTATTTCTTTTTCTTTTCCTTATTTCATTTTTACAGAGAATAAACAACCAGTGCATATATTATAGTGAATTAAAGAACCTAATCAAGACATTGGAGATAAATCATGATTTAAAATAATCTTACAAGTGTTGTTTGTAAGAGTATTAATTTTATTTTAGCTAAACTAGAACCAAAAGCCTACGGATGGTTCCAGGAAGTCAGAAATTCAATGAATTATTTGGGAAATGATGCTTACCTTGGCTTATTCAAAATTTTCCCCAATTAATAGAGATTGGCTTATGTAAGTATAATTTTCAAAAAGTTAAAGAGCATGGACCATGTCTAAATAAAAAAACCCATTTAAATGATTCCTGTGAAGTTCATTTAGAATGAGCACATGTCAAAAGTTTAACTCATTAGTGAAAGAACCAAAAGAATGGCAAATATGGAGAGTATTTGAGTAGGGATTTAAATAGTGGGTCATGAAAGGCAGGCAGAAATAGTTGGCTGATTAAGTCTTGGAGGGCATGATGTTTGGCATTATCTCCTCTATAGGACTGACATTATCTGTATCTCTACAAGATGAAAACTTAAGTTAACATGTAACCCCATGTAGTCTGGATCCTAATTAATAGTTCATTTCAAATTAAATAAAAGTAAAATCCACCAGAGAATTAGGTACTCTTTAGAAATCTCTACTGACCAATGATGCAATGTGACATTAGAATATGTAGTCTTTTTTTTTTTTTTGACTATTTTCAAATTTGGAATAGTTTTTTAATAGTCCCTCTCATGATCATAAATAATTTTGAAAGATTATTTTTATGATAAAAAATGTTCATCTCATTGTGTTTTTAATGGATTAATTTATTGAGGAGCAAGAGGTGCTAATTAACCATGTAAGCCTCCTTGTCAATCATCTAATTCAGAGATTCACAGGGTTGAATAAGAACTAAGGCCAGAGAATTAACTTTTGCCTGGAAAATTCATAAAGATTCTCATATTGCATTTTCAATAACATCTATTATTCTTGAGTTTTCTTTTTTTTTTCTTTTAATTGTTCCTGCTGGTCATCCTACACAATGGCAAGGAAAGGAAAGCAAATGCAAACCTGAAATATCCACATCCATGGTTTGTCCCTGCAGTTACTATACATTGGGAAGAATTGCTCCCTGCTCAAAAATCTACCAAATCTAATTGGGTTCTGTCTGCCAATATGAGAGTCTATAAGACACAGAGCAGGTCTTGTCCCAGATTCCTGGAAGAACTTTGTGGGAATCAGTTCTACATATGAAATACAATTCCTGTGCCTTATTGATGGGTTTGTCATATACTATTATATTAAGATTTATTCCCAACTATGTTACTGCAAATATGGACTTGATTATAGAATCAATTTGTCCAATTATATCCTGATTAAAAAGGAGGCCAAATTCTGGCAAATAACTACATTTCTAAGAAAAGTAATGAGACTCAGGAATAGCGTCTGTGTGTATGCATTTGTGTTTTTGAATTTAGGGACCAGGGTGGAGAAGATATCATTTACAAGTTCAGAACTTCAGACATATTCAAAAAGAAGAGAAAGAGCCTCTTTTACCAACAAGAAAAGGGAACACAAAACTAGTACCAAAATATTTTAAAACAAATAACTACAATTAGATTTCTCTTATCCATTCATTTTATACTATGTGAATTAAGCTTTAATCTTTTGGATTTGGGGTAAGTAGTTAGCTTCCATGAAGTCGCCTTCTGAATGACAGACACTTCTGGAAATTCTGGGTCAATTTAGAGTTAACTCGGACAATCTCAGAGTTACCTAAGTGATGCCATCTCAAGCTTCAAAGCCTGTTCTCACGAATTGAAAAACTAATAGTTAAAAGCACCTGATAGAGTCCTTTTTACTGAGGCACTGAGACTATCCTTCTTTGTTAAAAGCCCAATTTCAAGCCTGTAGCTTATAACAAAACTTTCAAGCATCTGCTGACGAAAGGCTCAATGGCCATGGTTAATTTATTGTAGTAGCCAACAATATGAGAACAGAAGAGAGTGAAATTCTCCATTGGGTTGTAAGAATCTGATCCGTTTCTCTTTTGAAGATAAAGACATGCCAAGGGTGGCAAGGGGGTTGACACATCTATGAAATTTATGATCTCCGATATATTTACAATTACTGTATTTTACCTCCCAAATTTTCCTTTGATTTCAGAAATTCCTTCCATGCAGCTCTTATGAAAGTTGTTGGAATAATAAAGAAATACGGATACATCAACCAAATGAAGTTACTTTTAGCATCTCTCTTTATATAGAGTGAAAGAAGAAATCTGTGTGCTTACCTACCACATTCTAGTTCTATGTGCAAAAGATATTTAATATAGACATAGTTATTAAATATAGACTCTAATTTTGACAAGGCAAAATCAATGGACTTATCAAAAAAATATTCTGTCTTTTGACTAAGATAGGATCACAGGTCCTGAGAACATTAGGTTGATTTCTGGCTCATCAAAGTGACAATGCAATGTTTTAAATAAACTAAACTATAAAGAAGTTAGAAGGAAACTTAACTTGTTCAGGAATGATGAACTTTGCTCTTCCCTTTACTTTTCAGATTATAGACATAAAAGTTTACTATAGCACAGAAAATGATTCTAGTGAGACAGAGAATCTGCTATCTGGGTAGATTAAACAGAAGGTAGAGACTAATATTTACGATGTCTTAGAGATTACTAAATACTGGAGGATCATTTGTCATTTTAACATAGAGAAAAAAATCCTAGTTTGCATCAATTTAATATTTGGCAGTAAATGATCAATAATCTATAAATATACCCATTAAAATGAGTCAACTCTGCAGAATTTTGACATTTTTCAAATGTCAAAATGACATTTTTTATGATAACTTGCAGTTTTTAGAAACCAAAACAAATAGGATTCACTGTACTCAAACCTTCTGCAACTTGCTGTAAATGCTCATTTTGTCCTTTATGATAATTTTGTATTGGAACAATCTGATACTTTAAGACAAAACTACTCTCTTAATCCTTAAAAAACAAAAATACATCCACATCTTGTATACACAGTTGTAATAATGGCAGCATTTCAGTATTCCATCTTACTTAAATTTTATCCAGGTATCTGAAGATTTTGCATTAATTAATTCAATTTAATATTGGATTAAAAGTTTAAGTTAATTAAGGATCTTGAGGATGATGTTTAATCAGATGGGCATTAAATATAAGCACTGTAAATGTAAAATATTTGTCAAGGTTATAATTTAAGCACATAATTTTAATTTTCCTAATTTTAAATATTTAATGGAAATACTATTAACTTATCTGAGCAATATGTAAATATGAGAACTCAGAGACATTCATATTTGTAGTCTTCTGATGGGAAAACCCAATCTTATAAAGTCATAAAAATCCTGTAAAATAACAAAATGCACTTGTATTATGTACATGTTGATAAGGGATAATACTATAGCTGTTTTTAAACCAATATTATAAACCAATCCAAGGATTCATCTTGATTAAATATACTCTAAAAAAAAAGCTCTGGCTTTTTTTCTATAAGAAGAATTTTCTTTTCTCTTAAAAGTTTGGTATACTTATTTTAACTTCAGCTTCCTTATTCTTTGGGATTCTGGGAGTGTTATATTCATGCAAGCACTTATCCAGAGTAGACCTCCTTGTAGATAGAGTCTTTGTTTCTCATGAACAAATAACATCTTAAAAAAAAAAAAAAAAAAAAAAAAAAAAAGGCTCTTGTCTGAAGCTGTAACATTGTGTGAATCAGCAGACGCAAGTGTTCTTCGCTTCTCCACAACCTCTGCACCACCTTGGCCAGAGCCTCCGGACCTCTGCGCTTCTCTTTCCACCACACCATTGTCTCTGTTAGTGCGTTACCCACACAGTGGCCAGAGAGGGCTTTGTACACACGAAAGCCTTCTGTCCTTCCTGGTTGAAGCTGCTTGCGGGTTCCCAAAGCTCGTACAATAGCCTTCCAATATAGAAACACAGCTTTCATGCATGGTTTCTGATATCAATGTATTGGAAATGAAGATGCCCAAGGATGTTTGTGAGTAACTGGGTTATTTATACCATTACCTTACAGGTATTACATGTCTTCGCACCTCCTGACAGTGTTAAGGCGCTGGAAGGTCCACTTGAGCCATGTGGCAGTTTATACCAAGTTCCAAAGGAATAAGCTCACGCCTCCCAGTCTAGCTGGTTTGCTCCCTGGAGAATCAAGGATCATCCCATGTGTATCTTTCCAACTTCATCCTATGGGATTGTTCTTCTTCAAAAATGCTTTGCGTTGGGATCAACGCTTTGCTTTCAAGATTTCTCATCCATTCTGGACAAGTGCTTGTAGTAGACCTCCTTTATTTTGAGAGCATTTAAATTTTAATTTGTCAATGTTCTTCAGATTAGGGTATATTTCACATTTACATGAGGAGAGGTACAGAATCTTCTCAATTACAAACACACAGACACATAAAAGCATTCAGCTTCCATTGCACAACATCTACAAGAGGTTAGATGTACTCTAGAAACCAAAACCCACAAGTACAAATCTAAAGGGCAGTCCTGCTTTCCAGTGGTTATGCAATATTTTAAAAAAATTTTAAGAGAGAAAGAGATAATGTGTACATATGGTGGGGGGCAGGCAGAAAGAGAGAGAGAGGGAGAGAGAGAGAGAGAAAGCAAATCTTAAGCAGACTCCACACCCAGTGGAGACCCCAAAGTGGGGCTTGATCTCATGACCTGACCTGAAATCAAGAGTCTGTCACTTAACTGACTGAGCCACCCAGGTACCCCTCCAATGGGTATGCAATATTTTACAATGTATTTGCTGTCAGTTCACAGATAGACAAACAGGTAGGTAAAAAATGACTGACAAAGGTATGGACAGACCAACAGACCTGACCAGGAACCAGAAACAAAAAATTAGAAGAGGGATGGGAAGGTGACAGCAAGAAACAGAATCAGCAAAGGTAAAGCCCTAGCGTCACTTGGGATTCACTTCTGCGACAGTATCTCCTCAGGTTTGAGGACCCCAAGAGGTGCTCTTCTCAGAAAATGTAATTGGCAGTTCTGTCCATTTGGACATGTCAGTGGAACATCCATTAAAACGGTCAACGTATAATTAAAAAAAATAAAAAGATGAATATTAAGTTGAGTAAATATATGCCAAAATGTATTTGACTTATTTTATCAAGTAAACCCACAATAGAAAAATTGATTGGAAAAAAACCTTTGAGAATCAGGGAATATGTAAGTCTATCAGAAAAAGTGTACTGAAGGTATTTGCTAAGTTAGAGGCAAAATTGTTTAATGCCTTACAGGGCATCAAAACTATATAATTTAGGATTCTCTTCTCTACCCAACCAAATTATTAGCATCTTTGTAGATAAAAATCAATAAGTTATCCTGCAACTTCACAGACTCTAGGCCCTAATCAATAGTAAATAACAGAAAAGCAAATCCCTTAGAGACATAAATAATCCTGGGTGCGCAGTTAAAGCCTATTCCAGTGTGATATTAGGAGTCAGGCAATCATCCTCTTTCCTATTTCCACGTTTTAGATAATTTTTCTTAATGCTGAACAACTAGCAGGAAAGAAGCTAGTGCCAAATGTTTCTAGGGCAGACCGGTATCTTTTGATTGTTGAGGATTGAAATTTGGGGTTGCTCTGAATTTAATATTTTGCTCATTCTCCATAGTTCATATTAAGAAGGTGGACATTTTTCTTGCACACCATACAAAATTGGATGAAGACCTGGGAGTGGGAATAATTTCATCCTCAACAATATCTTATCTTTTTATAGCAAGAACTCTAGAGAGCAATTGGAAAGCAGCCAGGGCAAATATCCCTGGCTTCCATTTCCCTTTTGCCATTGTAGCTGTTTCTAATTACCCCCCTCTGGAAATTTTGTACCAACTTCAATTCCATGCTAAAATGCTCATTACTTCCATGTAATAAAACTGGCCCAAGTGCATTTAGTTGCAGAAAATAAAGTTTCTGCCATAAACACAGATACTTTTAATACACACTGTAATGGAATGATATTTTCTTCAAAAACAACTTGGAAGTGTCTTGTTAGAAACCTCATTAATCCACACACTTACTCCTGCACCACCACACATGCATATCCACCCACATAAACCAACTAAACTTTTTTTAAAATTATGATGGCTATTTTTATTTGGTTTTATTTGTGTGTATCTTTCCACCCCCAGATTTTCCAGTGAACATCTGTCATTTGTTTAATTGGATGCAATATTAGCCAACTGCTAGGCTTTTACTCCCTGTTTCATTTTCATCTCCTTCCATTCCTGACCTGGTTTGACATATTATAGAGAAATGTCAAAAATTCCCCAGTAAAGTCCCTAAAACACCTGCAGCCTGTTTGAGCTTGATTGCACAGCAGCTGATGCTGATTGCAATGGGAGCAATGGTTTTTCTCAGGCTTTCTAACTGACTCATAGAAATGAGAGCAGAAGATGACAATTGGGGCATTCTTCAATTGTCTCATGTTGTTCCCACAAATACATTTACAGGTTACACAATTCTAAAGATGAAACATTAATATTTGTGGGACAGGATGCATATCTAATGCAAGAGGTTTCCAAACAAAGGAGATTCTCTTTAATTACACTTTTCCATACCTTAAAAATGTATTCCAGCCATTGAAATGATTTTGTGACTCACTCAAAGCTTGAAATAAGTATTGAGTCAGAAAAATTGGGACTGTTTTGAAGCCCTTTAGAAACTGTAGAGTGAAGGCTTATGGGTGGACAGTTTCATGCCCAAATGACTTTAATTTTTTATGTTCTTTCCTGGGAGGGACCTTCCTCCTGTGTTACATGGCATGGATAATGTAGGAATATGTGATTCTTCTGACAAAGTCATGACATTAGTCATTTTTCTGTTTGACTATTCCATTGATTTTACACTGATACTTTTCAGATTAATGAGACCTCTATTATGAATAATGAAACGTTTTGAGGATGCCTTCAAATGTCTGTGAATTATATCTGTGGCTTAATTTTTGTCTTGTCTGAAGTGATCAGGGACTTTTTGGCTTCCCAACAAACTCAGCATGGAAACCTTTCTGAAAGCTCTGTGTGGAGGTGTTAAGCTGCCCTGAAATAGACTTCTTAGAGGAAGAAACCAGAACAGAATGTTCACATAAAAGTGCTAGGTTGGATAATAATCATATTTAGCACTTATACAGTGGTTTTCATTTCCCAAACACTTTACAAACAGCAACTAAATAAACCTTTCAACATCCCCATTAAATAGATAAATAAGGATTATTATCTTAGCATTCTGTTTGGTGGAGAAAAAAAATCTTTACTGGTTTGTAACTGCAGGAGGAGACTATTTCAGAATAATGATTCCAACTCCTGCATCTGGAAGCCAGTCTCCAGCTCTACCTGTTCCAATTTTCTTTTTGAGGGAACTGATTAATCGGTGCTAGAGTTAACCATTGTGAAAGTTCAGTCAATGCCATTTCTCTCCGGTGTTGTAAGTTCAAAGAGATACTAAGAGATGAGTGCTGGGAAGGTTCCATTATAGTCTCAACTTGATAAAGAAAAAATGAAAAAAAAAAATCTGAAATCTGTGAAGGAAGTGAACTGCCTGGGTCTCTCTCAGTTAGCGAGTTCCCCTGGTTAGCATTAATGATGCTTTGCAAGCCACATAATTAAACCCTCACCAAGACCTGGTTGAAGACAGCATACTGCTTATATTTAGCAAGCTTCTGAGATTGCAACTCTTTCAACAGCTGGGAGTACATTTATTTCCTCTCCTATTATTTTCTCAAGGGCACAGAGAGTCATTACCTACCTATTCCAGCCTCAGGGAAGATCTTTCACATATATTTTCTGTTTGTTCCACTTTCTGCTGAAACTTTTTTTTTTCTCTGAAAAAAAGAAATTAATAGCCTCTTTGTGTTTATAGAAGGCATGTGGACATACTTTTCTGCAACTGAAGTACAATTGGTTTACAAATGTTGGTGTGACACAGATAAGCCCTCATGTACCATCTTGTGTCATTTGATGGCTTTGTTCTTAAAAACTTCAAAGTGCAAAATCAATTCTCATTTATGTTCTTCTGTTCCAAATGAAAGACTTCTTAAGATGTATGGAACAGTAGTTGAGAGTGCGGGTTCTGGCATAAGTCTGCCTCATCAACTTATTTAATCACACCAAGACTCAGTTTCTTAATGGTAAAATAGTATCATTGACAATATTTGCCTGAGTAGATTGTTTTGAGGATTAATGATACAAAGTATTTAAAGTAGGAGCACAGGGAGGGACCTATGGAAGGACTCAATAGATGTTAGAAATCACCTTTACCATCATCATCGTCACCATCATCCTCACTGTCATCAGACAATGTTATAATTTAAGAACAGAAAATAAGATTTGTACTTAGAGAACCAGTAACTATAACCTGAAATTAATTGGAGTCTATACAATTCATCTTTGTTTTACTTGATCCCTGGAGAACTGATTCAGCCATAGTGACAATAGAATCATGGATTTCTAGAGTTTAGAAGGAACTCGAAGACACAAGGTCAAGTTAAGTAAGCTTGTAGCTAGAAAACTCAAAGAAAGCTTCGATTCATTCATATCAATAGTCGAGTAGAAGAAGGGAATGATTTCCTGAATGTCTGGAAAGTTGTAAAGCCCAGAAGCAGGGAGTGAGAAATTTCAAACAGTGGCAGCCGAGAAAACAGATGACTTACTCCCCTTAAATTTCAGAAGGTCAGGAGCCATCTGCAAGTACAAGATACTAGAAACCCAGAGGAAGATGGTCAAGCCAAGGGCACAAGCAGCCTGTGGGTAGGGCATAAGGTAGCAGTATGAAGCCTTCATCTAGATGGCTGCCCAGGAGGGACCCTGGCTCTGTGGAGAAGCCACGACACACAGTATGGACAGGAACAGCCCATAGCTGTGCTGATTAAATGAGTGATGCCCCTCTTCTCCCTTGTGGTCTACCAGAGAGCCACAAATAGGGGAAGTGGTTCACACTCAGTGAGACTCAGTGAGGTAACACAAAGCAAAGGAGCTGGGGGCCATTCAGGTTGTCCAAAGTATCCTCTTAGTAATTTTAAGAATTTTGGAATTTGAGGTTGTGGATGAAATTTATTAGGATGTAAATTTCTTAGTAAGCTAGTAGACACTTGGAAGTACAGATATTTAGGATTTTTAAAAAAAATATATTTATTTCTTCATTTGAGAGAAAGAGAGGTTGCACATGTACATGAGCCATGAGCAGGGGTAGGGGCAGAGGGAGAGGGAGAGAGATAGAGAGAAGCAGACTCCCCACTGACCATGGAACCTGATGAGGGGCTTGATTCCACAACCCCAAGATCATGACCTCAACCAAACCAAAAGTCAGACACTCAACCGACTGAGCCACCCAGACGCCCCAGATATTTAGGTTTTATCCACTTCTTTCTTTCTTTATTTGGATGTTCCCTTCAAAAATATCTATTGAATGAAACAAATATGAGCATGAATGAGACATTTACATTACAATTCCATGTACAAAGAGTTATATATTCTGTATTATGTATTCATGGACTCAAATAAACCAAAATACATATAAGAAATGAGATAGGGGAATTTAAAATATTCTTAATATTTAGTTTTCCTTCCTTGTCATATTCCAGAGTGGTGAAACACTTATTTTTAAACTATATTACATATGTAATATAGACATACTTTCTCATTATACATGATTAAAAATGTAGAGAAGTGATTAGAATGTAGCATAAAAATTCCCTTTGAATTTTCCTATCCTCCTACCCCATGGCTGTCAATGATTCTGTGTACTCTCAATTTTCCAATGTATGCATGTGCACATAAATATATAGCTTAATTAAGATCATATTATGCAATTATTAAGGGACATACTTTGATAACAGTATGTCTTGAAGATTTTTTCATGTCAGTTTTTTTAGGTCTCCAGAGTGTTCCATAAAATGTGTGTGCAATAACTTATTTATTGGTGAGCATGCATTTTCTCCTTTCCTTCTGCTACTGAAACAAATTATACAAAGAGCATTTCCATGCACACATCTTTGGGCACATGTAAAGTAGCATTGCTGGATCATAAGCTAAATATAGTTATAATTTTGATATATATCGCCAAATTAGCTCCTAAAAGACTTCACCAATTTAAAATTCCACTCGCAGTGTTTGAGACCAGGGAGGGAGTGAATATTATTGGTATTCTGTGAAAATGTGTTTGTGAACTTGTTACCGAAAGATATTGTAATTGGAATGCCAATTTTCTGAGCTAAAAAAATATTGTAAAGACTTACTAATGATGTTTCCCCAAAGTACTTTCAAGGTTGGTTTAGGATCTGCATTGCTATTGATGAAAGGATTTTTTGTGGAATCAATGTTATATAGGCTCCTACAATGCTTTCCTCTGTCTCTTTTAAATAAAATTTTATTATTTTATAAACATAGTTCGAATATCTTTTCATTTTCATTTTCCACCTCCTTTGAAGGGAAAACTGAGAGGGACTAGGTGAGAGTACCCATGTCATGATGGAAGCCAGAAGTAATCCCACCAAATTCCATCAAGGGTCTGACAATTTAAAGCCATGCTTGTGATTGAGCATGCCGTTCCTTTTGTGGTTTGAGGATTCTATGTAAAATGTTCAAATCAGGGATGACAACTGAGGCAGAGTGAAAGGGATATTGAAATAAGAATAGGCCATTGAAATATAGCAAATAGAAAGAAGGAGTATAGCTTATCAGTTGGATAAGGGACTCCAAGATATATGAAATAGACTCAAGAAAATGAAATTAAATATAGTTCTTCAACAATTGAAATGCAGTCTACAAGTACCACATGGCATAATTGACCTTGATATGGACCTAAAACAGTGATGGGGTAGGAGTGATAATGCCAGAATCAATGCCGGCTCATTAAGATTCCCAAAGCACCAGGAGCAATTCTCTTGTTTCCAAGAAACTGAGAGGACGAATGGAAACTGATAAAGACGATCACATGTAAAATCCAAAATAAATACAGTAATAAGAAATCCACAATGCTTATAATAACGTAAGGTCTGTTACCTACATTTTTTCCCTGTTTAGCATTACAGGAACTCTAATGTGCATAAGCAGTAGTTAAAGGTATATTCCATTGACAGCTGAGAAAGTTGAGATACAGAAGAGATCATCACTTAGACCAATCTTTAATCAGCAGAAGACACAACCACCTAAGTTTAGGAGTTTTGATTTCATATGCTGTGTTCTTTCCAATAGTAATACCCTACCTACTAGCCCAAAGCTAGAGTTTTGAGTCCATCAATCAGTTTAAATATTCCATAACCCTATGGCATGACCCTATTTCTTAAAGAGTTGAGTAGAATATAACGTGGGTCATCTATGCTCCTCATCCATCTGGTTATTGAAGTTCAAACAGGACATTGTCAACGAGTAGTGTGCCTGGGAGATGATCTAACAGTATAGGTCATGGGAGACCTCATGGAGAAAGGGCTCCTGGAGAGAGAAAAGGCCCCATGGTGCCTGAAAACAGATGGCATGTCTCCTTTACCTCAATGGGTCGTGCTGACAGATGTGCTAAATTGTTTGATTCTGTATTTTGTCCTTGAGACTTGCCCAAATATTTTCTTTCCAGAAGCAATGATATATTGGTTTTTCTTTGGGAAGAATGGGTATTTTATGTACCTCATCTTGTTTGTTCTGAGATTTTTAAGGATTTTTTTTTATCAGGTTTTTTGAAATTCATGGTGTGTAATCTCTGACCGCTTATTCTCAGCCTTTTGAAATAGACAATTTCACAGAATCCTCTTGGAAAGGAGGAGTGAATTTCTGCCTTTCTAAGTGTGATTTGTTTTAGAAATGTTGGGAACAAGGGACGCCTGGTTGCTCAGCAGTTGAATGTCTGCCTTTGGCTCAGGGTGTGATCTCAGAGTCCCTGGATTGAGTCCCACATTGGGTTTCCCGCATGGAGCCTGCTTCTCCCTCTGCCTATGTCTCTGCCTCTCTCTCTCTCTCTCTCTCTCTCTCTCTCTCTCTATCTCTCAGGAATAGATAATTACAAAATCTTAAAAAAAAAAAAAGAAAAAGAAATGTTGAGGATGCAAAGGGATGCCATCACTCCCTATCTATGAATACACTAATTCCTCTATGCTGTGGAAAGATGCTGAGATGACCCTATAACCTTATAGTGTGTCAGTAGAAAACTAAATCCCTAAGTGCCCTCTGCTATAAAACTGAGATTTCACTGGGTACTGTCTATGGTTCTTTTGATTCCCTTTTTCCATGTGTCCTTTTTAATCATAGTACCAAGCACTGTGTACAGCAAAGAGAACAGCTCAATAACTCTTAATGGATGAGTCTTTGTTAAAAAAAAAATAATAATGTTTTAAAATAGTTTCCTTATTTTCTCCTTCCCTACCTCCTTCCCTCTCTTCCTTTTTCCTTCCTTCCTTCCTTCCTTCCTTCCTTCCTTCCTTCCTTCCTTCCTTCCTTCCTTCTTCCCTCCCTCCCTCCTAGCCTCCCTCCCTTACTCCCTGCCTCCCTCCTTCCTTCCTTCTCCCTCCCTCTCTCACTTCCCTCTCTCTCTTGCTTCCTTTTTCTTCCATAATTCTTGCTATATGCTTTCAATAAATATTTATCGAGCCCCTGCACTACACCATTTGTTTCTCCAGTTGCTGAAATTCCAGGAACTGGTGAAATATCCTAAAAGATAGCCATAATAATTGCTACTAAAATTTTACAGCTTACAAAACTCCTTTAATCATACTATTTTATTTAATCCCCATAGGAAATATTTACATAGATATTATTAATTTCATCCAGCAAATTAAAAAAAAAAAGTGAAAATTAAGTGACATGTTCAGGGCCTCCAGGGAGTAGGAGCAAAGCCAGGGCCATTTTTAGAATGCCGGCAGTCTAAATCCAGGACTCTTCTATGTCACATTGTCTCTTCAAAGATGAAAATAGCCTGCGTTATCATCAAATCAATGTTGCCAGCAATTTTCTAGAGAGGACCACACAAGCTGTGGCTTATCAAGAAATGCATGTTGTGTCTTCTCCGTTAAACTTTTATTGAAAAGAGGACTGTATATTGTTCTCATGTGTAGAGTAGTTTAGTCATTTCAAGATCAAAGTGGTTGGTTTTCACTGTCCTTGCTGGCAGATGCCAGTTTTCCTTTCCTTTCTTGGACCACATTTACCTGGTGATCCCATCCTCTGTCCAACCACATGCCTCAGATTGACACATTTAGCTCAGAGTTCCCCCTCCAAGTTTTTAGTTTTTAATAACTTTCCTACTCATCATGCTACAATTGTTCATATAAACCACTCTTTAAAGAGTTTTCCTTTCCAGACATGCTATTCCTCTAAACTTAACTCATCCTGCAAGGGCCACAGAGTGACTCTGGCTTTGTATTGTCCTCACTGCTGAGCACACATGTACACATCCCTGCAGGGGTGAAGACAATACACACCATCTTCGTGTGTGAAAAGAAGAGGTACTATTGGTACTAATTAATTCTATATCAATAGTATTACAAAATCAAATGACCTTTTAATCTTTTCCTTTTATTTCCTCAATATTCTAGTAACTAACATCTGTAAAAAAAAAATCTTTCTGGGTTTTCCTTTATAAATCAAAGAAGGCATTTGTTTTAAAATGTGAGGCACTCTTGTTGGAATGATATAACTAGGATAACTCTATGAATTCCCATTAAAATTCAAGGTCAGCTCTTTTATCACGTGAATATATCCATCATAACCCTGCATTTTAAAGACTTTTTGCTGGTCCTCAACCCTAACCACACATTAGGATCACTCAAGGAGTTTTTTTTTCTTTAAACATCAATGCCCAGTTGTCTTTTCCAGAGACTCAGATTTAACTGGTGTGAAGGGCCCAGCCGTTAATGTATTTTGAATGTCCCATGATTGCTTCCAGCAGGAGGAGGACTGTGGTGAATGAACAGCTCAGTAGATGGCAGATCTTCTGCTGATGGTGGCCTGTCTCTACCATGAGCACCAGAATCCCACAAAACCTCTTATGTGGACCTGGGAATCTATGCGAGAAATAGCCAGGAGAGCACTTGTTTGAAATTTAAATATACCTTCCAGTGTCTCTCAAAGTGGAGGCTAAAGGCACACTCTCTCACTATCAATTCCATCGGTTGTTACTGAATCAGAGTACATCAGAGTGGTGGTGTTCTTAACATGTTATACATTTTACTTATTTGTTTGACTCTTTGTGATGTCAATGAGGGCTAGGATTTTCATCAGTTTGGCTTATAGATTTATTCCTAGAATCTAGAAGAATTCCTGGTACATAGGATCAATAACTATTTGCTGGATGAATGATGAAGTGAATAGTGATATCCAGAGGGGTTGAATAGCATTACCAGCATTGCCCATCAAATTAATAATGAGAAGGAGAAGCATAGCCTTGACAGCTGTCAGTGGGAACTGGCTTGCGTGAGCAGCTAGGTCTTGGTGTTCTGTTGCATATAAACAATTTCACAGAACACGATTATCAGGCAAGTTCACTCTGAGACCATGATGGAGTGAGACAAAAACCAGACCCTTCCATAATCACATTTAAGCACAGACAAAACATATACACTATGCAAAGCATAAAAGTGTCCAAACATGTCCTCTCCTAGCTAGCAGTTGTCACTGCTGTGCTGAACCTTGCAGTGTTAGTTATGCTCCTCAAGATACCTGTATCATAAGAGTTCTATGGCTGTGATAACAAATTGCCACAAACTGGGTGGCTGAAACAAAAGAAATTTATTGTTTCACATTTCTCAAGACCAGAAGTTTGAAATCAAGGTGTTGTCAGGGCCATGTTCTAAAGTCCACAAAGAACACTTCCTTGTTTCTTCCAGCTTCTGGGTACTAATGACACTCCCTGTCTTCTGACTGACTTACTCAAGTCTCTTCCTCCATATCATATTGCCTTCTCCTATTACATTTGTGGTCAAATCCCCCTCTGCTTTACTCTTTCTAGCATACTCAGGATAGCATTAAGCCTCAGCTGTATAACGCAGGATATTGTTTGGATCTTAAGATCCTTAACTGAATCACATCTGCAAAGATTTTGCTTGTTTATTTATTTTTAAATAAAAAGTAACATTCCCAGGCTCCAGGGATTGGTACCTTGTGGCCTTTGGGGAAGGATGTTGTTTAGCTAATGTCTACTAAATGTTCTACTAAACTTCTATGTCGGACCCAAATTGAGCAAAGCACTTCTTCCTTGAACCCCTTCACCCCCACCCAAAGCTACCTACCCCAAACCAAAATTCTGCAACAAACTCCTCTTAGCTTATTTTTAATGACATATCTCATGGTTTCCCTGGTGATTTGAACTCCCTTGTTACAACAAGTAATAAAACCAGTTTTATGTGACACAGATGGGCTCCTCCTGGTTGTCCCTGGCTCATGGGTATGACCACAACTTGTCTTGCTTATACCTATCTGATACTAGACCTCAGGATTTCAATTGTCCCAAGGTTTCCTTTTTCCCTAAAATATCTTGTTATCAGTGAGAGATCTAAATCAGTGATTTCTATAAGGCACAGGAGGTTATCAGTTCTTTAAAAATCTTTGAAATTTATGTACAATTGCAAAATATTTTAAGGCATTTTATTCTCTTAAAGAAGTGTAAAGAATCACCCTGATTTTTTGCTATTAGATATAA
This sequence comes from Canis lupus familiaris, assembly GCF_011100685.1. Classification (NCBI taxonomy): domain Eukaryota; kingdom Metazoa; phylum Chordata; class Mammalia; order Carnivora; family Canidae; genus Canis; species Canis lupus. Next base: position 59,141,459 of record NC_049229.1, on the reverse strand, counting down.
TTTAAGTTGTCACTACACCCTTAGCTCAGAAGTATAAAATATTAAACTATTTTTAAACTTATTCTGGAAGTTAAATATATTTTTAAATGTATTGCGTTGGATAAGGGGCAGAGGTTATCATTCTAACTGACACTTTGTATGAAGTTACATATTATTTCTGGTACCTGTGGTTTTTTCTTTCAAAATATTGTCACCTGAAGTGACCTCTCAGTAAAGGTTTTTGCAAACTAGAAATCTCTGATGTGTGTATGTTAAATTCGATTATAGAAATATACCTTAAAGAAAAGGCACAGGTACAAATATTTAAAAACAGTGCATCAGTATGAAAGTGGAGATAATGGTACATGAAAAGAACAGCCCTGACAAAAATTATGTTCAGTCAACTATACAGTTGTATAGTGTATGAAAGTGAGAGCAGCAACAGATTATAGCAGGGACTAGACTCAGAAGTCCCCTTTTCTCAGTCATTACATATTAGAAGTAAACAATGATTTGGGGATAGTGTAGGTAGCTTCTCTGCTTTTCTCCATGATGGAGTGGTAGTGTTCTTTACCAGCTTTCTCTTGCCATATCGTTTGTGGAGTCCTTGCCTTAAAAATAATTAGAGATAACCAGTGTCATGAATATATCCTGTAGACACCTGAATCTATGACTTAAGTTATTAGCATTCAGAGAACTTAAATTCTTTAAATATTGTTATCAAAATCTACACCAAAGTGTTTGTCCATTAGGACATGAACTATGAAAGATAAGAAGCATGTGTATTTGTGGTTGGCTAGAAATCGTGCTAGACTCATAGCAGAGATATGAGTGCACACAAAACCTAGCATTCACTGAACTCTTCAAGTATCAAAGTCCTCCATTCAGACTTCCAGGTAGAACTACCTATGGGATTTTTAAACCATATGAATGGTTAGGCATTTTCCAGAACAGTTTACTCTGAGTCACCAGTGAGGAGGACTAGATATTGAGGTTAGGATACTGAGCTTCTCATCACATCTCTGCCTAAAAGTGTGTGCTGCATAAGAGGAAATATTGAGCTGTTTAAACCCAGATCCATTGTACTTTATGGTAGACAAACTAAAAGAATAGTGGGAAGCAGCCAGCTGGTCTGACATTTAGGGGGAACTGATCACCTTGACTGCTAAATATACACTTTTGCTTAAATATGAGATAAAAAGAGTAAAAAGAAAGTGCTGCCATGTTTTCAAATACAGTAAAGGGAGGAAAAAAAGGTATGAGGAGAAAAGAGGGTCTCTAAAAATGCTGATGATAAGCAGCTAGAAGGATGATATCCTTTTAATACTCAGCTAGCAGATCCATTGCCCAGGGTTTTTGACAGTGCCAGCTGTCCAAGAGAACACTTTCTATGGAGAATACAGAAAACTAGTTGGGAGATGCCACATGATCCAGAGAAGTGAAACTTCAGAGTGAGGAAGAAGTCTCAGACCAGACTACAGTGCCAAACCACAGGGAAAGAATATAGTCAGGGGGAAAAGGAAAGGAAACACATTCCTTGTTCAGAATGGACAGTAAAAATGATGGTAAACTAACACATCACCTAGGCTCCACGATGAGAGAGAAGGATGAGAACTGACAACTTATTTATGGAGCTCCCTAGCAAGCTAGAAACCATACTACTGAAGTGGATACTTGTGGTGGACCAAAAGGGCTTTCCCTTAGTTAATCCAGCGCTTCAACAGGCAAGTGGTGGGGAAATATTGTAGAAGTCAAGGAAATGTAAAGAAGCAAGTCAGAATTGCAGAGGCATATCAAGGAGTGGAGACTCTTCTTAAAATTTGAATAATGGGACACTATTTGGGAAATCACGTGTGTGTGTGTGTGTGTGTGTGTGTGTGTGACAGAGAGAGAGAGAGAGAGAGAGAGAGAGAGGAATTAAACTTACATTGCTTCTAGCAGTGTCTCAGTTTGAGATGAGGCCCCAATGAACATATTAAGGGGCACAGATATAATCCAGGCTGTGATAGAAGCCATGTAATTAGATTGCTTGGGGAAATCAGGTTAGCCTGAGCCATCCATAGGGTTGACTCAGTCAGGAAGAATTAGAAAACAAGGTATTGAAAAATACATGAAGAGCAGAAAGTAATCCTAGATTCAGAGAGAAAATTTCTTGAGCAGGATACCTCAGAGATAGCAATATTATTACATAAGCCCAGGAACCTCTACCACCCATATATCAAAACGAAGATTAGCACAAGATACCTCAGGACACAAGCTCCTGGAATGTACTGATTTGCTGAATTTTACTTAGGGAGCTGAAGCCTTTTAAATTAGTAAGGACATACCCAGAAAATTGCCCATACAAAATCCAAAAGATGCACTGAGATTCAAAATATAGGCAGTCAGAAATAGCATTTAGTGATACTGGGACCCATGGGATGATTTCTCTGGTAGGTACAAAGTTCTTTAAAGTTGTGTAAAGGAGTAGAAAAATAAAACCAGATATTTTGGTGAAACAGTAAAACAGCAGGGACTAGCATGGTACATGAAACCTAAGAGAACTAAGGTTAAATTGGAAAGAACTAGTAGTTGGTTAGGGATTTTGAAGTGGCATCCCATAAGCTGAATTCGTAATCAAGTGAATATTTTTTTGGGGGGGATACTTTTTGAATTGGATAAAAACAAATTGATTACCTATATAATCATGCAAGAGGCTAAAGAGAAGGCTTTCTTCAAAGCCTGGAACTAACATCCTGAAGCTCATACACAAAAGAGAAGTGGAAATCTCCAAAAACATAAATAGGAAGAGAAATAGTAAGTTTAAGAAAATAGGTGCAAGACTTGTACACTGCAAACTACACAACTTTGCTGTGAGAAATTAAAGATTTTTTTTTTTTTTTAAGATTCTACTCATTTACTTGACACAGAGATAGAGAGAAAAGAGAACACAATCAGGGGGAACTGCAGGCAAAGGGAGAGGAAGAAGCAGGCTCCCAGCTCAGCGAGGCTTGACTGCAGGACCCTGGGCTCATGACTTGAGCTGAAGGCAGACTCCATACCCACTGCACCGAGAAATTAAAGATCTAAATAAATGGAGATACATACCATGTGCATGATTGGAAGACTATGTTAAGATGTCAGTTTTTCTCTAATTGATCCATAAAAAAGTTGAAATTCCAGGAGTTTTTCTTTTTTTAGTAGAAATTAATGAAGTGATTCTCAATTTGATGCGGAGATGCAAAGAACCTACATTAGCAAAACAATTTTTTTTTTAAACTTCTACAAAAATGAGATGGCTTTTCCTACCTAATTTGAAGATCTATCTTAAAGCAACAATTTTTTTAAAAAGCAACAATTTAAAAACCTTTGAGTAAACAGAGATATAAGAATTCCCAACAAGCATGTGGAAAGATATTTGACATTGTTAATCATCCAGGAAATGCAAATTAAATACCAATTAGCATGACAGAAATTTAAAAAGACTAACAATACCCAGAGTTGGCAGGGATATGGAGCAACTGGAACAACATTGCTGGTAGGAATGTAAAATAAGACAACCTCTTTGGAAAACATTCTGGAAGTTTCTTATAAATTTAAACACACACCTTTCATATAACTCAGCAATTCCATTCCTAAGTATTTACGTAAGAGAAATAAAAACTTAAAATTACACAACTCCATGACCAAGAGTTTTATAGCATATAAACTATCCCCAGACTAGAAGTGACTTGAGTGTCCATGGTGAATGGATAAACAAATCAGATATATCCATACAATGGATGCTAATTGCTAATAAATTGGAAATGCACTACTGATAACAGCAGCCACATAGATGAATCTGGAAAACATAAAGCTCAGCAAAAGATAAAATAGTATATACTGTTGTATACCATTTGTATGAAATCTTAAAACAGATAAAATGGATCTATATTGGCACAAATCAAATGAGTGGGGAGCGTATGAAGTAATTGCAAAGGGAAGCAAGGTAACTCTTGGAGTTTACAAAAATGTTCTATGTTTTCATTGTGATGGTGCTTAATTGTCAAAATTCATCAACCTTTGCACCTAAGATGGGTGCAGTATACTCTGTATAAACTCTGCCTCCGTGGGTTTCATAGAGATAATATTGAATCTACAGATTAATTTGGGGAGTATTGCCATGTCAATAATATTAAATCTTTCAATTTATGGGGCACTTGACTGGCTCAGTCAGTTAAGGGTCCGCCTTTGGCTCAGGTCATGACCCCTGAGTTAAGGGTCCGCCTTTAGCTCAGGTCATGACCCCTGAGTCCTGGGATGGAGCCTCACATTGGGCTTCCTGCTCAGTGGACAGCCTGTTTCTCCCTCTCAACCACTTGTGTTCTCTCGCACATTATCTCTCTCTCTCTCTCTTTCTCTCACTCTTTCTCTCTCTCTCAAATAAATAAATGAAATATTAAAAAAAAATCTTTCAGTTATGAGCCTGAGATATCTTTCTATTTATTTAGACCTTTAATTTTTTTCAACAAACTTTTACAGTTTTAGATGTACAAATCTTGGACTTCTATTATTAAATGTATTCCTAAGTATTTTATCTTTTTTTAAAAAAACAACTATAAAAACCCAGTAAACTTGATTTGAAAAGAAAAAAAAAAGATGATGATCTCAATTTATGAGATGAAAATATTTCTAAGATAGACGTTGACTAAAGATGTAGGGGTATAGGAAGATTATATCTGTGTGTGCCTACTTATGAGTGTGTGTGAGTGTATGTGAATGTATTTGCAAAGGGGACACACAAATTCTGGCTTACAAAAGGCAGTGTCCTTACTACCAGTCAGGAGTTAATCGGGAGGGTCACACTTTTAGCTATAACATTAAAAAGTCCTAGGTAAGAAAAAGACCAGTCAACCAGTACAATATAAATGTTTTACATAATCATAAAATAAACAAAACCCAAGTTGAAGAAAAATCTTTCTCTCAAAATTGAATGCAGAGTAAAAAAAAAAAAAAAAAGGGAATCTAATTATGTATTCAATTGGTTCCTCAACCAGAAACAAAGAATTCTTTCCATGAACAGATGCAGTCTATTCTAATTTTTAAAATATCACAAATTGGTATTGAGTACCATCCAGCATTTTACTGTTTTAGCAGCTGTAACATTTTTGAAGATTTTTAAAAGAGTCATGAGTTGATTTTTTTAACTGTCAAGTCTTGCTGAATCAAGGAAGGTGAATTTGATACTTTTTTTTTTTTTTTGTCCTTCAAGAATTAACTAAATTTTCTGGGACAGGGATAATGAAAAAAGCAACACCTGGCTTTGAACTCTGTAGATATATTTTCCACATAAGATACTTTGGCTTTTACAGTGTTTCTTTCTCTCTAGAATAGTGATATTAATGGGAAACTGAGAGCACACCTATCTCATCTTGCAATAGAAGCCCTATATAATATCCTTGATCATGTTCTGTACATAACTACAGATCATGCAAACTGTAGATAGTTCTTTTTATTCCCCTTAACATTTGCCAACCCAGAGCTTCATCTTTTTATTTCCAAAGAGACTTAGCTCTCCATTGAGTGATTGAATTCTCTCCACAGGTTTTCTAGGGACCATCACAATAACTGTATGCCCATTTAGACTTGTTTAAGAATTGTTTTTGTTCTCACAGTAGGTATGGCAGAGAGAGAAGAACCATTATAAGTGACTTTATAGAGAATTTTATGTATCTAGTGGGATATAGTTTAAGGAAAACAGAGCTGAAAACAAAGCTTAAAATATCCTTGGGAATGATTGTGTTAATAATAATGATTGTGGTGTTGCTTTGAAAATATTATTTATGTAGAATGATGAAAATTATCAACTTAAATATTTAGTATAAAAGGAACTAGATGTGAACATAAGATTCATAATTGGAACCTCATTGTCTTTTTCATCTGTGTTTCTGTTTTTATTTCCTGCTGTTTCTTTTGTTGTTGTTGCTTTGGTTACATTATTTGATCTCCTTGTATGTCCAGTTATTTTTGATTGACTGTAAAGCATTTAATATAATATAAAATGTTATAGATGTAATCTAAGCTTGATATGTATGTGTGTGTATATGTGTGTGTGTGTACTTATATATCACATATATTTACATATTTATAGGTTTTCTATTTTATTTTATTTACAGGTTTTCTATTTGTTCTCTGTGGTCAAGTTTACATAATCTATTTCCAGAAGACAAATTACACCTTTGTAATGTTTTTCACTGGAACACTGATAAGGAATTTAGAGATAATCTTCTTTCACTCAGCAAGAAATACAATATACTTTTGCCTGAATACTCTGGGTTACATCCACAGTCTGATTATGTTGATAAGATGTAAGGCTCACTATGCTCTTCCAGGACATTTATGACGTTTTATATTGATGACATTCTGGTTAAAGGGAAGAAATATGAGAAGGCGTGGTAGCCAGCCTCCAAAATTACCCTTAAGGAACTCCTTATGTTGAGGCTCCTGTCTGGTCCCCTTCCATATTGAATCAGTTCTCACCTATGTGACCAATACAATGCAGTAGAAGAACAGTGGTGTGACTTCCAAGAACAAGTCATAAAGGTGTTGATCTCTGGGTTTGTTTGCTTTGAGGGAAGCAGCTGCTGTGTTATGAAGACACTCAAGGAACACTGAGAGGTGCATATGATATGGAACAAACTTGCCGACATTCATATTCCCACCATGTGAGTGACACTTTGGAAGTCCTCTAGTCCCAGTAAGTCTTAGTGGCTGTAAACCAGAGCTGCCCAACCAAGCCATTCCTGAGTTCCTGATGTACAGAGATGGTAGGAAATAATAAGTGACTATAGTTCCTTTTAGTCATTAAGTTTTGCAGTAAGAAGGAGGAAGTGGAGGTAAGGGAAGAAGAAGGGGAGAAAGAAAGCCAAAATAAGTGCCTGGTTTGCAGGAATTTTCAGTTATGGGAAAAAAACACATTCCCCATTTGGGGATATCACTTGTACCAATTTACAAGGTAATATAAAAAAGAGGTAAGTATTTTTTTTAAGGTGGCCAAATGAGTCCAACTAAATAAGAATAACAATATAACAGACCATACTTTTGGTATCAGTTTCAGCAGAACTTTAATTCACTTTAGAAGTGTTAGTCATTAGAGACTTTGCATTGGTTTTATAGGTGGCCTCTACATGATCAAGTATGGCAATCAATGGGATTTATATACAAATTCCAGGTGAAACAAACCAATTAAACACTCCTAACCAAACAACTGTTTCCAAAATAATTGGGCATCATTGAAACGAAGGCCTAATACAACATGTACCTATGGTCACATGAATAGAACTTCCAATAGCAAGATGGGAATAGCAGAGTTAAAATTCTGAACTATTTAAAGAGGTTGCTCAGACTTTGCCTCAATCAAATGAAATACAATTGTACCTCCAGAAAGGACACAAACTCAGGATGGGTCAACATTACTCGAGTGGACAACCGACAAACCACTGGTTCCTCTCCTGTTTAAGCAGCATAGTTTATACCATAAAGTAAAGCTTTAAGGAGATCCTCTGGTTAATTCAGACATCCCTGAGATAATTTACAAAATGAACACAAAAACTCTGGCTTACAGAATGCAACATTCTTACAACAGTAAGGGGGTGAATTAGGAAGCCCCTGCTTTTAGCCTAATCCTGGAAAATCCTACGTAAAGACAGAACTAGGCCAGTTAGTACAATATCCTTGAATTCCAGGCACTCTGGATGGTCGTAGCAAGCAGAGATATTTAATTTCTCATAAGTTTATAGTTTTCCAGATTTTGCATGATGGCTAAGAGATTGTCTATATGGTCAAGTCTTTGGAAAAAGTTTCTAATTAATAGAAAAACAGTCTTGGAGGAAGCATTAAGGTGCTAAGTAATTCATCAATATCAATTTAAATATGTGGTCTATCAAAATTGTGGAAAAACTTCCAAAAGAACAAATGGAGCAGGTGCATTTGCTGGAGGCATAAAACCTATTTAAAATTGCCTGGGATAATTCGAGATAGTGTCCAATAAGGCCCTTTTTCAGATGCGTGAGGAAGAAAACAGGATATGTCTGGTTTTTCAGGAATTTTTCTTCAAAGTGAGTGAAAGTCAAGAAAGAGGATGTCACTTGTGAATGTGAAATTTTAGAAATACAGTTGTAAAGAGTCCAGATTGATAATTGAATAAATCTGAAGATTAAGTTCCTAGATGGTTGATTCTTGGGAAACAGTGATGGGTGGCTTATATAGGACCTTTATCAAAAGCAGGAAAATCTGTGTTCTCACTGTCACTGTCAACGAGAGAAGGGAGCTGCACTTGTGGCTGTGCAGATCAGCAGAGCTTCAACTGTGGCTGATCAAAATACAATCAGCAGAGCTGGAAAAAACTGTGTACAAGATACAAAACATCTGACATTGGAATTCAGGTATGCGAAATTACTGTAGGGCAAAAATTATGCTGGAATGGGCAAGTGACATGGGTAGACTGTGGATTTTTCAGATCCCATATGAAGTAGCCTGGATGTCAGAAAAGTAGAATAACCTATTAAAAAGGAGTTAAAAAAATACCTAGATCCAGAATTTAACAGGAAGTGGGCAACATGCTTCAATTCCATGTTAGAGATTCAAATAAAAAAGTCATCAAAAGGGTACCATCTGCTGCCACAAATAATGATGCCCATAGCAGTGGTCAAAGAACATTAACCACACATGTATAGAGTAAAAATTTCACTAAAGGCCAAAAGACCTATAAAGTTGCAAAGAAAAATGATTTTGTCTCCAGCCAATATATCCCAATAGAATTTCTCCAAGCTACAGATAAAGTATTTTGAAGAATTAATCTTCCAACAATAAAATTAACTGGCCCAGGAAAGTAAGACTTTTTGAGATATCTTCAATACTGTCCATTAGAGCAAGAACAACCAGAGGAACTCTCTAACTCTGTTGGCACATGGCGTGCAAACTCAATCTTTTTTCCAAGGAAACTGAAGTTGGAGGTGGAAACAGGACTAATATGTACAACTAGACTAGACAATTTTCACATGATGAAGATTAACAAGCCAAGGATAAATGGATGTTAAGATTGAATGGATGAAATTGACATTGCCTTTTGGAATAATTTGGGTGCTACCTTGGAGCATGGTTGTGATATTAATAGTTATATTAATATATGTTGTATATTAATATAGTGATATTAATTGCTGACAACCTTCATGACCCATTGGGAGATTCTCCTTTATTTGTGATGAATGAGTCTAAGGAAAGAATGACTGTGTGGGCTCTATTCCTGTGTTTGTGGGTACTTCAGGATGGTTGCTTTTCCTGTGGCTGCTTATGTTAACAGGTGGTCTTTTTTTTTTTTTTTTTAATGTAACAGGTGTTGAAGTTGTGCACAGAAATACCTCCTGTGTGCTATGGTGACCCAGATCCACTTTAATGACATTGGAACCCTAATTCTTCCCATCTTCATCAACAAATAAACCACACACAGCATCAATAACCCAGGTATTTGTATATGCACGAGAGCTAGTTGTCTTTTTATCCCAGACAAAATCCAGTATGTTAGAGAAGTACAGAAGAGGCTGTGTTCTGAAGGGTGTCAAAGACACTCTACTAATTAGTTCCTTATGAAAAACAAGTCTCATCTCATAACACAGTGTAATCATTTGATGCTTTTTTCAGGAAGCAAAATATCATTTGCTTCTGACATTAATTGGTCAGCCAATTTCATACATTTTGCAATCCTAAGGTTTGCTCTGTTTGAGATGTTAGCCCTGTTTCAAAACAATCAAACAATCAGGAGTTCACTTTTTTATTGTAATTGGAATGACCAGGACCTTTAACAATTCAGAAGTGAAAATTACCTCATGATTTAAGAGAAATGCTAAAGAAAACTCACAGCTCCATCACTGTTTTTAAAACTGTCTTTATTATGAAAATAGACAATAAAATGGAAACTACCTTGTGTTTGTATTAAGGGGATTTCAGAAGCAGATATGTTAAAACTCCACCTCATTTTAGTAAAAATGTGATGTCCTATACTCAGTTTATTTATTCATTTTTATTTATCTAACAAATAATCCCTTCTGAACTAGACTAGCACCCTTCTAGTCACTAGGAATGATGTAAGGCAGAGGAAGACAAGAGTCCTTGACCTCAAGGAAGTTACTTTCTAGTAAGTAGGAAAGACAGACAATACACATATATATAGTCATGTGAAATGCATGATCCTTAAGTGTTAAGTGCTAGAGATGATGAATTGGGGATGGAAATTTGAGATAACTGGCCCCAGAAGGCCTCCTTGAGGAAAAGATTGAACAAAGATAGGAAGAAAATAGTTTTTTTTTTTATATATAGCAGAATCAGATTCAGAAACATGTCCTCTAGATACTCCTAGTAGAATCCTGAAAGACAATAGTCCCTTTTAACCCCAGTCCCTACTTTGAATACTGCCACTTGTAATGAGAATAAATTCAAAAGACAAAAGTAAAACACTACCATTTTGATGTCACTCAACATGGATGTGAAAGTCATTCTGGAAAGTAGAAGGAAATGTTAATCCCTAGGCATACCTGTTTATTCACCAGACAAAAATTTTACTGGACTACATTAAGGATATATGATCTTGGGGACTGACTCAGCATAAAGGCCTCATTCTGCATTAAAACACATACGTGGATGGGATTGCTTCAGCTAAGATTTGCAGTTATATAATTTTAGTTCAGGAACAAAGTAATGGGTCTTTCATTTCATTTACAGGTCTCTGAGTCTCCTAGCAATCAAAGACGTAATCAGACATCTAATCCACATTTTATAGGCGGTGTTTAATGGCATCATGACATGTGCATAGTGGGGTGGACTATGATGTTCTCGAGACTTCCTAGAAATCCCAGTGCCCTGGGAAGTTCCATACTTGGTATCCAGGGTACCAGCAATAGAGATTTGTTGACTTATAGAGAATTTGTAATAATTTTCTTACACTCACTTCCAGGCCTATCACATCACAGTCTGTCTCAAGTGTTATGTTAGTTTAAGAAGGGGGAATCATATTATTTAGGTTTTCAACAACAACAGCAAAATGACAAGAGCCTTCCAAAAAAGAGAGAAATTATCAATTTTAGGGCAATTTTATAACAGATCATCCTACAGTTTTATGGGGATGGTTTCTTGGCAGGTATGCTGTATCACTGGTGCTCATACTTTAATGAATATTACTTTTGAGGCCATACAGAAGAGCATGAATTGGTTGGTCCAGATGTTCAGGGAAGACACTATGAGTGATAGAACAAGTTGGAGCTGCATATTAGGATTAGACTGTTATAAATATGTGGGAATTAAAAAAATATGTGGGAATTGATCCAATATCCAATAAATGATATAACTGAAAGTTTGAAGACACAGCTTGGGGATACGATGGCAGAAAGGAGGCATTAAATGAGCTGAGTACATTGTTACACTGGGCCGTATGGGATTTGGTAAGAAAAGTGACTGGAGAATATAGATATTAGGAGGATTTCAATAACAACATGAGACAAATAAGAGAAGTGATCAAACATAATTGTTTTCTCAGAAAGTTATCACAAAACAGACACAGTGAGACAGTGTTAATTGGAGATGTGCAGTCAGACTTCAGGAAACTGAATATTGAAATCTAAGTTTTGAGTTAATTAAAAAAAATATGAACTGGACAGTTTTCCTGCCTTTCTTATGGGTGCTATATTTCTGGGTAACTGAGTAGCTCTTGTCAAGAAGGGAAGCTCACATTCTGGTTGAAGGGGGGAAACATTATGTTACCATAAAAAAATTAGGCTGCCGTTACTTTTATCCAGCAATAAATCTTACCTCCGGTACTAGTGGGATGATTATATATTTATTCCAGGTATTGTGCAACATAAGATATAGAACATCACCCTTCACATGTTCATATTAAAAATATTTATCATCTATCTAAGTAAGTTTCTATATTTTTCTATCATTTCTAGGAATAACAGAGGATACAGGAACAAGCTCTCAATATCCCCACTTCCCTGGTATTCATATCTTGTTTCATATCCCTTTGAATGTGGCCTGGGCTTAGTGACTCACTTCTGATGAATAGAAATCAACAGTGGTGATGGGCTGTCACTTCTGAGGCTGGGCTACAGAAACAGCCTAGCTTCGTTATTTCTTGCCCTTGATTGTTCACTCTTTCACTCTCTCTGATGGAAATACCTGCTATGTGGTGAGTTGCCCTGGAAAGAAACCTACACAAGGAATTGAGGGCAATCCCCTGCCAATAGTCACCCAGGACCTGAGCTCAACATGGGAGTGAACTTGGAAGAAGATCTTCCCTCAGACCAGCCTTGACTTAACTGAAGTCCCTGCTGATAATTTTATTGATTACTCTGATAATGCTGAATCACAAGCAAAACAACTGCAAGGTAATAAATGTTTTTTGTTTGTTTGTTTCAGATGCTAAGTTTTAGGATAATTTGTTACACAGCAACAGATAACTATCACATAAAGCAAATAGCACCATGAGGAAGCATTTAGGCCAATTTGGAAGGTGGGTATTCTTCATCAAAGCAGAGTGTTGTCATCACAGGGACTGTTGAATATTGGAAGAAACATGAAATGTAATTTCTATTTGTGTCTTGTTTTGCACACAGTTGAGGCAAAAGACATTCCTGGGACTCTCAGAAAAATCTGACTATTGATTGGGTATTGAAGTATATTGAGGAATATATTCAATATACTTATTGATTGGGTATTGAAGTATATTAAGGAATCAGTAATCATGTTAGGATACTATTATTTTGGCTCTGTAAGAAGATATTATTAGAAATACGTATAAGTATTTAAAAGTGAAATATTTCTGTATAGGACTTTATACGTCAGTATAACAGGTGGAATGCATGTGGTTGCATTTCCGTTTATTTGATTCTCCTTCTTGGAGGTGATCTGTTAGCATTTAAAGCATCCTAATTATGAATCTTCATTTATGTGGGAGCCACAAATATTCTTATAGAATTCTACAGAAGAAGGCTTATATTTAACTAAGGGGTACTTAAAAATAATTTTATTTATGAAGTAAAGTGATATGAAAGATGGGGCTTTGACTAGGACATCGTTGCAGTTCACAGTCCCTGCATGAAAATGAAGTACAGGTATGCAAGTGGCTCAGCTGCAACGTATCCTCAGAACAGCACTAGGATCCAGACCCCCATGGTTCGAATGGCCTTCTGTTCAGCTGGACCCAACAACAGAGGGTCTGTTGATTACTTTTCTAGTGGACACATCATAGCATCTGTCTTGGAGTGCAATTTTCATTCCAGGTGCTTGCTTTTCAGAATGTCTGAAGCTGGAGAACGGGAATTTCTCAAACTTATAATGAAAAGTCTTTTTGACAGTTTGGGAGCCTGTTTTCTAATAAGTGTCATTTGGCAGAATCCGGTCAAAAACCTCTTTTTACTGAAATATACCCCCTGGTAGCCAGGGTCTGGAAGAGGAGATATGTGGTTTTCGCCTTGCTGTAATTGCTAGAAGATAACCAATTGTGAAAAGCAACATGTGTCACTATCTGCCCCATATTGGGCTCTCTCTTCTGCTGGGAAAAGTCTACTTGCCCAGCTTGCAGAACGTGGCAGGGCCTTATCACTTGCTATAGCACATGAAATGAATGGGAATTGAAGTGTCACTTCCATGCAGAAGCTTTCAGAGCCAGTGAGTGATTCACATGACATTTTTTTCCTCCTCCTCTTCAAGCTTGGAAGCATGTGATACAGCAGATGTTTCTATCTGTCTTGGGTCAGTACCCGGCATTTGGTACTCAATAAACATGTGATGAATGAATAAATGGATTTAGAAATGCATAGACTTAGTTAACTTCAACTATTTTCCCACCAACAGGTTATGTTTTAGGCTGCCCGACTAGAAAGAATAATCAATAATTTAAAATAGGACGAAATAATATGGCACTCTCTAGGAAGGGAAGCAAAGCATAGAGCGCCTCTATGGTCCGTGCTAGCATTTTTCTAGGAAGAATTAAAGGGGCAATTTTAAGCGCCCCACATGATTGAGTTATCGCTGAGATGCGAAATGTCACCACTTGCTCTAGTAGTTCCTGGAGAATAGTTTCTAGAAGTAATAGTTTTTGTAGTCATCCTGGAGTTTCAGTTCATGGCCTGTTTCCTACTTGGTAAACTTCTGGTTAGACGACTTGTTCCCCAATCTTTGTTCCTAGGCCCTTTTTTTGCGAGTTACATGAAACCCACCATGACACTCTGGAACGAACCAGCAGTAAACTGGTCTGTGATGCAGCACCTCCTGGCGGTGGTCTGGAGGACAGCTGATCCCACTGACCCCGGGGCAGAAATGGAAAGGCTTCCTCCTGCCTAGTAGACTTCTGTGAGTGCACACGGCAGGTTCTGGCCACCTCCTGCTCCCTCTTTAGCTGACAGTAGAATGAAAGCAGGCCAACTGCATGACCGCTTGAAATTTATTTTTGCCCTTACATTCCAAACACTTTACTAGCCTGTGTCAGAAGAAGGTAGCTATCCAATAAAAATTTATGCATCTTTGCACCGTGTAGAATTGTTGCCAGACAGACTCTATATTTTCCCAGACTCCTGTTCAGCCAAGGTAGGGCCATATGACTGGTCCATGCCAGTAGAGGATGAATGAAAGTGATGTGTGTCCCTTCTGGGCTGAAGAGAGTAATAAGGAGTCAGTTGATGATTTGCAGATACTGGGATGTTCTAGGAAGCCATGTGTTTGAGATGGCAGTGTCTTCTTCAGCCTGGGTCTTTGAACAACTCCTCAACTGCACGGAGTATACAAAGCCAACACTACGCTTATCAATGATGAATATTCATGTTTGCCTGTGACAGCAGAAATTAGCCATCATGCTGGCTAAATGGGATTGGGAGGGGGATTGTCTGTTCTAGCAACTGTTCCCTTTACTTTAATACAGCACAGTCTACTACTTATGTCACCAGCATAAAATACTCAGTCTCAAAGAGTCCTTTAAACCAGCGACTTGATTGTTCATATAGCCAGCCTTGGGTTGACTAGTAGACAAAATGTTTTGTTGGAGTCATTTGGACTAGTATTTGAATTTGACCTTTCCTAATTCTTTACTCTGAAGCTGTGCTAGTTAGGGTAGGTAATTCTAGTTTCTATGATAAATGACCCCAAATCTCAGTGATTTAACTCCAAAAAAAAAGAAGAGAGGGGAATTTTCTCAGGAAAGTATAACTAACTTTAAGCTAAAGCCAATAACTATCATTTCCCCTAAATCTTTAAAAATGATAAAAACTAATTTTCAAAATCTCTTAAAATTCTAATCTTATTAGATTAATAATAAACTACACAATAGAATGGCATCAGATTGCCCCTATGGATCTTAGCCTGACAGTTTGTTTCCTCTTAGAACGCTTTGGCAAAGGCTGTTTGCAGTTACCATTATCTTGAACATCTGAAACACAGTTTATTTACTTGTTTATTTGTTTTCTTGCTTATTTTATGACTTCTGCCTGTCTCAGAGGGGCACCTTGAAGTCTTTTCTGTCAATGTGGAAAAAAGGAACAGAGAAGGAGATAGAAGTTTTGAAAAGATTCTACAGTCACATGCGAGACAAGTCCTAAAACGACACATACTAAACATGAGCAGGGCTTTTGCTGGTACTACCTGGGTAGAACAAACTCCAAAAGCAGATATCCAAAAGTTACATTAGCCTATTTTACCAATGAGAAGGGATCACACGAAAGGGGTAATGTTAACAACAGTCATCGTCGATTATTTTTGCTACCCACTTTGTGCATTTCCTTACTTACCGCCCCCCCCCCCCCCCACTAACTGCTTCGTATGACTCCAATATCTCATGTAAATGGCAAGCAAACTAAGCAGTTAACTCTTTTGCTGGGATCATATCACTAGTAAGTAGCAAAGGTTGATTGTATCTTCAGTTCTTTCTCCAGAGCCCATGCCCTTGACTGACAATATTGTTGGAAATTAGCTGATCTGGGCAAGAAGGGTAAAGGGCAGTTAATTAGGAATTGCATCTTTTACCCACTATGCCATCTGCAGCTGCATCCTTGGTGTCAAACCTAGGTTAAACTAAGATGGACAAATGCCTAAGCTTCAAACATTTCCTCAACCCTATTTCAAAAATGGCAGATATGGAATGAATGACAAAGCCTATCTTATCTCACAAACTCTTCTTTAACATGTATAGCATGAAAATACATAAAATAGCTCTGTTTCTACTTGGAGCAGTTTACACCACTTTTCTTTTCTTTCTTTTTTTTAAGATTCTATTTATTTATTCATGAGAGACACAGAGAAAGAGAGAGAGGCAGAGACACAGGCAGAAGGAGAAGCAGGCTCTATGCAGGGAGCCCAACGTGGGACTCGATCCCGGGTCTCCAGGGTCAGGCCCTGGGCTGAAGGCAGCGCTAAACCGCCAAGCCACCCGGGGTTCCCCTACACCATGTTTCAAGTATTGTCTGCTCCAGGTAATTTATGGAATCTCCAAAACTGAGCTCATCGGCTCTTGAAGAAATGGTGGGTTTTGAAGGTGTTCATACTTAGGAGTTTTGTTGTTGTTTAGACACTAAGCTAACGGTGCTAGGTAGGGTTAAATCACACAAAAGATCAACTAAATAAATTTAAGATCTGATTGGCTTTATTAAATGATTCATGAATCTGACAGTATCCCATCTAGCAAATAGAAAGGAGCTGCATAGAGCTATGGAAAAGGAAAGGGTTTTTTATAGGCAAAGAGGGAGTGAAAAAAAAAGAAAATTATTAGCACAGAATGCATTGTTTTAGGAAAGGCCACCTTTCCAAGGGGAATGGAAGAGGTCTATCAGCAAATTTTCTAGTGTTGACCAGGAAATGCCATGTTGACTGGTTAAATTCCTTGGTGGTGGTGGTGGTGGTGGTGGTGAAGGGGGTTGAAACTGAAGTTAGGTTAGATATTAAGTCTTGGTTTGCTAATGTGGGGCCATAACATTAGTGACTCCATTTTAAGTCTATGGTCTTTTTTTTTTTTTTTAACGGTAGTGTCTCATTTCATTTGCAATATGCTGCACATGTTACTTCTTTTATATTCTTCATTTTAAGGTTAAAAAAATCTGCTCATCTGTCTATAATCACATTTAACCCCTTTGCTAGCCATAAAAAATAAGCATTGCTTTTAAAAAGGTAGACTTCCGTGGACCTATAACTTTTAGTTCCTTTTAAAGCCTATCGTAGTACACATAATCATCTAGTTTAAGAAAGTGAGGAAGATCTCCTCTCATGATGAAGTAACCCTTGGGAACTTGTGAGGTATGTTAAACTAGGAACATACAAATTTTTTCAAAGAACTAGATGGGAATGGATAGAAAACAATTTTATTCTATGAAAAAGTATATAATTGGTTCAAATTTTGTCAGAGAGAAGGAGAATCTTCTGACTTTAGAGCCTTTAGACAAAATTGATAATTCATTGAGAATTCTTGAAAAATAGTTTTCAAGAGTGGCTGTACCATTTCACATTCCCACCAACAGTGTAAGAGGGTTCACTTTTCTCCACATCCTCTCCAACATTTGTGGTTTCCTGCCTTGTTAAGTTTTCCCCATTCTCACTGGTGTGAGGTGGTATCTCATTGTGGTTTTAATTTGATTTTTTATAATTGAGGAACCCAAAGTAAGTGGAATTAAGAAATACGTCAAATTGCCTGTAAGAAGCAGAATTGGAATTGAACTTTATATCTCTTTGTCTCCAAGCCCAGCCATTGAAGCGCTGTTCTATACAAAGTAGCTTCATCTTTTAGGTTCAAAGTGTATCTGGAATTGTTTTGGTTTATTTGTTGTTTGTTCTTCGCTTTTTTCTGTATGAGAAATATTTCCAAGGACCTTTCTTTCTTTCTTTTTAAAAAATATTTTATTTATTTATTCATGATAGACACACAGAGAGAGGCAGAAACACAGGCAGAGGGAGAAGCAGGCTCCTCACAGGGAGCCTGATGTGGGACTCGATCCCAGGATTCTGGGATCACAACCTGAGCGAAAGACAGACGATCAGCTGCTGAGCCACCCAGGCGCCCCTTCCGAGGACCTTTCATCTCCTTTCTGCTCTTTGTTTCTCTCCACCCTCCCAAAAATAATTTTCAAAGAGAACGAGAGAGGAAAAGTATAACTTACATTTGATCACGATGAAGTTTCTTTTCATTTATTCAGTTTGATTTCTTGGGTCATGCTGTATCAATCATTTGCATTTTATTTTCAAGTAAGGAAAACCAAGTTTGTAACTACATGTTTGCATTCATCCGAGGACCTGGAAGAGGGCTTGTCCCAGACTGTTGGTGAATTTCTTCTACCAAGGTTTTTCTCACTTTGATGAGAAGAATATATGTAAATTCAACTCTATGAGTCTCTGCAATTAAGTGGTTGTCTTAATGTCTACACAATACTGCTAAGCCTATAACTGAAAACTAGTCATATAAAATATGGGGAAAAATTTAAAAGTTCATTGAACACAATTCCTCAGGACATGAAATTATAATTATAAATAAATGGAATTAAAACATTAAAATGTATTTTCCCCTGAGAAAGGAGACTTGATAAATGAGAGTTTTACATATCAGTGGGTTTTGTTAGAAAATTTGAATTGCTGGAATGACATTCAGCTTTTTCTCCCCCCAAATATGAAATGAAAACTGATATATTGAAATTTCTCTATTACTCTAGCCACTGACCTGTCAAAAATATTATGGGTTGGTTTACCTTGGAAATTGGCATTAATAGGAAAATGACATGAAACTTGCTGCCCAAATGCTACTATTTCCAGAATTGTAAAAGTTGCATAGGCGTTTATTTCAATTTCTCATTTAGAGTGGCATGGGAGAGTGGATCGAAATCAAATGCAACCTCTGAAATGGAAATGCACTCATGCTGATTGGTTCTGGGAGAGGTGTGTGAATACAGGAGTGCCCATTTCAAGCCTAAATTATTTCCGTGGCTTAATTCTGGTTTGAGCTTCAGGTCTGATTGGAGATATACTCTTAATAAGGGAATGCTCAGGTGACCTTCAGACTTTCTCAAATAACCATCACAATAAAAGTCAGAATTGCACAATTATTACATCTTCTAGTTTCCTAGCCCTTCTGCAGCCTCATATTCAATTAGTAAAGGCCAGTGGGCACTCAAAAGCCATAGCATTTTTCTTTTAGCAAATGAAAGAACAGAGAAGAAGAAAAAGGAGGAGAAAGAGAAAGAAAGAAAGAAAGAAAGAAAGAAAGAAAGAAAGAAAGAAAGAAAGAAAGAAAGAAAGAAAGAGAGAGAAAGAAAGATAGGAAGAAAGAAAGGAAGAAAGAAAGATAGGAAGAAAGGAAGGAAGAAAAAGAAGAAAGAATGATCAAAAGAAAAGAGTATGAAAAAAAGGTCAATTTTCATTTTACAGATAAACAAAGAGTACTTTCCCTTTTATGAAGGACTCTTGTGTCTTTTATTCCAGTTTTCACATGAATTCTCCCAATATCCTCATGAAGTTGATGATAACATTAATATTTATAGAGGGTCCTTATTTTTACAACTAAAAATATTATGATGTACATTGTTTTTTAATGAGAGAAAAAGAGAGAGAGAGAGAATGCAGGGGGAGAGGGGCAGAGGGAGAGAGAGAATGAGAGAGAGAGAGAGAGAGAGAGAGGGAGAATCGTAAGCTGGTTCCACACTCAGCATGGAAGCCAGTCTCCGGGCTTGATCCCATGACCCTGAGATCATGACCATCGCTGAAATTGAGAGTCAGATGCTCAACAGATCGAGCCACCCAGGTGCCCTAATGTACATTGTTTTTTTCAATGAGTTTTAACGAGTAGTGGTAATAAGCCAATTTTCCAGGAAAGGAAACAGTTCTTCAGAAGAAACAAGACTTACATAAGTATGTGTCCCCCGTTGTGCAATGGGGAAAAGATAGTGATGGGATTGAATGAAGGTCTTCTGATTCCTCATGTCCTGGGGGATGAGAAGGTGTTTCCATGTTACATGCAAATCATGCCTCTTGGTGTATAAAATACTCCTCTGGACACTGTCCTTTTGGGGCCTACCACCAGCCTGGTGATTTTCATGTCTTCAGGTGTTCCTGAAATACTGCCCTTTAGTCCTCAATTCTGAATGTCCATGCCACCTTCAGTCCATACCACACAGGTTCTATATCATTATTTGAGATACTTACTCAGATTCATCCTTCCCCAGAATGGCTCCTCTGGCTTTGTCATGTCCCTTCTAGTAGGCTGCGCTGTCAGACATCCAAAGTGTATCTCACACCTCTGCCTTCTCCCCTGGTAGAGAGGAAAGGGGGAGCAACATAATCCGTACAAAAATATGTGTGCTTTAGTCCACATGCCAACCATGTGGCATGTTAGCTTACTGAAATCAAGTCACTTTATCTTAGGACAAAAGCTTTAAATACTTTCAAAGGAAGAAAAATTGTGAAGGTTTCCCCACTATTATTCCAAAGGTACTAGTAGTGTTCATAGCATCATGTCCTAATTATTTTAAATACCATAACTGAAAATACCTACTAAAGGGTAATCCAGGCTAATGAAAACGCAACATAAATGTCTAACAGAAATGAAGGCTGTTCTAAAATGCAAACAATGCCATTTCCAGCACAATTTAATCAGAATATAATTTATATTAGTATTTGCAGTGAAATGCTGGATTTTAGTATCTCTTTGTTGTCACTGCTCAGTCTCTAGGAGTATAGGAACATGTGTCTACCCACGTGTTTAAATAGCATCTTAATATATTTTAAGTAAAAAAATTAAGATTAAAGAAAATAACATCTTACGTGGATTTCTTTGATCCACCCTGTTTACCTCTGAGCAAACACAGATTGCTGTTGATGTTCATCAGACTCTACCCAGCAGACAGGTTCACTCAAGAGGCACTCCCCTTGGCTTCCCATCCATGCCCCCCTTTTCTCTTGAATTTGGGGTTCCTCTTCATCACACAAAGGGTACATTCTTAGAGGGCAACACTTGCATTTCTCACTTCCACGTTTTTATTATCTATTTCTTTTTGAACACTACCTTCAGTCATGCCTCTCCCAATAACAAGCAGACAAGATTGAAGATTCCCTCAGCCCACCTCTATCTCAGGGGTTCAAAAAGGAGCAAAGGGTTTATATGTCTTTATGACCTTTATGAACAACACAAATTCAAGGAAAAAAATTGTAAGATCCGCTCATTGAGATGACCCAGCTCTGAGCTGCTAACTATACCAGAGACTCTCCAGATTAAAGCGGGCTGATACACATGCATGTAAGTAGCTGTGCATGTGGGTGTGCATGTGTGCAGGCATGCAGACGTGCATATATGCATTATATGCATATTTAAATTTTCAGGATTGATAAAACCAAGTAATAGCTTGACCTTTCATGATGTCACAAAATTGATATTAGATCGATGCATTAATAAAAAAAACGCACTAACGCTCTGAACCACAGCTAGAAGGACACAGACAAACATTTTATCTGACATGGGATCAAAGAAACCCCCAAAAGCAACAGATGAAATGACACGTGGCCTATTTGTCAATATAATTTTTTTCAGCACAGAAGGGATATTATAAACAATTACCAACTAGAAACTTGGACAATGATTTGGGCTAAAGAATATGTCTAAAATGAATAAATGGGCCCATTTTTACAAGTTGGGCCCATTATAGGAGGCAGGAGTGGAACACAAAAGTTGGACAACCATGATCCTCCCAGGAAGAAGGCAGTGGATTCTGTTCCCAAAATAAAATAGGGAACTATACCTATTAGCCTCCTTCTATTTTTAAAGGTCATTTACAATCTTCCGGCAGGTATGACTTTCATTTGCAGACGAGGAAAACTAAGGGTCAGAGAGGCCAGCTGGCATCCCCTGAGTAGGAGACCCCACAGCCCTCATTCTTTCTGTCACCTGGTCCTGCCTAGGGATCCATCACTGCCTCAATTGTACCGGTGGCATTTTATTTGTAATAAATCTAACCGTGCTCCAGCAAACATTTTATTGCTTTTAGAAAGTTCTGTCTCTTCAGTTATTTTTGTCGATAGAAGTGTAGGCAGGATAGACTCCCAACTGCTATTTTCCATCAACTTTTTGGGTCCTTTTGGTGAACAAATCAGTTCAACAAGCCAGCTGGCAGAATGGAGCCCCTACCAGGTTCATTCTTGTCTGTAAGCATGGGCCACCCAGATGCATGTATGGAGTTATTTTTAACAACTCAGATTTGGGGGCAGTAGAAAGAAGGGTCAGAGTGGTCTTCCCTCAAGTGAGGTCACCTCACTGCTGACCCATTCCACAGAACCCAGACTTTCTGCTCCTTCTAGGAAATGTAACCAGGATTACAAAACCCCCTGGCCTAAGAGATGAGAAACTCGAGGTTTTTGTATTGCTACAAGACTCTCATTTTACAGATGAGGATCTGAGGCCATGATTAGGAGGAAACCACAGGAACAGGATTTGTTTGGAGGTAGGACGCTATGCAACAACTGCCTGGGGGGGTCGTACTTCCCTGACGGCTGGACAGTCTTCTGGGGGCCTCAGAATCTCCTGAAAGCTTGAAAAAGTGCAGATTTCTACAAGTCTTAACTCCTAGAGAGTTTAAGCCCATATCATTGTCTAAGTTTCTGGTTGATATTTGTTTATAATATCCTTTATGTGCTGAAAATAATATACCAACCAATAGGCCACATGTGATTTCATCTGTTGCTTTTGGGGGTTTTTTGATCCCGTGTCAGATAAAATATTTATCTGTGTCCTCCTAGCTGTGGTTCAGAGCATTAGTTTTACTTTTTCCTTTTTTCTTTTTCTTTTCTTTTTTTTTAAGATTTTATTTATTTATCCATGAAAGACACAGAGAGAGAGAGAGAGAGTCAGAGACACAGGCAGAGGGAGAAGCAGGCTCCATGGAGGGAGCCTGATGTGGGACTCAATGCCAGGTCTCCAGAATCATGCCCTGGGCTGAAGGTGGCGCTAAACCGCTGAGCCACCTGGGCTGTTCAGTTTTTTGTTTTTGTTTGTTTGTTTGTTTTCATTAACACATCATCTAATATCAATTTTGTGACATCATGAAAGGTCGGGCAATTCCTTTTTTTTTTTAAGATTTAAAAAAAAATTATTCATGAGAGACACAGAGAAAGAGAGGCGGAGACATAGGCAGAGGGAGAAGTGGGTTCTCTGTGGGAACCTGATGTGGGACTCTACCCCAGGACACTGGGATCATGACCTGAGCCGAAGGCAGATGCTCAAACATTGAGTCACCCAGGTGCCCCATTACTTGGTTTTATCAATTCTGAAAATTTAAATATGCATATAATGCATATATGCACATTTGCATGCCTGCACACATATGCACACCCACACGCAGAGCTACTTACATGCATGTGTATCTCCGCTTTAACCTGGAGAGTTTCTGGTATTACTTAGCAGCCCAGAGTTGGGTCATCTCAATGAGTGGATCTTACAATTTTTTCCTTGAATTTGTGTTGTTTATAAAGGTCACAAAGACATATAAACCCTTTGCTTCTTTCTGTACCCCTGAGATAGAGGTGGGCTGAGGGGAATCTTCAATCTTGTCTGCTTGTTATTGGGAGAGGCATGACTGAAGGTAGTGTTCAGAAAGAAACAGACAATAAAAACGTGGAAGTGAAAAATGAGAGTGTTTCCCTCCAGGAATGTACCCTTTGGGTGATGAGGAGGAACCCCAAATTCAAAAGCAAAGTGGGGCACAGGAAGGCTTCAAAAGGGTGCCATTTGAGTAAGGCTGTCTGCTGGGTAGAGTCTGAAGAACATCAACAGCAGCCTGTGTTTGCTCAGAGGTGTGAACAGAATGGATTAAAGAAATCCATGTAAGATGTTATTTTTTAATTTTAATTTTTTAAATTCAAAAATATTAAGATGTTAAACATGTGGATATATGCTCCTATGCTCCTAGAGGTTGAATATTTCAAGCACAATTTAATCAGAACATAATTTATATTAGTATTTGCAGTGAAAAGCTGGATTTTAGCATCTCTTTGTTGGCACTGCTCAATCTCTAGGTGTCTTGGGATCTGTTTTGAAAATACCCTAAACAAAACCAAAACAAATCTCCACGTGACTGATTGCTTGCACATGGTGAACTGAGTTCTCTGGATAACATAGCTCATTTGCCTAAAAATCGTGACCAGAACCAGCATTTGCCCACTTGGGCCCTTACCTTGAAGTCCTCCAGGAGGAAATGATGCATTGGACTCTGGTCCACCTGAGACAGCCCAAGGGGTGAGAAACTGGTCTACATCAGGGTTAGGGACCTAGAAGCTGAGAGCTTGGAGCCTCCTGCTGGCTGCATGGCTTTGTGTGCTCAAAAACGTTGCGCCCTGGTCTCCTCATCTGTAATATACTGCAGGCAATAATAGTACCTTGATCAGATTATTGTTATGAGGGTTAGCTTTTTTTTTATAAACTACAACACTACTTAGCATATTGTAGGTACTACAGGAGTACAAAGAATTCCAGATTGTTCAATCCTCAACTGTCCTAATACAAGTCTCCTTTCTCTGCATTTCACTTAAAACATTTTTCTCTGTATCTGACACCAAGAATGTGTAGTGGCTAACTAAAGGCTTCATTCTTTCTCAAAAGGAATAAGACTGCTTTCTCCTTCTTTATTTATGTGGATCTTGGTCCAGACAGGTTTGTGACCTGCTTTGTCTCATCTCCATTAAGCAGATGAACACGGAGGTACAGCAACACTTGCTTCATCCTATTACATTGCATCCATTAAGCCAAGGCCACATTAGTGCCCAGATGTCCCCACTCACCGGTTGGAGACTTTCTGCTGTCTTATTAAGGCCAGCTTCATGATGCACTGGGAGCCTGAATCAACCGAATGCAACCACATCAGAAGTTCTGAACACAGGAGGTCCTTAATACCCTTGTCCCAATTTAATAAGACACTAAGGCTCAGAGAGGATTTGGCTGCATTTTTGAAGAGCCCCAAATGTTTTCTCATTGATTCTCCATCAGTGACACACATAAAGCCTCCCAAAAACGTGAGCTGGTAGGCTGAGCCCACCCCACGGGCAGACAGCTGTGTGCATCTTGCATTGTACTTCACTGAGCTGTGAGGGTTGTTTGGATGCAATCCACTCACATAGATTCAATGAGAAGAAATTAAAACTCAAAAATAAAATCAATACTTATCTCTTTGTGCCTACTCAGTGACTGTAGACTCTGGCTTTCATGGGTAATAGATTCAGGCACCACTGCTACAGAATGCTGAAATGTATGGACTTCTCCATAGTCACTAATTAATAGTGTGCACACACAGAAAAATAACCAGGCGGAACACTTAGAAATGAAATTATTGCCAAAGCACTGACTACATAGTTTTTCAAGTGGTCAGTCAAGTGAATAAAATGAATAATTGAATACGCTTTACAAGCAGGCAGTAAGGACAAGCAACCCAACAGGTTTTTATTTCTCTCTGAAGAACCCACATCTTATAGGGGGGTCTGGATTGATTTCACTCTTCGTTACTCGCCACAGCCTTTTTGTAGTTGTGTTTTCTCTGTGAGGGCTCAGAACAGCCCTTGCATCATTGAGCACAATCTCAAGGACGTTTTGGGGAGTCCTTTGCAGTAGCTGAAGACTTCATTTTGGTCTGGGAACCTGCATACAAGACAAAAAGAGTATAGGTTTAGCCTTAATCGAGGTTGCAACTTATCTCAGCCCTCCCTCTGCGTGATGCCAAATAATATCCATGGAGAAATTTTCTTAGAAAATGCATGTCAGTTGGACCCTCGTTGATGTCGGAGTCTAATTCTTGAGAGTATTTTGCTCCACATCTGCAAATCTGGGGGAAAAAAAAATGATTCTGACTGGATGAACGGGAACTGAAATTATATTGCATCTTGACACCAGATTTATCTTTGATTTTCTTTTGTCTTTCTCTTTCCTCTCTTGGCAACCTTTTCTTGTAAAGATCTAGGTAATAAGTATTTTAGGCTTTACAAACTATCCAGTCTCAGTTTCAACTACTCAACTGTGCCACTCGGTGGTTGGAAGGGAAGGGAGCCATAGAAGATCCATAAACAAATGGGGGAGGCTGTGCTCCAGAAACTTCATTTACAAAAACATGTTGTGGGCTGCATTCGGCCCCTGGACTACAGTGTGCTGACCCCTGACCTACCTGCACCACAGCCTTGGTGGTGCATCAGCAAAGGCTTGGAACAGTTGACATCTCAGGGTTAGCACAGACGTGGGGACCTGGGGAGGAAGATGGAGAGTGAGCCAACTTTTCTTTTTTCCTTGTAGGACTCACTTTTCTCCAATGGTGGGGAATTCAGCTTCAGTGCTGTAGGCCTTGTGGTGCCCAAGGGGAGGCACTAGAGAGTTATTTTGCAAGGCTTTCATCTGAAATGTGAAGTCTTTTCCCAGTTGAAGGTCTAGAGAGGAACCCCCAGGGGAGAGAATTGAGACCAGAGCTCACAAACCCCATTGTTTCAATGGTGTTGTATCTCTTTTACCTCCCTTAAAGTTCGCAATCATTAACCTCAAGACCCTACACTTGGGGAGAAAAAGATTTAGTTGGCTAACTGATTTTTGTCCCTACTCAAAGGAGAGAGACGGAAGAGGAGGAGAAGGATTGATATTCCCCAGGCAGAACAAGAACAGAAGAAAATATTTTCTTCAGATGATGATCCAAGGATGTGGTGAGCCCAGATGTGAGGGTAGTTGAGAAAGCGTGCCAGGGGCCTCGGCTGAATGCCTTTGGACTGCGCAGGTTTGCCAGACCCCAGAGCTAATTAGGACCAGGCAGAAAGAAGCTCAGCATTCCACAGCCTGGCTAGGCCCCTTAAGGTAATGCTTCTTTGAAGTCTGAGAATATCTCATTGTTTATTCAAGCTTCAGCTCTCAGCTTTCTCCAAAGGGATTTGAAGGAGCTTAAACATTAATCAAAATACAAACTGAGACTATTAGTAATGAATTTAAAGCCAAACCTATCCAGATAAGTAAAATTGGAGTCGATGTGGCTAGAGGTGGGAGATAAGCTGATTGCTTCATTAAGTACCAAATTTGGCACAAGTGTAAGACTCTTACCTGGGATGTCTCTAGGGAAGGACAGAACGCAGCAAATGCATCCACTGCAAGATGCCCAGCCAAATCACAGGCTTGACTACCCCCTCCCTGGGGAGTGTTTTTTTATTTTAGGGAGGATTTGACTTCAATAATCATCACTTTCAGGGGCTGGTGATGATGGGAAAACCAGACATGACCCCTGATGGTGATTATGGAAGAGGAGGGGCAATCTTAATTCACTTGCATTAATGCTAGCAATTTGGGACAGATGGATATGTGCCTGCGTGAGCCTTAGCACCTCCTTTTTCACCCAGAACCAGCAATTGAAGCAGACTATCTTGTCTCCTGAGGGCTGTCTCCCTTAATCAGTGCCTGCCCAAATGGCCACATACCCGTTCTACCTCCTTTCTTCCTCTACTCCACTTTGACCCTGTATAATAGGTGAGGCACTTAGCTTTTCCCACTCCATTGCAGGGATAGGTAAGCAGATCCTAGAGCAGCATTATGTAAGACAGAAGAAAAACTGTGCTAAAATGTGTGTGTGTGTGTGTGTGTGTGTGTGTGAGAGTGAGTGTGTTGTGTTGAATGTCTGCAGATATTTCTAAACTGTGGGGCTAGGTTTGGGTAATTTCTCACAACAGTTTTTCCTGTATTGTAGCCTCCAGTGGAAATTTGATGGGTCTGGCAAATATATTCAAGAATGCTATATCTGAGATAGGAGGGAGCTCATTCTTTGATGCTGGCCAGATCACAAGAGTGAGCCAGGTTTTTAGATTGTTATAAATGGCAACTCTGACTTGTTTGTTACCAAATCACAAAAGAATAGTCACAGGATCAAGGATACATGTGAGAGATTGAACTCTGAAATGTCTCAGAAGACTTTAGAAAAAGTCAGCTCTGTGGTCTGCTGTGTGGCCACTCCCTCCATCCTTAACTCTCCAACCGGATGGCTTAAATTTAGTTTGACTGGTGCATCTCTGAGCCCACTGGGGTGTTTGGCTGATGTGGCCTGGGTTCCATCTACCTTGGATTCTAGGCTGAAGATTAAGGTCAGGTTCTCTTGTTCTTTAGTAACTAAGTGGTGACATGGGAAGTTTCTCCCATGGTGAAAGCAAAAGGGCAAGAAAATAAAGCTGATCCAGCACATACATTTCACACCTCTATCCATTTCAGTTTTACTGACTTCTTATTATCGAAAACAGTCACGTGGCCAATCCAAGGTTGGGGCCAGGAGAACACATTCTGTCATGGCAACAATATGGATGAATTATAAAAGGATGGATAAACAAGGAAGTGAAAGACTGGAACCAATGATTCAGGCCATCACAGAGGCATACCTGCAAGGCTGGGTTCTGTAGCCCAGGTGGTGTGAGCAAACTGTCTGGTCAGAAAAGCCCCAAACTAGAGACCAATAGTTCTCTATAAAGTTTTAGGCCAGTAGATGAAGTAAGGTAAGAAATTGGGTCACCATGTAAGGATCTACCCTACTGTCATATAAAAAATGGTCTTATTATAGTACATTTACATCCTTTCACTTAGAAAAAAAAGCCTTATTTATCTATTTCAGAGACAGAGAAAGAATGAGTGGGAGGAGCAGAGGGAGAGGGAGAGAGAATCTTAAGTAGACTCAGTGCTCAGTGCAGGAGCCACACACAAAGCTCTGTCCCATGACCCTGAGATCAGGACCTGAGACAAAAGAATCAGACACTTAACCAATTGCACCACTCAGGTGCCCCCATCCTTCCACGTTATATTTTTAATTGAGTCTTTGGGGTTACCTGAGGTTTCAGTATATTCGTGAGTTCTGAGGTCTTCCACATGCATGTATTTATTCAAAATCTTTATTTCTCTCCAGCATGTTTTGCTCCACAAAGCTAAGGAGCAGGGATTTTTTTTCCTAATAATTAAATAAATATGTATCTTTATATATATATATATATATATTTTTTTTTTTTTTTTTTTTTTTTTTTTTTTTTGCTGTGTCAATATCTTATTCACCTCTTTGTTTGGACTTTCCGGGTGCTCATGGAAAGATCTGACACTAATTGCTGTAGCTTTCTCAGCCATGACTATCTTATTAGAATTCCTCTTTTGTCTTTGTGACGTTTGTGTTGGACCAGATGGTTTTTAGTTTTACTATGATAACTTTCTTGGGAGGCTGCCTTGATCTGTTTTTAAAAGTAAATGAGCAAAGAAGGAAGGAAGAGAAGAAAGGAAAGGAAAATGGATTTTAAAAAAGAAAGAAAAAGAAAGAAGGAAGGAAAGAGAAAATGGACTCAAACATAATTCTGATACCATCGAGATGGGGCATATTTTTTGTTTCTTAATATTAATGTGTACTGACACCAAGCAAGAATAACTCAGTTCCTGGAAGATATTTGTTCTTGGAAGGTAATACTATCAACCAACTAAAACAGCTTGCTTATCAAGGCTAATACCTAGCTTGTCAAAACTTGCTTCCAGACTTTCACATTCTTAATCCCACCAATCCAAAGGTATGATGCCATAAGTTCTCCCTCACCTTAAAATCACCCAGTCTGAGGCTTTTATAAAATCTTCTTTTCTTTTTCCCCTTTCACTTTATCAAGGTGGTGTTTTTCCTTATTGCAACATATCTCTAGTTTTGATTAGTCAATAGCTCTGAGGTCTTTAAGTAATTCATTTCTCAACAGAAAAAAAAATGTCATTATTTGTAAAACCAGCCAGTGTATTGAATATTTATATACCCATATAAGCAACAGAACACACTCCAGAAAAACTTAAAATTCTACCAGTTTCAAGTCTGTCAAACACTTTAGTCATCTCTGGTTTTTGATAAAAACAGAAAAAAAAATATAACTACTAAAATTTAATTAAAATATGTGTCATTAAGAAAAGTTATTCTGGGGCAGCCCAGGTGGCTCAGTGGTTTAGCTCTGCCTTCAGCCCAAGGTGTGTGGTCCTGGAGACCTGGGATTGAGTCTCACGTCAGGCTCTCTGCATGGAATGAAGCCTGCTTCTCCCTCTGTCTCTATCTCTCTGTCTCTCTCTGTCTCTCATGAATAAACAAATTAAATCTTAAAAAAAAAAGGTACTCTGTTATATCTATATAACTAGCTACTCAGTTTGAAATATTTTGACCTACAAAATTATGATTAATAAATCCTAAGTGAAGGTTTCTTCTTTAACGCTTTTAGCCAGAGCAAGGAATCAGCTATATATGTGACTGACTTCCTTCTTCCCTCCAAGGGGGGAGATATTCCATAAGCTTACATCCATAAGCTACACTCTTATCTAATGCCTGTTTACACCCATTTGTCCCCATGCACTGAATTCAGCAGTAGAGCCTGCGGCAGGCTACATGACTAATTATCTGAATTCCCTGACCCTGTTTGGGCTAGAAAGATTACCAATGTATTGATATCTGCATACCATCACTGTATTTGGGAAGAGGGTGGCTTTAGGTAGGACTACAGCCAGGTGAGCTAGTGAGCAAGTGACTAGAATATCCAAGGCCTCTCACCCTCTTTTTTCAACTTTACTTTTCAGAGGCATGGCATGGTTGATTCTAACCTTGGTTTTTGGTTTAAAAATGGCTCTACATTGCTATTTCCTAAATTAATATTCCACATTTATCATTTCAACACGGTGTGCTGTGAGAGATCCTTCCTGCATATGCTCATTATTAATGATGGTTTTGTGTGCAGTTTCCATCTTCCCATCAATCTAATGTCCAACTGTCAAGGGTCTGTCATGGCTTCCAAATGTTTAACCCTATTGTGATGTTTGGAACCAACTGACTTGGAAAAATGTCCCTAAAGAAAATTAAAGTGCTCCAATTTTAAAATGGAGAAAGAATTAAAGTCTACAGACCCAAATATATAATAATTTTTGTCATTAATGCATTTTTTTAAAAAAAGTAGTAGCAAGCCATCGCTACTCAAGATAATGCTTGGATACTGAAAGTCTCTTTAAAAATTAATAATTAGTGAAGAGTGTGAAGGAGAGTGGGAGATAGAGGCATAATTCACAGGGATGAAAGGCAAAGCATAAGGAATAGAGTCAATGATATTGTAATAGTATTGTGTGGTGACAGATGGTAGCTATACTTGTCTGGAGCATACCATAATGTATAAACTTGTTAAATCAGGGATCCCTGGTGGCGCAGAGGTTTGGCGCCTGCCTTTGGCCCAGGGCGTGATCCTGGAGACCCGGGATCGAATCCCACGTCGGGCTCCCTGCATGGAGCCTGCTTCTCCCTCTGCCTGTGTCTCTGCCTCTCTCTCTCTGTGTGACTATCATAAATAAATAAATAAATAAATAAATAAATAAATAAATCTTAAAAAAAATAAATAATAAACTTGTTAAATCATTAAGTGACACACCCAAAACTAATGGACCATTGTGTGTCAACTATACTAAAAAAAAATAATAATAATTAAAATTCAGTGGGCAGCAGAGGGAAAGGTTTACCACTTGATCTTAAGGGAAAAACAACACAGATTCCTCTTTTATAATAAAAGCCCATTATTCAATAAGGAAGTCTCTGTGCCTAGCACCGGGAAGGTTATTAGGATGTTCCATTCTCTCAATGTTCCTGCCATTTCTATAACAGAAAAAATATCAGAAGCAACTTTATGGAGAACATGGGTTGAATGATTTTATGGTCAAGATAGAGTTCGCCATCCACCCTCCAAACAAATATGAAGAGTGGAAATGGGGGTGCCTCAGTGGTTCAGTTATTTAAGTGTCTCTTTTTTTTTAAGACTTTATTTGTTAACGAGAGAAATGGAGAGAGAGATAGAGGCGGAGACATAGGCTGAGAGAGAAACAGGCTCCATGCAGGGAGCCCGATGTGGGACTCGATCCTGGGACCCCAGGATCACGCCCAGAGCCAAAGGCAGAAGCTCAACCCCTGAGCCACCCAGGCTTCCCAAGTGTCTGACTCTTGATTTCTGCTCAGGTTGTGACCTCAGAGTCATATGGTTGAGCCCCACATAAGGCTCTGTGCTCAGCGGAGAGTCTCTTGTCCTTCCCCCTCCTCCTCCACTCCTCCTGTCACTTACACACTCCTCCTGCACTCAATCTCTCATTCTCTAAAATAAATAAATAAAATCTTAAAAAAATAAAAAGAGCAGAGATGAATCTAATTGGTCCTATTTCCACCCTCCGTCCTCTGAATGGTTCATATCATAAACACTACTGGATACTCACTGCAAAGCATGGATGAAATTATACACATTATACAAATTATACAAATATGGATAATACGAAGTCATTGCCCTCAAAGTGTAAATGAGTTAATAGAGGGGAAAAAGCATGGATCTGCAAGATATTGAATAGTTGGCTGTAAAAAATTCCACTAATTTTTTACAGTATAGTGTGCAGAATTAGGCAGTGGCCTCGAGGGGGTCATCCAAATGGTATAGGGAAGCTGAGAAGTCAGAGGGAAAAAAAAAGATCAAGGACTGGGAAAATTTATGGATCATTCAAGAACTATGTGTTCATAGATGACTTTATTATCTCATTTTGGGTGGTATCAATCATCAGAACATCCATGTATTTTATTGGTGGTTATATTTGTGTACTGTGGCTACCAGTGCCTTCACTTTTCTTCCATTAGTTCCCTATATCCACTGGTGTCTGTGCATAGAATATTCTGCCTTTAGTAGACCGTGATCTTTTTCATGGCAACAGTAATGTCAGCAATGAGTCTCAGATGCTTTGTGAAGCTAAAAGGGGAGAGCTGGACCACCAAAGAAGCAGAATGGGAGGGTCTTTAGGAAGTGATTAAGCCAGCAGGGTGGGAAAGTCTTCAAGGAGGGATCTCTGGCCCAAGAGCCAGCTCTCCCCCATAATGATGTTCTTTCCTCTGTATCATCTCCATCAGCCCTTCAACATATTTCTATATCAAAGTCTGCACAAACAATACAACTTTAAATGTGCACTAACGTGCTTTCCATTTCCCTGATATGATGTGTTATGTGTGTTCAATTTTTTGGAATGAATTTAAGTTGAAGCTTTTATTAGCTATTTTATAGAAATCCTTAGTGGACCTTATAGCTGTTATTTCTGTGCAATAAACAGACGAACACATAGAAGACAGCAGAGCTCACAAGTCATTTCAAGGGGAGAATAAAGCAGGAGGCTGGTTCATTCAACAACATCATTTAACTTGCTTGTATTTAATAAAAGTGTGTGTGTGTGTGTGTGTGTGTGTGTGAGAGAGAGAGAGAGAAAGCATGCATACATTTGACCATGAGAAGTGGAGATTGTCAGTGTGTAGTGCAGTTGTGATACCGGCGTACTTGCTGTAGTACTTTGCGAGTACTGCCCTAACAAAGTAGTACAGAATGGGTGCTTTAAAAACAACAGAAATTATGTCAGCTTCCATACTTCCATGAAAAATTCTTAAAAATGTATTTTAAAAAATCCAAACCCAGAAATTTATTATCTCACGGTTGTGAGGTCTATAAGTCAGGCATCTAGATGCCAGGAGATCCATGCTGACAGCTCTACGGGATGATCTTTGCTTACCTTTTCCAGCTTTGGGCACTTGCCTGTAAGCCTTAGCATTCCTTGGATTGTACATGCATCACTCCAGCCACATGACCATCTTTGCCCTGCGTATCTTCACATTGCCCCCCTCACTGTGTGACTGTGCCTCTGTCCCAATTTTCCTTTTTGTAACAGCAGTCAGATTAGATTGGAGTCCACTCTAATGACCTCATTTCTACTCAGTTGTGTTTCCTAAAGACCATTATTCCAAATAAGGCCACATTCTGAGGTGTTGTTGGTTGGGATTTTAGCATTTCTTCCTTGGGGGATGCAGTTTACCCCATAATGCTTGCATATTGCCCTTTAAAAAGAAGTCTAGTCCAGAGATTAACTCCCACGTTCTGCTGGTTTTACCATTCATAGTCATTTCTTTAAAGCCAAGTGGTCTCTACATTCACATTATTTCTGTTTTATTTCTCTGTTGGCTGGCTATAACAAGTCATATTTTGAGAAAGGTAATATGTGGTGGGATTATAGCCACATTCTTTTCTTGTTTGAATTTTGTAATTTTCCACAGAAAAGACAGATTATTTTGAGGAATAAATTAGGACGTCGGTGTGATATCCACCAAAATCACAGCAGAAGAAATTTTTCCTTCCAAACAGAAAACAGCCCTGAGGAAGCAGCAATAGAATTTTCTTTCATGTGATGAAATGATTGATTTTCCATTAGGTTAAGTGACGAGACCAAGGTCACATATTTAAAGTCAGGGACAGAAAGAAAACCCAAATGATCAACATAGATGAAGCAAATGCCATTGCTTGCAGCCTATATATTCAGTTCAATGCTAAGATTCATGCTCACTTTTAGAAGCTTGTTTCAATACGACACTCAAAAGTCCTGAGTTTAGAAGTCAAGCCCTCCTCCATCCCCACTCTCATTGATCAAAGACTCTTCCACTGTCCTTGCTGATACTGTGTGCTTTCCATGCTAAAAAACAAAACCAAAAACAGTACAGTCTTCTTATCAGGATCAAGAAATTGGAGCATCAAAACAGTTTGAGAATATTGCTGCTCTAACATAAAGAATATTTTTTGGCAGATTTTTGCCTGGGGTTTCCATTAAAACTGGGAGAATTGAGTGAATGTATGTGAATTATATTTGGGTGTGACGTGGAGATATCAGAAGCAAAATGGAAACCCCTACATTTGGGTCACCCTCAAGCTATTTATCTGATTTTAGAAATGCCACTGAGTGTCAGTTTCTTACTAGGTAACATCAAGGAAAAAAATAATCATCCTTAATTAATAGTGTTGGTGTCATGACAATAACTTGACATCCAGCAAGCATTCCATAAATGTTTATGTGTTCATTCATGTTTCTGGAAATACCCCAAGAAATAATTATTTCATCTTCATGCTTCACTATGTAGATGGTTTAATATAGCTCTCAGAGAGAGCTATGTTAGATTTCAGTTCTGATAATTATTAGCTCTGTGAGTTTTCCTAATCTTTTGGTTCCTTCCTGCCTGAAAAAAAAAAGAAAGGGCATAATAATAATAATAATCCCTACCTTGCAAGGATATTGTGAGGGTTACATGCAATAATCCATAGAAGGCGCTTCATGTGCAATCCTAGCCTTTATTGAGTCTTTCATTTGTGACAATTACTAATGTCATTATTATTATTTACTAATAGCACTATACTTAAGACTTGATTACATACATTTTTATTTTATTTAAGGCATTAGTTCTCAAAAATGTAAATGATTCTAGTCATTTTCTTTTAGAAATTATTTCTCTTGGAATCATTAGCAAAAGATGAAAAGTGGTTTCTCAAGAAGTTTTGTGATTAAAACCCCAAATCCCTTCTGATTAGTTTGAGAAAATCTAAATGTGGTTAAACATGACCTTGCTTTCATTATCCACCTTACTTAATTTATATTATTAGGTGTTGAACAGAAATTGACTGAAGAATGGATTGTCTAACAAATAAACAATGTGGAAGGTTATATGTCCTGTATATTACTACTCTTGATTTGAGGTATATCTTTTTGGATTTCTATACTCAAAATTCTCATCACCTCTATTTTTCATCTTTAAAATGATAATGATAAAAAATGATGATGATAATTACTACTATTATTATAAGATATTTAATGCTATTCATGATAATGAAAATGTTTACAAGCTATAAACATGTAACACCTAGTTGCCTATAAACTAACTACCAAAAATAGATATCTCCCGGAGTAGAAGGATATCACAAGGGGGATAGAGAAGTAAAAAAAAATTAAGAGAAGAAAAAAAAGGATGTGTATATATACAGGACATTTTATGTTTCAAACACAGTGCTTATGTGGGGCTGTAAAATATGTGCTTATTTAGTCTTCATAACAAATTGAGTGTTTAATTACTAACATCCGTGGCCTAGGAAAAGTGTAGCACAAAGAAGGGAAAACCACTGAAGGTTACATGCTGGTCCATAGAGACTTGAGTTCTGACTACCTTTTTCAAGATGGCAGACTGACTGCAAAAGTACATACTGTTTCACTTTCCTGATGTCCCAAATGCAAATTAAAAATACAATAGTTATTGTGCTATTTTTTTAAAGATTTTATATATTTATTGATGAGAGACACAGAGAGAAAGAGGCAGGAAGAGGGAGGAGATGCAGGCTCCATGCAGAGAGCCCGATGTGGGACTCAATCCCAGGACTCAGGGATCATGCCCTGGGCCAAAGACAGACGCTCAACCGCTGAGCCACCCGAGTGTCCCTAGATACTGTTTTTTTCTTATATTGCTTGGCAAATGTGTATGTTTAGATGGTAAATATGTATGTTTAGATGGGCAATTTGGCAATCTTTATTAGAATTAAAATATGTAAGCTGTTTGATCCAATAACCTTATCTTTAAGAATATCTATTTTAAAAATAATATTTATGAGTATACATTTATTTTGCCATAACAAATTTCAGTTTGTCTGACTCAGTTGTCTCTACTTTTCCTATAAACTATGTTGTTTATCCTTTTGATTATGGTCTCCCCTGTGTCTCTCCATAAGTCCTATGAATGAACTATTTGAGCTTAGTAGTGAACCAATTATAATTTTCTCCATTTTTTAAAGATTTATTTATTTATTTGGGAGAGAGAGATTGTCGCTGGGAGGAGCAGAGAGAAAAAGAGAGAATCTCAAGTTGACTCCCCACTGAGTGTGGAGCCTCACTCAGGGCTCAATTCTATGACCCTGAGATCATGACCTGAGCCAAAACCAAGAGTCAGACACTTAACCAACTGAGTCACCCAGGTGGCCCATAACTTTCTCCATTTTTATCAAAGAAGGGAAATCTTACTGATTATCCAGGGATCTTGCAAATTTAATTATCCCTTCAGGTCCTTTTGTCTACCTGAGGCAATAATATAGTTTGCTCCTAAGTTAACTGCACTTTGAATCCTTGGACTTGGACTCATGGACTCTCAAATTATGGCTGACAGATTTAGGAAATAAAAACAGAGGATGCCAGTTGAATTTGAATTTCAGATTAATACTAAGTAATTTTTTAGTGCACCTTCCCTGCACTATTTGTGACATATGTTTTAAACATGTATTTATTTGTTTTTATTTGAAATTCCAATTTAACCAGTCATTCTGTATTTTATATGGAAACTTTATCAAATACATATCAGGGTTGGTAGTGTCAGTGATAATGATTACCTCATCCAGAAATGTCAGCAAAAGCAAACTTGGGTATATCACTTCTCTGAAAATCCCTACCTTTACTTAACCAAAAGGTCGTATTACTTCCTAGTTCTTTTAAGACATCATAAACTACAGAATACATCTCAAGTCTCATTGTGTCCCGTCCTTGAAGCCATCCTTGTGGTGGTTGGGAAGGTTGTCTATATTTATCTATAAAGAGATGGAGTGAGCAGTATTATTATTGGGTGCTTCACTCTTTGTTGCATGTGCACTTGATAGGCTAAAAGTCTAAGTCTTGCTTTGGTCTTCTGCCTTCTACATTAAAACTCTATTTTTAAGGAGGAGATGCAAACCCTTGTGGAAAGAAGGACCTTCACACGTCATAAATAAAAGTGTGTTATGAAGGGTTCTTGCTTGCACTCAACCACAATCTCCACCTTAGATACAAGATGATTTCCTGAAAGGTTACTGGGCATTCATGGAACTGACAGACCAGACTTGGGAATGGAAAGCATCCAGTGACTCTCGATATGCAAAGAACTGAGGATCAGGAAGTACTGCAGAGTCTTGTATCTAAAATATCCTGATTGGATTCCACAGCCATTCCTACCTCCGCCGGCCCTGTGGATGACGCTGAACACTGTGCCTTGCAACAGAAAGTCAGGATTCAAATGCTCCCATAAGACTGCCCACTTAGCCAGGATTAGATCACATTCCCACTCCCAACCTGTACAAGGAAGAGGAGTGAAAGGTTCTGAACTTGTCAGCTTCCTAAACTGGAATTGTCATCTCTCGTGTTTGTAGAGGATACGGTGAGAGTATTCTGTGATAGAAATCAGACCAGGAAAATGGATGCTCAGTGGCAAAAAACTCAACAGTTGGCCACCAAATATTGAAGCATATAAGTTCCCTCAATTGATTTCCAATTTTCTTATCAATCAGAGGTAACCCCCTGCAGATGGAGGAAGCAATCACAGCCTTGAGAAAACAAGCACTATTTCTAGCCTGGAGAAGTCATCCTTAATATTAGAATTCGCTCTCTTTGGTTTATTTGTTGCCTTAAAAAACTTAACCTCCCTTCCATCTCCTCGCTAAAAGCACCGTTTCAATCAATTGGGGGCTGAAACTATTCAAAGCTTGTGTGTGTTATCTCAGTCTGAGCTTTTCTGAGTAACGGCTTTCTGCCTTTTTTCTATAAATTTATAATCATGATCACTTAGATGAGGAATTTGTAACTTGGAATGCATGAGTTATAAGGAGTCAGAAAAATCCCTATAATTTATCACGTTTTTTTTCAGTAAGATTGTGGCTGCATATTCCTATAGAAAGGATTCACAGTTCCAAAAATGTATATTCTCAAAGGGGTCTATTAAGGAAAACAGGGTTCAATGATATAAGTGAAACCAGGAATATTAAATGACTTCACCAGTTTTGAAGAACTTGTTAGTAGAAGAATCAAGGCACCCAGTTCCCAATTATTTCATTTTTGTGCCAGTTATGCATGTGTTTTTAAAAGCAAAAGACAAGCTACATCTTTTACCAAATATGTGCTTCATTCTGGCCATCCCAGAATGACACTTTTAGTTTAACCTCACTCTCCATGTTCTGGTGATCCTGACAGAGAACCACCTGACCCAGCAGATAACTGGGGCCAACCATTCCCCAAATGCACTCTATATGGAGAGAATCTCACACATATCCTTTCTAATGGGTTCATAGCAGGTTGACTGAAATGCTTCAAGGATTTAATGACTTTTATCTTTTGAAAAACTTGTAGATTTAAAACATTACTCAAAATATACCTTGAAGTCTAATTAGCAGTGACTTTAACAGGGATTCTCTAGAAAATAAAACCTGAGGCAAGGCCTAATGGGATAATGCTTTATTAAGGAAATGAAAATAGAGGGCAGTGAGGTTTAAAAGGAAAAGAAGGGAGCAAAATAAAGATGTCAGGTACTGCAAAGTGATGGGTTATCAAGTTGGCTACTACTTGGTGACAAGCCATGATGAAACATAGCAGGTCCTTCAGCAGATGCACTTGCTGTCAGATGGAATGTCTCCAACTAGACTGCATGTACAAACCATGGGATAGTCTATGGGAGAGAGAAAATGAGGTACTGTATTTGCCCAGATCTGTCCTATCTCCTGCATCTCATGGATCAAAGGATACCCTAGGAGGAGTTACTGCCCCTCACTGTCATCTGGCCCCTTCAGCAGCTGTTCTCAGATGCCATACCTATGCCTTATAAAGAAACTTTCTTTTAGGTGTAAAGGTGATAGGAGGGAACCAAATATGTGGTGTTGGCTGAGTCTTGGCCATGCAACACAGGCCAACAGGAGGTCAGGGCACTCTCATGGCAAGGCTAGAAGACTCATCCAGGCAGAGAAGTGGCTGAGTAAGTCCAGAAAGTGGTCAGGGCCAAGGGAATCTAAGGAGGCGTACATAGTTTTTGTTGAATACAAGCAGAGTTTGAAGGTTTATTTCAGCTGTGAACTGCCTGTGGGATGTTGGGGAAAATATTTATTCCCTCTGGGTCTCAGAATCTTCTCAGAGTGATTGAAGTCTAAATTTTTAAGATTGCATACACCAACAGTGAAACACTTTGAATTTTGGATTTATTGTCCACAATAAACAAGTTCCAGGGTGGCTCTGGGGGCAATATCTACTCAAATCTCTGCCGGATTAGACATTTTCCTTTAATCCTGAATATCTTACAGCTCATTATTAATGGTATGTTTTCACAACTCCAATATATAGTAAAGCAGAGAAAAGCACTAACAGAACTACAACAGTTGAAAACAATATGAATACAGCTATTTCAGTTCATCAAAATATTCTGATTCAGTTAAATAATTAAAATTATTAATTTTTAGAGTACGTACATAGCAATCAGGTACTGTTGTATGGATTTTGATGTGCTAGCAGAAATTGACCTCCCTGTGACTTGACATAATACATTCATACCAAAGAGGATTGGGGCATGACATGGCTGATTTTTACAAAGGTGATTGTTCTTACTTTTTGGTTTTGTTAAATACACATATTTATTGCAAATTCAAACTGGGGAAGGGTCTTCTACGT
This sequence comes from Canis lupus familiaris, assembly GCF_011100685.1. NCBI lineage: Eukaryota > Metazoa > Chordata > Mammalia > Carnivora > Canidae > Canis > Canis lupus. The sequence goes on along the minus strand of NC_049229.1, from coordinate 59,101,168 downwards.
TAAATTGTCTCCATTCCTCTCATGGAGGAAAAATTTTAAAGTGAAACATAGGTGAAAAGGGAGTGCCTCTTTCCTTCCTTCCTTCCTTCCTTCCTTCCTTCCTTCCTTCCTTCCTTCCTTCCTTCCTTCTTCTTTCTTCTTTCTTTTTTTAGATTTATTTATTTGAGAGAGAGGGAGAGAGAGAATTCCAAGCAGGCCCCCTGCTGAGTGTGGAGCTTGATGTGGGGCCAGATCCCAATATCCTGAGATCATGACCTGAGCCAAAACCAAGAGTCATATGCTTGACCACTGCACAACCCAGGAGCCCCAGGAATGCCTGTTTGCAATAGATTCTTGCACATAACTGATTTCTCATGAGTTTGGGGGAACACAGCCTGCAGAACTGTGTTCCTTCTGTTTTTCACTTTCCCATTGCTAGCCTCTTTCACAGACGTATTTCCCTTTAATTGGGCTTCGTCTGTTGCTATATACCTGTCAGGTCTCAAATGTTGTCCCATAATTCTTGGATACCGATTAAATGGTCACCAATTCATCATTATCTCAGGGGCAATTTAAAGCCTTACAAGTTGGATTTTCACTCACATAGACCTGGGGGAAGGGGATTGTTTATAATGAAGGGTCTCCCTCAGAGAGGCTGTACAATATTATGGTAAAGGGCATAGGCTCTGGAGCCAGGGGAAGTCTAATCCATTCATTCACTCATTTATTCAACAAATATTGAGTTGCTACTATATTCTAGGCACTATTCTAGGTACTGGTATGTAACCAAAAAAAAAAAAATGCCCTATTTATTTACCTTTGCAATGGAGGAGTTAGCAAAAACAAGGTACATGAATAAATTATATACTATTTTAGATTGTGTTAAGTGCTAAGGAGGAAAAAAAGTGTAAATGAGAAGTAGGTTGAAATTTTAGAGAAGCTTAGGGATATCTCACAGAGAAGATATTTGATCAGGAGGAGACATATATACTATGTTGCCTAAAGTTTATATAGTATTTTTGCAAAATTTACAATTATGTATTTCCATGGGATCTCTTTGCTGGGGCCTCAGCCAACTTTCGTGGGGAGCCTTATTAAAGAGGGGGATCCTAAGCTTTATTGACTTCATGGTAAATGCACACCTGCATCTAACACTTATGCCCTGGATGATTTTTGTCAAGCAACTTAATCTAGGAGGTTTTCCCAACTGCGAAATGGAGATGATAGAAGAATTGGTCTATTTTATTGGACTATTAAAACTTCGGACAAGATAATGAACTTAAAACATTTATTATTGTGTTAAGCACATGATCAATGCCAAATTCCTAAAATTTTAAACATACTATTACATGTTCTGTTGGTTTTGCTCACTTGCTTATTTTATTTGCATGTCAAGGTTATTTGAGTTCCCCATCATTTTTTTTTTTTAAAGCAACATGCTGGTTAGATTAAAACATCTTGGTTTAACTTAACTTTTTAACATGCTTAAGACTGGGAAGGAAGAAAGAGATGACATCAATTGGAAACCTACCTTTCCTAAGTATTTTGTATGTATGTATTTATTTAAACTCCTAACAAGCTGTAAGCATGTGAGGTATACATTATTAGACTCATCTTTTATATAGAGACATAGAAGAAGCTTAGAAAGATTAAGCAAATTATCCAAAGTCACTCAGTTTATAGGGAAAAGTGGGATACAGTCACAGATATGTGTATTCAAAACTTTTTACATCCATGAAGTCTGAATGAATAAAGATCTTCTTCAGAAATGAATTATTCATAAAGTGAAGGTAGCATTCTTATCACTCAGTCTTGACCTTAAGGAAATTAATTACCAACACAAGGCATGATATTTACATATTTGTACCTGGCCCATTAAGGACTCCAGAGCCAGAGGAAATTGGCAAAGATAAGGCAGGAGCTGAATTTGATTTTCAGCCTGAATTATTGTTAGTAGTTTTAATAAGTACAAATAAGCTAAGAGCACTTGCTGAAGAACACTTAGGAAAGAAAGCCATATAATGCCACCCAGGGCCCTTTACAAAATCACTATGCTTCCTGAGTCAACTCATCAGTCTGACAGATTTCCCCCAAGGGCAGGTGCCTGCAAACCTGGTGACAAGACTCTACTCACAAGATCAGCCTGCCCATTGCAAAAAGATCCTCCTATAGCAGCTGGTTGAATTCTCTTAATTCCCACTGGGGATCCATCTGTTTTCTAATCACTAATGCCAGCCTTGTCCTGTGGGAGCCACTAGAGCTGGCAGTGACCTTGCTGAATATACCTGGCCTTGATCTTACTAATGCAGTGATTAGGCTTGACGTGGAAAGTTGTTCTACTGAAGTTGAGCTGGAGAGCACAAGTACAAAATAAGCATTTCTGACATGGATATTGTGACCACACTTTTGTCTGTCTGGCAAAGATGTCAGCTCATCTGAATTGGGGCCAAAGTGTAAGAGAGTATTTGGCTGAGTTTTGGGTGGGGCACAGGGTGGTAGCTGGCAATTACTAAGATACTGGTTTTATAAACTAACAAAAATATTTTTTTCAAGAAGATTATGAAAAAAAAATATTAGCTTTTTAAAACTCAACTCATCCCATAATTTGCCTTTATGACTTCCTATCTCTCAAACCCCCACAGCTAACCTAGAACCTGAAATAAATGAATTAAAACAAATTTAACCGTGTGGGAATATAATTATTAGAAAGATCATGAACTCTATCAATAAATGTCCATGTACTTAAGTAGATGGAAGAGATCACTTACAAAAACTTGTTTTTAAATACAGGGACAAAATTAGAATCATTCAATACATTGCCAGCAGGGAGAAGTGAAAATTGTGATTTCTCTAGTCAAAAGAAGGAGAAACAAAGAAAATCTAAAAGGCAAACTATAGGCTTTGTAAAGTAGACCTACATATATCAAGCTATCTTTGTTTATCATCATATTAAAACATAAAATAATTTATGTTAATAATAATCATCGTGAGTCATTAGTAAGAACTTTGAATATAGATTCAGGTTTGTGGGGATAAGAAAATGATATATTGTATTATAAAAATACTTCAGTTAAAAAAAAAAGGGAAATATCATTGGTTAATTAGAAAACATTCTGTGGCTACCCAAAGAACCTATTTTTCCTCCAGAAAGTATGGGTTGACTGGTAATGAGCATAAACTGTGGAGTCAGCATGTAGAGGTGTGAATCCCAGCTCACAGAGCTATGGAATATTGAGTAATGGTGGACATTATTATTGTTGTTACTACCTTTTGAGGGATCCATGTGTTTATATAAATAGGAATTGCCCATTTATAGAGGTGGAGGCGAGAGGAGTTTACCTAGGGAAAGAGATAATCACACTAAAAAAAAAAAAAAAAAAAAAGGCAAAGCAATCTGTTTTGGTTTTACCAATTATAAAATGAGAACAAAAATGTCCTTACAATATTGAAATAATCAAACAGGTATTATTTCGTGTGTAGTAAAGGCACGGCCTGCTAATTCCTATCTTCTCCCCATTTCCTCTAGTGCTCTGGTTATTGGGATTATTTCATTCAAATCCTGACTCTTTGGTAGACAATGGCAGTGCCCTCTCCCTTTCAGTCTAGTGATCACAAGTTGGCATACCCTGACCTGTTTTCATGATTCTACTGGAACAGCTTTTTTGATTATCTTTTTCAGGGGGAGGAACGAGGGGTTTGTCTTGTTTGTTTGTTTTCATGCAATATCCCACCACTTGTGTTGGTCCACAGCTGTCAGCTAATCAATTCTAGATTCCACTCCTTTGCCCTGATATGTCTTTTGGGTAAATGACATGCTTAGAACATTAATAATGGACACATAAGTATTTGAGTTGGGGAAAATTAGCCTGCCATTTACCATTTAAAGCAAACCCGATCTGGCAGTAGTGCCTGGTGGTTGAGAGGTTGGGATACTGGCCAGTTAACTAAAATTTAATTCAGAAAATGATCAATTTATAAAGTGACCAATTAACCAAATGAGAGATGTTCTCCAATGTTTGATTTCATTGGGGTTTTGCTGCTGCCAAGGCTTTTTTTCAGACTAGCATGGTTGCCTTTTCCAATGTGCATAATTTTACTTAGGAATGGATGAGCTAACTCTTAATGCTGTCCACCCTCTTGCAGATTTACACCCGGCCCAAAAGCTGTGTCTCCACACTAGTCCTAAACATACACCTCCTTTGTTTGTGAGTTTTGGCCAATTTATCATACCTTGAGTTAATATTTGCCAAACTGGCTTTCAGTGAATTAGGTTTTGATCCAAGAATTGGAATTTGACATTGACTTCTGGGTTCTGTTCTCTTTTCCCCACTTGCCAGCAGGGTAACCTTGGCAAGTCAACATTCCTGACCTTCAATCTTCACATCCATAAAATGGAAATTATGAAAGTATCTTTACATAAGGTTGTGTGGGTCAATGAAATAACCCACACCATGGGTTGAACACAGTGAAATATATACTAAGGGCTAAAACAGTATAAATTATTATCTTGTAAGTTTCAGATCACCATAACTGGCTCTTTGGGAACAAAGGAGGGCATGGGAGTTAGACTCATTTTTTGTGTGTGTGCCTGTTGTGTGCAGGATATTGTGTTTAGAGTTATAAGTACATTACCTCACATAGTTTTTTAAAGAATACTTAGCATGATACAGCAACAAAAATAAGAAAGCTCAGTCTAAGTCTACAAAATTGGTCAAGCTTTCACAGATAATTCATGTAGAAGCTGAGATTGGAACCCATGTTTATCTGACACCAAAGTTCCATTAATACGATATGCTCTGACTACCATGTATCAGCTCTTATTTGTTTGGTTTTAAATAGTAAACCTGCCCCCTGCCTCCTACCAATTATCTTTTTTTTTTTTTAAGATTTTATTTATTTATTTGACTGAGATATAGAAAGAGTCAGAGAGCACAAGAAGAGGAGGGACAGAGGGAGAGGGAGAAGCAGACTCCCTGCTGAGCAGGGAGCCTAACATACTGACACAGAGCTTGATCCCAGGAACCTGGAATCACGGCCTACACTGAAGACTGACACTTAACTGACTGAGCCACGCGGGTGCCCCTATCTTTGATTTTTAAAACACTGAACCAGGTGCCTGGGTGGCTTAGTGGGCTAAATGTCTGCTTTTTGGCTCAGTGCATGATCTCAAGGTGGGCGGGGAGGAGGTCCTGGAGTCTAACCTCACCAGGTGTCCTGGGATGGAGCCCCATGCTCCTAGTTGGGCTCCCTGCTCAGTAGGGAGTCTGCTTCTCCCTCTGACCCTCCCCCTGCTCATATGCTCTCTCCCTCTCTCTCTCTCTCTCTCTCTCTCTCACACACACACACACACACACACACACACACACACACACAGGCAAATAGATAAATAAATAATAAATAATCTTAAATAAATAAAATAAATAATAAAACACTGATGTCTATTTTTTTTAATTTTTATTTATTTATGATAGTCACACAGAGAGAGCGAGAGAGGCAGAGACACAGGCCGAGGGAGAAACAGGCTCCATGCACCAGGAGCCCGATGTGGGATTCGATCCCGGGTCTCCAGGATCGCGCCCTGGGCCAAAGGCAGGCGCTAAACCGCTGCGCCACCCAGGGATCCCAAAACACTGATGTCTATTGACCACATAATGATTTCTTAAATCAGGGTAAGTATAACAAGTGATGTGAATATTTAATGCTTTGATTATTCCTTCCTTATAATTTCTGAAAATCTGTTATTAATATGATAGTACTTTGGGGTTAAATAAATACATACTTGGATAAAAGTATCATTCATGGATTTGTATGTGCATACTGAAAGGAAGGTGCATGGGTAGGGGATATACTATGATAACAGAGACAACTGGAAAGATGACGTTGGTGGCATCATCCCATAGTTGTAGGGGGTGATCATTGATAGTTTGTGGGGGCCTTTCACATACATTTATCTAATTAAATCATTTGAGGATGAAAGAGGAGACAATATTAGCCTCATTTTAGAGATGAGCAAACTACATCTCCAAGAGGTTAAGTGATTTAACCAAGGTCATATATTTATTTAGTACATCATAGAGCTGAGAACAGAGCTTAGATCTTCTCAGGGCAATTTTGTAACACTGGAAATAAATGAGATTAAGTGCTAAGGAGAAAGATTGCTCTTATAGGTGTCTCCCAATATCAATCCTCTCCTTTTCTCTTAAAGAGAGAACTTCCTTTGCCAAAGCACACGACCTTTTAGAATAGTGAAAATATCATCCTGCCTCCACTCAGCTGTGATCAATTAGTTTCTGAGAGCCTTCCTTATAATGTAGCTGACCCTCACCCAGCCTTGCTCCTCATTTCCTTGTCCTTTTCTATTCTTTCTGAAACAGAAATGTGATGATGACAGTATCTCCATCGTGGGTCATGCCCTTGAAGGTCACATTCTAGGGGTGGTTAAAGAGAACACCTGAGTTCCAGACAATTGGTGAGGCTCCACACCAGACCCAGACTTCCCAATTCTAAATTTCTCTGTGAGGAAAACAAACAACAACAACAAAAAAGCCCCACAAAAGTCTTTGATCAAATTTATGCTGCCATTGTGTTGGTGACTCAAATGTAACTGAATCCTACTCTAGGCAATTTAGCACCTACTGGAGATTTTGTTCCTGAGGTAACAAAATTTGAATCTGAAGATCAGAGTGGCTGGCCAAACAGGATCAAGACCAGATGGCTAACTGGACTTCCTTGGTAAAGAAGCACATTCAGATAACTTACCAAATTCAGGGGTGCCTGAGAGCCATCAAACCTGGGCCTGTGTGAAGGCACTGTGGTCAAATGTTGGTCAAGTATGTATGTTTCTCACTCTGGGGAGATACTTGGAGATTCATAAAGACATACCCATATTAACCATAGGACCCTTTTTCCATAGGATGCTATGGCTCTACCTATGTTGGGTAAAGAAGCTATAGAGAAAATTAGAGAGGTTTGGGGAAAATTCATTGTCCATTAGTTTTTGTTTCCTTCTTATTCCCAAGTTGCTTATCTCATTTAAAGAGGGCCTTAATATCAGGCATACTGGTCCTGTAGGTTCTACAATGATACTGAGCTTTGATTCCATGTCATCTCTGAAACAACTTTCTGAAGTGACTTAGTCATAGAGTATGTACTCTCTGTCAGGAAATGTCACCTGTCCCCTACTTACACCAGTCACACAGCCACGCAGATACACAGGAGGTATCTTTTTCTTGTACTTAGTAGTGTGCAAAACTATAGCATACATGGTATCTCAGTCATTCCACATCTCCAGTCATTAATTTTTTTTATTTTTATAAATGTTTAAATTTTAGAATAGTTTTAGATTTATAAACAATTTTTGTAGTTCCCATATACCCCAGACGCAGTTTCTCCTATCATTAATTATCACCATAACTGAGAATACTTACTGAACTTTGTCATAATTAACAAACTACTATTGATTAATTTTGCTTACTGTCCTTTATCTGTTCCAGAACCCCATCCAGAATACCACATTATATTTAGTTATTGAGTCTCTTTAGGCTTCTCTTGGCTGTAACAATTTCTCAGACTATCTTTGTTTCTAATGTCCTTAACAGTTTTGAGAGATGCTGATGAAGTATTTTATAGAATGTTCTTCGATTGGGATTTGCTTGATTTTTTTCATGATTAGACTGGGATGATGGGTTTTGAGAAAGATGACCACAGCAAGATGCCATTCTCTTTACATCATAACAAGGGAACAGGATTTATCACTGATGGTATTACCTTAATCACCTGGCTAGCTAGCCCTTGTCATGTTTCTCCATTGTAAAGTTACTCAGACATTGATTTTTAATGATTAATTTTATAAATTCCTCAAATAAACTGAAGTACACTTACATAAATATGTGCAGTATGTGCAGTACAATAGGACAAAAGTAGGCAAGGCAAGTAGGTGGAATGAGAATATGAGGACAAGGAAGTAAGATGAAGCAGAGGCAAAGTAAGTGTACAGAAATGCCCACCAGAACATGCTGTACCATCACTAGAGATAGATTGCAAATTAGCTCTAAATTTCTTTGGAGCCAAAGCACAGAAATGGAAATACGATGTGTTAGGAGACTTGTTTTTGTTCATAAGTTTTGTCTTTGTGCTTGCCTGCCAAAATTTCTTATATTGGTCCTATAAGAAGGATGATACGATGTAGTGGCCCACATTTTAACATATTTCTATCTATCTATCTATCATCTATCTATCTATCTATCTATCTATCTATCTATCTATCTATCATCTATCTATCTATCATCTATCTATCTATCATCTATCTATATATTATTTATTTAACTTCCTATCTAAATTCTTTCCTATAATTTAAATGTATAATAACTAAGCAGAATTCAATATACAAAATTGAGTCCACTCCTGTAGCTCTTTAAATTTGGCTTATCAAATGTGAAAATTTATGATGCTTTTATTAGAGAGAGGAAAAAAACAAAACAAGACAAAATCAGAGAAGGAGACAAACCATAAGAAACTCTTAATCATAGGAAACAAACCAAGGGTCACTGGAGAGGAGAGGATTGGGGGGTAGGGTAACTGGGTGATGAACAGCAAGGAAGGTGTGTGATGTAATGAGCACTGGGTATTATGTGACACTGATGAATCACTGACCTTTACCTCTGAAACCAAGAATACATGATATGTTAATTAATCTAATTTAAATACAATCTAAAAATAAAAAAATAAAATTAAAAATAAAATTAAAAATGTTAATTAATGATGGTTAGAATTTAGAAATCAATAAATGTTAGCTCTTATTACTATATTTCAAAGCAAGGAAGTATTAGCATTTAAATAAAAAATACAGACGCTATTATCTTTGCTTTTATTTTTAGCTATTAAAGAGTAATATGTATACATTGAAAAAATAGACTGCTTATGTTTCAGAAAATGCACATCAATATCATTCCTTATAATGAAATTTGATAATAATTACTGAAGTTGAGGTTGTATTTTCTTGTGAAACAAAACCAAAAATATAAAGTGAAGATATTTCTATGATGCTATGGCATTCTCAAAAGGAAGAGAGAGCTTATACTATCTTATGAAAAATAGTGAACTTCACTAAAACACCTGGCCATGGGAGTATTTTACAGAAGGGGATACAATCTTAGAAAGGTACATTAATATACTCAACGTTTGGTAGTCGATAAAAGGCAAGGTTAGGGGCACGTGGTGGCTCAGTGGTTGAGCATCAGCCTTTGGCACACGTCGTAATCCCAGGGTCCTGGCAGCCTGCAGGAAGCCTGCTTCTCCCTCTGCCTATGTCTCTGCTTCTCTCTCTCTGTGTCTTTCATGAATACATAAATAAAATCTTAAAAAAAGGCAAGGTAGGACTCAAAAATAGATTGTCTTCAGAATTCTGATTGGGGGATGTTTGTATATCAGATCAGGTCAGCAGATATTATCTTGCTAATTATTTCAGTGGTGAATATCTCAGCCACAGCAGCTATATACCTTCCTTTTAGGTTGCTTTCTAAAGGTAGCATGGCTTCAGAGCCCACGTTTTTAGTCAATTCAATGTAATTTGAATCTGTGACCCACATTACTAACCATTCTCTCCATAGAACTCAGTATAGTGGTTGGCCTAGAATGAGTACTCACGACATTTATGTTTTATCATTGTCATTATCATTGCTATTTATATTGCAGGTGCTCAAAACAAGTGTTGACTGACTACATTAATAAATGAATAATGAATGAATGAATGAATGAATGAATGAATGATGAATTCAAACTTTAACATTCCCCAGCACTGTGATATTCAGACAAATGAGAAAAATAATACCCAATGATCCATTTGTGTGGAAGATTGTTGAGATTGGATATGAAGGCATGTGGTACCTCAGTTAACATGTAATAAGGCTTGTAAGGACTAGAACAAACTAACCATCTCATTACATAAGCTTCCTGTAGTTGAGATACTATCTTTCTTTATCTCTGTGATTAATCCATTAGCTTTTTAAACATACATTTGCAAGGGCTAGAAAAGAAAACTGTAAGGGGCATTCCAATTTCAGAATTATTTAAATATGAAAAAAACCACCCTGGTTCAACACAAACCAGTATGGCATTTTTATTTATGAATTATTAAGTTGAATTTTAAGCCTTATATGAGCTGAGATGCTACAAAGCAATTTTCTCAGGGACAAATTATCCTTGAACAAACAGACCTTGAGGTTTTATCTCTGAGGTGAAAAACTTAATTTCTGCTCTCCAGAGAAGTAGCAGTGCCCTTAAGACCTTGCACAGTTGTCAGCCCATCCCTGCCTACAGCATCCAGCACAAGAGGCACAGACATGGAGAGCCTCTGAAGCTTCTTATGACAATCACTCCCAAGGGCATGTACCCACAACATGGTCTATTTGTGCTAAGCGTATGCAAAAGTCAGTGCCAAATCTGCAGTTTGCTTAATGATGGAATAAAGACCACTTAAATTAATGGATATTTGAAATCCATTCTTCCAATACAATTATTGGAGCAAGAGATGTTAATTATTCCCATTACTTTGCTCCAAACCTCCCAACAGGCTGCTCCTTTGACTCCTGAATGCAACTATCTGCTTTGTTCCTGAGTGAACTTAATTCATCAGGTGGGTCTGTTTCCAAGCTCTTAGCGCCTCACATATAACACTTCAATTAAATTGAGAAGAGTAATTACTTAAAGTGACAAACAGAAGAATGCTAATTAACTAAAAAGTTCATTTCAGGGCACTTAAACTAGAGTAGTGCAAAGTAAAGAGGTCATGATTTAATGTATTTGCTTGACTTCCTTTTGTAAAATACTGTTCTTCATTATAATAATGCCAAAAGAGCAAAAGTGTGTTGCATTAACAAAGAATTAATGACTCTTGGTTACTGAGGAGATCTGATTTCTGTGCTTTTTATTCACAAAGTATATAAGATTCATGATAGAGGATAAAGTTAATAATCTCAGATTTTCACCTTGTTATAAATATTTCAAGTATATCTTAATGTTACTAATGTTCAGGCTTGAAGATCAAGCTGACCACATTGAAAAATTCCCTCAAATCTAACTGGTTAAAACTGAATTATATAACTATTTAGAAAATTTTCATTAAGGTTTGATATTTGGTGCGAATGTATAGCCTTAGGAATAAAGCTGCTATAAACATCTGTATGTGGGTTTTCGCATGGACATAAATTCTCAAAGCCTTTGAATAAACACTGAGGAGTGCAATAGCAGGTTGATTTTTGTTAAGAGTATGTTTAGCTTTAGAAAAAAACCAGCATTTTGCCTTCCAAAGAGACTATATCATTTTGCATTTCCACCAGCAATGTATGATAGCTCCTGTTGCCCCACGTACTTGCAGGCATTTAATGTTGTCTGCATTCTAGATTTTGGTCATTCTAATGGATGTGTAGTGGTACCTTGTTGTTGTTTTAATTTGCACTTTCCTGATGACATATGACATAGAACATTTTTTTCATATGCTTATTTGGCATTTGTATATCTCCTTTGGTAAAGTGTCTGTTAAGGTCTTTGGTCCATTTTTAAATTGTGTTTCTTTTCTTGTTGAGTTTTAAGCAGTTCTTGTTTAACAGTTCTTTATCAGATATGTCTTTTGCAAATATCTTCTCTCAGTCTATGCTTTGTCTTCCCATTATTTTGTCATTCTATTTCACAGAATGAAATATTTTAAAATTTGTATAACTTAACAATGATTTCTGTCATGGAGTGTGCCTTTGGTATTGTATCTAAAAGTCATCACCATACCGAAGGTCATTTAGGGTTTTTTCTCATTTTATTTTCTGGTTTTGTAGTTTTGAATTTTCCATTTAGGTCCATGGTCTTCTTTGAGTTAAGTTTTGTGAAAAGTGTAAGGTCTATGTCTTAATTAAGTTCTTTTTTTTTTTTTGTTTTTGTTTTTGTTTTTTTTTTTTGGGGGGGGGGGTTGGGTTTTGGGTTTGTGTGTGTGTGTGTTTTTTTTTTTTTTTTTTTGGTTTGGTTTGGTTTTTTTGCATGTGGATGTTCAGTTGTTCTGGCACCATTTGTGGAAAAGATTGTCATTGTTTGTTGTATTGCCTTTGTTACTTTGTCAAAGATCAGTTGAATATATTTACATGGCTTTGTTTCTGGGCTCTGCATTCTATTCCTATTGGTTTTTCTATCCTTTTGCCTATAACACACTGTCTTGATTACCCCAGCTGAATGTAAGTCATGAAATCAAATAGTGTTAGAAAGGAACTTTCTTTTCCTTTAATATTATTTTGGTTAATCTGCTCTTTTTTTTCTTCATATAAGTTTTAGAATTATTTTATTGATATTCACAAAAGAATTTTCTGGGATTTTGATTGGGATTACAAAGAATCTATAGATCAAGTTTGGATGAATTGCAATCTTGACAATAGTCAATCTTCCTATCCATGAACATGGAATATCTCTCCATTTATTTGGTTCTTCTTTAATTTTGTTTATCAGAATTTTGTAATTTGCTTTATGTATGTTGTTGGATTTATATCTAAGTATTTAATCTTTTTTGGGTGCTAATGTAAATGATACTGCTTTTAATTACAAATTCCCCTGGTTCATTGCTGATATAATAAGGAACTGATTGACTTTGGTATATTAACCTTGTACCTTGCAACCTTGCCTTAATTACTTATTAGTTCTAGGAGTTTTTTTGTTGATTATTTTGGATTTTCTATGTAGAAAATCAGTCATCTGTGAAGAAAGACAATTTTATTTCTTCCTTTCCAATATCTATATCTTTTTCCTGTCCCTGTCTTATTTCATTAGCTAGAATTTCCACGATGAAGTTGAAAAGGAGATGTAAGAGCAGACATCTTTGCCTATACATGATCTCAATAACAAAGCTTCAAGATTATCTCCATTAAGTATGATGTTAGCTGTAGGATTATTTGGCAGGTATTTGTTATCAGGTTGAAAAAAATCCCAGCCATTAGTTCACTGAGAGTTTTTATAATAAATGGGTGTCCAATCATTTTTCTGCATCTATTGATATGGTTGTGTGATTTTTTTTTTATCCTACTGATAAAATGGATTGAATTAATTGATTTTTTAATGTTGAACCAGCCTTATATACCTGGGATAAATCACACTTGGTCATGGTGTATAATTCTTGTTTTTAAAGATTATTTATTTATTTCAAAGGGAGGGGGCGGGGAGAAACAGAGGGAAAAGCAGATTCCCCGCTGAATGGGGAGCCTGATGCAGGGTTTGATCCCAGCACCCTGAAATCATGACCTGAACCAAAGATAGACCCTCAACCTACTGAGCCACCCAGGTGCCCCTATAATTTTTATATATAATTTAAATTCAATTAACCAACATATAGTACATCATTAGTTTCAGATGTAGAGTTCAGTAATTCATAATTCTTTTTATACATTGTTAGTGTCCACTTGCTGATGTTTTAATGAGGGCTTTTGTATTTATATTCATTCTGGTGTGTAGTTTTGTTTTCTTATAATATCTTTGTCTGGTTTTGTTGTTAAGACAATGCTGGTTGCATTGAATGAGTTCTCTTTGCTTCTATCCTCTAATACATATTGAAAAAATTGGTGTAATTCTTTAAAGGTTTGGTATAATTCACTAGAGAATTTACCTACACCTGCTGCTTTTTGTTTGGGGAGATTATTAATTATTGAATCAATTTCTTAAGAAAGATATAGCCCTATTCATATCAACTATTTATTTTTGTGTGAGTTTTAGCAGCTTGTGTCTTTCAAAGAATTGGTTCATTTCATCTAGCTTTTAAATTTATGGGTATAGACTTGTTTATAGTATTTTAAAATTATTTATTTAATGTAGAATACAGAATCTGTAGTGATGTTCCCCATTTCATTTTGGATATTAGCAATATACTTTTGGTTTTGTTTTCTCTATTGATTTCCTGGTTTAAATTTCTCTGATTTCTGCTCTAATTCTTATTTCTCTTCTTCTTCTTACACTGAGAAGAATTTTTTCAAAGAATTTACTATTCTTTTTCTAGTTTCCTACAGTGGAAACTCAGATTATTGATTTTAGATATTTCTTCTTTTGTAATATTTCAATGTTATAATTTTCCCTTGAAGTACTTTTGCTGTACTACACAAATTTTCATAAGTTTTGTTTTCATTTTCTTTTACTTCAAACTATTATAAAATTCCTCTTGAATTCTATTCTTTTTTCTCATGTGTTACAGATGTGTTATTTATCTCCATGTATTTAGAGATTTTTCTGTTTTTCTTTATGTTGCTGATTTCTTTATTCATTCTATTGTAACATATACTTTATTTTTCATTTATTTCAGTATTTTCACACTAACATATAAGTATCAAGATGATTAGAGTAGAACAACAGAGTAAATTAGAGGTTGAATCAATTAAAGCCAGAAAGTTTAGTTAAATGACATGCTTTTGATTTCAAAAAATAAATCGAGATTCTATTTCCATAAAAAGCATGGTGCTTGGCACTAAGATAGTTGCCCAACAATATTTTTTGACTGAAGCAAAGAATAATTTTTTAGAGAATCATAGCATAGGAGTGAAAAGACTTTAGAATATGTTACAGAATGGAAAAAAAAACTTTTAGATATATATGTTTGCAGTATTAGATGGAGTATGTTCTGTTGGAATGGTAGGAGGTCCAAGTGATTGTTTCTATTATCGTTACCAGCCACCGACTATTGTTGACAATATAAGAAGCTAAATCTGAACAGTGCCTCCCTTTCCCCACAACTCCATCCTAGCACTCTCTCCATGAGTATTATAGGTTAATTTGTGTGCCCTCCCCTCAGTTCATATGTTGAAATCTTAACCTTTAGTACCTCAAAACGTGACTATATTTGGAGATAGAGCCAACAGGTGATTAAATTAAGATGAAGTTTTGTTTTGTTTGTTTTAGGCTGGGTGCTAATCCAGCAGCCCTAGAAAACTAATACAATCAATTACCCTTCTCTCATTTCTGACTATTCTGCTTTCCTGTCCACTTACGGATTTTCCCCAACTTATACATTTGGTTTTTTACTCTACCCTAAAAATAAAACAATTGTGCATAAATATGTACATATAAAACATGACCCGCTCCTTAACTTTGTACCCTTCCCTAACTATCACCCTATCTTTTTCTGACCCTTCTTAATCAAATGTTTGTCTGACAGACTACACTTGATGTCCTCATTTACCCAATCCTGATTTGTCTACAATGCTTTGCAGTCATGATTGTGGCTATACCACTTCCTTAAAATCACACAAAGGCAAGTAGTGACTCTAAATGACAAATTCAATAAACAATTCTTAGTTTTCATCTTACATGACTTTTATACAAACTTTGGTTTGTTTATTTTTCTCTAGATCCTGAAACTCTCTCTCTTTTGGTTTTCATAATACTATTCTTTTCTAGTTCACTTTTACCTCTTGCCACTTTTTCCTGGTTTCCTTTTTCTGGTGGCCTTCTGCCACACTTTAAAATGCTGGTATTACCTAAGGTTTTATCTTGAGTTTTCTTCTCTCCAGACCTTACAATATATCTCTGGGTGATCTTGCCCTTTCCTTTAATTTTACAACTATTTTTACCTTGAAAAGAACAATCTACATAGCTGTAGGCCAAGACTGTTCCTGAACTTCTCACTGTCTTCTACATTTCATCCTTTCTTTCTGGCCATTTAAAAAATATTTAAGAAAAGCACAGATTTCCTTCCCCAAGCCCATTTTTCTTGAATCTTGTCATACTGCAATGGGCTTATGACCCAGCCTGGATATCGGACCTACTTCTTTTTCTTCAGGCAAATGTAAATAATATTTTTCTGACCATGAGTGATAAAAAAATGACAAAAGCAATAATTCTAGTCACCTTCCATATAAATAAAGGAACACAAAATAATGCTTTACAAAAAGTTGCCACTGCTTAGACCAGGGTCAAGGAGTGACATCCCAGTAATTCAACCAACCATATGGGTTTAGCAACTTTCTCCTCTCATGCCTGCATAGTGCCTCTTCAGACTGAACGTATAGCTTGCAGAAGGGATTAGAGGCTGTGGCCTTGCTGGCCAAATAGTGTGAATAGAATTTCCTGCTTTGGTGACTTCAAAAGAAAAAAAAAAAAAATTTGTCAACTTATTTTTCTAGTTTTTATAGAATTCGGAGCTCTTACGCAAAGTGATAGTACACATTTGGACAGGGTTTAGGATAGGTGTTTATGGTCAATTCTTCGGCTGCTAGTGAATGGAAAGAGTTTGTTATTAGCTAAGGAGTAGATTTCAGATGATCCTAGGAAGTGTGTAAAAATCTAAGACTTACTCCTGGGAATAAGAAAAGTGAGAAAAATTTAGAACACGTACACATACACACAAGCTCACAAAAGAGGCAGTCATGTCAATCAATCATGTCCCCCAATTTTCTGGGATCATACAGCTATGGAAATGTTGGGAAACCAGACTGCATGTTAGCCAGGAGAGAGTTTTGGAGAGAAATAACCTATTCTGGGTCTTAATTTTTCCAATTGACAGTTTCTCATAACAAGGTACTTACTATGAGGTGAAATCAATGGATGTCTGCAAATCAGAACAAAAGATGCATGTGTGAAGACAGAGATTGCTTCATTTACTGTCATTACATTTTTCACAATCAACATAGATGGATCCTGATCTTTCCCTTCAATTTTCTTCTTCCAAATGGATTTCCTTCTTGTGGAAATCTACTTCTCTATTACCTCAGGTACCCATGCTGGAAGCCTAGAATTCAAACTCAACATCTTTCTCTCCTTTATCCCCACATGCTGAGTCTAACTTCTAAATATCTCTTGAATTTGTATTCTTTTCTTCATTCTCACTACTTGAGTTATGGTTCTCATCGTATCTCTCTAGTGAACTATCTTCCTCCAATCTCTCCCCTTTGATCAGCCCTCTAGGAGCCACCAGAATACTGATTTAAATATTTAATTACTATTATGGAGCTTTTGCTTTATTTAAAAGATTTTCATGGCCAATAAAATAAAATAAAATAAAATAAAATAAAATAAGGCAAACGATAAAATAGTTGACTGGACAATTTTAAATACTCTTCCATTGTAGTGTTTGGAAATACACATCCTTGTTGGGAACAAGAAAATGACAACATAACCATAAGGTAATCATGGGTTCCCTACAGTGCCTTACTTCAGCTCATATAGTCACACATATATCCTTCTCTTTGGGTTTTTCATACCTCTACAGAAACCTTGTGGGACATTAGAATGTAATGTTATCATCAAGTTATTAAACAAGAATCTGTAATTCTTATGTGGGAGGCATTGTGCTGGACCCTATTGGGCATATGTGCATCTGTCTAAAATGGTTCCAGTCTAAAAGAGCCATATTCTGGTAGAACTTGAGTCATCTCCACCCCTTATTTGCAATAATAACAGTATTCTTGTGATATTTCAAAGAGGTATCATAGAGCTATGCATTAACAATGCCTCCCCTGTTTTTAGAATATGTCCATAATGCATTCCTCCTACAAGAGTGGGAGGTTTTGATGTGCTTATTATATAACTGAAAGGATTATGCAAGTTTTCTTTGTTAAATGGACTGTTGTTTTTTTTTAAGTCAAATATTTTTTAATCCCTTGCTTGGTATCTAAGTATCTATGAGCATTTAAGTAATATACTAGGCAATCCCTCATATCTAGCATATAATAGATCTAGAATTGTATAATTAGTTAATAAATACTGCACCTAGATCTTTGGGAGTAACTATCTTTTTCTAGATTTCTAAATATATTTTGTGTGAAGGGAGTACATACCTTGAAGCCTAGCATTCTACAAACCAATGAAGCTGAAAAAAAATATTAGTTGCAATTAATGATATTTAGTTCTATACAGAAAATCACGTGTGTGTGGATACATATTGTGTATGTATGTATATACATATACATGTGCTTGTGTGTATAAATGTATATATATCATCTTTGGGAGAAATTTTGTGTCTTAAAATATGTTTTCATCTGCTCTGCATGGAGCAAATTTGTTAGTGAACCTCTTCTGTAGGAAGAATCATTCAGCATGGCTGCATTTTGTGCTTTTTCTAGAAAGGCCACCTCTGTGCTTTCAGATAGGCCAGCTAATAGCGTGGTAGTTATTATGTCTGTAATTTACTTTAGAACATTTTAACGTGGAAAGTGTTATAAAATGTGTGTGTACTGGTTTCAATCTACACCCTGAGGTTAGTCAGCTGTCCTTATGCAGCATTCATATCCCATGAAAGGCCCTCTCTCCTGTTAATGAGAATGGATGTACTCAGAAGCAGCGACTCTGATGGAGCTTTTTGGAACTCCTTTACTGGATCCCTAGAGACTTTAATAATCAGTACAATGAATGTTGAAAGAGGTCACATAATTGAAATTAGCTGTATTAAAAATATGTTGATTGTCAAAAATATCTTAGAGAAATTTCTGCTTTGCATTAACAGGGAAGGTATAAAATCTAGTAGACCTTTTGCCCTTTGTCCTTGAAAATGGTCCCTTGGCCTTAACCCCTGAATAGTCCTGTGTCCTACCAAAGGTGTGGAAGAGTCTTAGTTGCCTGACTCTGAGAATGGTTTAGCTTAATCTTGTATTGTGATTCTTGGGCAATTTGGGGAACTATAGAGACAAGAGATCTGGGACTCCATGGAGTTTACAAAAGTAATAGGTACAGGTTATATAGAGAGGTAACTAACCTATAATTATTGGCAGCTACTAAAGTCCACCAAATGGGGCCTGATAGATGTGTGTGACCAAATTGGCTTAAAATAGCTCATGATAAATTCTTTTCAGGGACAGTTATGTGACATTCTTTCAATAGCATGCTTGGCCCAATTAATATTTGTTAAATAATTAAATAATAGTTCAAACTAAATTAAAATCAATCATATACAGATATACGCAGATGTCAACAATTGAAATAGAATCTTCTTAGTTCATTTTAGCTCAGAAAATGTCAGAGAGATATTCTTTTGGTATGACTAAGTGGAAATCGTACCTCAATGGACATTTGTGAAGTTGACCCCTAAGAGGACTCATGTGAAACAGTGAAGGGAAAGAAAATTGAATTTTGAGTCAAGTCTAAGTTCTTACGCAGGTTGTATCTCTGAAAAGCTGGATGGCAATGAGAATGTTATTGAAACTTGCTGGCTTTTAATTTACTGTTCTGTAAAACTAGTCTTACTGATTGACTCATTCATTTTTTTTCCTCATTTTCGTAAATTTCATCATTGATTTGATAATTCATAATAATATTAATAATGGTAAACACTATTCACCAGGCACTTGTTTTAAATATCTTCTATTCCTTAACATATTTAATCGTTAAAGCGATCTATGAAGCACATACTTTTATTATCCCAAGAGGATACTGAGGCATAGAGACAGAAAGTAGATTTTCTAAGGACTGTGAAATGACTGATGCCAGTTTAGACATGCATATCTCTTAGGTTGTTTTTGGTAAATCACAGTAGTGGCCAAAAATTTGGAGTACTGAAAATTACCTACTTTTCGAGCCTCCTGCTACTTTGTAATGAAAATAAGTCATTACAGGCTGAGTTATGTTCCTCAAAACTCCTATGTTGATGTTCTAACTCCTAGTACATCAGTAAGTGACTGTATTTTGAGATAGGAACTTTAAAGAGGTACTTTAGTTAAAATGGGGTCAATAGGATGGGGTCCTAATCCAATCTAACCAGTGTCCTTATAAAAAAGGGAAATTTGGACACAGACTTGCACAAAAAGAAAATGATGTAAGAACACAATAAAAGACAGGCATCTACATACAAGCCAAAGAGAGAAGCTTCAGAAGAATCCAAACCTGCCAACACATGATTTCAGATTTCTGGACTCCACAGTTGTGAGAAAATACATTCCTGTAACCCACTCAGTCTGTGAGTACTTTGTTAGGGCAGCCCTCTCCAATGAAGGCACAAGTCTTAGATCAAATGTTGATACACATATGTCACATATTAATTCAACAATTATTCACATGCACTAAAAAAAAGTCAATTCATAGGATCTGTTCTGTTGACTAAAAGATATCTCAACTCTCTGTCCTTCTGCATGATCCAATTCTGACTTTGCAGGAAAGGTTTCCTGAAGCAGATTCCAAGAGCCCATGCATATAGCTCACAATTCCAGAGTTTGTTGCTGGACACCAGACAGTTGAGGGATTCAGCCTAATGTGCTATTTCTAAGTGTGCAAGTTGCACTAGACTTCAGTATCTTGACAATCAAGAGTAAGGAGTATTCCTAAATTACTTTAGACAGTTCAACTATCTTATATGCATTTAATTCCACCAAGGAATTATTGATTGACATGCCATTATTTTTGATAATTTTAAAAAGTTATATATTTTGACCATCAGTAGAGTAATCAGCAAATCATCAGGTATAGGGATGTTTGTAGTGGTACCAGGAATGTGTCTTTTCTGAAGGATAGCTGGCTGCCTTCTGGACTGTGCATTCACATATTGGCTGATCATTTCTCAAATGCACTTTTGAGGGTAGCACCTGGGCACTGTACTAACTTAAGTGACATGCACATGTGTTATCTCAACGTACAGACTGGTGTATTCTAAAGTAAATGGCAAGTATCACGTTCTCAAGTCTCTCTCGCAAGCAAGAAACAAAGTTGGGACTGGAACTCAAGAGGTCAGGCTGTGCTCCAAACTATTGGCACATTAAGCATTTGTTATGGATGATTATTCACAACCGATGCAGCAAGTTACAAACATTATTCGATTTAACCCTACAAGAAAATTGTGATAGAAGTCTTATAGACGGAGGCACAGGGAGTATTTTCTCCCTGAGAGTAGACAGTATTGAAAGTGAAGAGGCAAGGCTATCTTGTGTGCAATTAGGACAGTCCCACAGGACCTTCTGCTCTGCAGCTGCCATCTTGAACCCTGTCATAATTTTCTATTTGAAGTTCTATTTTGTAAATTTAGTCTGATGGGACAATGCAGGGGGCTTGGAACTTGTGTTCATATGTGATTCCCCATCCTGCCTCCTCGTCACCTCTCTAGGATTGGATTTCAGCTTTCTGTTTCCCTTCTCCCCAACCCAATAGTCCCTGGAGTCTTGGCCCGCTAGCAGAGCTCTGGGCATTGGTACTGGGGAGGGTCAGGATTGGGTGTGTGTCAGTAGTGCTGAACTGTGGAGCTGAGATATCTGTAAGATTCTGCAGTCATTCGGGGAGCGGCCTCACATCTGAGGTAGTGCAGCATTAAATAGATCTATCCCATAGATCTATTAGAGAATGAAAAACAGGGATCCCTGGGTGGCGCAGCAGTTTGGCGCCTGCCTTTGGCCCAGGGCACGATCCTGGAGACCCGGGATCGAATCCCACGTTGGGCTCCCGGTGCATGGAGCCTGCTTCTCCCTCTGCCTATGTCTCTCTCTCTCTCTCTGTGTGACTATCATAAATAAATAAAAATTAAAAAAAAAACAAAAACAAAAAAAACAAAAAACAGAGAGACCACTGAAAAAAGGAACAGCTTTTTTCCCCCTGTGTTTTGATCAAAGAATGAAAAAATTTTCATTTTTATTTTGGATTGGATCCTGAAAATTATGTAGCTGGTTCTGTAAAGAGGAATGAAATCAGGTGTTCTAAAAGCAAGGTCAATATTTTTCTCTGGTATCTTATGCTGTAAAATTGTCCAACAAAGAAAAAGTAGATATAGTGTTTACTCAGGTCCTATTGCCCCATTTGGAAAAGGAAAAAAAAAAAATAGGGTAGACCAGAGCAGGTTGTAAGGTTACTGCTCAAATACAACATCTAGGCAAGAGAATGAACTACAGGACAAAGGAAATGCTTGGTTGTTGTTAACCGAACTAATAAACTTTGAAAGGTTTTAAAATGTGAAAACATCAAATATTTTGAAAGTAGGAGCAGAATAATTTTGTTTTTAGAAATTAAATTGGGAAAGAAAGAGGGTCAGTGGTTTAGAGCCATTTTTATTCATTAATTTAATATATAATCATGGAAAATCTATGATATGGAGGTTTTTTTTTAAGATTTTGTTTATTGATTCATGAGAGACACAGAGAGAGAGGCAGAGACACAGGCAGAGGGAGAAGCAGGCTCCATGCTGGGAGCCCGACGTGGGACTCGATTCCGGATCTCCAGGACCGCGCCCCGGGCCAAAGGCAGGCGCTAAACCACTGAGCCACCCAGGGATCCCCTGATATGGAGTTTTAAAAAGACTTATTTGAGTCTTACTTTGACTTTGAGCATCCAGTGAGAAAAGAGCATGACTGGAATTAAGGTATCATCTGTATCTATAGTAACTTCTGGGCACTGTAAGCAGCAGAAGCTAATGGTGGATGGCAGGTCCATTCATTCAACAAACACTAATTATTTTGTGCCAGTCCTTTTCAAACTAATCACACTGACAGAGGGGGAAAATTTTGCCCTGTGACTTTGCATGGAGGGCAGTCTCAGAGATAAAGAATTAAAATTCAAGTGCTGAGATGGAGACACATTGCCTTCTAGAGAAATAAAGGAGACAATGGCTAACTGCTTGAGGGTTATGAGTTAACAGGTTAAGAAGCAACCAGATCTTTAAGCAGCTGGAAGCTGCAGGTGTCTGAGGGGGAAAAATGAGCACAAGATAGAAAAGCAGCTGAGGGCTTTGCTAGGGTTGTCTGGTGCCCAGTGATTAGTTCCTGATCTGTGAGCATGTCATTTATTCCTGATTGATGGAACTTTCATGCTCTCTTAGTGTGGGTTCTAAGGTAAGCAGCTGGACCTGGCAATGGGGAATCTTCAGAAGTGTTTTAAGAAAAAGAGTGATGTGACTATAATATCCAGTGACTATAATTTAGAAAGACTTAAAGTATTAGAGGATCAGAGAGAGAGAGAACCCAGGAGGGACTATCACAAGAGTCAGCACAAAGGATAATGAGGTCTAATGCTGGCGGTGGCTTTCTACTCAAAGAAGGACTTTATGTGAAAGATCCTTAGCCATCATGGCAGCTTTGCTCCTCAATAAAATATCAACTTCATCAATAGTGGCTTTACTCCATAATTGTATAGCACATTATTCTTTCCTAAGTTTCCTAAGTTAACCATTATCATTGTTATTGAATCCAGGGGATGAGTCTGAGGTCATGTAGTCTGTTGTGGGTCAGAACCCTAGACCTCTTGATTTTTATGAGGCTTTCCAACCTAACACTTCACATTTTGTAGATATTCTAACAATCTGTGCACTCTGTACTCTTTCGCATTCTGTGTATATATTAAAAGCTTAATATATTTCCATACAACCTTCCCCAATTTCTCCAAAGCCCATGTCTAAGGAAGCATTTGGCAATTCCAGCTTTTAGTTTCAGTAATAAAAGTTCAGAGATATGAAGATGCATTCCAAAGGTCATGGACTGGACACTTAACTGGATTTTAAATCAAGGTTGGAATTTGTCCTCATTGTAGCTGTGGTAACTTTTCCATAGGTGAAACTTTTATTTTATTTCCTTTCAGGCTGAATGGAATTTCTCAAGACCCTATTTTAACTTGATCAGTATTTTGAGCACTCTTAGTCTGTATGAACTCAGAAATAGTGCAAGCCTACAAAGGGAAAATAACATTGCCCAAAGTAGTTCTGTTTGTGAGCAAAACTCAGAGCTGTGTGGAAAGAAGATTGAGATTGAGCCACAAATACTTGTTCAGAATCTAAATTGTCTTCCCTATAACATCAGCTTAAATGCATTTGGACAAGTTAAATGGTTCTCCATTTTTTTCTTCCTTAAGGAAGTTCATTTCTTTATGTAGTTATCAGAAGGCACTGCACACTGAATTACTGCACTCCTCACTCTGCCAATTGTTGGTGTGTATAATGATGCACCTGTTAGTCAAGAAATCCCCAAGAAAGAAACTGTTCAGCAAAGCTCAGACAGACGGAGGGCCTTCAGAATACTCTCGCTGAATTATGCAAGATTTTCTGGTTTATGGTCATTAAAGGCAGTGATAAAGCAGCTGTTGCCGAGAAGGATGTTGTCAAATATCAGTGCAAAGAATAGTGATGATTACCCAAAGCCATTCACCCATTGCAGGGAGCTTTGTGCTAGTATTTCTCTTATAAATCCTTCTTTTGATAAGATTACCATTTGCCTGGCTAAATATTTGCTCCAGGCATCACCTTGACGTTCAGGGTCTAAAACTAGATAAATGTGCAATATGTGTCTATGCTACTCTGTTTTTTTTTTTTTTTTTTTTTCATGGAGTTTCAGAAGGAAAGGCCGGAAAGAAATGCTGCAATAGCAGGGTTGACTTTTCAATTTGAAAAAAAAAAATGGAATTAAGCTGCTTCACATATAGGACTCTATTCCCCTTTTATTTACTCAACTTAACAAACTTAAATGGTTTTGAACTGGTTCACATGAGATGGAAGAAAAAATTGGAAAAAAAATTATTGAAAAGATGTCCATCTTTTCTATTTCAATAATGACACTAGCCTCGGATTTCAAAGATTATTTGTGTTGTCCAATGTATGAGTATTGAAAGAAGGAAACAAATAAGATTGCATTGAGAGATACATTGCCCAGCTGTGAGGCATGCCTGGAACTAGGGGACACCGCAGGGACAGGGTGATGTGCTCAATAAATAATGACTAAGAGCGATAATGATGGAGCAAATATTTGAACACCTCTGAGGTGAGAGCCATACAGAGAGGTGAATGTTTATTGATGCAAAAAAAGAAAAATCAAATCCAAAGAATAGGTTTTAGCACCATAGAAAACTTGGTGGGGAGATGGAGAGGAGACTAAATATGATAGCCTCAGAGAGTGATCATCACCTCTAACAGATGCCAAGTAATGGATTTGACTAATCTTTTTTAGGGGGTCAAATGGAGTTTTAATTTTGTCCTTAAGAACATTCATGAAATATGTCATATAAGGAGATAATTCAAAAATATTCTAGAGAGAAATTTGACCATGAACAATTTGTCTTTTCAGATATAAAGGATTTTCCATTGTCAACAGAGTCTAACTTCAGATTCATGCTTAGAGAAACACAGATTTTCATGGCAATTGAAAAGTAAGTTTTAGCAAGTAATTTAATAGGTAATATTTTTTATTTGTTAAAATGTAGAACCCTAGAGACATCTTAAAAGGAACCTTGCTTGAATATTTATAGCATTTTAAAATAAGGAACTGTCTGCAGTTTTGTGACAATTATTTAGTGCCTATTTATAAGTAAGACCATCCCATTTCTCAAATGGCTTAGTCTAATTATATGAGGGTAAAGGAAGACATATAAAACACCTACCTATTGGTATCAGAGGATCTCTATAGAATATCTGGATTCTTTCAACATTTTTATATGTTTCTGCTTCCTAGACAGTAAATTAGGTCTTATGAAATGATGTTCCTCTATTGGTTATCATCTACCTGGTATAGGTACTTCATAAATATTTTTATATGGACAAGATGAAGAATATGAGTTAAGAAAAGGGGGCATTTCTTGGTGGAGCAGTAGTGCAAATGCAGGGCCAGAATCCTACCTCTAGAGCATGATGGGAAATACAGGAAGGAAAGAAAGGGCTTTGAATGAAAATCATGTCCTTCAAAGGTGCTTGTGTCTTGGTGATCATTGAAAATTCAGTTTTGCACTGCCATTTTCTGAAATTCAGAAAAACAAAGGGACTGTAAACATATGGCAGGCTTGTTTAGGGGTAAAACCTGATCTGATTCCACTGGTTCTTTAGGTTTTTAGATTTACTCCATCTCCTGTAAATTTTTCTAAGTTTTTCGGTAAAAATGTTAATGTGTTTGATTACTAGTGCTATACCAATCCCCAGCAGGGGGGTGTTATTAAAATACACTGTAGGTACCTTATTACATTTCTAAAATATGACAAATGTTTAGTGTGTGAACATATCCTAATTCTGAGGGCTTAAGAGAAGGAATTATGGACATAAGGAAGTTCACAAAGGGACTAAGATAACAAGTAGACTTGCAGAGTTAGCCAAGTGACTTACTCAGGTCAAGCAACTCTTCCATTGTAAACCCAAGATTTAAATTCAAGTCTTTCTGACTTTAACTTTGTGATTCTTCCTTCCCTCCAAAGAATTATAGTAGCAGAAGAGAAAGAAGTAAACAAATTTATGGTTATATGCTTAATATTTGCCAGGCATTGCTCAAATTAAATTTATTCATTTAATCCTTTATATAATCTTATGATGTAGGTATTATTTTTATCCTAATTTTATATATGAGCAAAAGTCCAGGGAAATCAAGCAACTTGCAAATGTCCACAAGGTTCCTAAGTCACAGAGCTGGAATTATGAGCCCAGATAGTCTGTCTTTATGCCCGTAGCCATAACCACCATATATACCCTTAAGATAAGAATTATGTCTAGGATACCTGAGTATAAAAGCAGGTAATGTCAAGCTCCTTGACACAAATGCAGAGAAGAGAACATATGAAAACAACAGGATGAGGAATGGACAGAAATTCTTGTTTAATCACAAGTTGGATGAGACCTCAATTAAATCCCTAAAAAATAAAGTCTTAGTGATTAAAGCCCAGTGAAAACTGTCTGGATTAGAGACATACAGATATAGCTTTGAAAAGTTTGAAGTTATCTGTTTTGCATAATTGGTTCATACTTTATCAAGAGAATGAATTAGTTATTCTCATGTTCTTTGTTTCCAAAAGCTCATATTAAAAGTTTCGATGAGATATTATTCTGAAAGTGCTTTGGTGAACCATCAAACACTACATAAGTAGAGATAACTATACTAAGATATTCATGGAAATGTCTCTTTTAGTCTAGATTCTCCAGAAAGGAGAGCCTGAGGGCAAGTGTTTTTTTTTTTCTACTGACTTTTTGACTAAGGAACATAATCTTAGGGAGCGATAGCGAGGGACATAGAGAGTGAGGCAAGGAAGGAGAGAGGGGCAATTAGAGAACCTGGATGGTTGCTGATTCTTAAGGATCATTGTCTAAAAAGTCACTTCTGGGGATCCCTGGGTGGCGCAGTGGTTTGGCGCCTGCCTTTGGCCCGGGGCGCGATCCTGGAGACCCGGGATCGAATCCCACGTCGGGCTCCCTGCATGGAGCCTGCTTCTCCCTCTGCCTGTGTCTCTGCCTCTCTCTCTCTCTGTGACTATCATAAATAAATAAATAAAATCTTAAAAAAAAAAAGTCACTTCTCAGTTTAATGGAACAGGTGAAGGAAAGGCATAACCTCTTGTTCCTATCTTCCACTGGTCAAAGTTTCATCCCACTGGACATAGTCTGTACCACTTTCAAGTTGAGGTGGTGCAGGTGTCAATAGGATCTTGCTTGCTGGTACCCACTCTTTGGCATCAGTAGGGAGGTTAGAGGGGTTGGGGCTATTTATGTAGCCTGAACAGGAGGTGACGTGAGGTCAAGTTGTACTTTCCTGACAAGAGTTGGAACTCATATAGAGTAGGGCCCCTAGCAGTAGTTGGAACAACAAATGAACAAGAGGGACAAAACCTGAAGTGATTGGTGCATAAGAAGAGTATGATTCATGGTCTACTTGGTTACCATTACATTTTAAGTGATGCATTCTAGACTATGACCTACAGAATTACACAGTATAAACTGTTAGGCCATGTGTCTGTACATATAATAGAAGAGGAATTTTGAGTAGGAGAATATTATCTGTTCTCTTTCAAATGAGTATCTTTTTAACTGATTAAATATGATTTTGACTTTAGGTAATATTATTTTTTCTCCTAAAGTAACATGAGCTAATAATGCTTTTATTTATAAACTCTATAGATAAATTATTTTCAAAAATGGGTCGCATTGGATAATCTTTTATTCTTTATCTTCGTTTTTTTCTCATAATTTGTCCATTTCCTTGTAATTTATGAAATGACTATAATAAACAAAGAAAAATGTACTTTGAGAGGTAAACAACATGGATGGCTACTTATTGGTACCTTTATATTTTAGTGCCCTGGCATATCAGATGATATCTTATAGCAGGGATTATTTATTTCCCTTGGGTTTTAATTTCTCTTACTCTGATTTGGCTATTTGTCACCCTACCAAGGGCATTGGAATTGAAGAATGAGGGTCATTGGAGTGCCTGAAAATAAATCTTTAAAATATACTTTCGTTTTCTTCCAACAGAAATCAAGAAGTGTGATGAGCCCTACAGTGTCACAGAGAGCATTAACCATGTTGGGAAGCCTCCGTGGGCTCATGTTGCTTGGCTTTCCCCAGAAGTGGTAGTAAATAGACCGATTCATCTAGATAGAATGGACAGAAGCTCATAGGGGAAACTGAATTACGCTTGCAAAGGCCCACGTGACATGCTTGCTACTAAAAAGAGCCAACTAAATTGAATGTTAGAAGGGTGGTAAACCCAGGAGGTATGTTGTGACCTAACGAATTTCCTCAATGGCTGTTGTGAATTGCTCTGGAAGATTCCAGAGTTGAGGTTTGTTTGTTTGTTTTTCCTTAACTCTGGACAACATGATATACAGAGCAGCATGCTAGGGCAGCAATTGAAGGGTGATTCTTTTTTTTTTAAGATTTTATTTATTTATTTGACACAGAGAGATAGCAGAAGCAGAGGGAGCAGCAGAAGGAGAGGGAAAAGCAGGCTTCTTACTAAGCAGGGAGCTTGATGTGAGGCTGGATCCCTGGGATCATGACCTGATCCAAAGGCAGGTGCTTCATTAACTGAGCCACCCAGGGCCCCGAGAACTCTGATTCTATAAAATGAGCCAAAAGCAGACCCTTAACCATCACCCAGGTACCCTCCACTAAAAGTTTTTTTTAAACTAACCAATCCCAAATCTACTTACCTTGCTTCCCCTATTCTAGTTCCTTCCCACAGAAACCACGATAAAGTCTCTCATGCAATTTTCTTTCTACTCCCTCTGTGTCCCAGCAGACCTCTATGCCTCCCCTCGGGGCCCTGCATGACACAGTATGCCTCTTCTCTTGGGAATCTGTGAGTATAACAAACTATGTTTTCAAGGGCAATTGTCTCTTGATCTGTTGGCCTTTCCATACTTACATAATAATAAAACATATTTTAACATGATAGAGACTGAACCCCTTACTTATTTTGAATTTCTAGCCCTTACTCTCGTAGAAAATGCCACATATATATATGAAATATGAATCTTGATGGTAATTTAGTACTATGTTACTGGAATCTGCTTCATTTCTATTAGTTATTAAAGAACAGTGCATAAGATATCTTGTTTGACAATAAAATTTTTGGATTTTTTCCTAAACTATAGTTTTCCAACATTGTATTTTGTAATAATACTTATTCTCTAGGTGAAAACATATTCTCTAGTAAAGAACTAGTTTTTCTTAGTTTGAATGCTCTTAAGAGCTCCATGCTTTGACAAGAAATGTGGTTGTGAACAAAATGTACTTTATCGCTGACACGTCTTTCTAAATACTGTTCATCATGGTTGTACCTAAATATAATTAAATATAATTTAAACTGTCTTGGGATCTGACATAGTTATGGGTGATTTACATGTAGAAATATTTTAAGAGATGAAAAGAAGCAAGGACACTCTATTTTGGACTTTTGGATTGGCAACACTCACATCTCTGTTGGTCACACCTGCCATATGTTGGCTTCTCTTTTCTTCCAACTGTTTTCCTCCTGAAGAATGACTTTGAGGCAGGAAACTTCACTTCCCACTTCTGGATCTGAGAAATGCTTGTGTTTGCATATCAAGTAGTTTGCTTTTTCCTGAAGCATCTCAATTCTGTGTTTTGGCCTCACTGTGTTTTCTTAGGGTAGGTGAAATATTCATCATCTGACCCATTCTCCCAAGTACCAAAAAGCAGGTCTCTTTGTTCCTGAGGAAGGTTCACATGGGTGAGGAGGAGGATTCAGGTTGCTTTGGAAACCAAAATGAAACTCCTACAATCATACTGTTGGCAAAACGTGAGCTCTACAGCTCATACCCAACAAAATGAACCTTATTTCTCTAGGGCCAGACTTAGCGTAGAGTTAAGTATTGGGTAAGGCAGCTAGAAGTAAGGAAGAGACAGTCAGTGGAGTTGCTCTTCTTTTGCTTATTTTTTGAGCCCAAACATTGTAGATGACCTAATTTTTCCCAAAGTTAAAGACTAAACTTTAATTACAGATTAAGCTACTGTTTTCTGAGCTCCTCAAAAGGATTCTCCTTGACCTTCTCCATCTTCAGTACACTTGTCATGTTCCCATGCTTCTGGCTTCTTTTTGGACTCCTTCTGCTTGATACTTGTCAACAAGTATAAAGTAATTCCCCTAAAATTTTAGCTACTGTAAGTAAAGATGAAAATTTTGGGAGCCAGAAGCAATAATAAAAATGCAAGTCATAACTTTTATATATAATGTTGAAATAATGCATAAAGTTCATGGGAACAAGAGCCTGCAAATGAATTACAGTGTTTTGAGTCTTCCTACCCAAGGGTTCTGTTAGGGGTCCTGAATAGTTAATACTGCCCCTATTTGGGCCTCAGTATACCATCTCTAGATAATATGCATCTGTTGGCTTAGGTAACTACATATAGTAGGGTTAATTTAATCTAGATCTTAACCAAAATACCTACCAGAGTCCAGATGGGTGTATTATGGCACAGTGTCCAATCAGTTCACTATGTGGAAAGAGCGCAGGAAAACTAGCCAAGAAAAGAAGTTCAAAATAGGAAAAAAAAAAAAAAAAAGTTTGGTTGAAGACACAAAATGCCCTGAGATATTGAAATTTGGAGTCAGATATATTTTTTTAAGAGAGAGAGAGAGAGAGACTCTTAAGCAGGCTCTATACCAAAGCATGGAGCTGGATCTCACAACCCTGAGACCATGACCTGAGTGGAAATCAAGAGTAGGGTGCTTCACTGACTGACCCAGCCAGGTGCCCCTGGAGGCAGAGATTTTTATTTTTAAAAAAAGTTAATTCATCCTCATCATGGGCCAGTATTGACTTATCCAGAACATTTGTCTATCTCATACTGAGTTATTTGTTGTTAGTGGTAGGAAAAGGGAGATAATTAAATCCATAAGAGCAAATATAAACTATATATTAGAAGCTTGAAAACAACCAAATTTAAAAAATATGTGGTTAAGAATGGGTCCTGATCCCAAGACAGGCTTGCCAACTGGACTGTCCTGCCTTCTTCTCATTTGTTTCAGTGAGATTCACGTTGTTTGGACTTTGCCCTGCTGGCTGAAAACTGTTTTTCATTTTTTTTCTTTTTCCCCACCCAGGCCTGGCTTATGACAGAGATTGCTAAATGCTAATAATATTAATTTTCCTCCTTTTACTTTTTTTTTCCCTGCAGGCAACCCTCCATTTTCTTTAAAGGGACAGTGAGCCCAGCTAAAAGAATACATTTCTCAGATTCTCTTTCAACAATTTTGTCCATGTGACTAAGAGTCTTGTTGATGAAATCTAAGTGGAAGCCTCTTGGTCCTTCTTGGAAGGCCACCAGACCTAAGAAGGGTATTCCTTTATACTCTCTACCTTCTATTTTCCTGCTGACTGGATTCCAAATGCAATGGCTGGAGTCTCTGCAGCCATTGTGGACTATGAGGTAATTTGGATAACAGAAAGCATGGGTGTAGAAGTGGAAAACTGTAAGAAGTCTAAGCCCTTAAGGGACTCTGTGGAGCCACCAAAACAGCCTTGGACTTCCTCTCTCAGAATGCTCTGACATGAGAGACTAAAGTCTTGCCTGTTTAAAGTGTTGCAAAAAGGTCTCTATTGCTACAGGCTGAAAGCAGCATCTAACTAATATAAACCCTGCCTTCTAATTTCTTTGTCTTTGTTGCCTAGAAGTGTACATTGACTTCAAAAAATAGCCTTAAAGTCATAGCTCCTTTCTTCTCCCTATTATCCATTTCCCACAGGGACTGACCTGTCCCAAACCTCTTCTCTGAAGTGATACAAATAGGATATATAGTTGATGAGGGGATCCCTGGGTGGCTCAGTGGTTTAGCGCCTGCCTTTGACCCAGGGTGTGATCCTGGAGTCCTGGGATCGAGTCCCACGTTCGGCTCCCTGCATGGAGCCTGCTTCTCCCTCTGCCTGTGTCTCTGCCTCTCTCTCTGTGTGTCTCTCATGAATAAATAAATAAAATCTTAAAAAAAAAAAAAGGATACATAGTTGACTTTTCTAGTGCTTAGAAATGCATGCTGTGCCCTCCTTAGAATCTTTGCTTTCTCCCCTATGTGGCAGTATTTTCAGATGCTCTTCATACAACTTTTTTTAATCATGCTTCATATTCTAATTGAGCTGACAATCTGAAAAAAAACAAAAGAAAAAAAAAGAAACAAAAAACCCCAAACAAAACAAAAAGCAATTTTTAAGACTAACCATGAGAAGCAACTAAAAGTACAGTCCTTAAAAGCACAGCTTTTATTCAGATAGACCTGGATTTGATTTTGAGTTTTTCAGGCAGTGTGAAGGAATTATGCTCCATAAACTTTCCAAGTCTCAGATCTTCACCTCTACAATGTGGGCCACTCTTGTTGCACTTGGAGAGTGGTGATGAAAACTTGACTGAGTTAATGATTGTAGAGCTCCAAGAGAGTACCTGGCACTTCAATGCACTCAGTACATCAGGACAGTTATTATTATTATTATTATTATTATTATTATTATTATTATTATGTGTACTGGTGATAATATTGCCAATAAAGAAGTCTAATTAGTGATCCAGCTAAGATTGTCCATAAAATGATGATTCATGGGTAGAAAAGTCTTAAGAAATGGAGCAAACAGAATGTGAACATTTTCTTACAAGCATACCTTTTGAAAAGTTAGAGAAATTGAAATTCAAGCTCAAGTTAGAACCTAAGAGTCATAGACATTCCTCCATTTTGCTTTTCCGATATGCACAGTTTCAGATTGATTTATATAAGGTGAGAAGAGAAATGGTCTTGAAAAACTTATAAAAGGCAACAAAGCAACAAAGAGATCAATAGACTTAGAGAGATCGAGGATGATTAAAAGGGCATAGAAATGTAGCTGAAATGATGTGAACCTGAATTACTGAGGAGAAAAGAGAACATTATGGTTTTGTTTGACTTATTAAAATGAAATGAAGCTAGAGGGAGGGGCTCAGCTGCACCACCTCAACCTCCAGCGGATATAACAAAAATCTTAACTCTATCAAAAAGGATGAGCAAATCAAATAGAGATAGGTGGTCTAAGATGGCTTTAAAATCAAATAGCCAACATTCCAAAGGAAAGAAATAGAAAAGATTTCTCAAAATTACTTTTAAAACCTGCTGAAGGGCACCTAGGTGGCTCAGTTGGTTAAGTGTCTACCTTCAGCTCAGGTCATGATCATTGTTGGGGGGAGGGGGCGGTCCCTGCTCAGTGGGGAGCCTGCTTCTCCTTCTCCCTCTGCTCTTCCCCCTATTTGTGCTCTCTCTCTCCCAAATAAATAAATAAATAAATAATCTTTAATTAAAAAAAAAAAACCTACTAAAGATACACTTAAATGAGTACATCTTAAGTATTATAACCAGAGTAATTTCAGAAAGGAAGGCTTCTATTTCCAAAACTGCTGGAGGCATTTTGGGTTCCCGGGTCTATCCTGATTTGGGATGTCATTATCATGACATGTCCAATGCTCAACTCATTTCCATCCCTTCTTTATTTTCTCGTGATAATGGATCTGGGGATTCCCAGAGAAAAGGATCACAGTTTGAACATCCGAGATAATAAGGATCTGAGAAGTGCTTTCCAGGGAGGTGTGGCTTCTGTTCAAGCCATTCCAGGTTCTCCTACACTAGCAACCACCGTGATTATGACTGGCAAATATCTTGGCAGAGTTTGGCAGAGAGGTATTTGTTTTGCTTTGCTTTTGTTTTGGAAAGAACATTTCATTGGTAGCATTGTATACTTCTGTTTGAAGACATAGGTTGTCTCATTTCTTTTTTTGTTATGTTAAGATTCCCTGATGCTGGGCAGCCCTGGTGGCTCAGCGGTTCAGCGCCTCCTTAGACCCGGGGAGTGATCCTGGAGTCCCAGGATCGAGTCCCACGTCGGACTCCCTGCCTGGAGCCTGCTTCTCTCTCTGCCGGTGTCTCTGCCTCTCTCTCTCTCTCTCTCTGTATGTCTCTCATTAATAAATAAATAAAATCTTAAAAAAAGAGAGAGAGAGAGATTACCTGATGCTTAGGCCTAAATTCATTAGCCCATGAGGGTGCACAAAATAGTAATATTCTCATCCTTTCATTTCTTCTTTATCTATTAACTGGAACATTTCTATAGAGAGACACTGTTTCATCAATTATGGAGTACACTGTGGTTCTTTCAAATAGGATAGGCAAGAGAAATGCTTGGTATTTTTAAATTTCCCACTTTTCAAAACAAGGGCTCCCCCCCCCACCATTGTATCTTTTGCCTATTTTTTTATTGGCATACTATCTTTTTCTTCCTGATTTTTAGAAATTTTTATATATTAAGATATCATCCCTTTGATGTAAGATGCAAATAATTTTTACTTGCTTTGTCACTTATCTTTCATCATGCACTTAAAAAATATAGTAAAAAGCGTTTATTTTTTCTTTTATTTCTTCTGGAACTGAAGTCATAGTTAGGAAACCTTCCCTCTTCCCAGAGCATAAAGAAATTCACTCACATTTTATTTTAGTGTTTGCATAGCTTTTTTTCTTCTTTCTCAATTTAAATCTCTGAGCCATTTGAAATTTATTTGGATATACTTTGTGCGGGAGTATCAAATTTTTTCCTATTTAAATAACAATGTCTCAAGCACATTTATTTTTAAAGTCTATGTGATGGCATTTTACAAAGTCTCAGCAATATTTCGCTAATTATATAAATTGATGAACTGAATCATCCCTGTTTGCTACCTCAAATTCTCTTATCCTGCTTAAATTGAATTCATATAAATAAAGGATAAATTGGACAAATCAGTTGGAAGAGCATTATCTTGAATCGTTAGCTAAACAAGCTTTCTCTAAAAAAGAATTTAAAAAATTTAAATGCTAGGAAACATCGAACTACACTGTCTTATTTCTTTTTCATAGGATCTCTGTAATTGTTTTTATTTGCTTCACTTTATATATATGAAGAAGCTGGGTCTCATTGAAACTTCCCCAATGTCACACTGCATTAGAGCTGGGCCATTTGAACTCCAATAATGGTACCTTGACAGTTGTTGGGGCAGTGTTTATTTATTCACCATTTTTTGATCTAACATCAACAAGAAACATTGCTCTGAGGATTCTATCCCAATTTTGGGTGTCATTAGCGTGAGAAAATAAAGAAGGGATGGATATAAGTTTAGCATTGGACACTTTGAATGTGATGTTCTTGTGGAACAACCATGCAAAGAAAACCCACCGGGGCCTAGCACAAGGCTTATGGAACATATGGTTGGCATGGTTTATTTTTCTGAATTTCCATCATGCCACTTAACAGTTTTAAAATTTGTCTTTATATAATGAACATTAGATGAATCGTGGTAACTAAATGTACACAATACTCCAAAAAAGTAATTTTTAGCATTGTCTGTATTATATGCTTCTTACAGTCTAGACTCCCATCAATTGGCAAAGGTTGCCAATGCTTATGAGAGAGGAGGAGGGAGGGAGACACCAATTAAGGGCAAGATAATGTTTCAGGTTTAAGTTACTTTTGAGTGAATAGATTAATTGGGTTGTTTATACAACCAGTTTAAAGATTATATTTTCTATTAAGGTTTCTTTAGACTTATAGTTGTGTGCAGAAAGAAATTTCTATTCATTATTACATGGGTAGTTAGGAGGAACCCCCGCTTTACATGCATTCTTTGGGGGTCCCTCTGATTCTAGTGTCATGGAGTTGTTCAGGCTTGATTTCTAGTTTTTCTGTACTTTACCCACTCTGGTACTACTGGTAAAATATTATCATTTGGAGTATCCCATTGGACAGTAATGAAATCTTTGGTTTCCACCTTATTTTTAACTTTGGGATGTTCCTGGATATGGCAGTCATGAATGCACATCTCTTAAGGTTACTGGTTCTTTTAGGATCTCTATGGAGGCCTGGTGAATCTTCGCTGCTTTCTCTGCACCACCAGAGAATATCTAAGACTCTGGGAGGCTTTCCTCTGGGACAGTCATGGGTTCATCTTCTTCAAATAGTTCAATCTCTTACAGAACCATGCTGAAAAATTCCCAGAGATATAACTGAAAAACACCCTCATCATTTGGATTCCCTCTCAACTTACTTGAGGTTTTTAATCTTCCCAAAGATCCCCCCACTTCCTCACCCACCATACACCCACACCATCTTCCAACCACATCCAGTCTAGAACAGGGCTCAAAGAGATGAGGGAACTAGAGACCAGAAAAACCCTTACAACATCTTGAAACTATTATCTTTCCTCAAGACTCTGGCCTCCACCCCCACCAAAAAAAGCTTCTACTTTCCCTTCCTGAACAGTGAGAACCACTGGTTTGCAGCTTTCTCCCTTCTTCACTGGCTGGCTTTGTTTGGGAGATACAATCCGCCCCTTCCTCATGTTACTAACTTATTACTAAACTCATGGTTTCATAATAGTGATGCCTACATGCATAAAATAAAACAAAGGAGGAGTGCCTGGCTGGCTCAGTCAGTTAAGCGTCTGATTCCAGTTCAAGTCATGATCCCAGGGTCCTAGGACCAAGCCTTGCATTGGGCTCCCTGCTAATGGGAGTCTATTTCTCCCACTCCCCTGCATATAGTGTCTCTGTCTTGCTCACTCACTCTTTCTCATAAATAAGTAAATAAATAAATAAATAAATAAATAAATAAATAAATAAAATCTTAAAAAAATAAAACAAACGCAAAAAAAAGTGATAGATAAATAGGTAATAGCATGAGATATATAATAATTGATAGATACATAGATAAGATGGATAAATCACAAGATAGATAAATAGGTAAAGATAGATAAATCACCAAGTATTTTAAAGAGTATTATCCCCACTATATAGCTGAAGTACTCAAATATTTAGAATAAGGTCAGAAAAAATTGAAAAACAAGTCTAAAGGTCAGGAGGAAAAAGAGGGAGTAATAACGTAGACAAATAATTGGAGACCAGAGAAATGAGAGGGAAACCAGAAAGCAATGGTGTCCTAGAATACAGGGAATTAAGTATTGGAGAAGAGGGAAATGACAAATACCATTAAATGTTTCAGAAGGTCTAGCTCCCTTGCAGCCTTCCGCTTGCGTAGGAAAGTAAAGTGGGTTAAATGTGTCTGCTTCCTAGAACATCTGGGCTTAGAAGCCGAATTAAGAGGTGATCTTACTATGCCATAGCACTGTGTATGTTCCAAAAAAATCCCAACTAGACCTCAGGAGATATGGTTTTAGTTCAAACTTTTTACACTAACTGTGTGGACTTGGGAAACCCCTTGGTCTATTGGTGCTTCCTTTGTCCAAAGAGAGGATTGGTGTGATGGTTTCTCAATGTTTTGGTTCTGAAAACCTGCAAATCTAAAGTGACACATTTCTCAAGGGCTCCTGGAAGAAAAATGCTGTTGTCGCAGTACCAGATTGTTTGCTCATCCTTTTCTTCTTTATTTCCTAAATTAAGGACACTTCTATTGCTAGTAAAAGCCAAATGACAAAAGTATTTATAGAATGCCAACTATACACTTGGAAGCACACTAGTTGTTTTATAAAGTCGATTCCATTTGTAGGTCTATGAGTCCTGATATTTTTGCACACAGATTTAATTTAAGAGCAAGAAAATTAATTAGAAAACTCATTGTGACCAAGTTCTCATATGTATGCTCAGGCATACATCAGGTCCAAACACAGGAAGGTAGCATTTTCTAACAGTTTCTTGTTTGTATTGTTCCTTTTGGATTTTTTTTTCTCATCTATCTATCACCATCAATATGATGGTTTGGGTATTTTTTTCTTTAGCCTGTGGGTTTTATATCCAAATAAATTCATTTTGAAAGGAAATCTTCCTTCATGATATTAATATACACCCATCCTACTTTCCATAAGGGCAACAGAGCTGAAACAGGTGAAATACACATATTAACATACAAAATATGCTAGAAATATTATCAAAGTACAGTAATGTAATTAAACTCCAGCTAGATTCTACTCACCTGCCCTCTTTTCATTTGCAAAAGGGTTGAGTGCTGAGCCTAGTTTTAAGGAGAATCCTGGTAAGCCAGTTTAGAGGCAATCCCTCTGACCTTGGTAGCCAGTCAAGCTTCTCTTTCCCCACATCAACTGAGTTCCTCTTAATGATTTTCTACTCTTTCCTTTCACCCTGCCATTAGCTACAAATCCCCAGCTGTCTCAGCTATATTCCAATGTGAGTTCAATCTTTTTCCCCTATTGCAATAATCTTGAATAAAATTGTTCTTGCTTGTTTTTTTTTTTTAAAGGTAAGTGTTGGAGAAGTGTTTTAGAATAGCACCAGCTGAGGTTTTCTTCCTAATGTAGTGGAAAGGATTACAAAAGGTAAAATACACTATGTTGCATGTTACCTGACGCCTTGTTCACAGACCACTGAGTACCACCTGTTCTAACAGTGGGACATATCCCACCCGTGTTGGGCTGTTTATGCACCACCCCCTGTCTACTCCTGTGGTGGTGAATTCCCAGCCCCTCCTGACTTGTCTTCAGAGGCTACCAATGGCAGAAACCTTGTCTGAGGCTGAAGGCTGAACTAGCTGGACCTGCAGTAGCTGTGCTTTCCTAGTGCCTGCCACGAGGGAGTGGGTCATACTGTTAGGAACTCTGAGAGTTAACACCCATTGGGAAGACTTTGAACATTGAGAGGTAGCTGCCAAGAAAGGGGGAGGAGGAAGGAAGGAAGAAAGGGAGAGAGAGGAAGAGAAGAAGAAGAAGAAGAAGAAGAAGAAGAAGAAGAAGAAGAAGAAGAAGAAGAAGAAGAAGAAGAAGAAGAAGAAGAAAGGAGGAGGAGAAAGAGGAAGGAAGGAAGGAAGGAAGGAAGGAAGGAAGGAAGGAAGGAAGGAAGGAAGGAAGGAAGGAAAGTCACCAGATATATAGAGGAAGTTCTGAGGCACCTCTCTGGAGTCATCTTACAGAACCAAATAACCAGTCATAGTTGTTTTCTATTGGAAGGCTGGGGCCACTTTGATAAGGGGCCACCTGTACTTGCTTTTCCTCTTTCCTGATCTCATCTTACTCTCCTTTCTCCCCACTCTGGCTGTCTTGGGTTTGCATCTCTCAATAAAGGGTTTACCCATTGATCTTTATCTCAGCATTATTTTTCTGGATTATTTCCCATTCTTAGGGGCCCAAAGAGCCATCACATGGTTATGGGAAAATTAATGTACAATTGGTGTTACCAGGATTTCACAAGTCAGTATCACTTGGTCAATACAGTGAAGAGGAAAGTAGTGCAATTTCCACTGCAGGTCATTTATGATCACTACATGCTCCTGCTTCTCTATGTTCCACAGTGAGTTCTATAAGAGAAAAGGATCTCTCTGTCTTCACATCCATATGACCAAAGGTTGGCACAGCACCTGGTACACAGAGATATTTGTTGCATGAATGAACCGTCAGAGTTGTCTACCTGCAGGGGTAGATCACTCCATTCTACTCGTACTACCTGTTGATGGGTTCTCTTTACCATGGTGTTGTTTGTCTCTAGGAGGTGATTCCTAGACCACCAGGATGGCTCATCCACACTTCCCCAGCAGGGCTTTGACTCACTCTCCTCTGTTTTCAACTGGGTTGTTTTTGGAGCTGAAGGATGAGGTTGGAAAGATCTACCCATTTGTGTTTCTCTCTAAGAGACATTGATCTTTTCCTTTTAATCTGAGTCCTGCCCAACTACATCCCTTTCTACAAGCAGACTTGGTTCAAGAATCACGTTTGCCTTCCCTACACTTCAAATTTCAGTGTTGAACTTGTTGTAGGACACCAGCCTTACACAACATTTTTACAATATTCAAATGCAAACCCAAGTTTTCAGATGATTTATAATGCTATTTGTTTGTCAAGGTAATAGAATTCCAAATGCTTAGATAATTTTAACGTTTTAGCAATTTACAGGAACTGTGGCCAGAATTTATATCTTTGTATAGAAATAAAAATTGCAGGCATTATAAACCATTATGAAGCTCTGCCAGATTACTTTTTTCTAAAAATATTGTTTGTCCAATGCATGGTCCCAAATGATTTCCCTCCTTGTAAAAGATAACATTCATTCCAAGATATAAAAATGGAGACCTTTTAACATGCCAGGCATTTTGCTAGAAGCTAGGAATACAAAGGTAGACGAATCAGTCCTTGCCTTCATCTAGCTTTTATTCTAGTAAGGGAAGTAGACTTGAAAGAATACGTTTGATATAATGAAAGCAAGCTTTCTGTCATCAGTTGGGCCTGGGTGTTGTGGGAGTGCATGAATTAAAAAGTTAAATGGTAGAGGAAGATAGAAGTTCCTGGAGGATGACAAGATTATGAGGTAGCCAGGTGGAAAACAGGATAGGTTGAACATACACAGGGAGAACATGAACAAAGGCCCAGAGGAATGAAATAGCATGATGATGGAAAAACAGCTATTATTTGCTATGGCTAAAGTGTAAAGACCAAAGAATGGAGAGGTATGAGAAATGCAGAAGTTTGTTTACCATGGAAGAACTTGCATTTGAGGATAAGCAGTGTAGGTATTATCTTGAAAGATATGGCTGAAATTGTCTAAGTGTAGATTATGGTAAAAGATAAAGTAGAACGGTGAGCAGAGACTATACCATGGGCCTCTTTTTTGTGCCCTAAATATTGAACTTAGTCCTCTCAGAAGTAGTCATCCATTGAAAGTTTTGAAGTACACAAACATGGCAGATGTTTATGTTTTTAGACAGATGACTCTGGCCACCCAAAAGAGGA
This sequence comes from Canis lupus familiaris, assembly GCF_011100685.1. Lineage (NCBI taxonomy): Eukaryota > Metazoa > Chordata > Mammalia > Carnivora > Canidae > Canis > Canis lupus. The sequence goes on along the minus strand of NC_049229.1, from coordinate 59,060,352 downwards.
TTGGTTGGAGGAAAAAAAGAGCCAAAACATAATACCAGTTAGAAGGCTATTTTTAAAAGTCATGTGAAATAATTTGATTATGGTAAGGATTTTAAAAATAAAACATTGTTACATGAAAATCTTCACATGTATTCTTTATTTGGGAGGTAAAAAGTGTACTTGTACATAATTCACATTATTCAGTCTTCTGCTTATAAAATAGATAATCGTTCCTCATTCCTCTGTTCCAATATGCCTCATCCCTAATTGTTCCAAAAAATTCTGCAATAAACTATTTGTTTTTTATTAAATAAAATTTAAGATTAGGGTTCTTTTGCATGAGATTAAATTTATATGTATTTGGGGGATATTTTTGGAGAGAACATTATTTACAGTGTCACAGTTTATACTGATTGTTTTAAACCATAGCTCCAATCTGTGATTTCTCAGAGTATTTTGGAACCCAACCAGTTTTCTGGTATTATAGAATTTGCAGTGTAATCTATTTTCCAAATATTAAAATTCTCTCTCTTGTTTTGTAATTAAGAACATTTCAGATAGTGCCAAAAATTAACAATCCCTTTTCATAGAATTCAACAAAACATTTCAAATTTTAAATTGCTAAATTTATTTCAGTTTCTATGACTTCTGCCATTTAGAAACAGATACAAGGAAAAGAAAAGGGTTTGTCATTTGAGTTTTGTCCTTGAGATGATTACTTCAATTCCTCATAGTGCTTGCAAGACAAAATCTAACATTCCTGAAATAGCATTGTTTTCAAGTATTACCTTGCCTTCCTGTATAGTTTATGACATCAGTATTTGGGGATTGTGTGGCCTCCTTGCAGAGACTAACTTACTGCCCAGCTCAAAACTGTGTATAGCAATAGAGTGCCAGGCTTGCCAATACTAATACTTAGGCATCGATGAAATTTGGTAAGAAAAGAAAAATCATCTTCGGTGCCTGTTATTGCATTTTCTGGAAAGATCTCTTGCAATTTATATTAAGTCAGAAGTAAAGGTTTCTGAAAATATCCTATTGACCTACTTTGAGTAAAGGGATCTAAAAATATGACAAAATCTTTGTCAGCCAGATGTATGTTCACAGTTGAAATCATGGAGCTTTTGTAAACAATCTAAATTGCTGAAGAATAGATTTTCTCAAGATTTTCCAAGGCATATCATTGCAATTATAACCAGGAAAAAATTGTAAAACTTCTGTATTTAGAAGTTGGCTTTCGGGATCCCTGGGTGGTGCAGCGGTTTAGCGCCTGCCTTTGGCCCAGGGCGCGATCCTAGAGACCCGGGATCGAATCCCACGTCAGGCTCCCGGTGCATGGAGCCTGCTTCTCCCTCTGCCTGTGTCTCTGCCTCTCTCTCTCTCTCTGTGACTATCATAAATAAATAAAAATTTAAAAAAAAAACTTAACATAAAAAAAAAGAAGTTGGCTTTCATTTTTAATTGTTGTAATAGCCAAAATTCTTTTTAAGATAAGGGGCAGTAATTATTGTTTACTTCTTATAGGAATGTCCCAACTCTTTCAAAAGATGGCACATATTTTTATCATGGTGGAGAAACCAGGAACCAAACATGGCAAGTGAAAGGAAATATACTAAAGGAACAGCTCCCCAAATTTTACGTTATGGGAAGGAAAATGAATTTTGTTGTTTAAATTTTCCTTGTTCATAATGAGAATTCCTATGTCAAAAGGAATTGCTAACCACAAACAAACAAAACAAAACAAAACATAACCTTTCCAAGGGAAATTTTTGCATTAAGTCACAAATCAATGTCTATGATGTTTAATTTGGAATGTTTGCTTTGTTCAGCCAGTATGGCTGATCACTGAAGCATGAGCATAAGATTGATGCCTCATTCGACTTGTGATTCCCATTGCATCCTAGGAGATACTGGTTATGCTATTCTAATTCTGATGAGAGAGCAGATGCTATGTCATGGATATTTCTACAAGTCTGCATAGCTTTATTCTAAATTTGGGAAAAACCATTCCAAGTCATAGATAACAAGTATAATGAAATGAATACAAAAAATAATAAATGGGCATTTATTATATTTACAAGTCCAGAAACCATTGTTTCAACATTTTCCTCCACCATGGCACATGTTAAAATTATTTCATGTGACATATTCCTAAGTTTTCATAATTATAAATCTAATTCATAAACTATAAGAGTTCTAGAACATTTCTGACAGTTACCCATGTTCAACCCACTACTATGAAAGCCAGTATTTCCTGACTCATACGAAAACTGTTTATGCATAAAGCATAGAAAAACAAGACCATCAAAACAGATGCTGAGTCCCTGCTGAGATTCTCCATGGTTGGGCAGTGAGTAGGAAAAATGCAAGGTTTATTATTAGTAATTTGTCACTGAGAATGGTTGCAACAACAACTCACATAATTAGTACATAATTTACCTCAAATGTAACTCTCTTGCTTTTCCATAATGGAGAGAGAGGGAATTGCATACTACCAGGGAAAGGTCAGGGGCAGTTGGGGAACAATTATGAAACAGAAGTCATGAATTTACCTTTATGTAGTGATACCAGAACCCAGACCTTTTCAAGAGAGAAAATAGGGGCATCATGGTGGCACAGTTGGTTAAGCATCCAACTCTTGGTTTCAGGTCAAGTCGGGATTTTAGGGTCATGGGGTCATGCCCCACATCAAGTCCTTATTGGGATTCATGCTCAGTCTGGATTCTACTGTGTATTTTCTCTCCCCCTCTCTCTGCCCCTCCTATTCAGGCTCTCTCTCTCTCTCTCTCTCTCTCTATCTCTATCTCTATGTTTATCTCTATCTCTATCTCTATATCTCTCTCTCTTTTAAATAAGTAAATTAAATAAATAAATAAATAGATTTTTTTTTTTTTAAGAGAGAGAGAGAGCAAATAAAGCCCTACCATTCATTACCCTGTGCAGGTCATTGATGAGCCACGTCACCCACAATCATGTGGATATAACTTGAGAATACATTAGATTAAGGTTTTCTTTTCAATCTGCTCATAGCTGAACACCTCATATGAGACTAGGCCCTGTGTGAGCTGAATAGCACCTTGAAAAGCTATTCTGTTACAGCTTTTAAGAAGAGACTAACAAATACAGTAAAATTAAGAGAAAGTATAGTGTGCTTAAAGTATCAAGTGCATCGTCCTGCCAGTAGCAAAAGGCCATCAGAAGTGTGGAAGGATAAATGCAGGTCCAAAGAATTGTAGGAACTGGAATTGTAGCTTTCCTTATTAAGATTTAGAAGGAGGAGTAGGATTTGGTGGATTGAGAGGTTATGATGGAGAACATCACAAGAAAATCTAGAAGTAGTTTTTATAAAAGCAGAAAGGTTGGAATGACACAGAATTTGGGGAATAGTGAGGCACCTGATTACCTGAAGCAATGGCTTTGGGTGGAAGATGGGCCTCCAAACCGGTGCAGCAGATTTCAAAAAATAGTCTTATTTTGGAAAAAATATCTTAGAAGCATTCTATCTCTGTATCTCTGTCTTGCTGTCTTCTATCATCTATCTATCTATCCATCTATCATCTACCTATCATCACCCCATCTATCATCTATCTTCTATTTATCATCTATCTGTATTACCTGTCTTCTATCCGTCTATTCCTCTACCTATCATATAACTGACTTTATTAATATTTTGTTTAATCACAGAAAGAAAAAATTCAAGATATAAATAAGATAAAAAGGCAACAACCTATGAAGTGTCCCCAAGAACAAACATTTGTAATTTTTTCACTTACAAATGCAGAGTCACTCACTTCTGAGATTATGCAGTTAGCCATTCCCAGCCACAGATGTAAAAGCCCAGGAGGAAGTTGGGTGAAAATAAAAGCCCCAATGACATACATGAGTTCCAGTGAGAACCACAGGGTAAAAGCCTGCAGAAAAGAAGCCCAAATACAAATCCCATGAGGTTGAAAGGCTTGCAGTCTAAGTTGTGTTCTAAGAAACATCCCAGGAGGGCATACCATGTGAAAACCAATCCCAGGAAATAATCACCAGACATGGAAATTCCTGCAGATTAATTGGGCAAATTCATGCCAATGAGTGAAGTTATTGCCTTTGCCAACTTTGAAGCAAATGATTAATGAGGAGTTTCATGTATATTCTTTAAAGGTTCCCATTCTATCATTAACAAGGAAAGAGAAACGGATTGAAGAGCTTTTAACTACCAGCCCAGTGAGAAGAATTCCAGGTGTTAATATGATGTAGAATCTTAACATTGCTTAATTCAGTCCACCAAATCAAAGCCAGAAATAAAGTCCCAAAGAAATATTGACTATGAAGCCTTCATGAGTAAAAGGTGGCATTTCAGAGAGGTTGGGTTTTCAAATGGTGCTCTCTGGCAGATCTGTTGGCACACCAAAATGGTAATGTGAGGGTCCATGGGAGTAGGGGCTAAAACTCTCCCTTAGTGAATCAGAGAAATAAGCTCTCTGACTCAGACATCAGGAGGAAAACATTTACCTGCAATATTTTCCTTCTCAAGGAGTCCCAACTCGTCAGCAACTCTGAATCAGAACTGGGAGGGGAGGGAACCCCACTCTGTGGTCAAATGGAGCCATGGGGTAATTTCAGTTCATCCTGAGGTTGGTATTGACTAGAGAGTTAGGTCACCCCTCTCTGTTTATGTTTCCTTTTTTCACCATCCTTTTTTGGTTTAGACAAAAAAAGATTTCAAACCTTGAATATAATGGCTTGATAAATGAAACATCCTAATCTGTGTGCATGCATGTGTGTGTGTGTGTGTGTGTGTGTAATATTAAAAATCATCATGAAAGTCACCATTGGATTTTTTTTTCTTTAGTTTCATCTGGTCGTTTTCTGCTGGAGATAAGTGAAGCTATAGAAAGCCTCGTGCTTGAAAGATCACTATCAAGCTGTGAGTCTGGGAGCTCTCTGTCCAGAATCATTTATTCTCTGTAGGCCTTAATGACAAACACAGTCCCCTGAGCATTCTCTGAAGCTACTGCTGTGCATGATGGTTAATTTTATGTGTCAGCTTGACAACACCACAGTGCCTAGATTTTTGCTCACAATATAATTTTTGGTCCCTGTGAAGATATTTTTTGGATGAGATTACTGTTTTTATCAGTAGACTTTGAGTAAAGCAGGTTTTCTTCCATGACATAGGTGGACCTCATCTAATCAGTTGAAGGCTCCAAGATAAAGATTGACTGTCCCTGAGAACAAGGGAATTCTGTCTACAGATGGCCTCTGGATTCAAGCTACAATGTCAATTCTTTCCTGGCTCTCTAGGCTGCTGGCCTGCCCTGCAGATTTCACACTTGCCAGACTCCACAACTGCATGAACCAATTTCTTAAAATAAATCTGTTTCTGTCTTTCTCTTTCTTTCTATTTACACACATCCTATTGGTTCCATTTCTCTGGAGAAGCCTGACTTGTGCACTGAGGAAGAACAAACAATAGTATATGCTTGCGGTTGGGGGAGGGAGGGCTGGAGGCGGGGTCAGGTTTTGTTCTTGTCTCTCAATAGTCCAAGTACACCAATTTTCAAACTGTAGTGGGATAATTTCAAACACATAGAAGCAGGGTAAAAAGTGATTTCCTGGGCCCTACAACTGAAGGTTCTGCTAAATACGTCTGACATGGGGCCTTGGGAAACCTGTCTTCTGTACCAAACACACTGAAGTGTTTCCAATGCTCTTGTTTCATACAATTTAGTTAGAAACAGTGGCCATGGGAGTCTCACTTAAGAGTGGTGTTATAGTTGGAATGTTTGCATCCTCCCCAAATTCATATATTGAAATCTTAATCCCCAAGATGATGCATTAGGAGATGGGGAGTTTTGGAGGCCATTTGGTTGTGAGGATGGGGCCTTCACGAATGGAATGGGATTAGTGTCTTGTAAAAGAGGCCCTGCCATGGTCCCTATTACCGTCCACTACATGTGAACACAGTGAGAAGTGGGTAATCTGTAATTCAGAACCTGACCCCTCCTGCATTTGGACTTCTAGTGTCTGGAACTGTAAGAAATAAATTTCTGATGTTATAAGCCACCTAGTGTGCCCATGGTATTATGTTATAGCAGCTCAAATGGACTGAGATGATAGTGCAAGAAATTATATATTATTGGAGAAAGGCTTTTGGAACAATAAAGGATTTTTCTGAAGTTTGAGGGTAGTGATGGGACAATAGCATGGATCTTTTTTTCTCTCCTAGATTCTAATTCATACATTTTTAAGGCAAGAAAAAATTTACTGAAGGATACATAAATAAGATTGTGAACTCCTTCGCATTTGTAGAAACAAGTTGCACATTTAATTTGCATGGATTGTTTACATCATCATCCAGGACAATTTCTCCCACAATTTAGAAATGCTTTCTAAATCATCCATGGAAGGTGAACCACACAGCTTCAGCCTGAGCACTTCTAATAGGAAAATACTGATCACCCCACAAGCAGAGTTCATGTTATATATTTTCTCTGGAATTATCACTCACTAACTTGCCAAATATCTATCAGGCATGGAATATATATATATATATATATTTAAAATATATATATGTATTTGAAATATATATGTATTTGAAATATATATATATGTATATTTGAAATCTCAGGCATTGTGGAAGACATGAGGAAATAAGAATAAAACAGTTCTCATTCTTATGGAGTTCATCACTAATTAAAAATATAAAGCACTTTACACAAACACGTATAAATCACAATAGAACTCTTAAAAGTAAGGCTTTAAATGTGCCAATTCTTTTGAAGTGGCAAACATACTTAATTAAGGGGTAAGATATCTACTAGCATACATTTTGAGATAAGACAGGTCAGGATTATTTGTTGTGATTGACTTGGTTGAGTGACTTACTTCTTTAACCTGGAAAATGGGGATAATCATAGTCTCTTCCTCACAGAGAGATTAAGGATTAATCAAGGTAATAATGTCTGAAAAGCACTCATGCAATGTCTAAAATATATTGAATGCTTCATAAATAACTATCAAAAATTCATGAACACATTGTAATTTCCAAGTGTTATGGAAAGAAAAGAAATTAACATTTATTGAGAGTTTACTATATTCCATGCACCATATACAAGGCATTTCACATACATTCTATAATCAAAATAGAGGTTCAATTTATACTGCCCTTTAAAACCTTTGAAATAGTTGCCTTTTTTTTCTAGATTGAGAAGGAAGTCAAACACAATAGGTTTGCTAACAGATTTTCACAAATACACTGAAACATACTGAAGGGTTTTTAACCTACCACAATTATTTTATCATACAGAATAAAATGGTGATGCCCTTAAATCCATTCTTAAAGCCTTGATTTCCTGAGTGTCAGTATAGCAAGAAATAGTGAACTACCCCCAGGCTGTTATGAAGCATTGTGAGTTGTCTTTCCCAGAAACAGGCTAACTTTGCCCTGGACCATCTGCCCCTCCAAGTACTACTAGTAGCCAAAATATCACAAATCTGTGTGCACAATGCAAGTAGAGTACAGAGCCATGGAACTGAGTAATGTGATGCTAACCGAGCTAAAAAATTCCAACCTACACTTGCTACATTAGAGAAACCATCTGTTTGTTAATTTAAATTCCCAGCCAGAGACACGATTCCTTACCTAATAAATATTAATTGGAGCCTGCCAGATTCAAAGCAAGAGTTGTCCCTGTGTTTGCATTTTGGTTATTTGATTCATAGCCCAAAGAAAATCTCTTGATTCTGTGCATTATTATATCACTCTAATTCTACATTCATTCATGTAATCATCTAATCATTTAAATATCTATGCAATAAATAATACCAATCACTCACTCTGTCTAAAGCAGAGTGTGGTGTAATAGTGAAAAATGGTGCTGCTCCTCGGAGAGCAGCACTCACTGTTACATAAACAGCAATAAACCTCTGATATTCATTTGCATGTGGAATGAGATTCTATTTTCTTAAAAAGTGGAACAAAACCAGATTAAGTAGCTCAAGGTCAAATCTCTAAGGTACCTTTGGTCCTACTTTTCCTTGTGTGCACAAAATCTACTAACATCTGTTTTGATGCCTAGTGAGTGATACAGAAGAAAACTTGAGGAAATGTTCTGATTCTGCATTCATTTATTTATTCATCAAATAATTACTGTTTTCTAAGGGCCAGTCACTCTGCCGGGCACCAAATATGTGGGAGTGAATACAAGACCCAATCACTGGACTTTTAAAGTTAACAGCCTATTAGGACAGATGGAAAATAAGCAAGGAGAGAAGTAAATGCATGTAAGTATTTAATGGGTATTTTGAGGAAATAAGATGCTATGATAGAGAAGAAATAACCTACATTAGCTAGAGACAGGTCAGAGGATTCCTGTCTCAGGAGGTGACATGTAAGCTTAACCGTTAAAAGTAGAAAGAAGTTGGTGTGAGGGGGTGGCCGAGGGAGTTGTGTAAGGGGAGGGATGAAAACTGTGAGTATCTAGGGGTGCAGGGCAGGGGTAGGGGGTGGATATGAGATTCAGCAAGAGTGAAGAGCAGGTGTGAAGCCAGGATGGAAATTAACAAGCTCTGAAATGCATTGCTGTTTATCTTCCTTTCAACATGGTCACATTTGTCTGTGACTGTGCACCTTCCAATAAATGAGTATATTTTATGTTAACTACAAAGTGATGAAGGCTTTCTGGGCAACCATGTCTTAAGTACTCCTGTCAGTATCATTGGTCTCAGTAGAGACTTCCTTTTCCAGGTCACCTGCTCTAAAAAAGGAGTGAATGGTACATCTGTAGGATGCGGCTTTGGTTTAGAGTTTGCTTTATAATTCTTTATTGAAGCATTATTCTTGGCTTCACTTCAGAAGGGAGCATTATTCTTTTTTGCTCCAAGGCCACTGACAATGTTCTCGTAAGGTCAGAGCCAGCGTAATGGAATTCTATCCTGAAGCAACAAAACACAGAGTTTGCATTTGTATTTCAGGCCTCTCACAACTGACTTTGGCCCAAAGCTGTCCATGCTCTTTATTAGCCAGCAACCTGCTCTCTGGGTCTCTAACCTCCTGGAGAGCACATCTTAGCTGAGCTGACTGCTCTTTCTTCCCATTTGTGCCATGCCTGTTTGCTAATCACTGCAGGCCTGGTGTTCAGTACTTTGCCCTTTTCTCCAGAAAATGGATTCCATCAAACAGAGAGAACTGGCGGTTGCTTCCTGACACCCCACAATCCCGCCCCTTATTCTGATGGCTGGAATTTGGTTCATGGTTTCCAGAGGCTATGATGATCAACACTTTTGTTTCCTTAATGACGTCATGGACTTAACCCAGAAAGTTCTGCACTACAGTCTGATAGATTCATGCCTACATATATTGTTGCATAAGCAAATCTTCCCTTTCCCGAAACATCATCTCCTGCATAGTGAAATTCTGGCCACCTCTCCTATAAAGCTTTCTGGAATGTCTCAGCTCACAGTGTTTTCTCCTAACATTGAACGCCCATAGCTCTTTTCAGAGCTGACATTCACTTGGTGTGAATAGATATTTTAAAAAATGACCCCCAATTAGACCATAAATGCTAAGAATATAAGACTATCTATCCCCACTCTGTCTTGCTCAGCATCCTCTTGCGTAGAGTAGATGCTAAATGGGAGACCTAGCCCCACTACGCTGATGTAAAAATCATGCCACTTTCTAAAACTAAACTTATCTGCAGTATTTATTGCAACTGAATCAGTTCTGTGAAAAGATCATGGGGTTTTTGGTTCCGACAGACCTGATTGGAAAATACTAGCTCTGCTTATTAGCTAGGTCATTTTGAGAAAGGCGTCTGTGTGAATGTCCCTGGGCATCTGGAATCCTTTCTAATTTGGGAAGAATATTCAATTCTGAGAGCCCATGTGAGAATCAGGGAACTTCTTTCCATTGGAGAGCTGAAGGAAAGCAAATACTTTCTTTCTCTCTCCTCCTGTCCAACAGGCAAGACATGGATTATCAGACACTCTCATCTACAACTTTGAGCTTCCTATGAGTGCCACCACCAAGATGAAGGAAAAGTCAACGATGAATTCATTGCATAATGTCAAATAGCAGCTGTGGTGATTGTCCAGAGCTAAGGGACACAAGAGTTGAGCAAAGTGTTGAGCAGAGGGGTACCCCCTGTTCTGTGGGAACTCTGGGACCTCTGTCTAGACTCTCTTGAGTTTTGTCCATTTTCTAGTGTAACTTCTCCAACTTTCTTGCCAATTACTTTGCTGGTTAAGTTACCCAGAGCTGGCTTCCTGCACTGGCAATTGACCAATATAATCATGATATCTACTTAGAAAAATGAGATGATACTCTCTACCTACTTCCTTTCTATATAAATTAAAGTTTTTTTATTTTTTTTTATTTTTTTTAAAGTTTTTTTTAAATAAAATATATAGTAGGCACCTGTAAATAGGAACAAATCAATACTTAATAAATATTTTTAAAAAATACCTTTGGTTTTGTTATGATTTGCCAGTTTCTACATCCTTACTCAAAATAACTACTCTCCATGCACCAAACTGCTATTTTAGGAGTTCGCAGATCATTTTTTAAATCTGTTGAATCATTTCTTTAAAATGCTTCAATCAGTCCTGCCCACAGTTGGTGGGAGCCAGCTTGATTTATGGGAGCTGCTTGGCTGCACCTGCTGCTGGACCATCTCCACGTACCTCCCCAGCCCTGAGGGGCCAGGGAGCTCCACTTCCATGCCATTGTTGTCACTGTCCTGTCTCTGATTATCCATCATAGCCGAGAAGTGACGCTAATGAAACCATTAAACCTGCGCGAGGTGACAATGGCAGGAAATCCATATCCAAGATTCTCGATGTCTTCCCAACTCCCTCATATGACAGTAATCCATCTTTCCTCTCAGTGCCCACACTGCTATCTCTATGCCATTCAGGGTTCACGGAGAACCTCCTCTTTTGGATTTTAGTCATTTTAGGTTCGTTTCTTATCTTTTTTTTTCTTTTTTCCAATGGAGATGTAATCTCCTTAATGTTGGGTATATGGCTGTATCATATTGTAAAGTATACAATACATAATCACAGTGACTAGTAGACATCATTGGCTGAATACGTTAATGACTGCTTATGAATTAATATGATTAGAAATTATAGAGGATTATGCTGAAATATTGCTGAAGTGCTCAGCATATTCTCCATTTTATTCCTCTTAATAATGGATTGTCTAGAAATCTAGATATGTCTCTTCCATAAACCAATAAATTAGAAAATTAAATGAAAATTTCAAATCCTTACAAAAATGTAACATGAAAATTGAATTAAGAAGAAAAGACATATCTGAATATTTCTATAACCAAAAAATATTGATGAATAATCTAAACCTATCCATGAAGAAAACATCATGCCCAGATTAGTTTTAGCAAGAATTCTGATGTCATTGTTTATAGATGATATTGTCTATGTAGAAAAATGCCCTATAAAGATGAAAAATAAGACATAGTTTAGAATAATGCCTGAGTACTAGGCAGTATGAAAAATAAAATGCATCTCTATACACCAGCAACAAATATGTAGAAAATCTTTGAGGAATAGTCTAATAACAAAAACAATTAAAATATCTAATGAAACTTTTAACAGAAGATGTCTCATTGCAGAAAATTAACTGAAAAAGCTTAAAGATGACCTAAACAATTGAGATAAAACCATGATCATGCATAAATATGAACTCACAAAATTCCACTTGTCATCTCCCCCAATTGTTTTATGAATTTCATGCAATCCCAATGACAATACAATGATAGCTTTTGAGGACAAACTGATTCTAAAAGTTATATAAAAAGGCAAACGCTGAAAATAGTCAGGACTCTCTAAAGAATAAGATCACTCAATGTTTAGATAAATGGATTTCCTATGGCTGCATTCATGGATATAATCCCAGATAAGTAAGTGTGACTTATTCCCTGGGTATATTGCAGGGAATAAGTGAAGGCACATATAAGAATATAAAAGTATCAATAATAATTTAAAAACACATAATAATATTTGGTAATGGGAGTAAATCAATAGAGGCTGATTGAATACAGTGGATCAACTAAAACAGTGGTTTCTGTAATAATTTTGGGATTTGGAAGAAAAGAGACTTCTCCTGGGACTCTTGGGTGGCTCAGTCTATTGAGCATCTGACTTGGCTCAGGTCACAATCCCAGGGTCTTGGGATGGATCCCCGCATCAGGCTCTGTGCTCAGTGGGGAGTCTGTTGGAGGACTCTCTCCCTCCCCCTGTTTGCATATTTGCACTCTCTCACTCTCAAATAAATAAATTAATGAATTAATTAAAAAGAAAGAAAGAAGGCTTTTTCTGCAGGCCCTTTTCCATGTTCTGTCTCTCAGTGGTCAAAGATTTCTCTATACAGCATTAACTCTACACATATTTGTTGTATTTCCTGGTTCTTCTGGGCAACTTCTGGGGACTCCAGATCCCACAACAACAGTGATAGAAACCACATCATGAGCCACAGTTTGGGATGAAATAACAAGCTAACAATCATCCCCACCTGTTTGATATAGTGGTCATCACCCAGGCTTGATGAGGCAAGCCAGTGTGTAAGCACGGTTGCAAAGGTATCCCGAAGTACTAAGAACTGGCAAAGATGGCAACTTCTACATAATGATGGAGGGATTAAGATATAGTGTAATTACCTTTCAAAATAATTTTTCACTATCTTGCAAAGTTGAACATTTGTATATCTGTGTGTATATCCCTTGACCCTGTATAAGTGTAGAAACACTTATTGTTCTTGAGCATCTAGAATCATGTCAAAGATTGTACATAGAAGGATTTTTTCATGAAAGGCAAATAATGTAAATAATTCCTGAGGAATGGGGAGAAAGTTCAATGTATTAACATAAAAGAAAGAGAGAACAGATGATTTATAGGTTTGTACAGCTTCATAGATAAAAATTATAATTATAATGAAGGAAATTGGCAGTTCTTAGAAGATTGCATATAATATGATAACGATTTGCTAAATCCCAAAGCTTGTCATGGGATGTATATGGAAACACTGTGAATATAGAATAAGTGAATGACAGGTTCTGGATAGTCTTCACTTCTCAAGAAGATAAAAAGAGAAGAGGTGTGGAAGTAGCATTTAGGTAGCTTCACATGAAGGTGATTGGTAACATTTTAATCCTACAGAAGAGTGTGCTTCTATGGTGTTCAGTTAATCACTGTACCTTAACACTGACAAATATATGTATTTACTTTTCTGGAAGACACTGAAGAGGACCTCTTATGGACAGGCAAATGGGCTCCTGGCTGGGTCTCTCCATTCCTCTCTGCCCCCTTCCCAGTGTAGATTGCTAAGGCAGTCTATTAATCTGGGAACCACACTTTGAAAAGCACTGCTGTGATAATAGGTCTCACATAATTTGAGATGGTAACTTAGTCTATGCAATAATGTGATTCCATGCCTTCAGTGTTTTCTATTCCAGGAAAGAGTGCAAACATCATTCAAATTGCGTAAGTGAAAAACATGGATCCCATTCATGACTCCACTCTCACCCTCCCCACCTCTCCTCTGTTATATCATTAACTCCTCTAATTTAGAGCTACTTATTATCTATGGAATCTATTTTTCTCCATCCTCAGTCTTACTATTCCAGACAAAATAACCAATGTATTTAATCCTTTGGATTATTGAAACATAACTGCTCTCCATCTTCTTCCAGCCCCTAAACACTTTCTCCAAAACAATGTAGCAGGTGTCATTTTCCCAAAACACAAATCTAATCATGTTGCTCTTACTGACAGAGTTCCTCATTGGCCTCAGGATAAAGTGCAAATTCCTCAGAGTGTACCATCCATCCTTGCTCATTTATCTGGCCCTTATGCACTCTCAGGACTCACTTGGCAATACTACTGTTTTATTACTGCCAGATATCTTAAACTTTTGACCATCCCCATGTTTATTGTTTGCCAGTGCTGCACTTCCTAGAATGCCCTTCTACAATTTCTTGACTGGTTTATCCCTGCTTCTTAGAACAATACAACTTATGTTCACATCATAATGGGGGCCTGTTTAGAATGATGACATATGTCTCCTGTTGGTCCCATGCGACTTGCACTTAGTCTTATCATGTACTTACTGCTGGATTTGGATCTTAGAAGCCCCAAGCACTAAAAAAAATATACATCCACTCACCCCCATCACATGTAATTCAAAAACTGAAAATGATGCTGAATCATACGATAAGTGTATGAAAATCAAATAGACTGTTAATCCTTCCAGGTATGACTATGTGCTGCTTATGTTCTAACACCAGCTACACAACTTAAAAAAATAATGTGCCTATATTTCTATGACTTTATGAAAACTGGTCTTTTACTGACCAGTTTTTATTCACTGCTATATGTATTTATTTTGATGTTTTGAAATTGCTTTGTTAACTAGACCTTCAGTGTCTGTCCCAGAAAAGCTGACAAATAATACATATTTGTTAATGGGAGGGAGGAATAAATGAGTCAACAAATGGCCAAAAACTGTCATTCTTTTTGCCCTACTGCTAATTATAAAGTGGCCTCTCACATTTTTCGATTTGGCCTTACCCTTCTCAACTATATACTTTGTTTATCAGAACCCAGCCATTTTATCAGAACACAGACATCAAACTAAATGAGTAGACAATTCTTCCATGACTGCTTTTTAAATAGTCTTGTAAGAAGCCTCCTAAGTGGTGTTTATTTCAGCCATTAACTCAAAAGTGACTTCTAGTTCTCCAAAATTAACAAAAAGTCATCAGAGATTAAAACATCAGATGACACAGATACCTCATCTTTTCATTTTATTTTCCAAATAGACAATCTAAAGCTATTATTTTTCAATTTACTATAGAAATTATTTATCTGCTGATGTATAAGTTTTTTTCGTTTTTTTTTTTGTTTTTTTTTGTTTTTTTTTTGTTTTTGTTTTTTGCAAATGTAGCAGCTTAAAAAGCTTAAAGGAACATTTTTTAAAAAATCTCACAGTTTCTGTGAGTCAGGAATCAGGGCACCTAATGGTTTGGGATTAAGGTCTGTCATTGGAAAGCAATCAAGGTGTCAACTAAGTTTTTGGTCAGCCGGGACCTAACTGGGTTTGGAGGATCCATTTATGAGCCCACTTATATGGTTATCGAAAGAAGGCTTTGGTTCCTTGACATGTGAGCCTCTCCATAAGACTTCTCATGAAATAGCTTGCCCCAGATGAGTAACGTGAAAGAAAATAAGAAGGAAAGGTGAGAAAGAGAGAGAAAGAAGAGACAGGAGTCATAGTGTTCTTTAACTTCATTTTAGAAGTGGCATGCCATCAGCCATATTCCATTGGTCACACAGACCTGGCTTTGACACAAAGTGGGAGGAAACCATGAAAAGGTGTGAAGACCAGTATGTGGGGTTGTTGAGGATGATTGTGGAGATGGCACAGGAAGAATTTTGAGCAAGGATTTAGCATGATGTGACTTATGTCCAAGAGATCATTCTGGTTTCTTTTGGAAAAATAAGATGTAGAAGATCAAGACTGGAAACATGTAGATCAGGTAAAAGGCTCTTGATATTGAGGAAATAGATAATAAATTGTTGCTTGAACCAGGGTTGTAAAAGTAATGGTATTAATAAATCATCAAGCTTCATGTATATTTTGAAAGTGTGACCTGAAAACTTTGCTGATGACTTCGCATTGACATGTGAAGTGAGTAGAGGATTTAAGGACAATGGTAGAATTTGGCTGAAGAAGCTAAATAACATTTATTCAACATTTATTAAAAAGGGAAAGACCAGTAGAGGGACCAATCTGGAGCAGGAGGAGGAAAAGAAGAATTCTGGTTGAAATACATTAAGTTTAATACGTCTATTAAATATCCAAGTAGAGACAACAGGCTGTTGACTTTACAAGTTCAGTTTTCAGAGAAGAGGTTGAGGTTATAAATACAAAAATGGGAGTCATAGGACAAAAAAATGGGAGTCATAATATTATAAACACGATCATCACAGTAAACATGGTATGTAAGAACATGAAGTAGATGAGATAATCTAGACAATGATTGTAGAGAGAAAAAAGACAAAGTTTAAATACTGACTTCTTGGAAATACCTATATTTGGAGATGAGAAAGAAGGGAAGGATATGATGATGTAGAAGACTATCAGGGGACAGTGATGTCCTGGAATTCGAGAGAAGATACAGTCCCTAGAAGCAAGATGGTAAGTCATTTGCATGGGCCATGTAAGATACGAATGAGAATTGACCACTAGATTTGGCAATGTAGAGGCCATTGCTGACAGTGTAGAGCAGTTTCAGTGGGGCAAAAACCAAACTGTATGCTTTTCAGAGAGATTGGTAAGAAAGGAAGAGGAAGAAGGCATTTAGTGAAAATAATAAGGAAGAAAAGCATTGGGGTTGTAGGTGAAGAATGATGGGTAGGCAGGGAAGACTATTTAAAGATTGAAGACAATTGTAGCATATTTGAATCCCAGTTATAACCAACCAGCTAAGGCTGGAACCGATGAGGATAAGGTACAGTAAAATGTACCTGTAGGGAAAAACAAAATCCAGTCACAAATGTAAAATGAGAGCAGTTAGCAATGTTATTTGTTTTTCCACAACCAAATCCAAATGTTGTCTTTTGACTCCACAAGCTATATACAGGTTTCTATTTCTGTTCCTTTCCTGACAACATTCCTTGTATTTGGAATGAACTTCCTCTCTTTTTTACCTGAAAAAGCATCTGTTCTTCAAGACCCAACTCAAAACATATCCCTTCTGAAAAATGAGCCTTATATGAGGCTGAGTAGTGGTTCCCCAAATAGATTTACATCTTAATCTCCAGAAACCAGAAATGTTATCTGATGTGGCGAAACAAATTTTGCAGAAGTGATTGAGTTAGGATCCTACCTTAATCCTTAAATTAAGAATCTGGAGATGGGCAGGTTATTCAAATGGGCCAAATGTAATCAAAATGGTTCTGGTGAGAGAGATGCAGAGGGAATCAGAGAAGAAGGGGATGGAATAATGGAAACAGAGATTGGAGTCACATGATTTGAAGAGTGAGAAAGAGGCCACACACCAAAGAATTTGGGCCAACTTGAGGAGCTGAAAGGCAGGAAAACAGTCTTCTTTTAGAGCCCGTGGAAAGAACCAGCCTGCCAATATCTTGGCTGTAGGTGGTGAAATGGACTTCAGATTTCTGAGCATCAGAATCATAAAAGAATAAATCTGGGTTGACTTTACTAAATCTGTGGTAATTTGTCCCAGCAGTGATGGGAAAATAATGAAGACCTCCTCTCAATAGCTCTTCCTTCATCTGGCTTCTTCATTTTCCTCCCTCGTGTGGAATTTATGTCACAGCAGTTTTACTGACTTGCAATTGATATACCATAAAATTACGTATTTAAGTGTAGGATCAATGATTTTTAGTAAATTTACCAAATTGTGCAGCGATCACTATATATCAGTTTTAGACTGTTCCTGTCACTCCAGCATGATCCTTCATGGCTGTGTTCAAGTAATCCTAACTCCTGGCCTCAGCTCCACACAACCATCAATCAACTTTTTGCCTTCATTGGCCTTTTCTGGACATTTCACGTACAAGCAATCCTAGAGTATGTGGTCTTTTGTGTCTGGCTTTTTTCAACTACCATGATATTTTTAAGGTTCTTTCATGTGATAGTACCTATCATGACTTTATTCCTTTTTATCTTTGAATATTATCCCACTGGGTGGATATTCCACATTTAAAATTGGTAGACATTTGGTTTGCTCATATAATACTTGAATATCCATTCCTTCCTACAATATTTTGTACCTACCGCTTTGTGACAAATTATACTTGAGAACAGGGAAGGAAGTCTGTCTGATTCACTTTTCTATGCCACAGCCTATACCTACATCTGGAAAATTGTAGGTGTTCAATGAGCATCTCTTGCCACTGTGTATCGTTTCCATGACTCATTCTACTAGTTCTGTTAGAGCATCATAATGTCAGTCCATCTAACTTCTAAATAGGCAGCATTTCTATCTCTAGCTTTCCATTTTTCTAATGCCGCAGGGCAAAGGACAAGAGGCTTTACAGAGTTAAGGTGTAGATAGAGGCTTTGGAAAAGAAGCAGTTACTTGAACAAAAAAGCTACCATTGCTATGTCCTTTTGCCAGTCTACATTATGGATCTATGTAAGGAAGAATAACAACGAACACATAAAATAAAGGGAAACCCCTCAACCTCAAGAGCCCCAAGCATCTAAGGAAAGAAAAAGAAAAATCCTCATGAGGTAAATTAAATTCCTTTGGATGTTTCCAACATTCAGCTTTGAGTCCCAGTGATCATCAGATAATACTGGCCTTCAGTGAATACCTCGTTTTATTTTTTTTAAGATTTTATTTATTTATTTATTCATGAGAGACACACACACACACACACAGAGGCAGAGACACAGGCAGAGGGAGAAGCAGGCTCCATGCAGGGAGCTTGACGTGGGATTCCATCCTGGGTCTCCAGGATCACACCCTGGGCTGAAGGCGGCGCTAAACTCCTGAGCCACTCGGGCTGCCTGAATACCTCGTTTTAAGGATTTCTCTTTCACAGCATTTTAGTAATCACTCATGCTGCTATGAAAATCGGATAATGGCCTACAATACATTCCAAAATGAAAAAGAATGCAAGAGGAAATAAAGCCGGAAAACCCACAACACGCAGGCATCATCAATTCAGGCTCACTCAGGCTTCGCAGGTGGAATCAGTCTTAATTCAAAGGGCCCTCTCCTCGGAGATTGATGCAAGTGATACTTTTCTTTGTGGCCTTTCAGGGCTTTTCATTCCACACAATCATAGCATATACCAAGTTTGAAAGCTGAGCTTTCGGAAATATGTAACAGGACATTGAAATGAGAAAAGGGAAAGAGGCCGAAAGACATTTTATTGAAAAGCATTTTGTAGAGCTTAGCTTAAAATTGGACACTTGCCTTTGATGGGTTTGCTTTTAAAATAGGAAATTGATTTTCAGTTAACCAACTGAAAGAAAAATGCACTCCCCACACTCTTGCGCTTAATTCTGCAGGCAGACCTTCCTTCCTTCCTTCCTAGTAAAGGAATTTGAATACTTTGCAAATAGAAAGTACATAGGGTTTAGGCATGTTGCGTCCTGAACAGTTCAGTCCAAATTTATGTTGCTGAACCTTCTGTTTTCCCCAGGACTAGAAAAAGAAGACTTCCATAGAGGCGGGATGCAGTTCAGAAAAAAAAAAAAAAATTTGCAAGGCAGCTCTTTGAAATGTGACAATGTGTAATAAGTGAATTACATTCTAGTATATAAAATATGACACGTGTGAATTAATTACTGATACTAACTTGATTTACATTAAATTGCCAGTGATTTGTCATTTTAAATTATCTATGGAAAAATTATATTGGTTTATGATCCATTTCAAATGAGGAACTTTAAGTAGACGATAGTGTTGTGGAGTAGAATTACCCCAGGGATGTTTGGTTGTTTTCCTTGTTCTGCCACTATCAGCTCTATGATCACAAGGACAGTGTCTTTCTTTTTAATTTTCTCAGTGTTCTAGCATAGTGCATAATACATATTAGGCCCTCAAAGAATACTTGCTGAGTGAGTGATGGAATGAACAGTACATGTTAGTGGATATTTGATTTCACAAGGCTTTTGCTTATGAATCAGTAAAATTAAAAACATTAAAACAATGTAGGTTCTATGCACTTGAAAGTGCTATCTAACTCCCAAAATCATAAAATGTAGAAAGGGATGTCAATTTATTCAGTGAGCTTCTAATGACATTCAAATAAAGGATCATCTTGTCTCTACTTAAATATCACAAGTTACAGAAGACTCCTAACCCTCTGAGGAAGCCAACACCATATTTGATTGGCTTTCATTTTTAAAAATACTTCACCTTATATTCAGCTCAAGTATAGTTGTCTATCATACACCGCTACTGGGGTAATATAGGTGGTAAGGGCATTGAATACAACTCTTTCTGTTGTGTTGGGATCTTAGCAAAGACTCTAAGAGCCAAGAATGGAAGAGTTGGTGCAAGGTAAACCCATATCCTAACATAAGGTTATCTGGACCACGTATTCGGGACTTGCTATGGAGCTGGCCCCAAACAGTTCCTTCCACTTTAGACCACCATCCATAACCTGGCAATATAAGCAAATGCTAGTAATATAAGGGATGAAAAGACTGGATAATTCTTCACTAGCAATTAATGATATATCTCAAGAGTGATTCAAGTAACTTTCTTTTTTTTTAAATATTTTTTAAATTTATTTATGACAGTCACAGAGAGAGAGAGAGAGAGAGAGAGAGAGAGGCAGAGACACAGGCAGAGGGAGAAGCAGGCTCCATGCACCAGGAGCCTGACGTGGGATTCGATCCGGGGTCTCCAGGATCACGCCCTGGGCCAAAGGCAGGCGCCAAACCGCTGCGCCACCCAGGGATCCCAGTAACTTTCTTTTTTTAAAAAAATATTTTATTTATTTATTCATGAGAGACAGAGAGAGAGAGGCAGAGACACAGGCAGAGGAAGAAGGAGGTTCCATGCAGGAAGCCCAATGTGAGACTCGATCTCGGGATCTCGGGACCACACCCTGAGCCAAAGGCGGATGCTCAACTGCTGAGCCACCTAGGCATCCCTAAGTTACTTTCTTTAACAACCCATTTTCTCAACAAGGCACATGCTCCAGTCAACTGGGGGTTACTAAGACCTATGTGTTTAGACTAGAATTTCTTGAAATAATCCTCAGACCTCTAGGCAGGAAGTGTTGTTTATCTCCAGATGGTATTCAAGGAGCTCAAGAGAGGGTCCTACAAAATGTGTGATCAAGTTTTGAGGGGGCTGCACTATCTGTTTTTTTTTTTTTTTCCTGGTATGAGTGAGAAGCACCACAAAGCTGTTTATAACAGCACCGAAAGACACTGGTGGTTAGAGCCAACAGTTACTGGTGACACATCAATAATAGGAACAGTGAAACAAACAAATAAATGAAAGAAGGAAATCCTATTGTTTCCCCTTTGTCCTAGCTTTTATTTTTCCTCTAATGATTTCACCTTGCAGAATGTAAAAGTCAGCCAATTAGCAAGGATGTCTGGCTTATACAGTTTACAGAAATTTGGCCTTAGTTTTACAAAGGAGAGTCAAGAAAGGTGAATTTGGTCATGAGAGAAGGTAATAAGTACGTAAACCAGCACCATCTACTCTTTTGGCTGTTCAGCAAACTTCCACATCATCCCATATGTATTTGACTCTTCTCATGACAAACTAAAAAGTACTTCCTCTGCCTAAGAAGATGCAACTCTCTTTGGACAATTGGAGATGCTCTTGCCTTCTCTCTAAATGGGGTAGGAACAAAAATCACAAAGTGAGGTCCATTTCGCTTTTAATTCAGCTACAAAAATCACTTGAGTGCTCTTTAACCTAAACATTAAATTATATAGATGATTACTACCAACCAATTGTATATAAAATAATAAGCAAAAAAGCTAAAAAAGGGAAAATTAGTGTATTACGTATGTTAATCAACAAGAGCCATCCTCCTCATTTTCTGTGACAATTATAGTGAGCATATGTGTATAGTTAATATAATCTTAATATTTGTATTCTTTTTGTAGCTAATCATGAAACTGTAATTTCGTTTTTTTCATAAGAAAATTCTACTAAACACCCCCACTAACTGCTGACATAAATTACAAGCCCAAATTGTTCCCTGTGCTTCTGATCAACTAGCTGTAGATCGGAAGTTTCCAGGAGCCCCTCTGTGTATTTGAATTAATTTGATAAAGCGCCTCACAGAACTCAGAGAAACACTTTATTTACTAGATTACTGGTTATTACTGATTCTTTAAAAAGGATATAATTTAGGAGCAGCCAGATGGAAGACATGCAGAGGACGAAGATGCAGATGGGAAGGGACAAGGAGCTTCATGCCCTCTCTGGGTGAGCCACTCTCACTGCATCTGCACATGTCCAACCACCCAGAAGCTTTCCAAATCTTGTCCTATGGAATTTTATGGAGGCTTCATTACACAGGCATGACTGATTGAAGATCTGGCCGTTGGCAACTGATTCAACCTCCAGCCCCTCTTCCATTCCTAGAGGTTAAGGAGATGGGACTGCAAATTCCAACCTTCTAATCACATGGTTAGTTCTCCTGGCAACCAGCCCCATCTTTAAGTGTTTCCAAAAGTCACCTCATTTACATAAACTCAGGTGTGGTTGAAAATGATTTTTAATTCATATCAAGACATCTTAGGGGCACCTGGGAGGTTCAGTCAGTTAAGTGTTGGCCCTCTGCCCAGGTCATGATCCCACTCCTGGAATCAAGCCCCAAATCAGGCTCCCTGTTCAGCAGGAGTCTGCTTCTCCCTCTCCTTCTGCCCCCCAACATTCCATCCCACCATGTGCACATGCCCCCCCTTGCTCTCTATCTCAAATAAATCAATAAAATATTTTTTTTAAAGACCTTGATAGCTTTTATCATTTAGGCAATTCCAAGGATTTTAGCCAGGAATAGGGTCAAAGAACAAATATATATTTCTTATTCTAAATCTCAAAATCACAATTATTGAGTATGAGAAGGAGAAGCAACTTCTACTTCCATCCTTTGGTTCCTCTACTTACGTACTGAGGCTATGAGAAAAAAACCCCAGCATTATATCAATAGCTTATTTAGCCTATAAAATATAATACAAAAATTTCAGGGTCTTTTATTTGAGTCTGTTTGTACTGCATTTGAGTCTTCCGTAGGCCATTTTACCATGTGTCAGGTCAGCTGCTTCTGAGTGATGAGGTCTGTGCATGATAATATAAGTAAATTCTGTGGGGGTGAGCCCACTGCCATGCTTCCTTACTGATTTGAGTTCCTTTGTCAAAAGTAATATTGTAGGAGATTTTGTGATGATGAGTAAAATGTTCTACAAGTCTACAGGATGGCAGAAAGATTGTGGGCAAGGCAGGCAATGAAAATCCAGAATACATGTCTACTATAGTAAAGGGAAGTTGTTGTGGTCTCCATGATGAAAGAAGCCAGCAGTTAGTTTGCCATATGGGGGCTGGCTTGTCCCACATGAGGAATGACATCATCTGGGAGCCTTCAATATTGGTGTCGGTTGTGGTCAAGTTAGTCATTCACTGCAGCCAGTTGTAAAATTAACCTCGATAAGGAAAAGTCAGAGTTTTGGATCCTGTTACATCCTTATTCATTTACTGGAATATCGTGGGCATGTTTCCCTATGTCTTTCTATGAAAAATAACTCATTGAAAATATTTTTTATGAACATTTAATTTGTTTTCTATGACATGTTTTCTTTGTAACTAAAGTGTGACATCCATTTGATTAAGCTACAAGCTTGAGTCCCCGGCGAATGACTTTTATCTTTGAATTAAATATAAAACAGTCTCTTTTAGAGTCTGGGTTTCTAGAAAAACAATAGTATTGGTAGTTTTAATTATCCGCTGCAGTGTGCCTTTACCTCTGACAATTTTATTCACTTATATTGAATTGGGTTTGCAATTTTTATTCTGTTTTGCCCCTTTCATTAGAAACAACATGACTGAGGTTTAACTAAAGTAGCTTTGGGCTGTACAAGGCAAAGTTGAATTGACTTTGCACAGCTTGGCTTCTTCAAGTCTTTGGATAATTAGCTATGAACAGCTAGTCCCTGGGGCTTGTGGTCCATCAGGCTATTTTTAAAGGTACTCCTGTGTCAAAGGAAAACACCATGGGGCACACCCCATGCATTGCCTTCCGCCATTTTGTGTTTCCTCAGGCTTTTAATAACCTCTAAATTCATCTTCTATAGAAATACTTCCTAAAGAAACTTCTATCCACTACCTATGTCGTTGTGTGTTCCTTACATGTAACTAATTTAGGATCTTTGTACAATATTTACTGGATATATTTTTTCCTCCATTGTTGCTATTGTTATGTTTATTTTGCCTCTCCTGCCACTCCTCCTGATGCTGGATTTTTTTTTTACCCATTTGGTTTTCACTGTTAGGTGAGCTCTCAAGTTCAGCATTTTGACTAGATAAAAATGATATGAAGCGAAGACCTCTAGCTTCAAAATCAGTCACTTCACAATGTAGGTCCTCATTTACATTATATCAGATGGCTATAAACTTGTCAAAAGAAATAATCTTTTAATGATAAACTGTCATATGTTAGCCTTTTTAATATGGGATGGTATAATTTTTGAAATGGGGCCCATCAGGAATTTGTCACAACCATCTTATAACTATTCATATAATTCATAAGCTTCACTGTTGTCACTCATGTTGGACTTTTATATTTATCTTCTTACCCGTTGTCCTCCTTAATGCCTTGCACATTTTTTTTCATAATTGGTATTCATTCAACACTTGTCAAATATACAGTAAATTAAACACATTTTTTAAACTTCCACTTAACTAAAAGAAAATAGATTAGTAAACTTTACCTTCTTCTCAACAGATTTTCCAAACTTGCAAAGCAAGCAAGCCAACAAACACAATCTCCTTTGAATGCATACTTCCTACATAAGGACAACAGAACAAGACATTGTCAGGACAATTCCTAGAAGAAATTTTATCTGGAAACAAAGAGGGCATGCTATCTGGTGCTAATTTAGTAGCACAAAAGAAAATCCAAATGGAAAGGAAGAGTCTGCCCAGATTTTGAAATCTTTAGGATATTTGCCTATGAGATATTGATATGATTTAGAGAGAGGATCTCACCTAGGCAGGCTTTGAGGAGCCTTGTCTTCCTGACACAATAGGAAATAGATACTGGGCCAATGTGGTCTGATAAAGATGTCAAGGAGAAGACTTAGAAGACAACTGACATAAGTTTCCATCTTAGAACTTATGACTGTAATCAAAACTACTTTTGCAATCTAATCCCCTCTTCCACTGCCAGCAGCTGGCAGGTGGACTGGAAGTCAGATAAAAGTTTTTCTGATAACAAAAAAATATAAGGCTATACCATGCATTTTCATATTGATTTTATTTAATTGAGCATTTTATCATACCCTGCTGTATTTTCTTTTGCTGTCTTATTTTATCAATAAAACTACAAGTTGATTGAATACACTGAACTTGGTTTATACATCTTTTGATTGCTTCTTCTCTCTCCACTTCCAACTTCTAAATTATTAGGAACTGGTCTGAATTGTTAATAAGGGATAAAAATGCATTTCAGTTCATTTTCTCCCATCTAAGAGCTCCTTAAGGGGAGATGTTATGTTTTATTCATCTTTGTATCTCTAGGGTCTATCATAAGCCTAGTGTACATTAGGTACTCAACACATATTCTTTGAATGAAAGGGAAAATTAAAAAGTGGATAGATGGTATACACATGGATGAAAAAATACATCTAAAATTAGTACTATTTTGGATTGTCAAAGACAGTAACAAAGAAAACTTTTATGGTAGAGGGCCTGGCCTTCCAGGACCCTGCAATGTCAAATTTGAATCTGGCTCCCCTTTGCTGTCTGCCTTGAATGAAGATGATTGATGATGGGATGTGTCTCTATAAACACATGCTTATACAATTGGCCTTGGTCTGTTGGGATTAGAGAAGAGTAGGAAGGATTCAGGATTATTTTTCTTTAAACAAAAGAGAGACTGGATGTAGATAAATAGAGAAAGACATGTCCATGCATAAATAGAAAGTGTGGGATAGGCTAAGAGCTATCTTTTCTGTGACAGCTGAAATTTGGGCAGCTGAAAAAGTAGTGGGGGGCTTTATAATCAGCATCGGCTGCCATAGCATTGATCTCTGTAGCTTTGTTGCTGTCATTTGGAATTTTTGTGCTAAATCACAGAGATCCCTTCAATGTATAAGACTGTCTATAAGACTGGCTACCAATGAATGTCCTGGTCACACCAATGACAGTAACCAAATTCACTGATTTCTATGCCATATTTTAAGACATTGTGCTCATCTTTTCAAGGCTTAAAAAAATTCTGATATTTTGTTACTCCTGGCCAGGTGGCCATGTTAATAAGACCAGAACATCAGCAGTGGTTTTGGCTGCTTAGCCATACTAGGTGGAATGCTCAGAGCTGCCCGAGATTTTGGAAAATCTACAACTTCCATTCTAACTTTGGTAGGCCGATATGTAGTGTTCAATGGATACATCCAGAATAATTTACGCTAGTGGGCAGTGCTATAAAATGCCTGTGACAATAATTTTAGTGCATACCACCTATTTTCAGTTTTTCCTCATTTATTTTCCTTCTATTTATATAGAGTTGTAATCTCCAACATGCAGCACTGGCCTCCCACATTATTTATTGTTTTAATATAGGGGACAATTACATATAATTAGCTGGATGACACTACTTGTTTGTTGGTGAAATTTGCTATGAATGCATTTGCTTCTTCAGGGAGTAGCTTTCTATTTCCTGCACTACTGCTCCTGTGCTGTTTAGAGAGACCTATCTTTTTTTTTTCTTCCTTATTTATTGCTTCATTGGTCCGAGGCAGGAAGAAAGCATATGAAAATCAGGACACAGCCTGTGAATAACTATCACAGGAGGCGGAGAAAGAATTGCATACCAATTAGAAAACACACAAATAGGCACAGGGAAAGCTTTCAACAGCATGTTCATTTGTGGGTGAAGAAATTCAGGTACATTTGTTGGCTCCTTATGACATTTTATGGAAACCATTGTTTCATGCCATGGAAGAGGTGATTGGTTTTGTATCTTATTTCTCCACCTTGGTGTGTTCTGCATAATTTGATTTTCCAGATGGCTAGAGGTCACCACCTTGTTATGAAACCTTAAAATAATTAGCATTTTCCAAAAAGTTGACTTTCTAAATGATATTAGTCTTTCTTCTACCTTTTAAAATAGTTCACAAAACATAACCTACTGTGAGTTTCCCTGAAGCATGATTTTAAACCAGGCTATATGCCCATAGGGTAGATTCTTGGACCCATTGGAGCTTGAATAATTGGGATAAATGATCCAATATTTCTGAAGTCCTGTCCAAGTGGCAGGCTCTGCCTATAAGGAAATCTCTTTTAAAAAGTCGGATAGAGTGTGCCTTGGATTATCTTAAGCCAGTGGACTGTGTTGGGCTATAGCTGTCCATCTCATCATTCTACCTATGCAAGTGTGCGATCTCATTTATGATAATCTCTTTCAAGGGCTTATCTTGGTCCCCTACCTTATTTCCTTCCATCCCATAATTCTACCTCTTTGGCCTCCTTTAACCTATAGCTCCTTTAGATTGTGGTTATATTTATCCTAGGCCTCTTGGACTGACTTCCTGACCAGTATACTTTAGATGAGATTATCCCAATTGCTTATACCAATTGTTCATAATTAGGATATGATGGCTTACTCTTCATTCCATTTAACATTGGCAACCACATAGTTTTTATTTTTTTAAGTTTTTAAAATTTTTAAAAAGATTTATTCATTACTCATGAGAGACACACAGAGAGAGGGAGAGAGAGAGAGAGACAGAGACAGAGACATAGGCAGAAGAAGAAGGCTCCTCACAGGAACTGCATGTAGGACTCGATCCCAGATCCCAGAATCACAACCAAAGGCAGACACTCCACTGCTGAGCCATCCAGGTGTCCCTGCAACCACATAGTTTTTAAAAAGATCACAAAGGCTTTCTGTCTAATTAAATTGACTATGCTACTTTCTCCTTTTCCCCTTTAGTGCAAATTGAATGCTATTGACTGCTGCCACTCTTAGGATCATAGAATATCATATATGAAACAGTTAGAAGAAGTCAAGGAAATGATATAATCTAACACTTTCATTTTAGTCAGAGAAAATGGAGCTCAGGAAAGCAGGGTGGTTGATTCAGAGATTCAACTAGCAACTGGGATAAGATCCCATAGTTCCTAATTCACGTCAATATTCTTTTCATGTTCTATTATTTTTAAAGCTTTTGTCCCCTAATTTCTGTATCCTACTTCTTACTTTTATACCTCTGCTTTGTTTCCTTTTAACTTCTCTTCTGAGATCCACCATTCTTAGTCACTGTTGTCCTCCAACAATCCAAATAGATAGTCACAATATACTCATGTATCTGAGAACCACTCACAAGCAGAGAATCTACTATGCAGGCTTTGATCTTAACAAATTCCAAATCTGATTTTCCACTTAGCATCATCACAAAATCACTTCTCATAAGATCTTTTAATTTCTTTTTATTTTGTGATCACAGATGGTGCACCTTTCCTTTGGCCAGAAGTCTTAAACTCTATGTCTAGGAAGGAACATGGGTGGCAGAGGACATGTCTTCAGTTCTCATGAGAAAACAACTCAAATTTCCTGTACTATTAGTGGGAATCCACACTGTTTCTTAGCACCAGTTATTAAGAACAGCTCTTTTCTCAAAGCTAGGGCATAGCAAAATATTCAATAATGCATTTTCTGTGCCTCTGAATATCAGTCTGAAAACAGAAAGAAGTTAAACACTTTGTTCAATCATTTATTAAAATGAAAGTAGCATCCTGGGGCTATGGGAACATGGGGAGCCATTGCCATGTTCGATTTATTTTTAGCTGTTGTCAATTGTACATGAAAAAGACCCTAGTGTGCAGTCCCTTCCTGCTGACGTTTCCACTAGGTAATTTACCTTTTGCTCCACTCTTTCTGGAAAACCCTCCAGTTATTTTGTGAGATAAACAATAGGTGCCTTTGCTTCAGTGAACTTTTGCTTGAGCTTAATGACCTGCTCTGGCTAGATGCAGTCTCTTCACTCCTGTAAAAAAGAAAATGTTATCACTAACACCCCTTTGCTTAGCAATTGCTTCTTAGTGCTCAGTTTATTTTAGCTCTGGGGTAATACTCTACATTGGCTTCTCCAATTTTTCCCTTTCAGTGGATCACAGATTTCCACATCTGAAAGGTTGTAGTAGAAGTCGGCATAGCATCATGGATGAGCGCAAGGGGTACAGAGCAAAACAGTCTACATTTCAGTTGAAGCTTCACCTTATGCTAGATTTACGATCATGAACCAGTAACTTATCTGACCTAGCACTCATTTTTCTCTACCTGAAAATCAGGAAAATAATTAATTATTCAACTTATGTTATATGAATTAGAATGGAAAATTCAATGAGATAATCCAAGTAAAAGAGTTGGTATAGTACTAATATCTAGTAAATACTGAATCTGTTAAAGATATTATTAATAAATATTAGTGATTTTAATCATTATTATAAGTAGTACAATGCTCTGGTTTGTGGATTCTGCAGAAGCTAAGGCTAGCAACCTCAGTCATTTTACAAAGCCTTTACTGTGTGAAGTTGAAGGAGAAAAGAGCTGGAATTTGGGCTGGCGTGCATGGATGAATATATAGTGTGTATTTAATTTTTTTCACTTATGTATAGTACACACCTAAATATCAAACAAGTCATGAGTATATAGCTCAATTGATTATCACAAAGTAAACATACCTCTATGACAACTATCCATATCAAGGACTAGAATGTTATCAGCATTCGGGAGGTCCTTCATGTCCCCACCTAACAATTAACTACTCTGTCTTCCCTAAAAGTCATCTTTGTCCCAAATTCTCACAGCATGTATTATATTTGTGTTCCTTTGAACTGTATACAAACTGGAACTGTGCATAATACACAATATATTGTTCTAACTTTACTCATAATTGTGAGATTCATCAATGCTGTTGTGTGAGGCAGTAGCTTAATTTCATTGCTTTACGGTATTCCTTGGTGTCATTTATTCAATATAATGCTGATGGACATTTGGGCTTTTCCCAGGATTCAGCTATTTCATATAGCGTCCTTTAACTCACAAACTAACAAACTAACACCACAGTTTTATGGGAGCAGAGAGAAGACACAAGAATTCTGGGCCAGAGACAAAGGATTTAATGACCCACAGCACAGCAAGCAGCAAGAACTTCATGCTTGTGTCAGTTTCTCATGTGCCCAGTCTGATGGGGCAACAGAGAGGAACACTAGCGAATGGTGATCAGCAATGGATATATGAGGAAATGGAGGAATCTCAAGCTCAGGAAACTCAATTTGTTTGTTTATTTATTTATTTATTTATTTATTTTAAAATTTTTATTTATTTATGATAGTCACACAGAGAGAGAGAGACAGAGAGGCAAAGACATAGGCAGAGGGAGAAGCAGGCCCCATGCACCGGGAGCCTGATGTGGGATTCGATCCTGGGTCTCCAGGATCGCGCCCTGGGCTAAAGGCAGGCGCTAAACCGCTGCACCACCCAGGGATCCCTATTTATTTATTTAATTTATGAAGCCCAACATGGGGCTTGAACTCATGACCCTGAGTCAAGACCTGAGATTAGATCAAGAGTTGGGTGCTCAACTGACTGAGCCACCCAGGTGCCCAAGGAAATTCAAAATCTTTTAAAATGGGCTACAAGAAAATCTACTCCTTGTACTAAAGGGAGACATAATACTTATTATATTGGACAGTAAATGAATATTCCCCCTTAATCTTGAGCGAGACAGTGTCTTTCTTTTCCAAGGTTGTTTCCAATACAATCATCCTTAAAAAGATCATCCACAACAAAGGGCTGTTTGGGCTCTGTCTGAAAAACTTACAGAGCTGCAAGACACACATGGAAATTTGTCTCCCCAAAATATCCACACCTCTTCTCTTGACTGCTTTTGCATCCAGCAAACCTTTTCATGAGTATATTACTGTCAGCCACTCTAATTATAACCTGGCCAACAGAGGTTGGCAACAAATCCATTCAATTTGTCTCATACAGTGTTTAATTAAGGCTACCATCAACAGCGTTCCAAGCAGCAGGATGAGGCCAATCTGCAGTATCCACCTCAACCATGCCACCTGGGGTCTGAGACTGACCCAGGCCGCTAAACAAAGCCCCAAACCCATCAGTCTACCTTATAAAGTCAGAAGACCTCTCCCTTAAATTTTTGTCTTGACTCTTCTGCTTGATCTGAGGCATTAATTAAGGTACAATAGGACGTATTAGCAATTACAAAGACTACACCTTGACCTGCCAAGAGGAAGTCTAGGACCATTCTGTCAACTATAGCAACCTTGGCCAGCGACATCAAGCTCATCTAAATACCTTCAAGGGCTGGGGTGGTTTCATGAATGACTTCATATAAAATTAAGAACAGATTCTATACCATCTTTTCTAACCGGAAGGCTCTCATTATAGAAAAAATTACTCAGAGAGTACTTATAAATAAAAAGTCTATTGAAAATTAGATATAAAGCATGTTTTAAAAATCAATTTATTGAAAGTTCTTCCTCCAGCCTTTGTGCATGAACATGATTTTGCTTCTGTCCAACATGAAAAGTACACATTTGTGTAAATGCATTCATATTGATATCATTTTATGTGTATATAATTAACCTGGATAGGTTGAGCTCCTTTTTTGATTTTTCTAGCTCTTCTCACGTTGTGGGCTTGATGAATAGGACAGCACTCACAATAATGTGGAGTAAATTAAAAACATGAAAAATGCCAAACATACTCACTTATTTCTAGCTTTCTCATTTTGCAGAGCAAGCAAGCTAATTGTTGGCATTGCCTAGAGGCAGCTTGGGAAGCCCCAAAGATAGGTTGAATGTAAAAGCTATTTTATCACTGTGATTTAGGGGCTTGAGTTTGAAAAAGGCAATATTTAAAATAATTGGCAAAGCAGAAGAGACATAAGCATAAGTCATAGGTATATGAAGACAAAATCTGAGGTAATATTTAAAATAAACATACTTAAGATAAACATCTGAGGGATGCCTGGGTGGCTCCCTTCAGCCCAGAGCGTGATCCTAGAGACCCAGGATTGAGTCCTTCATCGGACTCCCTGATGGGAGCCTGCTTTTCCCTCTGCCTGTGTCTCTGCCTCTCTCTCTGTGTCTCTCATGAATAAATAAATAAAATCTTAAAAAAAAAAGATAAACATTTGGTTACTTTGCACCAAGTAACAAAGAATTTTAGGGTCTGTGGCTTTTTTTCAGAAGTGATTTATTAAAAAATATACAGAGATATGCAAAAAAATCACTAAAATTCAACAGGCTCTCCTGATGTAAATGCTTGTTATCCAGGCAAACTATACTGAAGACACACATTTTTTTTTAAACAACTGTTTTAACAGAAAGTAAACCAAGTTCCAGTTTTACTCCTTTTTATACAACTGATATAAAACTTTTTTCTGTTTCAGCAAGCCAGTTCTACATCTCATGAATAAAGCCATAAACACTGAGCTAACTTTATAAAATTTTACACATTTTAGTGCTTCTTTCAAACTCATTATTTGCAAGTATTTTAAATCAAGGCAAATAAACATCACTACTTTTCAAGTCTTCTACAATTTAACTATGCTGTTCATTATCTTTTTTTTTTTTCACCTACTGCCACAAAGAAGCAATTTTACTTTAAGACACAATTATACTCTTTTCCTCAATAAGATATCCACTTTATGTTCATTCATATATTTTTGGCAACTACTGTACGGAGCACAGTTCTATTCAGATGGAATAGCTGCAACTTCTAACCAAAATAATTAGCTTCTGTTCCCTCGCAGCACAGAAAAAGCTGGGAGGCAGGTCAATGACAACTCTGTCATATTTGAGCACTGGCTGGAGCAGCAGAGCTCCAGGAGAGACTATTTGTGATTCATGAACACACGTATTTCCATTCAGTCGTGCACATTTGTTTTACATTTCTTAAAATGGCAAATATGAACATGCATACCATTCTGACCCAGTGTTGTCCATCCATTCTTCCCGAACTTACCTGACAGCCGCTTTAGAGTGTATAAAAATAGGAGGCAAGGGTGTATATGGATTAAAACTGCACCAGCAACAAAGTGTTTTTGTCAAAGCTGAGATAATGCAAGGGATTGAGTCAATCATTCTAATCTATAGCATTATAAGAATGAATCTCTCTCTCTCTCTCTCTCTCTCTCTATATATATATATATATATATATATATTAAAGATTGTATTTATTCATGAGAGACACAGAGAGAGATGCAGAGACATAGGCAGAGGGAGAAGCAGGCTCCCTGCAGGGAGCCCGATGCTGGACTTGATCCCAGGACCCCAGGATTGCGACCTGAACCAAAGGCAGATGCTCAACCACTGAGCCACCCAGGTGTCCCTAGATTTTATCTATTTATTTGAGAGAAAGAGAGAGAGAGAGAGAGAGCATTCATGAACAGGGGGAAGGGAGAGGAGGAGAGGCAGGGGGAGAAGCAGACTCTCCACCAGGCAGTGAGCCTGACTACAGACTCCATCCCAGGACCCTGGGATCATCACCTGAGCAGAAGGCAGGTGCTTAACTGACTGAGCCACCTGGGTGCCCTCTAATCCACTTTTATAAACTATCACTTGTAATTTAATTATTTGAAAATATAATAATCACATATGATTTTAAAACATCTATTGGAAGCAATGCAATTTAATCTGCACGAAAAATTAACTTACAGTGCATTTAGTTAGTGAAAATGGATTTTTAATTAGAAAATGAACCCAAGTCTTGAAAAATATCACGTTACTATGTTTTCAAATACTATAAGATATATATATGAAACATAGTTTAAAAAATAATAAGTATTCAAAAATTTACCTCAGTTAGAAATATCACATGATTTCTCCCTGAAAAGTCAGGGGGAATACAAAAGATGTCAAAAAATAATTTTTCTTAAAATACTGAAAGTTTTTCCATTCTCACTTCTGTTTCGCTAATCTGATATACCAACTCTATTCCATTGCTTCTTTTTTATTTATTTATTTATTTATTTATTTATTTATTTATTTACTTTTAATTTGGAAATCTGTATTTATTTTATTTTTAATAATAAATTTATTTTTTATTGGTGTTCAATTTGCCAACATACAGAATAACACCCAGTGCTCATCCCGTCAAGTGCCCCCCTCAGTGCCCGTCACCCAGTCACCCCCACCCCCACCCTCCTCCCCTCCACCACCCCTAGTTCGTTTCCCAGATTTAGGAGTCTTCCATGTTCTGTCTCCCTTTCTGATATATCCTATCCATTTCTTCTCCCTTCCCCTCTATTACCTTTCACTATTATTTATATTCCCCAAATGAATGAGACCATATAACGTTTGTCCTTCTCTGATTGACCTATTTCACTCAGCATAATACCCTCCAGTTCCCTCCACGTCGAAGTAAATGGTGGGTATTTGTCGTTTCTGATGGCTGAGGAATCTTCCATTGTATACATAGACCACATCTTATTTATCCATTCATTTTTCGATGGACACTGAGGCTCCTTCCACAGTTTGGCTATTGTGGACATTGCTGCTAGAAACATCGGGGTGCAGGTGTCCCGGCGTTTCATTGCATCTGTATCTTTGGGGTAAATCCCCAGCAGTGCAATTGCTGGGTTGTACGGCAGATCTGTTTTTAACTCTTTGAGGAACCTCCACACAGTTTTCCAGAGTGGCTGCACCAGTTCACATTCCCACCAACAGTGCAAGAGGGTTCCCTTTTCTCCACATCCTCTCCAACATTTGTGGGTTCCTTCCTTGTTAATGTTCCCCATTCTCACTGGTGTGAGGTGGTATCTCATTGTGGTTTTGATTTGTATTTCCCTGATGGCAAGTGATGCAGAACATTTTCTCAAGTACGTGTTGGCCATGTCTATGTCTTCCTCTGTGAGATTTCTGTTCATGTCTTTTGCCCATTTCATGATTGGATTGTTTGTTTCTGTGCTGTTGAGTTTAATAAGTTCTTTATAGATCTCGGAAACTAGGCCTTTATCTGATACGTCATTTGCAAACTTAATTTGGGTAAAAGAAAATCAACACTATACTTGTAAAAAAATGATAGTACAAATAAATCCAATGGTTAGTTTTTAAAACAAAATGAGATAAACTAATAAATCATTTACTAATTTATTCAAGAAACTAAATTACTCTCATTAAAAATAAACAAGCTGATTTCACAGGTGGATTCCCCCAAACTGTTAAGGTCAAGAGAACCCCAGTGCCCTTTGCCCTTTTTAACAAAAGAGCTTACTCGAAATATAATGGACATACAACAAACTGCATGCATTTTAAGGCTACAGTTTGGTAATTTTTATATATTTATATAAACTCATTATTTGCAAGTATTTTAATATATATTTTTCTATATCTCATATATATATATATACACAAATCACCATGTGATACGTATGATACATATGGTGCATATGCATGTATATTCCACTAAACCGTCACCACAATGAAGATAACCATTACTGCCAAAAGTGTTCTTGTATCTCTCTATGATCCAGCTTTCCTGGCCCTCCTCCCATCCATGTGTAACTACTCATCTGCTGTCTGGCACTAGAGATTAGTTTGCATTTTCTAAAATTTTATATAAATGGAATCATATAATGCATATTTTTTTGTTTGGTGTCTTTTACATGGGATAATTATTTTCAGATGTCTCCATATTGTTGTATCAATAGCTCATTTACTGGTAGTGATGACTAGTATTTCATTGAATGAATACACCATAATTCATTTGTCCATCCTGTTGGTGAACATTAGGGTTGTTTCCAGTTTTAGGCTACTATAGATAAAGCTGCTCTCAAAAGAGCTTTTATGGGCTTTGGCTTTCATTTCTCTTGGGTAAATAGTTAAGTTTGAATGGGTGAGGAATATGATTGTTTAACATTGTAAGGAGTTCTCAAACTGTTTTCCAGAATCATAGTACCATTTTACATTACCACCAGCAGTGGATGAGGGCTCTAGTTTCTCTTCATCCTTATCAACATCCTTGGTTAACATCCAGCTCAGCCCTGATGGTGGTCAGACTTCTCAATTTTACTCATTTTAATAAGTTTACTAGAGTGATAACTCATGGTGTTTTTTCTCCCAGAAGACTACATAATATTTTATTACTTATTTCTGTGACATACTATTTTAAGGTGTACAATGTGATGGTTTTAATATATGTACATGTTGTGAAATACAGTCAAGTTAATGAACATGTCATCTCACGTAATCATCATTTTTTTATGGTGAGAAAAGTTAAGGTCTGCTCTTTTAGCAAATTCCAAGTGTATGATACAGTATTAATAACTACAGTCACCATGCTATAACTCTTGGTGCTTTTAATTCATATTTCCCATAGTGTTGAGAATCTTTTCATGTGCTTATTTGTCATTTGCCATTTTTTCCGAAGAAATATCTGTCCAACTCTTTTGCCTACTTTTAAAGTTGGGTTGTTTCCTTATTATTGAGTTTTGAGAGTTATCATTTTTCAAAATATATTTGA
The DNA here is from genome assembly GCF_011100685.1 of Canis lupus familiaris. Lineage (NCBI taxonomy): Eukaryota > Metazoa > Chordata > Mammalia > Carnivora > Canidae > Canis > Canis lupus. The sequence goes on along the minus strand of NC_049229.1, from coordinate 59,024,133 downwards.
AAGCAAGTCTTAATCAGATATAGGATCTGCAAACATCCTTCTGGTTTATCTTGTTTTTTCATTCTCTAAACAATATCTTTCAGGGGATCCCTGGGTGGCTCAGCAGTTTGGCGCCTGTCTTTGGCCCAGTGCGTGATCCTGGGGACCCAAGATCGAGTCCCACATCGGGCTCCCTGCATGGAGCCTGCATCTTCCTCTGCCTCTCTCTCTGTGCCTTTCATGAATAAATAAATAAAATCTTTAAAAAAAACCCAATATCTTTCAGAGACAGAAATTTGTAATTTGGAGGGAGTGTAATTTATCTTTTTTTTCTTGAATAGGTTGTGCTTTTGTTGTAATTAAGAAATCCTTCCCAAAATAAAAAAAAAAGATTTCTTTCATTTCTTTTGAGAAATTTTATGTATTTAGGATTTTAACATAGGTCTAGGATAAATTTTGAGTTAATTTTCATGTGGTGTGATTTATAGATCGATTATTTCCCTTTTTCTTTCCTCCTCCTCCTCTTCCTCCTCCTCCTCCTCCTCTTCCTTCTTCTTCTTCTTAGCATAAGGATGTCTGATTGTTGAAGCCCCATTTTTTGCAAAGTATTGTTTTTCTACTGAATTGTTTTTGAACATTTGTGAAAATCATATGACTATAGTTGTGTAAGTCAATTTCTAGACTCTATTCTGTTACATTGTTCTATTTCTCCATGTTGATGCTGGTACCACAATATCCTTGTTACTGCAGCTTTAGAGTAAGACTCAAAATCAAGCAGAGTAAGTTCTCCAATTTAGGTCTTCTTTTACCAGATTGGCTGTATTCTATGTATGCTTTAGACCTGTAGGATGAGCAGGAGGGGGTCTGAGTGAGCACATACGTGTTTTCTGAAGTGGAATCTATGAAAATCACCAGTCCTAAAGGGTGACAAATTGTTTTATACTTTCAAAACTTCTAATAATGGAATAAGAGACAAGATTATATTATTTATTATAGATACAAACCATCAAGAGTAATTTCATATTTTAAAGAATACTAGTATAATTATTAGGTTTTGGAAGCTATAAACTTATAGATGACAGAATCAAGGATTCCACACAAGCTGAGAATCTTTTATTTATTTTTAAATTCTTTTTACAAATTTTTTAATTTTAATTTTTTTTGTTTTTGTTTTTGTTTTTGTTTTTTTTTTAGAGAGAGAGTGCATGCATATGCTTGCCATTGGGGCTGTTGGGTGGTGGTAAGGCAGGGAAGGGCAGAGGGAGAGGAAGAAGTAGAGAGAGAATCTTAAGCAGGCTCCCAGCTCAGTGTGTAGCCCAAGGAGAAGGGTGGAGAAGGGTTCTCCACCTCTCGACCCAGAAACCATGACCTGAGATGAAATTAAGAGTCAGACCACAGGTTTAAGTGACTAAGACATCCAGGTGCTCCAAGCTGAAAATCTTTAATGTACCATCCAAAGCCCTGCCTCATCAGTTTATAGGTGAGAAAAGTAAGATTCAAAGAACCTCAATTATTTCTCCATGTCCTCTCAGAGTATTAGCGTAATTGGTGATATTTGGGTTTAAATAGGTATGGTTTAAATTTCAGCCCTGACATTTACTAGCAGTATAATTTTGGACATTTTTTTCTTTTAAACTCTTGGAGGCTAAGTTCCCTTATTTTTAAATTAAAATAATAGGTTTCTTTCAGGACCGATTTATAGTTCCTGGCATGATTTAAGAGTTCAATGTATTGTGGCTGTTAACACAAAATGGAAAAAGTAACCTAGGTTTTTTGCCTCAAAGTTCAGGGCTCTTTCTGGAATGCTATTGCTTTTTAGTGGCATGTGTTGATGAAAGCAAAGGGAGAAAGAAAGACCGAAAGAAGAGAGAAATATAAGGAGAGAACTTATTTTAAGTCAATTGCTTCGAGTAATGCCCCATAATTAAACAAATGATGTAGAATATAATGTGAGAGAAGCACAACTAAAACACCTGAAGTGACTAGCAAAATGATGCAACCTGAAGCTTCTTTATCTCACAGCCTCTAGGCTTAAATGGGAATGAAGTGTGATGTCCATCAACCCGATACAGTGTAAAATCAAACTAACACTGCATCCAACAGACCCTTCTGGGATCAGGGTCCATCTCAGGGAAAATGATTGCTCCTCAAATATATTACTCCCCTGAAGGCCATTGCAAGCTTTCTTTCTTTTCTTCCCCATCAAGCCACAGGCTAATCCTATCCTTGACTCTTCCTTCTTTTTCTGCCTTGCAATAAAATTCTCACCTGGGCATCGTTGACCTAGTTCAAGGAATTTGTGGAGTACAGTGACCCAGTTCTTTTCAAATTTTAATGTGCATGAAAAAAAGCTGAACAATTTTTTTTAATGCAGATTCTGATTTGGCAATCTCTGGGCTAGGCCTGAGATTCTGCATTCTTAACAAGCTGGTGATGCTAATGATGCTGGCCTATGAACAAACAAGCAAAGGTAAGGCAAGCTGTTATTTACAAGTAGTTATTGATGGATGTCAATATTTTATTAACTAGTTTAACCAGCTTTGTTCTTCCTGGCATATTCTCAATTTCAGGATTGGGACATTTCAAAAGGAAGCAAATCCAAACTTTTGTTGCATCCTTTTGTCCTAAAGAGCTTGTGTAGAAGGCAGGTATTCATAGTCCAGCCCTTAAGATTCTAGTTCAGCTGACGTAGAGGAGGGTGCAGGAATCTGCACTTTGAATAAACCCCTTAAATGATTATGCTCCATATTGTGCATGACTTAAAACCTTAAGATCCCAAGCATGAATACTGAAGCAGTTTCTTTAGGAAAACAAACAAACAAAAACTATAGTCAAGTATCTCATGACTGACTTATTTTAGTTTAGTTGGTAAATGTAAAATAATTGAAATCAGTTGAAAAATAATTTCATGGTGGGGCATCTGGGTGATCAGTTGCTTAAGGATCTGCCTTTGGCTCGGGTCATGCTCACTGGGTTCTAGTATCGAGCTCCACATCATGTTTGCCAATCAGTGAGGAGTCTGCTTCTCCCTCCGAACCTCATCCTCTTTGTGCTCTCAATTGCTCTCTCTCTCAAATGAATACAGAAAAAAATCATAAAAAAATAATAATTTCATGCTCTTTTCTTGTATAATTCCTTACCAGTATCAGTCATCAAGTAACATAACAGAGTGTTTTCCACTATATACAACCCAGGTAAATGGTCTTTTTCCATGTTTGCTTCTCAGCTTCTGTCTTAACACGTGATGGTCTACTTAAGTATTACTTTTGCATTAGGAAGCAAGAAAGACTCCTAATAATCACAATGTTTGAAATGAGCCATAGATAACAACTTTAATTTCTGGAGTGCATTTTTAAAAAATACGAATCTGTCTGGAGCCTTTCAGTAAATCAGTAAATTGCTGAATCTCTCTTGCAATCCCTATAGCTGGTACCAGCCAGACCTGGTGGTGTCATTCTTGCTCTTCAACATCCTACTCACCAAACACTCCTGACAAGCATGAAGACAATAGCTTTGCTTTTTATTTATTTATTTATTTACTTACTTACTTATTTATTTATTTATTTATTTTATTTATTTTTAATTTTTTTTAGCTTTGCTTTTTAAATTTGTATATTATCAAGTTGAAATTGGAGGGGACATTCATAAAATAACTCACTCTACCTCCCACTCCCAAGGAAGTCTTTATGAAGTAAGTATAACATGAATGGTAGATCTTCCCAAATGCTGAAAAAGACTTGAAATTTATTTCCTTTAAATTGAGCTTAGCACTCCTACAGCTTTATCACTAAACTGGTTCTCTTACCTCAGGCTGGGTCTGCCTTCGGAATCTCACCAAATAATCACAGGCATTCCTTATGATTGTGCCCTGCCTTGGGAGCTCAGGAAGTAGAGAAGATATTATTTTCCTATGGCCTTCTTGTCATCATTTCAAGAATGATGGGCTGGGCTTCATTCTTGTCTTCTTGTCATCATTGTCTTCTCTCTTGAGGTTCCAAACACAAGTTTGACACTACAAATGAAATCTTATTTCCTTAAAGGAAAATATCCCCAACTCTCTCGCCATCTCTGGACCTACCTGACTTGGTCATGACCTCTTCCTTTGGCTTGATGCATCATGTGTCACCATTCTGCATCCTCTTATTTTTCTTATTAGTTGTCTGCATCCTGCAGATGATAGCCTATATCTTATGAAACGCACATCCCAACAAATTTTAATTATTTTAAGCTTTTTTTAATACGAAGTTCTCTGAAATACTATTTTGAAATTGTATTGGCACCACATACCAATCTTGTGTTTTTCAGCTTTGCTTTTGTTCCCTTGTATCACTTCCTAATTCCTCTGACTTTCTGGTATCTTGCTTGCCTTGAGCACATTCTACAAAGGAATCAATGGCTTTATGATTAAAACGAAAATGGTTTCAGAATGCCCCAGAATATTCTAAATGTATGCATTTCATCTTACTGCAAGATCTGAGATTTTATCAAATGCTCGGTTACTTATTTAAAGGTCTTTGTGATTTCTTGATGTAGGCTTGTGTTATTTTCACTCCCTATGCTTCCCATTTTCATTACCTGAAAACTGTATCCATAGCCAAGAACAAAGAGACATACTTATTCCCTACCTAAGAGAAGAGGAGGCAGCTTTTATCAGGCTGAGAATTAATTACTCCTGGACCTAGTATGACCTGGACCTAGCAAAAGATTCAGAAGTAAATGGTTGTCATAAATTGTTATAATTAAATGATGTTTCCACAAGTTGTTCTGAGGCGTGTGACTATAACAACTGAATACTAAGTCTTGGTAAAATCTACATGAAGCCTGGTACAGCAGTTCGTACTTGAAGAAGACATTTCTGCCTGCAAGTCTGTGGATAAACTTAACTTCCCAGAATATCATTCCTGAAGACCTCTTTTGACATGTAGCAAGAAAAAAAAAAAATCTACTCTATCCTCATCCCTGAAAAGCGAAAGAAGTCTGAAGACTAATTCTTGGAAGCTGCCCACAAACAAACAAAAAAATGATAACACTGATCTAATCAGCAAACAAAAATGATCTATGATATGGTTTTCCTGTCCTTCTAACTAGAAAGGCAAAAATCTAAATAGTTTTCAGGTAAACTGATCGGTTCTAAAATAGAATTTTTCCTCAGGGAGTGGGAGTAGGAGTAGAGGTAGAGAAGCAGAGAATAGTACTTGCTTGCTTTTCTATTTATGTTAAGGTATTTTTAATCATGTGGTGCAGGGTTTATGACATAATATCTTTTCACTTTTTCTTATCTAAAACATACCTAACTTTACTCTGAAAGGGCAGTGTAAGAAATCTTGGAAACAGTTAAATTCCCAGACTGCATTGCCTTTTACTTTTATTTTGAAGGATGAAGAGATCTCAGCTAGGAGGTACCTGGAGACTTCTCGAAGATCCCTCAAGCAGAACAGTGTTTAATATATTACTCCTTTTACACACGAGGTATGCATTAGTGGCATAAGAAAATATTACCTTAGAGAGGTCACCTGAGCCCACTGCTCACCCAAAGAACTTTTCAACTGAGCAGTAGCATTTAATGATGTTTGGAACTTACAATCTGCTTCCACATGGTAAAGGGTAGGTTTTGAATATTTAGTGCCAGGCCCAAAGAAGAGAGCAAAGAATAAAGAATGTGCAGGAAGAGGATAGTGGCCACACACAGGCCATTGCTACTCATGGACTTGAGTGCCTTGTTCCCTCCCTGTGCTCTGTCTACCCACATATCTGTCTCCCTACCTTCTCTTTGTTTCCACAGCCACCACCTTTATTAAATTCTGCTCGTATAGTCCACTTAAACTTCCCAATGTGTCATAATGAAGCCCAGCTTGGATCATGGCACACTTGCCTCTAAAAGCTTTGCAAGTCTTCCATTTACTTGCAATCTGAAACTAAGCCTCGGCTGATTTCCATGCAAAGAAATCCTCCCTGCCTTGCTCTTCTTACACTCACTATTCTTTGGTAAGACTAAATGACTCCATGCGACTGGTAGACCCATGCCATGAGCTGGCTGCCTTTGGGCTTGACCAATTCTGCAATGAGAAATAGAACCCCTCTAATTCTAAATGTGCCCCAATTTGAAAAACAAATCAGATGGCCACTATGTATGTATCATCCATACATCATACTATTTTCTTCATGAACTATTTTTTAGAAATAGTCTCTCACCTAAACATCCACAGCAATTTATTTTTTTCTCATATATACATATATATACACACACATATAATATATATAATATATAATATATATAAATATATTATATATAATGTATATAAGAGTGACAGCATGCACATGCAAGCGGGGTGGAAAGGGGCAGAGGGAGAGAATCTTAAGCAGGCTCCGCACTCAGTGTAGAACCACATGTGAAGCTTAATTTCATGACCCTGAGATTATGACCTGAGCCCAAATCAAGAGTCATATGCTTAACCAACTGAACCACCCAGATGCCCATTTCTTTCTCATATTATTTTTTGGTATTCTTTCATTTTCCTTCTTTTATCCTTATGTGTTTTTTTCCTAATTATTTTAGAGAGAAAGAAAGTACTGTAGTTTTTGTGAATTGACTGTTTGCGTTCTCCCCAAATTCATATATTAAACCCTAAACCCCAAAAATGACTGTATTTGGAAATAGAGTCATTACAGAATTAGTTAAGGTTAAATGAGGTCACAAGGAGAGAGCCCTGATTTTATAGGATTAATGTCCTTATAGAAATACCAGAAAGCATTCTCTCACCATCACATGAAGATACAAGAAATTCATCTGCAAGCCAGAAAAAGGGCTCTTACCAGAACCTGACCATACTGGCATCCTGATCTAGATACCAGAACCATGAGAAAATAAGTGAATGTTGTTTAAGTTACCCAGTCTATGGTATTTTGTTATGGTAGCCCAAGTTGTCTAACATAGAAGTCTAGATTAAGTTCTTTGTGGGCAATGATTTTTTTTATAAACATATCTACATACTTAAAATATCAAGGACAATGGCTTGTAGCACATAGTAGGTCTACTATTACACACTTATGTTGATCAGATTACAAATCTTTAGTTAGATTTATTAGAGTTTGTACTTTAATAATCCACTTGGATTCATTGGATTTGTCCACTTTATTTGCTGTCCTGATAAAGGGATGTCCTCCTTTTAAGGCAGTACCAGCTGAAATGTATATCTTTTTAGAAGTATGATCCAAGATACTGAATGAATTATAGTTTCTTAAGATATAAATGTGAATAGTATGTATCTCTCAGGATCAATTACATGTATAGAAGGGAAAAATTATTTTTTTTCTCCCCAATTACTTTTTTATCTCAAAGTTGTAAGCCTTTGAGCAAGAACACCACTAGAGGATGAGGCATGCCCACCTCTTCATTAAATCCCTAATAATTTCTCTTATAAGTGTATTTCAAGGTTGGGACACCTGAGTGGCTCAACAGTTGAACGTCTGCCTTCAGCCCAGGGCATGATCCTGGGGTCCCGGGATCAAGACTCGCATTGGGCTCCCTGCATGGAGCCTGCTTCTCTCTCTGCCTGTGTCTTTGCTGTCTCTCTGTGTGTCTCTCATGAATAAATAAATAAAATAGTTTTTAAAAAGTATATCTCAGGTAACTTAGCCTAGGAGGTTCAAGTCAGAGTCACAGCTTTTGCTGTCTCTGAAATGGCTTATGATTTACCTGCTGCTATATCATATGAATATTCTGTCAAAATCTTACTGTCCCAATGACCACCAGAGAGTTAGTCAACATCAGTGAACATTTCTGGCTCATCTTGGAGATGTTAACACCTGGTTTAAAAAAACAAAAACAAAACAAAACAAGACTCTCAGATGCTCCAGAAACTAAATATTTAGTACCCTGGATTCCCCCATCAAATTCTTTACTGATTGTGATATTCTCAATTCATGTTTCTTATTCCACAATGAGAAGGTTCAGCATGTCAAATAATGGCTTTGTGTGTGTTTATGTTTACACTCCAATTTCCAAACTTGTAGTACATTATAATGACTGATCTATTAATAGAAAATAAAAGATATAATTCTAACAATGTTTTAATACAGATCATCTATCAATTACTAATTAGCAATAGATTAATGCACTGTGAACTACAGATTACAATTTTTAAATGTTTTTTGATGATTTGGAAGGCACTTGGGTGGCTTCATTTAGTCTCCAGGTCAGTCTTTTGAGCTTATTTCTTCCTGTGCTATTCACATGAAGCTAAGTTTTTCCCTTAATAAGGAGTTTCTCCTAATGTAGCCTATAGAACTTTATAGACATTAATCAAGATTATGCTAAAGTGGCAGTGCTTTCAAATGTCTACCACTAATGCCAATATATTATCTAATTAATGAGGAGAGGAAAGCTAGTTTCAGTAGAATAAGAACATCCCCTCCCCCATCCCCGCAAGTAATTTTATCTAAATCTGGCATAAAATGAACTATATGTCTTTAGGATTACTGCAAAGGACTATAATAACCTTTTCTTTAAAACTGTTCTTTGCGTTTTCATTTGTTTTCACATTGCCAGTTCCTTGAGCCAGATTCAAAATGTCAAACTCTCCCTGCGTTTCCATCCCAGACTCAAAATAAATTGTTTCTTACAGAAACTTTTCTTATAGATCCTAAAATTTTTGTCTAAGCTTCTGAAAAACAAGTGTGATTTTAAGTGAAATATAAAAACCAAAGCTTATTGACATAAATTCTCTTTTCTTAATGAATCAGGCTGTGGTTAGGATGAGGTTAAATTTAACTGTTTAAATTGTAACATACTAGGATTACTCTAGAAATATATAGGTATTAAAATTGTACTATTGCGAAAGAAAATACTTTTGGAGTTTTTTGGCACACCCTGTTATTTTGGGTAAAATTTTATGATTCCCCAAGAATTCTTAAAATACTCATGTGACTATGAAAAAAGGAAAGGTCAGTAATATTTTAAATTATTCTATTCAGGGAAATAGATGAAACCTCTCTAGAAGAATGGATTGGCCATTTATGAATGGATAGCATGAATGTGGCTCTAGCCATTAGAAACAGCCAAGAAGAAAAGCAAATTTCTTGCATTTAAGGACATTACCACAGATGCTTTGAATTGACAAGACTAGACATTTCTAAGGTTGCTGGAAGAGTCCCTTCCCCACAATTGGAGATGAGAACATGTTTCTCAGGAGACTGCAAAGACTCTCTTCATCCTCATATTTTGAAAGTAAAACAATAATTTACTGAAAAACTGCTAGAGATTTCTTAGATAAATGTAGTATGGCGTCAAGAGAAATTATTTTTTAAAATGTCTTAAAGGCAATATGTAAAACATTGGTTACATTATTTTTTTCAATTTGTGGCAAGTAATTTGTTTCCACAATAAAATTTACATTTTGTGAATATCTCATAGAGATATTTAGGCCAGTCTATTCCTCCAACTCAGTAGTAAGAGAGGAACTACTACAGTATGAACAATTGAATTTAATCTCTTTTGTCAAACCATGCTTCACATTGAAATAATAGCCCCTGAGATTCTTTTCTCTCAATTCTGTAGAGAGATTTCTATTTTCCTGGGTAGTGGTGAGTCTGAAATAATGTTCTCCAGGTAGTCATCTTTTTTTTTCCCCCAATAAATGTCTGTTCTCATAGGCTAACTGAGGAAATGCACTTGCAGCAAAACAAGCAACATAGATTACACATTAATTGCTGAGGAATTTGAAAAAAAAATGATGCAGAGAATTCAACTACCAGAAACACTCCCTTCAAAGGTTTCCATTTATTCTGTCTGTAAAATCAGGTAAGAAGGAAGAGTGGGGGGGGAATGCCTCAGCACCCAAAAGTAGTGAAAATAATTTAGTATATGCTAGAAACCATTACATTTGTCTGCAAGTTTCTAGAGCAATGGCCCATGATTAAGAGACAAGACTTTATAAGAAATATGAATACTACCTGAAAGAACACCATTTGTTCAAGGCTCAGTTAAAAGAAAACAAAGAGAGAAGCCTGGGTGGCTCAGCGGTTGAGCATCTGCCTTTGGCCCAGGGCATGATCCCTGAGTCCCGGGATCGAGGAGTCCTGCATCGGGCTCCTTGCATGGAGCCTGCTTATCCCTTGGCCTATGTCTCTCTCTCTCTCTCTCTCTCTCTCTCTCTCTCTTTCTCTCTGACTATGTCTCTCATGAATAAATAAATAAAAATTAAAAAAAAGAAAACAAAAAATACCCCAAGTGACACCTCCTGAACTTGACACTGGGAAGATTACAAACTCAGCCCTTCCATGCAACTTCAAATGCATCCAAATGCACTTTCAGTATCTGGACTTATCTGGAGAGGAAACATATGTGTTCAAGAATTGAAGTGACGTATTCTGAGGCATTTTGCTATTGACTTTTTTTTGCTAACCCAAGGCTTTTGGAAAAAGGTCCAGTAGATCTTTCTTCTTTCATCAGGAGTTAATAAAGCATATATCTCTACATTCTGCACATTCAGTTTGCAGTTGAGAATTGTTGATGCCAAAGTTTTCTAGTTCCAAAGCCACTGAAGTGGGAAGAATCTACCTCTGTGCAAATTTGACTTTGGCCAAACCTTTGTATTCTTGAAATACAAATGAAAGAGAGTTAGAAAATCTCTATATGTTTCAGTCAGGCCCTCCCAGGTTAAGTTGGGCCATATATGATAACAAATGATGGTTAGTAGCAGGAAGAGACTGTATTTTGAAATCCCAAAGAATTTCTATTTTGAAGTAAATGGCTCTCATTCAAACCCAACATTGGCCACTTATAAGCTGTATGAGATTTGGACAACTTACTCAATTTCTTTGAACTTTAGGTTTAATATTATTAGTAATGTTGTCAATCTATTAAGATTATAGTCAAAAACAAAGCAAATACATTTATAAAGCACCTAGTCTGATGCCTGGCACATAATAGGCACTCAATCATTGTTCTTCTTAACATCTGTATGAACATTTTCATATATCTAATTGGTATTCATTTAAACCCTCTCATAAATTTGTTACATATTTTTTATATTCCCCAAATGAATGAGACCATATAATGTTTGTCCTTCCCCAAATGACTTATTTCACTCAGCATCATACCCCCCAGTGAAAGGGAATAAAGGGGAAAGGAGAAAAAATGAGTGGGAAATATCAGAAAAGGAGACAGAACATGAGACTCCTAACTCTGGGAAACGAACTGGGGGGTGGTGGTGGAAGGGGAGGTGGCTGGGGGGTGAGGGTGACTGGGTGATGGGCACTGTGGGGGGCACTTGATTGGATGAGCACTGGGTGTTATTCTATATGTTGGCAAATTGAACACCAATAAAAAATAAATTTATTTAAAAAAATTTGTTACATATATGTTTAGTATAAGCTGTATTTAGACTGGTTTTATAATTATTAAAAGCAGATATAAATCTTCAAACCTCATATACCACAGGAACTTTGGATGAGGAATGAGAAGTGCAACTTTCTTAGTTATAATAAATAGATTTCCTCTCTATTTTAAATTCTTACCACCCTGCCCCACCCACCCAATCCAGGATGACAAAAGCCACCTCAGTGTTTTCTCTTGATTTAGGAAAAAAACTCAAGCAATGTAGGTTACATCATTTCTCAATTGGAGGAGCATTAAATTGGAGTTTGGGAGGGATTCATAGCATCCAGTCCTCAGGGGTTGCAATTAATCATTACCTTGACCTATTTTATGACAGTATCTGCAGAGATATTTACTTTGTCATTTGGTATCTGGTATATGGTCTTTACTTTGTTCACTACTAAAGACCCCTCTGACTCTGCTGGCCCTCTGTGCCCTGTTTACAACAATCTGACTACATGATATGACATGCATGACAATTTATGTTCCTACAACATGTGTGAGAACTTGACTTTGGGCTATTCCAAGCCACCTTCCTGGGATCACCATGCTGTCATCTATATTCTACACATCAAAGATATGGTAGGTTGAAGAACTCTGAGACCCTTACGAATTCCCAAGGCAGTCAGAGAGGAAAAGGGCACATTCTCTTACATTCTTAGTGCCTAAATTTCTCTGGGATTCTATTCCTCCTCCTAGGAATGGGAACTAACTGTGACTTAACCAACAGTGAATAACCTCGATTCCTCTCTAATTCTTCTCTCTCTCTCTCTCTCTCTAGCTTAAAAGATCTTTTCTAGCCTGGGTAGTGGTGATAGAATTGTATCATGTATTCTTTAAGTTGTACTTATACTTTAATGTAGCCCAAATAAAAATAAAAATTTGATGGTTGTGATACTTTTTTTAGGATAAGAATTCCTTGGAACAAACCAAAGCCTTGTGTCTTTTGGACCAAGATAGAACAGAAATCATGACCAAGTAAAAAGACACTGGGGACATGAAGTATGAGATGCGTAGACTAATAGTTCAAATTATTAGCCTTTTCCATTTATCTTGTTAGAAAATACTTGAAATATATCTTGAGTTGAGGCAGTTTTATTTTATCCATCAGTACCTGGAAAGAGACCAGCCAATTGACATTCAGACAAAGCCAGATACCTTTCTTCTATTTTTCTCTAATGGACAGATAACCAAATTGGGGAATAAATGCCCTAATGAGGAACAATTAATTCCTAAAGGATTAATTTGGCAAACCAAAAGCTATAAGCAAAATAAACTGCATGTTGCCATCCATGCAAGAACATAAGGCCCAAATAGCATGAATTCAGGTTAAAAACTTAATTGCCTGGAGTGATTATGAATTTTGGATATATGAATAGCCAAATATTTGTACATGGGAAATTATAGCAGATTTTGATTCATAAAATATGTCTTTATGTTTACGTGGGGGTCATTTTATTAAGAGCTAACACTAATTGAACACTTCCTTTGTATTGGACACAGTTCTAAGTGCTTAATATGTATTAATTCTTTTAATATTCACAACTCATTATTATCCATATTTTGTTTGACAGATTTAGCAAATAAAAATAAATTTCTTATCTGAAATTTGAATTTCAGATAAGCAGTGACTAAATTTTATTATAAGCATGTTCCAGATATTGAATGGGACATATGAATAAAATTATTCATTGTTTATCAGAAATTCAAATTTAACTGGGCATCCTCAATTTTATCTGGCAATACCATCCTCATTTCACAGGTGAGAAATCTGAGGCATAAAAGAAATATGTGGATTATTCCAGATATACTCATCAAATAAGAGCCCTGATCAATACCAAAAGCACTTAATGTTCTTTCTATTGTCTTTGAGGAAAGTGCTAAGTCTCAATTCATATTTCCTAGGGAATCTCTTAACATCCACTCAACCCCAGTTGCTCTGCCTTATGCACAATGAAGAGCACACCTTAAAGGACTTTTTCGCACTCTAGATTTGTCTTGTATTAGTTGTAATCAGTCAATTTGCAATTTTCAGATATCTTTTCCACTTCCTGATTAGTTCATTAAAATACCCCTTATTTGGTGTTTTTCTTTCAAATCTTCACCAAAATATTTCAAGAAAAGTCGGAAACTAGTGTACTAATACAAATGCTGATTATCACTTAGCCTATTTTTTAGTAGGGCAGATATTACTCTGATGGTAAAACCAGCACTAAGATAACACCCTGAAACCAACTTGGTCTATCTCTCTCTGAAAGTTTGAGCTCTTAAAACTAATTTTCAGCCACACTGTTTCCTAGTTTCTTTGTACTGCTGCAGCTTCTTTGAAGCAGGGCTGTGACTGTGGACACCTCACTTTCAATAAGTCATGATTGCATTACTTTTTTTTTAAGGTGCTGTTTGGGATCAAATTTCTGGTTCTTTCTAAACGTTACTTATTGTACATGGTTTAGGAATTTCCAGTTCAAGAACTTTACACCTGTCATACTTTATATGAGTATTTGTGAGAACTCAGGGGTTATAACCAGAAACCTTCCAGAATCAGACATATTTACAGCAGACAAATAAGTGGACTCCCTCTACAAATATATTACCATATTTTTATAGTATATTTTAGATGAATGTATTTCCTGCACATATATTATTAACCACTCCGATTATGTGTAATAGTTTTTATCAATAATAGTTTATTGCTATATCAATATATAGTATTTATAATGTACCTGTCACTGCACTAAGTAACTTCTATACATAATATCATTGAAGGCTCACAATAATCCTCTTGGATTGATTGCAGTTATTCTATTGTATGTACAAAAAAACTGAGTCTTAGCTAAAATCCTATAGCTAGGTAGGGGTGGGGGTGGGGGATTAGGAATCTTAACTGAGCCAGAGATCTTAACCATGATGTAACACTATGTTCTTTAGTTATACAAAATCCCATTCCATTTGTGGATGACATGTATGTCAGCATGTAGGATCTCCTCACAAACCTTTCTCTGGAAGCTGTGGGTAAGAAGGTAGGTGTAGGTTGCTATCCCTGACATTCTTCTCTGGCCTGCGGCTAGTTCATGCAGCACTCCTGACAGGGTCAGTTTCCTCATGTTAGTCCTTTAAAGGTGGTGTACTATGCTGACTGAATCCATGTGAAAACCCATCAGATATAGCACAGATAACCTGCCCTGAATGGAGAGGAAGAAGTCAATCATTCCCAAAACTATTTTCAAAAAACTTCTTGAACTTTACACTCATCTCTCTTGAAAGACTTCTGGCTTCCTATTGGACCTCTGAGGCCAAGGAGTTTCTATTCACCTTAAATTGTCCCAACTAATTCGGTCTTCTCCATAATAAACATTTCTGCTTTTTGAAAAATAATCAGCTATTATATATTGACCTATTTTGCTTAGCACTCTGAAATGTGGATAATAACATTATCATTTTACTTTGGATTTTCTATGTGATCTTCATAAGTAGATCCATTTCTAGAATGCCTAGAAGGACCTGGTTATTGTATAGTTTAGGCTCTAACATTGTCTTTTTGGTAAAACGCCCGTGAACAATGAAAAAAGCATCATAATGAAACAGCAAAATATTTAATGAACTTTCAGTACTCGGTAATTCTTCAATACTGATAATGGCCAGTCTTCTTAGAGTTATCTTAAGAGTCTGGATGTCGGTGAAATCCAAAATCCTATAAAATGCTGTTTATCTGAAACTTTTTTAATGATGTTAATATTATAGAAAGTCATTTTCTTTAGCTGTAGAAAGTACTTTATGAACCCTGATGAGTGGGTTTTAACCTTAGTAACATTAGCAATTTTTCTGAGAGCTTTTCATCCACTTTGGACATGTGTTCACAAGATAAGCAATAAAGTTTTTTATTTGTAAATAAAGAGCTCTTTGGAAAGTCAGATTGAAAAAATAGTTAAATGCACAAAATCTTCACTTCCTCCCTTTTCTCCAACATTCACTGAAATCTGCTTAAATAATGAGTATTATGTTCAATGTACATCATTTTTGAAGAACAGCCAATGGAAATTAGCATTTTAAATTTAGTGAATGAGTATAGATAGCAGGCAGAAACATGTCTGGTGTTTTTGTTTATTTTTTTGCCTTATTTAGTGAAATTCTAATTATTTAGATAATATGCATAAAATGAACAATTTGCATTTAAGTATTTATTTGTGTATAAACCCTTGATTTTGTGATTGTGCATAGTTTCCCCTCCATGAGTTATAAAAGAAGAGAATATCTATCTATGGTTTGTGACAATCGCATCTGGATTTGATGGTTTCAAAAAATCTGGAAAGGAGTTCAAAACACTTCTAATTTAAATGAAATCAATAAAAAGAGTCATCAAAAATCGTTTGAGCTCATCTTATGAAAATTTTCTAAAGACATGCTCAGGGTGTCTGTTGTCTTTCTAGAGTACAAATAGATTTATTATTTATTATAAAAGCTCTTTAATTATGTCATGTAAATAGTTACCAGCCCAATCAATGCGGATATGACACCCCTAATTAAAACCTCCCCAGCCACCAACACTAAAGTTCATTTGGAAAGAGAACCAGACAAAGAGATTGCTATTACTCCTACACATAAGGAAGAAATCCTTCCAGTTAAATAGACTTGTACATCTATTGTCCATCTTAGAAAACACTGGGCAGAATCCCCACATATTCATTATTTGAAAATCAATAAAGAACTTTAAATGATTTAATAAGGGTCCATTAATCCTGCATAAATATATGGGAGTGAGAATGACAGAGTAAAATCCTCCCACAATCTACTCTACCATAAAAACAGTAAGAATACTGACTGGCAAAATTGTCCAAATCAACTTTTTCAGAACTTTGAGAATTAACCAAAGGTCTGCAAAAATCCAAGAAGCATTTATTCAAGAAAAATGGATGGCTCTCAGTAAGAACAGATAGTTTTGTGGCATTTAAATATATTCCCATCCCTTTCTCTCTAGCTTTGAAGTAGTCTTGAAAACAAAAGTTTCCTATCATGTAACCTCATAAACCTAGCAGTTACTGGAGAGGCGGACAAGAACTGCCATAATCTATCATATCTAGCACTTCCATGGAAACCTCCATTTACAGGACTCATCTTTATGTAACCTGACTCAGAGCTCATTCACTTGAATGGCTTTTAATCCTGTGTCTATACGTGTAGAAAACAATCAACAGCAAATATGTAAAATTGAAGCTATCTGAGGCAATGATAATACTTGGGACAATCAAGAAGCTGATCACAAAATATCAGAGGAAGAACTGGGGAAGGAGATATTTATAAGGGTTTTTTTGAAGAGTTCCACCAAATTCCTGAGAATCTAGAATGTATCACATATGTTCAAGGATGTGTGCATGCTCAGCAAAGACCTCAAAAGGCCCTAATCTCTTGCCACTGGTTTACCTTATGGCTGGGCACATGCTAGAACAAAAAAACAAAGGCAAAGTTGTAAATTGCCTGTCTGAGCTTTGAAGGCATGTCCAAACATGCACATGAAGGCCTCTGGCAGATTGGGAAATATATAGGTTCAAACATTAAAGGAAATCTCTGACCAAAAAGTAGCTGACCAATAGCTAACTGAGCAGAGTCTTCAGTAATCACATAGGACAAAAAATACAGACTTTACAGAATAAAGACTGTTCAGGACAGTCACTAAACAAACACCACCTCCAACATCAAAAACAAACAGCAACACAAAAAAACTCTTAAGGGATGATCTGATTTCCATATTTGTCACATTCTATAACTAAAATATTTATCTTTTAACGTAAAAACCATATGTGACATTAATAAATGGACCAAAAAAAAAAAAAGGCTCATACACAGAGAAAACATAGTTAATAGAAATTGTCTCCGAGGAAGTCCACATTGGATTTAAGCAGGCACATTGTAAGTCAATGATTTTAAATATTTTCTAAGAACTAAAAACAAAACAAAGCAACAAAACAACAATGTCTAAAGATGAAAAGAGCACGAGAATGATGTCTCACCAAATATAGAGTATCAGTAAAAATAAATTACAGAAAAAAGAACCAAATAGAAATTCCAGAGTTGAAAACTACAATAAAAGAACTAAAGCTTTAATTAAATTAAATTAAAAATTAATTTAATTTAAAACATTTAAATTTAATTTAAAACACTAATATACATATTGAAGAAGCTCAACAAACTCCGAGTGGGAGAAACTCAAAAACAGTTCCCATCAAATATATACAGGTAAAAGAATGAAGCTGACCCTCAATTTATACCATATACAAAAATTATTTTGAAATATATTAAAGACCTGCATGTAAGATCTAAAACCATCAAACTTCCAGAAGAAAATTAGGGAAAATGTTTCATGACATTAGACTTGGCAATGATTTTTTGAGTATGACACCAAATACAAGCAACAAATATATTAATAGACCAATAGGACTACTCAAATTTAATTACTTTTCTGCATCAAAGGACACAGTCAACAGAGGGAAAAAGCCAACTTATGGATTGCAAGAACATATTTGCGTATAATATATCTGATATATGAGGAATTATACCCAGAATATATAAAAAACTCCTACAATTAAACAAATAAAAACATCAAATAATCCAATTAGAAGTAGGCACAAGAATTAAACAGACATTTCTCCAAAGATGGCATTTCAAGGGTGGATAATAAACATTTTAGGATTGAGGCTGCTAGAGTGATTTTGATTTTGATTCAAAATCAATCTGATAATTCTGATTTTAGGTAAAGATGGCCTGTAATAATATTGCTGAGTGATTCATAATCATATCAATGACTGAGTTAACCATTTTGTTTCCTTCTCTTACAATATGAAGATGTTTACCAGTGTCCTATGTACAAGAAAGCAGCATGCTAAAAAGGTTGTGTTCAGTTCCATACAACTGAAACAGCAGTGTGCAATTCTTAAATGGCTATCTGCAATGACGCTTTGTATGAAGCAATGAAGACTTATTGTCATAAAAAAAATCTCAATACACTTTAAATAATTTAAATCATACAAAGTATATTCCCAGATCACAGTGAAATGAAATTAGAAATCAATAATACTTGGAAAATGAACAACATTTCTAAAAAGCAATGGGCTAAAAATGAAGTCACAAGATATATTAGAAAGTACTTTGAGATGAATGAGAGGGAAGAAATAAGCTCTCAGAAGTTACGGAATGCTGCTAAAGCTTAGAAACTTATAGCTGTAAATGCCTATATTTAAAAACAGAAACAAAGAACTCAAATCAATAACTTAATCCTCCACTTTAAGAAACTAGAAAACAATAAGCAAACTAAACTCAAAGTAAGTAAATTAAGGAAATAATAAAGATTAAAGCAGAAATTAATGAAACAGAAGATTTTTTAAAAGTGGAGAAAATCAATAAAACCAAAATTGGTTCTTTGAAGAAGATGAACATAATTGACAAGTTTTTTGCTAAACTGACCATTAATAAAGAAATAGAAGACTGAGATAACTAAAATTAAGAATGTAACTGATTTTTGACAAGGGAGCCAGAATAATTCAAAGGGAAAGAATAGACTATTAAATAGTGCTGGAGAATTGAATAGTTGCATGCAAACGAATGAATTTGAAATCTAATCTCACACCATATACAAAAATTAATTCAAAATGGTTCAAAGATCTAAATGTGAAAGTTAAAACTGTAAAACACTCAAAAGAAAACATAGGTGTGTATCTTCATACATTGAATTGAGCAGTGATTTGTTAGGAGATGACACCAAAGCAAAAGCAAAAGAAAAAAAAAAAGGATTTATCCAAATTAAAAGCATTTGTGCTTCAAAGGGTACCATTAAGAAAGTAAAAGGAAAAAATAAAATAATAAAAAAAAAGAAAGTAAAAGGACAACCCAGAATAAGAGGAAGTATTTGCAAACCATATATCTGGTAAAGTATTTGTCCTCAATATATAAAGAACACAATCAACTCATCAATAAAAAGAAAAATACAATTAAATTATGACAAGAGTATTTGAGTAAATATTTCTCCAAAGAAGGCATACAAATGGTCAAGAAACATTCCAAAAATGCTCAATATCATTAGTCATCAGGAAATTTAAATTAAAACCATAATGAGATACCATTTTACATCCAGATAATGACATCATCAACATCCCCTAGTGTAGGAGAAGATGCAGAGCCTCTGGATTCTTTTTACATTGCTGGTGGAAATGCAAAATGGTACACACACTTTCGAAAATGGCTTGGCAATTTTTCAAAAAGTTATAGAAAGAGTTACCATGTGACCCACTAACTCCACTTCTAGATGTATACTCATAAAGTATATGTCCACAGAAGAACTATTGCACAGATGTTCACTGCATCATTATTCATAAGAGCTGAAATGTGGAAGCCACCTGATTGTCCATCAAATGATGCATGGACAAACAGAATGTAATAAAACAATGCGATAGAATATTCTTCAGATATAAAATGAATGCAGAACTGACATAGGACACAACAAGAGTGGATTTTAAAAACATTATGCTAAATGAGTGAGGCCAAACACAAAGGTCACATACTGTACGACTCCATTTGTGATTCGGGACCATTCTGAAATGTCTGGAAAAAACAAATTAGTAAATCCAGAAAGTGCATTAGTGTCTGTCAGAGGTTGGATGGAGGTGGAAGGAGTGGATGGAGAGTGACTGCTTTGTTAATAGACTTTTTTGGGGGGTGATGGAAATGTCCTGGAATTAGTGGTGATGGTTGCAAAACTTTGTGACTATATGAATGCCACTAATAAATCACAAATTGAAGCAATGTAATTCATGTATTCAATAGAAAACTGTGTATGACTGTTCTCACTTAATGATCAAAGGAAAAAAATCAGTCTCAAGAGTGATTGACTCACACACACGAAATACTTTCCTGAAAAAATCGCGACATATCATCATGACATAGCATTTCTGATAAAATTGTGCCTGAGAATATTATGATCAGATATCAAGAAGTAATGCATTTTTAGGGGCGCCTAGGTGGCTCAGTCGGTTAAGTGTGTGCCTTTGGCTCAGGTCATGGTCCCAGGGTTCTGGGATGGAACCCCACATTGGGCTCTCTGCTCCACAGGGAATCTGCTTCTCCTTCTGCCTACTGCTCCTCCTGCTTATGTTCTCTCTCTTTCTCTCTTTCTGTCAAATCAATCAATCAATCAATCAATCTTTTTTTTAAGTAATGTGTTTTTATAGAAATGTAACTGTTAAATTCTCTAGGTTTCAGATTCCAAGATGCATGTAAGAATGGACATCCATTCTTTTTTTTTTTTTAATATTTTATTTATTTTTATGAGAGAGAGAGAGAGATGGTGACAAAGATTATGAGAGATCTAGAGGTAAGGAGGGGGAGAAGCAGACTTTCCACTGGGCAGAGAGCCAGACATGGGGCTGATCCCAGGACCCCGGGATCATGACCTGAGTGAAAGGTAGATGCTTACCTGATGGAGCCACTCAGGCACCCTGAATGGACATCCATTCTTGAAAAAGAACCTTGTAAAAGCCACTTGCAGCTCATTAATAGAAATAATCATTTAAAAATTACAACCTCAAATACATGTTTATTTCTGTGCAATGCAGGGTAGAAGGAAATAACATCGAGACTAGCAAAGCACACAACCAACTCCACCACCTTACACACTATAGATAAAAAGGTAAAGGCTTAGGAATTTACACAAATGGAAAACAATATTAAAATGGGTATTATCGGGGGCACCTGGGTGGCTCAGTTGGGTAAGCTTCTGACTCTTGGTTTTCAGCTCAGGTCATAATATCAGGGTGGAGTCTCCTTGAGAGTCTTGTCCTCTGCCCCTCTCCCCACTCGTGCGCGCGCACACGTGCGCACTCTCTCTCTCTCCCTCTCAAATAAATAAATAAAATCTAAAAAAAAAAAAAACGACTTAAAAAATTGGTGTCATCAATATTTATTTTAAAAATATTGGTATCATCAATATTTATTTTATTTATTTTGGAGAGGGAAAGAGTGTGAGCATGGTGGGGGGAGGAGTAGAGGAACACTTGAGCTGAAATCAAGAGTTGGTGGCTCAACTGACTGAACTATCCAGGCACCCCAATAAATAAACTTTAAAAAGAAATGGTATTATCAACTAGGTTGAAAAAGGGAATTTATTCTAGGCTTGAATGTTTGAAAAACATTTTATTTGTTGGTTTCCCTATCTGGGAAATGTGTGTGTTGGGGGGTGAGGGAGAGAATTGGCTTATTCTCCCCTTTGAAATAATAATAAGCAGTTTCATAAACTATAATTTATTATTTGTCTTTGGAAAACATATATAAAACTCTCTCAGATTATTTTACTTGAGTTGGTGCCTTTATCTCTCTTTATTCCTTGAGTCAGCCCCTTACTATCTTTCTTCTTCCAGCCTGATTTGGATTGAAGCCCTGTCTATCCCATTTCCTATAATTCTGAATAATGTCCAAGAAAAGTTTTAATGATCTGATTTATCTGTTAAATTATACCAGTGTTATTTTGTTAATTCCAACTGTTCATTATTCAATGCAAAGTTTTGATATTATTGCAAATGACACTTCTAAAGGAAGGATTTTCTAACTAGTAATAGGGAAATCTAGAAGATTTATTCCACTTTATTCTGAACAATTAAGGAATTTGCCATTAAGATGGTTTTTAGTGAAAGACATTGACACAGAGAGAATATTAAAGACAAAATATAGAGAGGAAATAAATAAAATTGTAGAAGGATGACTGTACTCTAACCTAGGCAAAGATGTTTATTGCAGTGGGCCACAAAATTAAATGATGGCTTTAATTAAGGTAAGAAAAATAATAATTTAATTAAGTTAATTTTTAATGTAAAAAATTAGAATGTGTTATATTATCTAATTATGTTATCTTAGCTAAGGAAAAATAAGACAACAAGAAAGAAGAATATCTCCCTGCCTGTGAATTCTTTAAATGTTTTCATATTGATTTTACATAAGACAATGGATCACATTGTTGACAATGTCTTCAGTCTTTCTATCCATTAGTTCAAGTGGCAAAAAAAGTCTAAGGGCAAATAAAAATTCACTGCCTCAAAAAAAAAAAAAAATTCACTGCCTCCCTTAATTGCATGTCTGAAAGCCAATTGGTTTGATTCAGGGCTTGAACTGGGTAAGCAAGATGCATTTTTTTATTCCTCTTCTTGTGTGTGTGTGTGTGGGGGGGGGGGGTTGTTTTGTTTTGTTTTGTTTTGTTATTTCTCTGTGGTCACAAGATGGGCTTCTGGAGGTTCCAGTAGTGAAATCCAGAAATGAAGAATCTTTCCAGTCAAAATCTCCACTAGTTGCATTAATCCTAATTAGATATGAATTTCTCCACTGGCCACTGTAGCAGAGAGCACAAGATCCTGCTACTCTAGGGATGGTGTCGTGCCCCTAGGTAAGACTGGAAGAGAGAGTCTTCCAGTGAGAAATTAGGAAAGATGAAGGTAATCCATTTCTGTGTCTCTGCCTCCTTAAATATTTTTTTGGGGAATTTTTCTATACTCACAAATATTTCATGTTGAGATATATGTGCATTCATTATTGTTTTTTGCAACAAATTGCATTGAGCTTCATATCTAGAGTAACATGGCATAGCACAGACAGTGTACATATGTGAAAGCAGAGGCAATGTAGGTGCCGGGTCAGGGTTTGAAAATATAATCCCTTGAGCATTGACACCAGTTTTGGGGGGAAGGGTTTTGGATTTCTACCGGCCATGCAATACATGTTCTGGTTCTTGAGAGACAGAGGACACCCCAACTGAAATAAGAGTGTCGCTTACAATTTTAGCCAGAGCAAGATCAACAATGGCATTAGGAACGGGACTTCGTAAACTAGGGAAACATTTTTTAAACAGGTGAAACCAGTGTGAGAAACCAAGTCGTATACCATATCTCCTTTTCTTCGGTTGATATTTGAAATCATGAAAGAATTAGATCTGGGTAAAACATAGTGAGAAATTATAAAACATATCCACCAATACTTGAATCTTCCTATAGCACAATTGCTGCACAATAAAGCGAGTGTAGTCAAATTGAATTTCGATCAAGTCTAATTACTTATCGAAGTAATACAAGATCATTATTAAAAGCTGGTTTTGTCAATAGGATGCAAACATACTAGGAGCTCTGACCTCAATATATATGTAAATGTGCAAGTTAAACTCTTGAACGCAGTCATCAGATCTTGCAAAACTCAAGGCTGTCTTAAAAAAGAATGTGAGAAGGTTGATTACATTGAATGAAGTACTGTTCTCAGGTCTACAATTCCACAACATAAAACTTGGTTTGCTTTTTTAAATATAGCATCTTCATACGTTCCATCGAAAGATTCCTTAGACTTTTCTCTACTGGAAGAAGTACACTTTTATTACTTTTTAAATCCAACGATATTCTGGGACACCCTGAAAAGACACAAATGCCAGCCTTTGAGGCTCCTGATATTTTCACTTTAAATTGTGAGCTCCCAGAACGCAGCATCCTCATTTGTGCCCCTCGCCCCTAACCAGTGTCCTGACCTTCACAATGGTACAATAACTGACAGACCTCAACAGAACAAACCAGTGAACAGCCAGTCCTGCATTACTGCTAGTTTGTACTTAATAATTGAATCACCCTATTTCTTATATATTTTGGTACCTGATACTTATATGTCTATAAAAAGAAATCAATAAATGACTTGTAATGCCTTTAGTGGATACTGAACTAATAAAAAAAAATTGTACTTTATCAGACAAATCGGGACCTGGGACAGAACACTCTTGGTAAATGTTTACTGAATGAATTCATTCCAAAGTCACCTTGAATAAGGAACAATCATTGGATGGTTGAATTCCTGGATACAAACAAGTCAAGCATAAAACAGGTAAAAGATTTCTTATCTTATCTTTGGCCCAAGTGTGTGGAATGCCAAAGCACACACAAACCATGTCACCCTGGAATACCATAAATTAGAGTACTGGTAGGACCCGAATTAAAGTTTAATTTTATTTAATGTAATTCTTCTTCACTAAAATGTGAGTGATTCATTCACTAGGTGTTAGGGTCAAATGCAAATGGTCTCTCTCTCTCTTTCTCTCTCTTTTTAATTGAAGCATAGTTGACACACATTGTTAAATTAGTTTCAGGTTTACAACATAGTGATTCAGCAAGTCTATATGTTATGCTCTGTTCACAAGTATAGCTACCATCTGTCACCATACAATGCTATTAAAATATATGAAATATATTCCTTATGCTGTACCTTTTATTCCTGTGACTTATTCATTCCATAACTGGAAGCCTCTATCTCCCACTCCCCTTTACCTATTTTGCCCATCCCCTCACCCCACTCCTCTAGCAACCAGCAGTTTGTTCTCTTTATTTATGAGTCTATTTCTGCTTTGGTTGGTTTGTTTCAAATACCCTATTTTAAGAAAAGTTTTCATCCTATACACAACCCAAACCTTATCACCCCTCTACATTTCAGGGGAGAATAAATTATTAAATAATTTACCTCTTTATACTGAGTTTCCTTTCTCTACTGAGCTCCCATCGTATTTGAAAGATTTTTATTTTACCACAAAATAGATTTTGAGTCTCAGTTCTTCTAAATTTTATTTAGGTTAAGAGTAAAATTCATCCAGACCAGTGGCCCCTGAGTCTGGTGGATCATCAAAAGAAGATGGAGATATTTTTTTAATGCAGATATTATGGTAATATCTACAGTTAAGGAAGAGATTCCCTTCATTTTCTGGAAGTAGTTTAAAAGAATTTGTTATTATGTCATACTCTCCGATACTATCATCATATTTTATAACAAAAAAGAGACCAAAATGGAATGCTATTTCTGCTTTACCTGACTCATTCTATGATCTTTTCCTCAGAGATCCTTTTCTATTGCACCTGGGGGGCCCCAGGCATGTCTCATGATGAACCAATCTGGGGATCACTGATGTGGCTTCAGGTATGAACCAAAAATACTTGCCCAAGTAGTCAAAGACCAGATTATACCTGGGTTAGTTACAAACTGTCACAATTTTCCTTTGGAAAGCTTAGCTTCTGAACTGTTTTTGTGTAGATAGTGTCAACTCTTTGATTAGGCAAAGGTGCACGTACCTTCATCTAGTTCTCTAATAACATGTTTTATAGCCATCCATAAAATATTGACTTTGCAATAGAGCCTGCAACCTAGTAAAGCCCTTCCACTTAATGCATCCAGGAAATTCAGAGCATATTTCTGGGAAAAAAAAAAAAAAAAAAGAACTTCATTTAGAATTATTTACAACATTAATTTTGGAGTAAAATAAAGCTTGCATATTATTTATTTCTGCACAAACAACAAGTTGTATTCTTTCTATACTGAAATGCATGAATTATTAGCAAGCTGGGAACTGGATCATTGTTAAGATTTCACAGATGATCCAAATAATCTTGTTTCAAATGCCAAACACCATTATAAGCAGATGTACTGGAGCTGTTTTCCAGTGTTTGGCTCATCTGTATAATGGCAAAGGGGGCTCCCCTGATGATCATTGTAATCTAGTTTCATTTCAGTGAATTTCCATTCAACCACATCAAACTCCCAACCCCAGAAAAGTACTCAATAATTATTCAAGTTAGAATACCATTGCCTAGAGCATTTATAAATACATGCATACCGGCAAAAATCCCATCCTTTATTGTTCATATTAATGTCAACTTGTAATTAAAATGAAAGAAATATTCTCAGATGCCCAATTTATCAAATTCTTCATCACTACTTTGCCCCATGCATCAGTTGATTACTTGATTCCTTTACTGCTTTACTTTCCACATGAAATCTAAACCTCAGATTTATTTGGGAAGAAGGAAATCTGCCTCTAAATTCAGCTTAGTTACTTGTAGTCCTGATGGTGGAAAAAGAAAATTAACCAAATTCCAATTTCTTTATGTGAAATAACAAGGAATATGAACAAGATCATACGTAAGGCCCTTCCGGTTCAAAAGGTATTTAATGCCTCGATTTTTCAAA
This sequence comes from Canis lupus familiaris, assembly GCF_011100685.1. Classification (NCBI taxonomy): domain Eukaryota; kingdom Metazoa; phylum Chordata; class Mammalia; order Carnivora; family Canidae; genus Canis; species Canis lupus. Next base: position 58,997,765 of record NC_049229.1, on the reverse strand, counting down.
TTGATTGAAGTCTTGAGGTTGTTAGAAAATTTGCAACAGAAATTTTTAAATAAAATAATATTCTTACAATTCAGATAACAAAATATAAATTGCTTTATTGCTGCTTCTTTCTTGGTATTATGACCTCCTTTACCTTGCTTTTGTTCTTTTATGTATTATTGTTCTTTTACTTTTTCCTTTGATTTTATTCAAATATTTTTTTGAAACTTCGAAAACTTCTATGAGGAAATATGACCTATTTATAACATTTGCAAGGAGTTATAACTAACTATGCATTTCAAGCATATGTGGCTGCTCCTACTTGAAATTACTTCCTATATACATTTTGTAATTTTAATATTTCAGATGCTAATAAAATTTTAGCAGAAATAAATAAATGAAATTGTTTCATTTCACTTTCATTTGTATACAGGATTTTACACTGCAGGGACTCAAGATAATTTGTCGATACCAGCATGAAATAGACTCCTTCATGCACCTTATTATCTTCCTACCACTTTTGCCCTCCTTTAAATTTTTTTTCCTACAGTTGTTATAATCTCAAGCTAAGAAGTGTTCAAGGAACTGCCATTTTCAAAATACGTTGGATAGAAAGTCTTGCATTTAAGTCGCACTAAATACAAGGTTTTCAATAAGTGAAGGAGGAAAATTTAAATGGTAATAATTTGAATTTTAAATTTTGGAGGCAAAATGCAAGTTTTAGTAGGAAATGCAATTTCAAAGAATCATCATTCATCATAGAAATACCTAAAGTTAAATAAGAGACTCTCTTCATTTTCTAACAGTGGTTTGAAAGAGTTTGTACCATGTAGTACTGTCCAGTACTATAGTCCTGTTTTGTAACAAAAAGGAGACCACAATGGAATGACATTTCTGCTTTACCTGAGTCATTAAATGTTTAGACAAATTTCAGGAATAAAATATCATAACGTGGTTCAAATGATTGCTTTTTAGTTTGATCCTTCATGTTAATATTCTATTTCTTTCAAATACTTTTTATGTCTCTTTGCATTTTTATTAAGAATTTAAATTATATTCTCAGAAGACAATAGGCTTACATGTCATTCAGAACTATTCCTCCGAGCCAAACTCAACCTTGCAAAACAGGATATTAGGAAAAAATGTTCAATATCTCCATAAAGGAGCCACAGTATTTTTAATAACCTACTAACTCAGATCACCTACCTAAGTCACTTCAGAGAAAAACAAAAATATGTTTTTATTCCAGTGGTAGTATATACAATCCAGGTTTCAGAATCTTTAAAATGATTTGCTTCATTCTTTTAAATGAAGCAAAAATTGTGTCCCTTCCAAATGATAACATCTTATCCATTGACTTCCCCAGTCATCTATTAACTCTTGTGAGTTTAGTCTTCCAGAAGGTGAATATCCATGAATATCCACACTACTAGTGATATTAGAGTAATTTGTTTCCTCAATTTATTATACAGACAATCCCCTTTTGAGCAGCCTAGTCTGAGAAAAGGGTGATCCTTTAATGCAATTTCTGGCTCAATAATAATGGGTCATTCTAAACTTGGAAGAAGCTAGTTGGTGTTTTTCCATTTATCTCAGGGTGGCAGCTACTTAAACTTGGAAGTGGATTTTACCTCATAAAGCTCCAGACCACTGGGTACATCTATGTGATCCAATAATGTGGTGGATTTCACAGTGCACTGCTTGATTTTGGTCTTATAAAAGGTCTCTGGGTGATAACAATCTGCCAAAGCTGTGACCAAACGGTACTGCTCTGGAACTATGCACAGAGATGTCAGCCAACGTAAAATGGCATATCTAACAACTCTTTGAGCCATGTGTTGAAATCATATTTTTGGTCTTAAAGTGACTGCCATTTTGTTATTAGATTCCATAAAGTAGTCTTTCCTTTATTTAGATAGAACCAATATACTTTAGAAACAAGCTGGAAATTACTTTTCGTTTTCCCGGATAATCACTATTACACTGCAGATAATACTAACTTAAAGCCATGAAGCCAATTCTAAATTGTGGTCTTTTTAAAAAATTTTTCATTCTGTATTCTAATTCATGAATTCATCTTCTCAGTGCCTTAGGTAGATAAGCAGGAACCTCATTAAATTCTCCCACATTACCTAAATGCCAAGTAGCTGTCCAGATGCTGAACGGTGTATCTGCAGCTGATGGCATGAACGTGGCTAGCAACGTTTTCAATAACATGGTTTCAATCGTAGAGATAACCAGAAGCTAGAAAGAGAGCAGCATGCAAAAAAAAAAAAAAAAAAGAAAGAGAGCAGCATGCTAGTTGAGGGGCAAAGACAAATCATCACAACTGAAAAGAGGGCGGACAGTCAGCCAACCATTATCAGGATTGCTAATGTTTCATGAAGAATAAAGAATTGGGATGGGCACAAGTGAAAGAGGAAAGCAATGATTTTCATTAGCTGAGTTTTTACATTCCACTTTTGGGGAGCATTTGGTCAGCACTTTTGACATTTTACACTAGTTGTGGGGGCTGTCCTGTGCATGGCAGGATGTCAAGTGGCATCCCTGGCCTCTACCCACTGGATATGAGTTGTACCCTGCTGTCAACTGTGACAATCAAAACTATCTCCAGATATTGCCAAGGAGTGTGAGTGGGGAACCGGCCTCACTTAAGAAGAATAGTTCTATAAGAAACAGTATTGTTTGTTTCAATTGCTATATTTTCTGCCTTTAAGTTATGTTCAACAAGCTTTAAGATATTAAAAGAAAGAAACAAGAAGAGATCATTAGTGTCAATTGGACAACAGCAAAATAATCCATTTGGATATTCTTCTTTCAGCATTATAATGCTGAAAGGAGGCATAGTCTAATAGACATGTATGCAACAAAATAATGAAATATGAAAGGAAATCCATCTTTGAAGATTCACATACAAGTCACCGGACAAAGGTATACGAATCTTTAAGAACCAATTATCACTCAGAAAGCAGCACTCCCTAAAATTGTAGGACTGGTGTTCTCTCATTAGCTATGAGAAATCATTAACCACACAAAGTCAGTATTTTTTTTTTCTCAATAACCATTCATCATTTCTAGTCATTAGCTTCCTCATAAAATTGTTAGGAATGCAAAATTATTTTTCAAAAAAATCATTAGTTACAGGGCATTGCATTATAAAAGCATGGTTCTATTACTCTATCCTTTTCTGCAGAAAAACGTGTCAGATATGCAAGATCATTTATGTTGATAAATAACCTTTTAACTAGGCCTATTGTCTCATGGTCAGGCTGATATTAGCTGTTCCATTTCAACAGTGATTTTCACGGCAAGGCCATTTTATAGATAGGAAAAATCCTGAAATGGAAGAGAGCAAACATCATTTTTCACCCAGCTGAAGACAAAATTTTAAAACGCAGCTTTGTTCCATGTAATGTGTGGCTCAGACTTAACTAGAGCCAGCTGCTTTCCTCTGTTTACCAGCATTTTGTCACTGCCTGGGTTCTATTCACTGAAGATTTGGCTTCCTTTCCTTCCTTCTCTAATTTTTTTTTTTAAGCTTAAAACAAGTGTCACAAGAGCAAGCTTCAAGACTGCTGCCTAATGATTTTTCACCCAAGATACCTTGTGATGGAAGATAAATGTCATCCCTATTGCTGGCCTCTGAAATAAGCTATAAAATGCTATTTCTTTTTTTGCTCCCATTTCTCCAAGTTTCTAAGATTTTGGAATGATTTGAAATGAATGTTGAAAAACCAGATCACATATTACATTCTGCTTTTTTGATAATATCTGGATATAGGAGAGTTTGTTAATTTTAGATACTCTGTCCTATAATAAGGTCATTGTTTCTAAAGATTTTTATGTATTTATTTATTCATGATAGACATAGAGAGAGAGGTGGAGACACAGGCAGAGGGAGAAGCAGGCTCCATGCCGGGAGCCCGACATGGGACTCGGTCTGGAGACCCCAGGACTGTGCCCGGGGCCAAAGGCAGGCGCTAAACCGCTGAGCCACCCAGGGATCCGGGGTCATTGTTTCACTTATTCCTCTGAAGTTTATTGATAACCTGTATTACCAAACAAGGATCTTTTCTTCCCTTCCCTTCCCTTCCCTTCCCTTCCCTTCCCTTCCCTTCCCTTCCCTTCCCTTCTATCTCTCCCCTCCCCTCCCCTTATCTCCACTCTTTCTTCCTTTTTTTTTTTTTTTTTTTTTGTAGCTAATTAAACAAATTTAAACTTAACTGTTTTAGGATGAAAGGGAATTTATTGCCTCATGGAAAAGAAAGGGCTGGGGTTAAGGGGCATCTCTGGAGGGTATAAGGTAAAGTTTAGGCATTTTTAGTTCTTGGTGTAGAGAGCCAAAATGACTTCTCCAAGACTGAGTCTTTCTAACCAATTTGTCCTCTTATTTCGTGTTGGCTCCACTCTCAGATTCCTGGTGATTTAGAATAACTGCTACAAGCTCTAGGCCTGTATGCTATGTCCAAACCAGGTGGGAGTGAAGAGATGGCAGTCCATTTGCAGTCCCAGCAGGGGTCTGTCTCTTTGGCTCTTACTGGTCCTGTGTTCATCTCTGAATCAATCCCTGTAGCTAGGTAGAAGGAAGTACTCTGGTTGTCAATGGTTGAGTCAGGGACATACCCTAGATTCTTGAGTGGGCTCAATTCTCTATGTAGCATGTAGGGATAGAGTGAGGGAAGGATTAGTCCTTCAGTGGAATAGGGAGTAGATGCTGGTAGGCATAAGCAATAGATGTTCACGACATCTGATGTCTACATTTATACCAAAATGCTTGTTGAATAAACAAATAAAGCCAGAAAACCAGATACTAGAGGGTAAATAGAGGCATCCTTAGCCTTAAATTAGAGAAAGAATCAGCTACATAACTGAAATATAGACTAAAAGCATGGCATCTGGCACCATGTTATAGACATTAAAGGGATTCTTTACTAGGATGCTCAGGGAAAAAAATTAAAGGAATCAGCTTTTAGAATAGATCCTAAGTAGGACATGGATTTACAAAAATAGAAGGAATAGGTTGAACAAATGGGGATATTCATGGAAGAGTAAGTCAATTCAACTCTGGCCTTGGGACAAATCTGTTTTGTAAACAATTTTTTTAATTGGAACATAGCCATGTTTATTCATTTGCATAATGTCATGACTTTTTTTTTTTTTTTTTTTAAGATTTGAGTAGTTGTGACTGAACTCCTGGCCTGCAAAGCCTAAAGTACTCTCTAGTCCTTTAGAGGTAAAGTTTACCCACCACTGAACTATTGGATAAATTATGGAAATAGCATGTGATTCACCTGGAAAAATCATATGTGCATAATAAGAATAGGGAAGATTGTCTTTAGTGTTTAAAACAATGGTGAGCCATTGTAAGGTGTTGAGTAGCAGATGATGTGGTTAGAACTGAGCATTACTGATATTAGTCTGGCAAAAGTGTATAGAATGCACTGGAGAGGAAGTGCTCTGCCACAAATTTCAGCATGCAGAATTACCAGGGATCTTGGGCACAAGCAGATTCCCAACCCCACCTCAGAGATGCCATGTCAGAAAACAGGATGAAAAGAAGACTCTACATAGAGCTTGTTCTCAGGTCATTTTCACACTACTGGTTCATAAAATCCAGTCTTGTAGATTGAATCAAATTTCTAGGAAATGGATAATCAGTCTTAAGATTACTACAGTAGTTCCTGTGCAAGATGGTAGCATCTTACTGTGGGGGGAGGGGCAGGCTTGGTTCTATCATTTGTAGAGCCATTGTTAGAGTTTCATTGGAAACACCCAGCCTCTTACGAACTTCCCTTCTGTCTCAACCCCAGGATCCATTCTTACTACAAAAGGTCTCTTGAGCATATGGTCACCAAGGCCATCCTCCACAAGCAGCCCCTCATCCAACAGCCATGTCAAGTACACAGTCTATCCTTGGAAGGGCAACTAAAGAAAGTGGGCTTAGGACCACTTGGGCAAGGTAGTCTAGGGTCCTAGGTACCTTCATCATGATCTAGAATGGGATATGTGAGCTTTGTGTGGTAAAATTTTCTTGATGTCTGTAACTTTCCATCTTTTGGTGAGGTGTGTGTCCAGAGGAAGGCCAGAGTATTACCCCCTGTGATGTAGGACCCAGGACTGGGGCCATGATTACCTGATCTAAAGGTAGGGCTGAGAAAGAGGATAGAAAAGAGAAGACATGTTTTAAGATATTGCTCTGATAAAATTGACAGGACTTGGTGGCTGTTTTAATACATGAGCTCATGGAAAGGAGAATGAATCAAGGGTAACAAAATTTTTAGACTTTTGAAATAGAGGATGTGTGCTGTCACCTCAAAAGAAAGTCAGAAAACATGTAGTAAGAAAACATAGGTTTGGTTTACATATCTTGCAAATGAGGAATAAGAATGAAATCTAAGTGGTAATGACCTGCACGGATTGAGAAATAAGAGAGTTTAGAACTAGAATATGTGATTTAGTGTTAAGAGAATAATTCTCTTGACCCTTTTCACTTATGAAGAAATTTGAATTTGTTTTAGAATAAATTAAAATCGTAAAAAAAAAATCTAATTGTACCAGTCTTTTATTTATTATCTGGACTACCTTAAATAGAGAAATTACCAGTCACCCATTATTTGACAACACTAAGGTAGATATCATAAAGAAATACAACATACATGCATACAACAACATACATCTCATATATAAATATTGAGATATTTATAAATAAATGTTTGAATATTTCTTTTTGTTTTGTAGTTTTCAGCTGATGAGTTTGTGCCTAGAATTTTCTAAAAGTTAACAATACGGGGACTCTTGGGCTGGCTCAGTTGATTAAGCATCTGTCTTCGGCTCAGGTCTTGATCCCAGGGTCCTGGGACTGAGCCTCAAGTCAGGGTCCTTGCTCAGTGGGTGTCTCTTCTCCTCTCCCTCTGCCTGCTGCCCTGCTTGTGCTATTTCTCTCTCTCTCTCTTTTTCTCTCTCTCTCTCTCTCTCTTTTCTCTCTCTCAAATAAATAAATAAATAAATAAATAAATAAATAAATAGGTAAATAAATAAAATCTTTAAAAAATAAAAATAAAAGTTAACAATGAGGATTCGTTTATAAAGGTAAGAGGTAAGTTTTGTTTTGTTTTGTAAAAGTTAGGATTCACAGAGTTAACAGATAAAATTGTTCATTGTATTTCAATCCACCACAGTGTCTTTACTGCTATTGAAGTTATCCCACATGTGACCTGGGGGAAATCTTTCATTTGGCCCCTGAGTCATTTGTCAGGACCCCCACTACCTTTAACAGCTTCTGTATTAGCAAGAGAGTTTGCACTTCTTGTTTGTTTGTTTGTTTGTTTGTTTGTTTCAGATGCAGATTTAGGACTTTTTCCAAAGATTTTTGGATCATTTTAATGAGATGTTGCTCTATGGAGATTATAATATGGATGAGAAAAGTACTTATTGCTTCTGAGCTGCTGATTGCCATTAGTTTTTATTTTATTTTATTTTATTTATTTATTCATGAGAGACACAGAAAGAGAGAGACAGACAGAGACAGAGAGACAGAGAGAGACAGAGACAGAGACACAGAGACACAGAGACACATGCAGAGAGAGGGAGAAGCAGGCTCTATGCAGGGAGCCCGACATGGGACTCAATCGCAGGACTCCAGGATCACAACCTGGGCCGAAGGTAGCGCTAAACTGCTGAGCCACCCGGGCTACCCACCATTAGTCTTTTTTTTGTGTGTGGCCAGTTTGACAAAGTCCATATTTTTAAAGGGGAAAATTTATAATAATTTCATGCAAACATTTCCAATTCAGTATGGTTTTTACTTAACCTCATCAGTCTTTCCATATGTTCCTTCTCTCATGCCAAAAATCACAGTTGTCAAAGGCGCCAATATTCATTTACTTCCTCCCTCAACACACCCGTCATAGGCCAGAATGACACTATTTGCTCCACCAACAACACAGCGATTAAGATGATTATTTTAAAAAGTGTGAGGGTTTTTGGTTTGGTTGATTGGGTTGTTTCTGTGCTTCTTTTTTCCTTTGGATAAATGTCAAATTATAATTATAGTCAAATTATAATTTTAAAGTCCTTTAGAATATTTTGTGTGATATGACAACTCTTTATATGTAGTTAAGTTCTTTCATTTCATTTTTCTTCCAAATTTGACTTATACTTTGTTTGTTGTTAATTTATTAATTTATTTTTATAAATATAGATTATTACAGTCAAGTATACAAAAGTTATATTCAGAAGAGTCTAGCTTCTACTCCTGTCTCCTTCGAACTCTTCAGCAGCTTCACCAGTTGGTGGTTATTACATTTTTTGTCGTTGTTTATTCTTTCATTTTTTTCATATGTAAGCAAATACGTATATATTTTCTATATTTTCTAAACTCCCTCATAGGATAAATGTAGCTCATTACATATTCCTTTTTTTCCCTTTTTCTTTCTCCCCTCTTATTTGTGTATCCTACTTATCACTTCATAGTATTTTATAAAATCATTTCTCATTCTTTTTTAATAGCTATATAGTGCTCCAGTAAGTAAATGTGCCAGTTTATTCAATTAGTCTTTTACTGGCAGATATTTAGGTTGTTTCCAGCCTTTTGCTTTGATAAAAAAATACCTCATTGAATTCCTCGTGTATCTGTATATTTTATCAGTGTCTTTTTGTGATATATTCCCAGGAGAGGAAACGTTAGGTCAAAGAGTGACTAACTTCATAGTTTTGGTAAATACAATCTCACCCTCCATTAGGTTATAGTATTTGTATTCCCAATGGCAATATGTGAGAAAGATGTATTTTCCCTGTGTCATCAAGAGAGTATTTTGTGAGGCATTTGGAGCTTTGCCAACCAGAAAGATGAGAAATGGTACCTTACTTTTTGATTTGCATGTCTTTGATGTTGAGTGAAGTTGGGGATCTTTTCCTGTGTTCACAAACTGTTTTACTTATTCTGTGAACTGTGTGTTTGTTCCCATCTCCAGCCCAGTTCTCTGACACCCTCACAATGTGGTGCCTGTCATTTCCTGAGTAACTCAAGGGCCTGATGTACCCCTACCCTTCACCACACAAGTCTGCTTGCAGTTCCCTGAATGAGAGATTGGGCTTCATTCCTCTCTGCTTATACCTCTCAGCTTTGGCAGAGACCCGTCTCTTTGCTCCATCTGCTCTACTTTCCAGGTATTACCTACTCACTCTTACATCAGCTGACTTAAAGTGATCTGGAACTATTCACACTGAGCTCCTTAAGAGCGTCTGACTTTGAATACCTGGACTCACATAGAACATTTTCATGTTTTTAAATGTTACATGCCTTCCATATTGTTGTAAACTTAAAACAAGTATGTATTATATTTATAGCTTAATATAAGAAAATCATAGAGAAAAAAATAATCCTGAATCTCCTTTTGAAGTCTGCTTTATTACTCAATCTGAGATTTAGATAACCCATCTTCTGTCTCCACATTGCTACCTATCCATCCATAAATCCATCTGCTTCTATGTGCTTGAGCTGCCATAGCAAGATATCCAGACTGGGTGGTTTAAACACCATCCACTTTTTCATAGTTGTGGAAGGTAGAAGTCTAAGATCAAAGTGCTGGCAGGATTGGTTTCTTATAAGGGCTCTCTTGCTGGCTTTCAGACAGCCTTCTCGCGGTGTCCTCACATGGACTTTTCTCTCTGTGTGCTCTGAGAGCAAGAGAAAAAGAGAGAGAAAGAGAGAGCACAGGAGTGAGCCCTCTGGTAACTCTTTTTTCTTATAAGAGCATCAGTCCTACCAGATTAGAGCTCTATCCTTGTGACCTCCATTAACCTTAATTACTTTCTCAGAGGCCTTTTTTCCAAATATAGTCCTACTGGGATTTGGAACCTCAACATATGAATTTCAGGAGCGCATAATTCAGTCCATAATGCCATCTCTCATCTATATGTCTGTCACCTACCTATCCATTTAGTTATCTATTTATGTTTAAAGCACTGGTTACTTTGCATAAGACTACCTGCTTAATTATCTCTTTCTTCTACGCTTTTCCTTCTGTCAGAGTAGGTGCTATATCTTGATAACTTTGAATCCCTAGGGTCTAGCAGATAACAGATGCTTTGAAAGTATTTATTGAATGATGATTTAGATGCCGATCTTTGGGCATGTGATTGGGTAATCACATATATTTCTCTATTATTTTCTTGAAATTCAAATTAAGGAAGATTCCTTTCCTTCATAGATATCCAATAGATATCATAGGATATTTGGATGACCAAGTTAGGCAATGCACACATGAAAATTAAAATAGTTTTTTTTTTTTTTTTTTTTGGTAGAAAGCAATATTAAGTCTCTACATAATTTTTTAAAGAGTTTATGGATATACACTGTTTTTCAGTAACAGTTTCCTTTCAGTTAACTTGGACATTTAAATATTTTGGGGGGGGCACATGGGTGGCTCAGTCAGTTAAGCATCTGTTTCTTGGTTTTGCCTCAGGTCATGATCTCAGGGTGATGATATCAAGCCCCGTGTGTTGAGCTCCACACAGAATTTAAAATTCTCTCTCTCCCTCTGGCCTTCCTCCCTGCTCTCCTTCTCTCCCCCCTTAAAATAAATAAATAAATAAATAAATAAATAAATAAATAAATAAATAAGTTTTTGTATTTTCTTCATCTATATTGCCAACATATAGCTTATAAAATAATCAGTTTTATTGTTTTCATCATGTTGTTTGTTTAGAAAAATATATAGGCAGCTGAAGAATTTATAATTTATGTGCATTTTAAATTTCCTTAAATTTATTGACTTGTGTACCTCAGCTTTTAAAGCTGGCTTTGGGCATGAATGATACAGCAGACTGGTATTTTGTGCTCTAATTCACTAGAATGCAATAGAAAGGTGCTCTCTGATCACACCTAGTTCATCAGGAGCTAGAAGGGCCGTGATAACTCTGAGCACAATAGTGTCATTTGCAGCTACCATATGCAAGACACTGGCCTGGGACTAGAAGAAGGACATGAGTTGGGCTTTTGTCAATGAATTATCTGTGGCAGAAAATAATGAGGGCGGAGTGAGGGAGGATTCCTAGGACAGCCTCAATTTCTCCACTGGTGGGAGGATAACCCTTGAATTATACCAGGTTATATATAGTGAATGGAGGATATGTGTTTTGGTTCTAGAATCATTTGTGAAATATTATGTCTATAAAAGTAATGTCCTGAAGGTACTCAACTTAGATGTTTCTTAATGTTCTCTGAACCCTTCAACAGTGTTTATTATTATTTTTTTTAAAAAGGAAATGTTAATGAATTGACATCTTCTCTTTTCTGATTCTCAGGGGATGCTGATATGCCTGGCTTGTTCTTCTGTCAGAGGGTGGCCTTATTGAAATGAAAATGTCATGGGATTTGAAAACAGTCATTTTTGGGCTAAAATGCCATATCTGCTATCACCAGCTAGCGGGTCCTTGGGCAATCTAGTTAATCTTCTTAAAGTAAAAAGGATACAGACATTTATTTTCATAATATCTAATAGAGTACATATCTAAAGAACACAGCACAGTGACTTGCTAATCAATAAAATTGCTTTCATCTTTCTTTGATTCATTCTTTACACTTCATCTATTTAGAGTACTTTTTTTTTTCTCTCAGCACAAGATAGGATAATTTTCTAATTTAGCTCATTTTTTTTTTTCTAATATATCTTTTCAGGGCTTCCCAAGTCTACACATTTATTAGCATGACACCATAGCTATTGCCTGGCATCTCTCCTTGAATATCTTCCTTCTATTTTTCCCTGGATGCCCTTAATGCATCTTCAAATGTCTCCCTTTGTTTTCATATTCCCAGCAAACCTGAGAACCTGACCATTGTTAACTAATCAAATGTTATTGCACAATAGGGGCAAGAGTTCTGTCATTTGCCAGGTATGTGAACTTGAACTTGACTTGTTTCATATCTGTATTACCTTTATTATGTTATTATTCTTAGCTTGGACTCCCATCATTTTGGGCCTGGGTTTTCACAAAACCAGTCAACTTGCCTTCGTGCCCACTTTTCCTGTAATTTAGACTAATAAACTAATGCATTGATGCAGTCAACTGCCCAAGAAAGTGAATAGACATTGTAAAGCCTCTTCCTGTTCAACCCTTGTTCCCACATTGATTCTGCTTCTGCTTGGCTTCCAGTTCTTGGCTTGATCACTTGAATTTGGCAACTGTAACTAGTTTTCTCATTTATGACTTTCAGTCCTTGCCTTAAATGTTCTGGCTTAATATGACCTAGATCTTTCCAGAATTTTAACTTTTTCCTGTGTCTGTGAATTAGGTAATATAAAGTAGCTTGAATCCCAGTTCTATCACATATTTTCTATATGAACTGCACTAACTCTATAGGCCATATGTGATCATTAATTTTATGTGCCAACTTGGCTAAGCCATGGTAACTAATATTTGATCAAGTGCTATTACAAATGTTTCTGTGAAAATACATATATGTTGGATAGGATTAACATTTAAATCAGTAGAATGTGAGCAAAACAGATTACCCTTCTAATGTGAGTGGGCCTCAACCAATCAGTTGAAGGTTTGAAGAGAAAAAAGTTGACCCTCTACTCCAAAAGAGAGAAGTCTGCCAGTAGACTGCCTTCAAACTCAAACTATAACTCTCCCATGGGTCTTCAGCTTACTAGTAAATTTTGGGCTTGCCAGCCTTTTACAATCATGTGGAAATACGTGGAGAGATTAGATAGAAAGATGGTTGGACAGATCGATAAATCAATAAAAAGAGAGAGATCCTTTTCTGTTTCTTTAGAGAACCCCAATACACTACATTTTTTTTCTGCTTTGGTAAAATGGAAATTATAACTGTATCTAACTTCTAAGTTTATGATGATGATTAAGGAGCTTTGCATAGTGCTCAAAACATGTGCTTTATAAATGCTAATTTTTCTAATTATTGCTTAGTTTCTTTCTTAACATGGTCCCTTGGATCATGCCTCCCCTTCTAATAGGTTGCCATTCTCAATCATCTCACCTGGAAAAGTCCTCCAGGACTCAATCCAAATGCTACTTCTCATGTGAAGCCTCCCTAGTTGTTCCTCAAGCATGGTTATTTATATCTAGGGCACATGCTATAGTTTACCAGCTGTAATTTCTCTATTTAAATATAGTCTTCAAGAAGAGGCTGCAAATGTTTTAAAGCTCTCAAGGTCAGAGACTTTCATCTTTATATATCAGACACCAGGCTCAAATCCTGGAAATATTTGCTTCTCGATAAATATTCCCTGAATGACTATGAGGAGATACCTATACTCCCTGTATTAGGAATAGAGGCTCTCTGTCAATCCCATGTTTCTGTGCATGAGGCAGGCAGATTCGCTGATGAGATGTTCATTAATCAAGTGTCTGTCTAAGATGATGTCGATCACTGCAGTTTCAGTTTTGGGGAGGCAAATGGTTTATTGGTGGAAGTGAGACAGACCCACAATTAAGTGAGACTTAGTGTGAAACTTCCATTCAGAAGGCATGAGAAAATGACATCAAAATCTAAAGGGGAAAGTTATTTTTCCTGCCTGAATGAATCAGGGACAATGTTTCATAAGAAATAACATATAAGTATCATCTGGAAGAAAGGAAAGTTTGGAGAAAAATGTCATACAAGGTAGAGGGAACAGAGATTAAAATGATCAGCTGTTTGAGGAATAATAACAGTCTGCATTGGGGGCAGCCTACAGGAGGTGGATGGGGCAGTGGGAGATAAAGGAAAGAGAAGGTAAGGGAAACTAGAACTTCAGCCTAAGGACTTGAAACTTCATTCAGGGAACAATGAAATCTTGTTGCATTTTGTCAGTGCATGCGGAACGTTTAGGTAAATGCTCGATCTTTACTTACATTTTTAACAGGAACCTGATGGTGTTAAAAGTTGAGAAGGATGGGATTGGAATTGACAGTGGCAATGATGGGGGTAGGGGTGAGGAGCATTCAGAGTGGAGAGCTATTTTGTCACGCTGTGAACTGGGATGAAAAAGAAGCAAGAAAAGCAGATTTTGCCCAATGTTCCCAAAAGAAACTTTTTGAGCTCCCAAATAGTATTTAACACAGCACACTTAACTATGCAGGCACCAGCTCTAAGGACTTTATTTATTCATAAATAAACTCATTTATTCTTAGAAATGAGTATTTCATTGTCCTCTGTTTTACGGATGAAAAAACCGAGACAACAGAGAAGTTAGGTAACCTACCCAAGCACATGAATCCTAGAGCTGCTACGTGACACAACTCTGCACTCTGTCACCCAAAATAATCCGATATGTATTGGGCAGGTGGGGCATGCCTCTTTAAATACTGCTGCTTGAGACACCTGGGTGGCTTAGCAGTTGATTATCTGTCTTTGGCTCAGGGCCTGATCCTGGAGTTTGGGATAGAGTCCTGCTTGGGGCTCCCTGCAGGGAGCCTGCTTCTCCTTCTCCTATGTCTCTGCCTGTCTCTCCATCTCTCATGAATTTATAAATAAATCTTTAAATAAATAAATACATACATACATACATACATACTGCTGCTTTTTCATGTCTTCTGCCCATTTCTTGGTTAGATTATTTGTTCTTTGGGTGTTGAATTGCTAAGTTCTTTATAGATCTTGGATACTAGCCCTTTATCTGATAAGACATTTGCAAATATCTTCTCCCATTCTGTTGGTTGTTTTTTGGTTTTGTTGACTGTTTCCTTTTCTGTGCAAGTTTTTTATCTTGATGAAGTCCCAAATAATCCATTTATCCTTCTGTTTCCCTTGCCTTTGGAGACGTATCTAGCAAGAAGTTGCTGGGGCTGGGATCAGAGATTGCAGCCTGTGTTCTTCTCTAGGATTTTGATGGATTCCTGTATTACATTTGTGTCTTTCATCCATTTTGAGTCCGTCTTTGTGTATGTTGTAAGCAAATGGTCCAGTTTCATTCCTCTGCAGATGGCTGTCCAATTTTCCCAACATAATTTATTGAAGAGTCTTTTTTTCCAGTGGATATTCTTTCCTGCTTTGTTGAATATTAGTTGATCATAGAGTTGAGGGCTCATTTCTGGGTTGTCTGGTATGTTCCATTGATCCCTGTGTCTGTTTTTGTGCCAGTACCATACTGTTTTTGTTTTTTTAAGATTTTATTTATTCATGAGAGACACACACACACACAGAGAGAGAGAGAGAGAGAGGCAGAGACACAGGCAGAGAGAGAAGCAGGCTCCATGAGGGGAGCCCAATGTAGGACTTGATCCTGGTACTCCAGGATCATGCCCTGGGCCAAAGGAGCACTAAACCGCTGAGCCACCCTGGCATCCCAGTACCATACTGCCTTGATGGTCATAGTGTTGTGCCCAAGATTGCAAATCGGGGAAAACACCAAGGAGCCAACACCGATGCAAACACAGGAGGGTTTATTAGCAAGCTCGAGCTTGGGTCCAAGTATACCCGACACAGTGGAGCAGGGACTTGAACCCTGAGGTGGGTTACAGCTGGGTTTTTTATGGGCTGGTCTAGGGGATTTTCAGAAGGGGTGGAGGAATTTCTCAAGTTCTGTTTACATTCTGATATGGGGCTCAAGGGCATTGAGCTCTGTTCTCATTCTAATATGGGGCTTCCTACCACTGGTGTGGGCTTTGTTGTCTTTCTGATATGGGATTCCCTGCCAAGGACATTGAGGACATTCTGCAGTTTTTCCTGTAAAGTTCAGCTCTTATTCACAGGGGCCTAAGATGGCTGTACCTGTGCTAATGCTAAACTTTAGGTGGGATGGCCTTAATTTTTCTCGGCCTCCACAATAGCTTTGTAATACAGCTTGAAGTCCAGAATCTTGATGCCATCAGCTTTGGTTTTCTTTTTCAACATTCCTTTGGCTATTTGGAGTCTCTTCTGGTTCCACACATATCTTAGGATTATTTGTTCCAACTCTGTGAAAAAAGCTGATGGTATTTTTATAGCGATGGCATTGAGCATATAGATTGCTCTAGGTAGCATAGGCATTTTAACAAGATTTGTTCTTGCAATCTATGAGTATGGAACATTTTTCTAATTTTTTGTGTCTTCTACAATTTCTTTAATGAGTGTTCTATAGTTTTCTGAGTATAGATCCTTTGCTTCTTTGGTTAGGTTTATTTCTAGGTATCTTATGGGTTTTGGTGCAATTTTAAATAAGATTGACTTCTCAATCTCTCTTTCTTCAGTCTCATTATTAGTGTATAGAAATGCAATTGATTTCTGCGTATTGATTTTATATCCTGCCACGTTGCTGAATTCCTATATGAGTTCTTGCAATTTGGGGGTGGAGTCCTTTGGGTTTTCCACATAGAGTATCATGTCATCTGAAAAGAGTGAGAGTTTGACTTCTTTCTTGATTTGGATGCCTTTTATTTCTTTTTGTGGTTTGAATGCTGAGGCTAGGACTTCTAGTACTATGTTGAACAACTGTGGGGATAGTGGACATCTTTGCTGTGTTCCTGATCTTAGGGGAAAAGCTCTGTTTTTCCCCATTGAGTATGACATGGGCTGTGGGCTTCTCAGAGATGGCTTTTATAATATTGAGGTTGGGACACCTGGGTGGCTCCGCAGTTGAGAGTCTACCTTTGGCTCAGGGCATTTTCCTGGAGTTCCAGGATTGAGTCCCACATCAAACTCCCTGCATGGAGCCTACTTCTCCTTCTGCCTGTGTCTCTGCCTCTCTCTGTGTGTGTCTCATGAATAAATACATTTTTAAAAATCTTTTAAAAATCTTGAGGTATGTTCCCTCTACTCTTACACTGTGAGGAGGTGGTTTTTTTTTTTTTCATTTTTTTCAGATTTTATTTATTTATTCATGAGAGACATACACACAGAGGCAGAGACACAGGCAGAGGGAGAAGCAGGCTCCATGCAGGGGGAGCCCAATGCAGAACTCGATCCCAGGACTCCAGGATCATGCCCTGGGCCGAAGGCAGGCGCCAAACTGCTGAGCCACTCAAGGGTCCCCCTCACTGTGAAGAGTTTTGATCAAGAAAGGATGCTGTACTTTGTCGAATGCTTTTCCTGTATCTATTGAGGGGATCATAGGGTTCTTGTCCTTTCTTTTATTAATGAAATGTATCATTTCATTTATAGTTGTTGAACCACCTTTGTAACCCAGGAATAAATCCCACTTGGTCATGGTGAATAAACCTTTTAATGTACTGTTAGAACCTATTGGCTAGTATTTTGGTGAGAATTTTTGCATCTGTGTTCATCAGGGATATTGGTCTATAATCCTCCATTTTGATGGGGTCTTTGGTTTGGAGATCAAGGTAATGTTGGCCTCATAGAAAAAGTTTGGAAGTCTTCCTTCCATTCTTATTTCTTGAAACAAAACCTTGCCATTTGCAAGGAGGTGAATGGAACTAGAGGGTATTATGCTAAACAAATTAAGTCAATCAGAGAAAGACAATTATATGATCTCACTCATATGTGGAATTTAAGAACAAGACAGGGATCATAGGGGAAGAGAAGGAAAATTAAATCAAGATGAAACCTGAAAAGGAGACTAACCTTAGAGACTCTTAATCATAGGAAACAAACTGAGGGTTGCTGGAGGGGAGGGGTGGAGAGATGGGGTGACTGGGTGATGGGCATTAAGGAGGGCACGTGATGTAATGAGCACTGGGTGTTATATAAGACTGATGGATCACTGACCTCTACCTTTGAAACTAATAATACATTGTATGTTAATTAATTTAATGTAAATTTTAAAAAAGAAATACTGCTGCTTGAAAACAAGAAATGGGATGCCATTGTACTTCTGGGTTGAAAACAACTTTCCCCCTTCTCTAAATAGCACACTGAAGAAGTATCCTGGAAGCCAGAGACAAGTTAAACTCTGTATGAACAATTGTTCCACGAAGGGAAAAATGCCTGCCTGCAATTCTTTACAATCCTCCAGCAAGCCATCCTGAACAGGCAAATGACTCCATAGCGCAAAGGAGCCCAACCACTCCTTCCGCGCAACTCTCATTCTAGAATACAGAAGAGAATTCAATATGTCTTACTAGGTTATTACAAAAGAAACCTGCTGTTGCCTGGCTCATTATAGGGCAGCTGACAACAGATTTTAAACACAATAAAACAAAATAATGTATACCTTTACTTTTAGTGACAAGAAAACTTTCTCTTGCTTTATTCTTTCGTATTGAGCTGTGGGTCTGCTTACCATGGCTTGTTGTCTGATTTTGAGACCATAGTTGTTCATGCAGGCTTCTCTTGAACACAGAAAAAAACAAGTCCTAAATTTGAAACACTTGGAACAAGATATGGGTACTTTTGTGACAAAGGCAGTATTTATCTTATTTTTGTCTTCTTAATGAGACCGTCTCTAAGTTTTCTATTTTCACTAGTTCTTAGTGAGAGTGTTGCCTCTCAGCTCATGAATGAAGCAGAACTACAAGGAGAGCATTATAATGATGCTATTCTGCAGGCCTACTTTTCTTTCTTTGTTCACTCATTCACCATTTATTTCCTTAGGGCCTAATAGATGTCATTTGCTGCACTGTCATAGAGAGTGGGCATGATGGGATACACTCACATCAATGAAATGGTTCCTGCCTTGAAAAAGTTTAAGCCACTTAGACAGAAAATTCATATCCATGTAAGGCACAAAGGAAAGTATGATGGTGTCTCAGAAGATAAGTAACCTTTAAGGAGGCTATAGTCGTGGGGCATTCAGTAAGGGGAGATGGCCTATGCCTGCAGGTGAGCTAAATATTTAGCCAGGTTGGGGATGTATCACCCCATGGGAAGGCCTGAGATCTTTCTCTGAGGACTTGGCAGGTACGCAGTCCCTGTTTCCAAGACTTCACTTCCCATCATCCTTGTCAACATTGTCCTTGCCCCAGGCTCCCTTGCTAACACAGCCCAACAAGTTGTGACAAGTGCGTTCTGCTGAATAAGGACAAGGCTTAAATCAGATGCAAATTTCTTAATGCTTCCTTTCCACTTACTTACACTTGCCATTTATATGCAAATGTCAGTCTTCTCTGTCCCCTCCTAACACTTTGCCCCTCCAGCTTTGCCCTAAACTAGCTGCGGGGTTGACTGAGAATTCTATTTGTTAAATCTAGAACCATTCTTAACCATTTGTCCACACGGTAACTCGAAAACCAAATGTCTCAGATCATAATTCTTCAGGAAACTGCTCTCAATAAAAATGTGTATCAGAGTCCGGGTGATAATGTAATCATAAACTATGGGTGTTAGTCAAAGTGCTTACAGGTAAATTTCCTGGCTGTATTCCCACATCCATGAAACATGATCATTTTTCAAAACCTGATGCCTTTGGCAGAAACGTGCGCTTAGAGGATTACTAACAGGCTTGTTTAGCACGTACAAAACCCAATCAGGACATTTCACTAATATATGCATCTGCATTGATTTTTCTGTTTTTCTTCCATGTTTATTTCTGATGAAATCTGTCCTGTCTGCTCAGCGGATAGAAGCTGAGCTCTGCATTATTCGTAGCAGCTTAGGAGTGAAATAAATGCTTGTCTAATACTGTACGGCTCAATGCCCCTGTGTCATATCTATGCATGCCATAAAAGCAGTGATAAACATGATATATTTTTATGACTCTGAATGCTCTATGTGTCAATAAAATATTTTTTAAACTGGATGAAGGCTGCCGTGAACCTGCCTCCCTACTGAAGCACCGAATCCCAGTGTCCCGGATCTGATTCAGCCCGGATGGCAGAGTCATCAATCGTCTGTGATGAAATTAGGTGCCTACTGCTTGTGGCATATGCAATGTTTTAGTCCTAATGGTCTAAGAGTTTTTTTCCTTGATACACATTGAGAAACACTTCCCTTGCTTCTCGTGGGGGGAAATGGATCACAGCTATAATCGACCAGATGAGCTAAATGACCTTTCCTTATTTGAAATGCCCTGGGATTTTACAGGAGGAAAAGATCCATACAGGCAGGAGAAACTGCAGTGTAAACTTTTCAAAGGCACTTTAATAGGCTGCTTTTAAAAAAAAAAAAAAATTACATGTGGAGGAACCCCTCTACAAAATACTTACATTGACTGAAGACAAGATACCTTTCAAACTCTGGAGGCAGGGCATTGTTTATTCTGTGGGAAAGGACAAATACAAGATACCGTCATTGGTATGACTTACAGGCACACAGTGCTTTATATTTGCCTGAGTATGTTACCTTTAGTTCTTGCAATAACGTTTAGAAGAATTGGTTATGTCTTATTCCATTTTACAGTGCATTGAGCTTAAGACACCATGCATAGTAAATAAATAATAGCGTTGGGGCTAGAGGGTGTTAGAATTGGTTGGACGGGGATGGATCTTTCTGTTACCCCACCTTGTCTTTCCAATGCTTTATGAGGAGTAACACGGAGCCATTCTATAATGAAAGCATTTTGAGTGGGACCATGACTAAGAAAGCACTTTAGGGATCCCTGGGTGGCGCAGCGGTTTAGCGCCTGCCTTTGGCCCAGGGCGGGATCCTGGAGACCCGGGATCGAATCCCACGTCGGGCTCCTGGTGCATGGAGCCTGCTTCTCCCTCTGCCTGTGTCTCTGCCTCTCTCTGTCTGTGACTATCATAAATAAATAAAAATTTAAAAAATAAAAAAAAAAAGAAAGCACTTTAAAGGGTTCTGCAACCAGAGATAGCACCATACCTTTCCCTCTTCACAAATAAAGGTTGACAACAGACATCCAGTAGCATTTTTGAAATACCTGATGAAGAGGACATCTTCATCTCTAAACTCACAAGTTTCCAAAAAGGCTGAATAAGAACACTTTTTCTCTGCATCGATTTTAAAACATGTGTGTCTTACCTTTCCCTTAGTCAACTCTCCATATCTGGGTTTTGGTGGGGGATTTGATTTTGTTTAATTTTGTTGTTATCACTAGAGATAGGTAATGGCTGTAAAAGGAACCAATATTCATTTACTATTTATTATCACTGGTAAGCAATTTTAGGCACTTTACATCTATTAACAGCTTAGAGTGTCCGAACAACTTCCTAAAGTTGATCTGCTTGCCAAAGCATTCTCCAGTCATATTTTGGAGGGAAAGGAAAACTTCTAGTTCCCAGAGATAGTCCTCATTAGCATAGGGCTCTACACTGCAAACCTCCCCAGAATTGCTGGTATTTACATACTGATTTGACATGCATTAGAATCTCAAGGATGGGCACTCTAAAATGTGAGCCCATTGAGCACATGAACTGGAATCAAATGCATAATGCTAACATTGCTTTTCCGTTCAATCGCATAGCGTTTTGGTTAAAAGTTAAGTTGACACAAATCTGCCAATCCCCATTTTTTATGATAGCCAAATGTCAAGTGCATCGCAAGCGAATATTGGCGTATGACAAATCAATAAAAAATCAATGTTAATAAGGCCTTCACGGAGGTCCAGATTACACAGTTAGATGAAAAAAGATGAAATTTTCTAAGAAATGAGATCAGGGTAGGCTTTAGTTTCTGGCTTTCTCTGCTTCCTGCTGGATGATACCCTGCTTTTATTCTAGGGTGTGGGTGTGATAATACCCTTTTGAAAGGAAGGCAGCTAAGCCATCATAGCATCCATTGCACAATTGTGCCCAAACTTCTCCTTATTGTCATTTACTTCTTTATTGACAATGCATTCCAAGTATAAAGGAATCAAATGACTTGACTCGGACCTCAAAGAGAGTCTCAAAGTATGACAGATCAGCAATAAGATCATGGCCTGATAATGACAGAATTTAGATCTTTTTAATTTTTGGTCCCTCATCTTTCACAGTGGCTGGAGTTTTGACACCCCTCACCTGAGTGATTATGGGATGAGTGTCCAAAATGTCCCCCAAATAACAGAAACACCATTAAATTGAAGACTAGTTTTAGGGCATGGCATGTTCTGGAGAATGCCTAACTACAGACATGATCAAATTATTTGATTTTTCTGAAATTAGGTCCTCAGACAATGAAAATAAAACATTTAGTACAGTGTTTAGGGTATATATGTATATACACACACACACACACATATATATATATATTTAGAATATGTTAAGCATTCAGGATATGATAGTAATTATTCTTAATTTGCTTTTTTTTTTTTTTAAATCATCACCACCATTGAATATTGGCAAGATTGCAAATGTTTTTGTCAGAGATCAGGATTCATATACCAGCTCTGCAATTACTGTGAGTGAGCACAAAAAACTCACTTATCTTCCTGGGATTTCTGTGCTTTTATCTAAAAATGAAAGATAACAATATATCATTTAGGAGCAATACTAAGACCAAGTACAATATGGATCACATAAAACTATTCAATAAAAATGGAAGTTACAATAATACCTATTATATAACAATGTATACTTATAAATATATAATCTGTAAGTATAAATTACATAGCATATGCATAATATGTTCTAGGATGTATAAATGAAGTGTATATATTATAAATATATTACTTATCATTATTCATTTTTACAAATGGACACATTACACCATGTATTTTGCCAACAAACTATTTGCGATCTTATTTTTAGACTGTGGAGCAATTAGCAAAGTGATCATAGTAACAAATCTTTACCAAAAAGAGATGCAACGACCAGAGAAGATTTCAAAACCCAGGAATTAATAAACATCGACATCCAAATGAAAAAGAAAGGGGAAATAAAAGGACTTCTGAGGAGTTGACCTATGGTCTTCCCTCTTTACCTACATTCTCTTCTCCATTTTGTCTTCTTTCCAGTTTGAAAACCAATGCTAACAGTTCTCTATTCAGTTATTGATAAGAGGATAGTAACATAATATTTTTCTTTTTTTTCTCAGCTGAACCCCCCCCCCTTCCATGGAGATCATTGAGCACATAGAGAAGGGACAGTATTCTTAACTGTTAACACTTGCATTTCTATAGTTATTTATTGTTTTCAAAATCAACATTCATTTATTTAGCAAGAGCCACACCAGGTTGGCCACTGTCTTCCACCCTTCTGGTTTGTACTAACTGTTAATAATAATGATGCTCTGAGCTTTAGTCAGGAATCTTTTGTTTCCCAATGTTCCTTATTAGTAGTCTAGCTGATGTTAAACTCAGTGAACACGAGACCATTTTGGATTAGGCATATTTAACAGCAAAAACACAGTAACTGGTTGGCTTTCACTTCATCCTAATGCTTTAGTAATAGTAATAATAATAATAATAATAATAATAATAATAATAGATAACACACACTGAGCATTTCTTCTATGAAAGACTTTAATGGATTGGGTATTTTATAGATGAAGAAACTGAAGTCCAGAAAGACTAGCAAGCTACTGAGAAGCACTTAGCTGGTAGAGAATCAGAAGTTGGACTTGAACTCAGGCCATTGGATCTGAGAGTCTAAGCTAATCATTTTCATATGGTAAAATGCATGGTATCATGTTGCTCACAGATCCTCTTTCCCCAAAACGTAGAGACAAGATTAGGTAGATTGCATAAAAATATAGAGCAAATGCTCGGGAGAGCTAGGACTTAAATTCAATAATCCCTAATCTTGACATTCAGGATTCTTGATTTGGAGATGAGGACTAGAATTAGTGAGACATGAGATTTTACATAATTCCAATTTTCTATTAGCAACGTAAGTACAGACTTCAACGACTTCTCACCACTGCGATTTCTCACTGCTGTTTGCCTTGCAAGCACATGGAATTGGCAATTAGCAGTTTACAAGTCCTGATGTTTTACTCTCACTGTCATCTGAGCTTTTTCTCAGCTTAGTACTGTAAAAATCTGCCAAGCCTATCACAAGCTTTGAGAGATGAGCACAGTACTTGGGGAAAGAGCTGATGTGAGGATCGGATCTGATCTCTACGCATGTCAGCCTGTCTCCAATCTGTTGCGGTGACTGGCCTGGGTTCACAAGTTTAAGTTTGTTTGTGTGACTTGTCAAAGCACACTGGCCATTTTAATAGGCCATCTTGTCTGCACAAGGAGATGTTGAAGACTGCATGGCTAATGCATGGCTAATTCAGGGACTGGATAGTGAAGAATCCGGCCTTGCTCAAAGATAGAGATCTGTCCATTGTCCTCAGCTTCCAGGAGGTAATGAATGTCACATTGGAGAGGCTGCATTTGTTTAAGGCAGAGGCTTTCACAGGATCTTAGGCTGCAGCCAGCTATGCCTGTTGGTCTCAGGGTGGGAGCTGCCCACAACAAAAAGTGCAATCTTGTGATTTAGGTCACACCGTATCAGTTGACCTTGAGAATGAGTTCAACCATGCAGGCAATTAATCAGTCAATCATGTCTTCATAATGAAGCTCCAATAAAAACTCTCGACATTAAAGGCTCGAGTGAGATTCCTTGGCTGGCAATATACTCTGAGTACTGCCACACATCAATGCGGGGAGGATAATACCTCCCAAACCTTTGTGTCTGGAACCCTCCCAGACTCTGCCTTATGCATGCCTTCCTTTTTGGTTGATTTTAATATATATTCTTTCCCTGTGAAAAACCATAACTTGGTGTATAATAGTCTTTAGTGTGTTCGGTGAATCCTTCTAGTACATTCTAAAAACTAAAGGTCCTTTGGGGAACTCTTTGAACTTGAAGTTAATGTCAGAAGTGAGGGCAGCCTTGGTAAACTGTGACCTCAAATTTTGCAGTTTACCTAATTGTGGGTAGAAACATAGCATCTTCATGGGACAGAGGAGGGCAGAGAGAGAGAGAGAGAGAGAGAGAGAGAGAGAGAGAATCTGGCTTTGAAGGTTGATTATGTCCAGATCTTGAGTCTGTTCCATGCTGGTTATGTCCCCCTGGACGATGTACTTCAACTCCATAATTTTCCATCTACTAATATGGGAGTTAATATAACACACCTGGCAGGATTGCTATCAGGATCAAAAGAGGCTATTTACAGGATGTTCTCAGCATGTCTGCCCCATGGTAGGTGCTTCATAAACATTAGTTTATTGTTCAAAATTCAGGACAGGCTCTGGGGAAGTAATCTGAGGGAAACATCTATTCTTCACCACCAAATATAGTCATTTTAGGCAGGAGCTCTGAAGAACTGTAGGAGCCTTAGGGGCAGTGGGAGGCTGTGTGGTTACAGTAGGGAGTAGGTGAATGTGAAGCTCCTTCTCCTCCATTCCTCCCCTCAGAGAAAGAGTTCAGCTGAGCATTTGGAGAACTACTGCAGGAAAGCTGAAGACTGACAACCTGCTCATTATAGTGACCTCATTGGGGAATCACAAACTACTGAGTGTAGACGGCATACAATTCAAACATTCATTTCTTCAGAAGATATTTATTAAGGATTTTTTTTTTAATGTGCCAGGTACTATTCCAGGGGCTAGGGTATTATCACTTAACAGACAAATAAAGAAGTATATAGCATAAATGTCTGGTAATAATAACTGGTACTGGGCATCTGGGTGGCTCAGTCAATGAAGTGTCTGCCTTTGGCTCAGGTCAGGATCCCAGGTTCCTGGGATTGAGCCCCACATCTCAGGACTCTGCTCAGCGAGGAGCCTGCTTCTCCCTCTCTCTCTCCATCTCCTCCCTGCTCACGCTCTCTCTCTCTCAAATAAATAAATAAAATCTTAAAAAAAAAAAAAAACCCAAGGTGGTCAGGAAAGGCATTTCTGGAGAGATGATATTTGATCAAAAAGTCTCGCTTTGGGGGACAAGTTTTGTCAATATCTGGGAAGTGTGTTCAAGGTAGGGAAGAATCTAAGGAGGGACATGCCTGAGGATATCAGAAGAGCAGCAAAAGATCAGATGGATATAGTATTTAATTTGACTAAAATTTCCTAGTCAATTTACATATTTTGATTTAATTTAATCCTATTCCAATGTGTTATGTTTAAATTGGACAAAACATTCCTATGGACCTCTGAAGGAATAAATAACTGAGAAGTAAAATTAAAAGGACATTGTAGTGAGACTTCCCCAATGAGCTATTATTAAAAAGCATTATAAAATGACAGTGAGCAGAATATATAGTGAAGAACCAAGAATCAACAGCCAGATCTGTGTAATGGCAACAGCCTGGGAATACTTCCTGAGATATATCCACTAATATCTAATGTCATTGTAGAACCATTGGAAACCATTACTGAAGGGATAGATTATTCATTTAATTATATTGGGAAATTTTACTAACTGGAAAAAAATGAGTTAGGGCCCTCCACACAGCAGGTACCAGGGTATTTTTTTAGTTGAATTATTTAAACATAAGATTGCAACCCATAAAAATGAAAACAAATCATGAATTAGTACTTAGACAATATTGGTGTAAGAAAATGACTAGTAGTAACTTTAGCTAAAATATAAATTAAAAAATACATTAAAATACAATAAATCCCTCTCCGAAATGATCTATAATGAATTTTTTTTAATAAATGAGGAAAAATAGTAGAAGGGAAATGGCTACCCTGAACATTTTTCTGATGTCTTCAGCATTTGCCCTGCATTTTTCAACTTATCGTTTGTCCTAAGCATGAGCTCATTGGCATTATCTGAAATTTGCTTTTTTACCTAATGATTAGAGGCGTCAGTCACCACAGTTCTTACACTTAACATTAGATGTAATCAATCGTGTCCAAATAGTATCTTAAAAATTGTGCTTCCCCGGGTAAGAAACAGAAGAATTTAAAGAAGCTTTAGAAAAGAATCGTATTGCACAGACACCTGTACAAATTCCTCAGGAATTGTATGCCCCTGTCCGTCATAATATTTCTGGAGACCATAATAGAATCCCCATCCACGGAAGGAGACATTTGAGAACATTTGGATCCCACTTTGAAACTAGGATGTTTTATTTTCCCCTCCATTTCACTCGCAATCGGAAACATATGGAATGTTTTATTTGCAGGCTACAAAAACAAATCAAACAGGCAACCCTGTGCTGGAAAAAATTCATTCTTCCTGTGGCTCAGAGGCCTAACTCTGTGTCCACACTTCCATACCGATCACTTTCTCTCCACAGTCATCAAGGTTAATGGCCACTTCCGTGCCCTCTGTTATTGCTTCCACTCTGGGGGGTGGGGGGTGTTATCAGGGCTGGCCTCACTTTCCCTCCTGAGGTTCATTATATCATCATCGTCTTCTGTTTCTCAGAACTGTGTTGTTTTTGCCTGATTATTGCCAGTTGCTCTGTCAGGATCACTGCTCGTGTGGTAGTTTTGCTAATACACCCCCTTGTCTCTTGGTTGTCTATGCAAAGGTCTTAGTCAAGGGCACCTCATTCCCACAGGATTTTGCCTCTAAACCTAGAAGCAGGCAAACAAGGATGTGTCCATAGCCAATCCCCAGGCATCTTCCCTTTCTCCTCCACAAGGAAGGAGGTGCTGAAAGGGACATTAACTGCGTTGCTTCATCTACTAGTAGTTATATCTTTCTCTGTTAGAACGATATTTTCTGCTGCAGGGAATTATGATTGAATGGGGTAGGAAGACAGTGGCTGTTTTTAGGATTAGACACAGAATTGGTTGTATGAGTTTCTGCCAGTGGGTTGGATCTAATTACTGATTTTTGACATGTTTTACAGCTTGAAATCTCTTTTATAGCTGCATGTCTTAGCTGTTCAATAATATCTGAATTTCTCAAACCTTGCTAATAATAACCTTGTCTCCCCCCCACCCCCACCCCTTCTTCTGAGGATCAATTCTTCTTTAGGCTTCCTTTCCACCTGAAGGATGTTAAAGAACTCCTATTAAAGATCCTCTAAGTGCCTTCTCCAACTTCAAGAATATTCACTTCTAAGAATATTATCGTAACCACAAAACATGTTCTTTGAAGGTAGAAAGTGATGATTCGGAAACACATAAAGGTGAGTGAAGAAGATGTTTGTGAGAGAAATGAATTACAGCAGGAGGCAGCAGCAGTTTGAGTGAGTAGGAAACTCCATCTTGCTCCAGACACATTGGATGTGCTGATGGAAACACTGTTTAATGAAATAATACTTTGGCGGGGGGCAAAACGTATATCATTGACCTGATGGAAGCAAGAATCTACAGATGCATGTTTTTTTAGATCACAGAAAGAAAACTGGATTACTTGCAAAATATTAAGAAGTAGAAGTATTCACATGCAGGCATGGGTATAAAGTTGCATTATACGGGACACCTGGGGGCTCAGTGGTTGAGCATCTGCCTTTGGCTCAGATCATGATCCCTGGGTCCTAGGATTGAGTCCTGCATCAGGCTCCCCACAGGGAGCCTGCTTTTCCCTCTGCCTGTGTCTGCCTCTCTCTATGTGTCTCTCATGAGTAAATAAATAAGATCTTAAAAAAAATTACATTATACAATTACACATTAGGGGCCCTGAGGGTTTAAAGAAGGCTATCTCTATGACACCAAGATTTTATTCCTTTGGGCACTTCCAGTTTTATGATCAAACCCATTCAGGCAGGTATCACTGTTGAGAAATATTTGGATGGCATATATTTTAGAGCCCTTAGGAGCCCATTCTCATCCACCAGATCACTGGTCTTTCTCCTGCCATATTCTGGCCTTATATGGTACTTATGGAGAATGCTGACTGATTTTTTTTTTTCCAAGCACAAAAAAGTTTTAATTTTTCCAAACAGAATTTTCAAATGGCAAATGAACAGAAATTCAAAAGTTGCAAATTTGCAGCTGCAGTCTGTGCGGAAAGGAATACGGTACCCATCAAATCTGCAAAATATACCAGAATGTAGAAAAATCAATTGATTGGCAGCTGTGGATATTTACATCTTCCTTTAATTGCTAAAAATCAGCAAGCTGGGAGACTTTACTAGAGTTGGGAGGGATTCAAGCCTGCTCCTTTGGTAGGAGACTGAGAGAGTTGAAATGTGTATGATACCTTTTGAAAAAGAAAAAGAAACTTAGGTAGATAATGGGGAAGTTACAACCACGGAGTGCTAGGAGAGTTCAGCATTGTGGCCTCAGGGAAATTAAAAGAGGAGCAAATTCAAGGAGGCCTGGAATTATCATTGTCAAATGTAGGAAAGTTAAATATCATAGACTGTCACAGGCTAGTATGTTTGAAAAATAGCAGTGTGGGAAAAAAAAATTCTGCATTTATATAATTGAAAATAGAGTTTTAAGACAAGGGAAGTTATACTGCTGGAAACTTACCCAAACAAAATAGACTTGATATGCTCACTAAGTAGGATGTTAATTTATCAACAAAGTAGGCCATGCTAGGTAATTAAATATTGTGAGCCACTTTTCACTTTTTCTTCCTGAGATGTCCAGTTATTTACTTTACTTTTCTTATAGAATATTCCAAAATAACTAGCAACAGAGACACCTTAGAAATGTAATTATGGGACCGATGATACGATTTCCGTGATTCACTTTGTGCGTGTACATGTCGGGGAGGTGTGTTTTGGGTGTTGGGAGGGAGAGAATTCATTTATGTATTCACCCAATAAACATTGTGTAGACAATTAATCTGAACCAGACCCTGTGCTAAGGACAGGAAGAGGAAAAAGACTCAGCTTGAACTCCCCTGATATGCATAATAATGTTAGGATGCAGTATCAGTCAGGGTCCTCTACAGAAACAGAAATTTCTCTTGGTACCATAGTTCATCATTTCTGGAATGCACATATGTACCCCTTGATCATTCCTGAAATATCAAAGTATCTTAAAACAGATAATATGCTATAATGTAATTAGAGGCTTTCAAAATCCAGGGAGATGAAGGTCATGGAAAATCGCTTCTAATTTTAACAAAATAAGAATCATTGGAGCCACAGGGAACTGCTGCTATTTATTTGCAGCCACCCGTCTCTTAACTGAAGTCAAGGCCAACCTCATGTTTGGCATCGCCCACAGATCCACCTGCAGAGGGGGAAACGATTTCTTCCTTTTGATCTTTAACAGTTCCAGGGATTCCTCTCTTTTGTGGAATTTAAATAGAACTCTGTTGGCAAGAGAATCTGCTATATAATTTTGAGGCTTTTAGCCCCCATCATGCAGGCAGTACCATAAAGGGCAACGACGGTGCTAGGAATGAGCTGAGAATATCTGGCATGTCAAATAATAAGAAAAGCACTTAAGCCCAGTGCAAGGGTAACATTGGGATCAGAAACTGCAAGGCACGGAGAGCAAACTGATATTTGCACATTTGCTGATTTGCAAGTGACTTTTCTCTGCAATAGCCTCTGAAGTAGGTAGGATGGCAACGTTATATTAATGAGGAAGCTGAAGTTATAAAATGCGGATTTTTCCAAGATTACATCTATGCCAAGTATTATCATCAAGATTTGAACCCAGGTTTTAAAATGTAAAAACTCGGGCTCTTTTGACTATGCCATGCTCCTTCTTACTGGGAAGCCAGGGAACTCACGTTGCCACTGCTCAGAAAGAAACAAACAGGTAGGGACTGGAGTCACTTTGCTACATCCCAAGTCACCAAACCAAGACTTACTGGCTAACTGCCTAACTTCATTCCACTTTCAGCCTCCCCCAGGAATAGAATCTTAAACCAGTCAATTTGGAATTACTTGGTCAGCACTAATGAGGTCATCTTGCTTGATAGACTCCCACCTGGCCTTAAAAGGAAGGTGACCTTGCCACAACCAATCCGCTTTTCTGTCCATAGAACTAGTCCTCTCTCCTGCCTGTGAAAGTTTTTTGTTTTGTGCTATTTCGCCCAGTCCTTTCTATCTACTGCATGGGACACTGGCCAATTCGCAAATCACTGAATAGAGGCCGTGAGATTTTCAAAACATACTCATTTAATTTTTGTTTCTTAATACCATGATATTCAATACACAGAGTGAAGTCTACTAAAGGAATGATTACAAAGGGAACTTGTAGAATTATTATTATTTGTTCCATATTGCCTTAGAATAGGAAAGATTTTAGTGATCCCAAAATACCTCTGCATACTTCTGAGGTCGGGTGCATGCTTTTTAAATGAATCATTTTTTTAGTTTTTATAAACGTTGTTTTTTATTTATTATGTTTTTATTTATTTTTATGATTATTTATTTACTAGACAGAGCTTGTGCAAACGAGCACAAGCAGGGGAGGAAGAGGGAGATCAGACTCCCTGCAGGAGAGAGCCCGAAGTGGGGCTCCATCCCAGGACACCGGCATCCTGACCTGAGTGAAGGCAAACACAACTGAATGAGCCACCTGGATGCCCCTAAGCTTTGTCTTTTAAACAATTTATGCATTTCTTGTCCTTTGCTATTTTTATGACATCTAAATTCTGAATTTAAAATATTTTGCTATTCCAAATACTCACATATTCTTAAATCAAGTAAGCTTTTTATCGTGGCACATATATTTTTCTATTGTGATTGCCGGACCACTTTTTCTTTAATTCTTATTTTGTATTGATGTGATATTTAGTATCTAAATTACTCTCCTTAGTCTTGTTTTTCAATTTGTCTTATGTGTATACACTAGTTTTATCATTTAGGTTAAGTTTAGAGAATTGTAGCATCCTACCTGTAAAAAGCATTATTGAATTTTTGGCACAATTTTTTTTAATCTTTTTTTTAAATTTTTATTTATTTATGATAGTCACAGAGAGAGAGAGAGAGGCAGAGACACAGGCAGAGGGAGAAGCAGGCTCCATGCACCGGGAGCCTGATGTGGGATTCGATCCCGGGTCTCCAGGATCGCGCCCTGGGCCAAAGGCAGGCGCCAAACCGCTGCGCCACCCAGGGATCCCTTTTTTTAATCTTAATTACATTAGTCTCTCGATTGTAATAATTCTTTCAGAGGTTCTTGGTGTTTTTGCGTGTGTATTAAAGTTTTTGCTATATTTCTTAGTAATGTTCTGTAGGTTTTCTAAACTTCCTTTTAACTGTATTCCTAAGTATTTTGTAATATGGTTAGTATTGGCAGTTGGATTCGTTTTCCATCGATTAAAAAAAAAAAATGTCTATTGCTATTTGCCCAAACATGCCAACAAATTTCATTAGTTTTTAAATCTAATTATTGAATTATATAATCTAAGATTGGTTATAATTGTTCTCTGCTTTTGAATGTTATTACTACATGTCCTCCTTTTCTATTCCTCTTCCTTCTTTTCTTCTATCTAATTTTCTCTCTTCTCTTTCCTCTCCTGTCTCCCCTCCTCACCATCCTCCTAGTCTTCCCCTCTTCTTCCTTCTTCTTCTATGACAATTACTAGAACTTCCAGAGCATTGACAGTAATGATAAACAGTGATACAAGTGATAGAAGCCTTGCTTCTGACTCTATTGAGAATAGCTGGTGCTCCATTCACCATTTCTTTTACTGCCCTCAACTCTTGTGCCGGGAATGTTCTTCTCACAAACAAATACATAGCAACATTCTTCAACTCCTTTTGGGTCTTCATTAAAAACTTAGCCTCCATTACAGGATACATTCCATGAAGGACAAGGACTGTCTACCTAGACTCTTCCTTGTACACTCACATCCAAGGTGGAGCTTAGAAAATACCTACTGAATCAAAATTGTTGAGTTATTGAGAATAGTGTTGGTGACTTGGTTATGCATTATTACGCTGAAGAATTTCATTGTATCTCCTCTTTGCTAAAAGTTTGCCCTGGCTTGGATACTGAGTTTTGCTAAACATTTTAGGATCTTCTTGAAACAATTCTATTTATTTATTTATTTATTTATTTATTTATTTATTTATTTATTTATTTTTACTTTGGAATCTATTGGTGTAAGATTTATATGATTAGATTTTCTAATGTTAAGCAACCTTCACATTCTTGTAATAAATATGACTTGGGAAATATCAGAAAGGGAGACAGAACGTAAAGACTGCTAACTCTGGGAAACGAACTAGGGGTGGTAGAAGGGGAGGAGGGCGGGGGGTGGGAGTGAATGGGTGACGGGCACTGGGGGTTATTCTGTATGTTAGTAAATTGAACACCAATAAAAAATAAATTAAAAAAATAAATATTTCTTGCAGTGTATTATTTTTAATATGCTGAATGTGATGTTATTTATTTATTTATTCATTTATTTATTTATTATTTTTACTAGTCTTTTATTTAGATTTCACATCTAAACTCAAAAGTGAGAGATTTATGTAGCTTTATTTTTGTGACTTATTTATTACATATAGGTATCAGATGTATGTGAGGTTTGAAAGCAGAAACGGGATGCTTTCCAAATTGTGTAGTCTTCAGGTTGTATTGAGTTTTATCACCATATTTTATCTACATTCTGTTTAACTAGTTTTATTACCACTGGTTATTTTACACCAACACTTGCATAGTAGCTGTTCTTCATCTCTTATTAATGGAAAGTTAATAAAATCCAAAGCCTGTTCTAGCTCTATTTGCCAGAATGCTACATAGATGGCCTACTTTCTGTCACCTTCCTTATTTGAAATAATTTACTCACCCTCACATTAGAATGATTTTACTGGTCACTTTGTATTTCACAACACTCTATGCCAGTGTCTTCTATCGTGTAGGATGGAAAGGAAATTTGAAGCTGGACCATGATTTTATCTGCATGAAAGCAGTTCTTTTTGCCTAAATGTGTTTTGAATTCTTTTATCTTTGAAAATTTATCTCGAGAAATTTTAGTTTTCCTAGTAAACGCCAAACTTCTATTTTCTTTTCTTCACAGAATTATGATTGCTAAATTGTCATTACTTAGTTCAGTTTCCTTCTATTTTCCATACGGTCTCTGTTTTGCTTGTTCTGCTGTGTTTCTGTGGGAGTGCTGCTTGGTCACGTTTCCACAGGCTACCTCCAGGGAGATCAATCTTGTATTGGAGTAAAGGTTACAGATCTGTCCTCCATGCTTCCTTCAGACATCAAGCTTCAACCACCTTGACCTCAGAAGAAATTTGTCAATGTGTGTGATGTATGAAGTGCACTTTTTTAGTGTGGGGGGATTTTCCTATTTCTCTAAGTTCTGCATCTTAACAACAATTAGAAAATAATAGGCTTTAGAATTTTTAGTTATCATTTTAGTTTTACTCAGAATTCCTGGGTCAAATGTTTCAAATGTTTCAATATCTAGAATAATGCCTGGTATATAAGAAATGCTCAAATCCAGAAGGAAATGAGAATGGATTTATGGCATTCTTTATTCAAATGGTATCTTTCAGAGCACAGTCTTGAAACCCGGAGATGTCCAGATATTACATGCATGGAGTATGGAAAGACTCACAAGAGATATCAATCTCTTTTAGATGATGCACATTCTTGCAAAGGAAGGGGAGGGGGGTGCAGAGACACACTCATCATTCCATCAAGCAAAAACAGTATCCATCGTAACTCTGTTGCAGCATAAACTTTACTGTGTCACTCCTTTACTCAGGACCTCCACTAGTTTCCTGTTTTACTAAGATGAAAATACATGGATGATTTATTTTCCCCTCGCTTCTTGGAACTGTCTTCTATCTCTCCATTGTGTGATCTGCTTTGTTTTCACTAGCTCTCTTGTTAGGCTAGCACGCTTGTCTCCCTGCCATCCCTGTTCCACGGCATTCCCTCTTCTTGGAATGTTCTCTTCCAAAATATACATATGACTAGATTCCTAACGTCTTGTGGTCTCAGTTCGAAACTCACCCTCTTAGTAAAGCTACCTTACCTACAATTTTAATCTCCCATTAACATTTCATGTTCTCATCCCCTGGTTTACTTATTTTTCTTATCACTACATAAAATGCTTTGCATTTCACTCATGTATCTTGTTTATTGTTGGTCTTTTCCATTACAATATAAACTTTGTAAGGAAAGGACTTTTAGTCTGTTCTGTTTACTACCACAACCTCAGTTCCCAGGTAGGGCTTGGCACATAGTAGGGACTCAATACATATTTATAGACTAAATAAATAATAAGATTTGATAATGAAATTGGCAATAATATAAATGATTACCTAGGGAACACAATTTACAATATCCAGACTACTACTGGAATTTCCATCTGGACTACCATTGCCGTGGAGGCCTAGTACCAGGGAATAGGGAGATGTGCCAATTTTAGATTGGGCTCTCTCTTGGATGCTGTTGTGCTCTACAGCAATGGATGATAAGGATTTATGAAGATCATAATGCTAATGGTACAGCTCTGATGCTACAGGGTAAGAAGGACTATTATTCTTTTGCAAAGCTATTCCCAGCCAGTACTTGTATTTACTTACTGATGTTTATATTTTATAGCAATACTCCTAGAGTTGACTTCCAAACAGCATCTCTGCTCACGTCCAATTCTGATTGACTGTTAAGTATTTTGAATGCCATGTCTGCTAAGAGATTAATAAATTTTCACCTTCATTATTGGAATTCTTTCAAAAAAATAATTGTTGTTGTAGGTCTAAAATGTTTTAGGCCCTTGCATATTTTTTTTCCTCACTGAAGTAATTTTTTAAAAAAATATTGATTTGCGATAAATCAGTTTCTTAGAAATTCAACAATAAAGTTTGACTAGAACATTCTCTAAACTCTCATGGATTTCTTTGTTAATTTTACATGTGTGCTTTCTTCTGCCTAGAATGGTCTTGCCTATATCTTGCATCACAGTTTTTCTTTATACTTACTTCTCAGAATAAATGTTACGTTTACAGAGAGACCATCCTTGTTCACAGAATCTAAAGTAGCTCATTCCGAGATTCTCTGTCACTTGATTCTTTTTATTCTCTAAAGCCCATGTCATTATTTGAAGTTACTTAGTTTTGTATGTATTTGGGTATATGTGTACTTAATTGTCTGCTCCTTCCCTAGAGTATAAGCTTCATGATGGCAAGAATTTGCCCTTTTTGTCAGTACTATATCCTCAGCACAGAGAAGAGTACCTAAGGTACATATTAGACACTCAATAAGTATTTTGTTAATCGAATGAATGAATGTTGATCTCTTAAAATAGTTGATAGCTAGGTTCTCCGATATTAGCACCAGATCATGGAGCAGGTACACAGACACAAATAAATAAAGAACAAATACATAAAAGAACAATAAATAAAGAATAAATAAATAAAAGAATATCTCTTAGGACACAAACTAAAATTAAAGGCCACCCGGTTGCCTTGTGTGTTATTTTATCGTATATAGCATCTGGAAGCTGCTCTTACCAGTTCTATTTTCATGCTGTCAACAAGCTGCTGCCACATCCATTGGAAGTGATGCATTTATGCACCAAGGCGAGTTACTTTTGATTTTTTTTTCTCTTGTAAAGCACTCAAAAATACAATTCTAAAAGATAAAATGTCTGGGGGAGGATAGGTGGGAGAATTATGTGATTCAAACCAGGAACTTACATAAGAATTGAATCTGGTTTTAACATAAAGTGGTAGTTGGATTTTGGAAAACTGAAATAATGATATTCGGCTGAACTGTGGGTATACCCTT
The DNA here is from genome assembly GCF_011100685.1 of Canis lupus familiaris. Lineage (NCBI taxonomy): Eukaryota > Metazoa > Chordata > Mammalia > Carnivora > Canidae > Canis > Canis lupus. Next base: position 58,961,526 of record NC_049229.1, on the reverse strand, counting down.
GATAGTGTTATATGGTTTGATTTGAATAGAAAAAGACATTAACTAAATTCTTATTTACAGTAACAGTGGTCTCCAAATGAACCGACAGTTTTTATGGTTAGAAGTATATTATATATATTCAGTATCTGTATGACAAGAATGGGTCTGCATCATTCATTCATTCAATAAATAGGTTTTAAGCATAAAATACATGCCAGAAATCATTTTAGGTATTGGGGAATTCAACATACACAGAAAATGGTCTCTGCTCTCTGCCCTCCGGCGTTCAATACTTACTGTATAAGTCAATTTGCCCAGCAGTTGGAGTGATATACAGCTAAAGTGTTACAAGAGCTACTGTGAAAAGTTAAAACATCATGAACTACATGACTAACCATGTGAGTAGCACCCAGTAGACATACATGTAAAGATCATCAGAGCTCAACTATGTGGAAGCATGTGGGAGTGAGGGGTTTTGTTAGTGGTGGGTGTGTGGATTGGATTATAATATAGTTAGAGAAAGGAAGAATATCACACAACTAATAAAACCATCATGTGTCCAGTGTTATCTATATATTTATGATAAGAGCTTCAGACATCCAGAGGAAGAAAATCAGTAAGTCTTCTCCAATTGTTGAACCTTATACAATTTTAAACAGGCTTTGAGGGATTAAGAAGAATTAGAAAAATAGACAAAATGAGAAGGGAGCTGTGTCATTGTACCAGCTGATCAAAACTTGGTGGGGGGTGAATCAATTTATCCTTAAAGCCTCCTGTAATCTGGAAATTCAATGATTCTCTTTTGGGTCACAAAGAAAAGGGGTAGATAAATCAAGAAAGATCATGAATGTTTTTCTAAGTTCTCAATCTGCAGTCCTTAACTCTGCAGCATCAACACCTTGTGGGGTTTGTTAGAAATATAAATTCTCAGACCCTCACCCAGCAGCACTAATTCAGATGCTCTGTGTAAGGACCAGCAATTTATGTTTTAACAGGTCCTCCTAGTGATTCTGAGGCATGTTTGAGCCTGAGAACTACTATTATTGGCATGAGTATGTAAAGGATTTAAAAAAAAAACCCTGAATGTAAGAAGCAAAATTAAGTCCACTATGACTGATATTTGAGGTTGCTGCAAGTCATTTTGTCAAATGAACCCCGGATGAGGTTTTTGCAGACTCTGTGTTCAGAGAAACCAAGGTGATCAGTCCACCTGAGCAGCTTATACTAACTCTTTCTTGATCCATGTATGTGTTCTGTAGGTCCCATGGCCATGTGGTTATGCTGTTGCTTCCCTCTGGATGCCCCCTCTCTCTCTGTCTCCATTTCTAAGGTCTACTCATTCTTTTAGGGCCCCCATAAAGTATTGAAAAACTTCCTTTTTTTCCTGCAAACTTTTCATTTCAGTAATGTCTGCATTACTCATTGGCTAGTTTTTATTTAATTTGTTGTTTAAAAATTTTATTGAAGAATATTATACATAAAAAACAGTATCAAAAAAAACAGTATCTTATGTGTGTAGCTTGAGGGATTTTTATGCAAAACCAAATATACTTATGTAAATAACACCCATATCAAAGAACAAAACATTACTAGTACCTAGTCACTATCTATCTCCAAAGTAAGGACATCAACTATATTTCTGATAGCATATATTTTTATTTTCTGATAACATATATGTTTATCTAGAATTACTCTGAGTTTTGTTTTGTTTTGTTTCATTTCATCTGAACAAGTTGTTTGGGTATAGAGTCCTATTTTAGAGTCCTGTTTGGTCATTTTATTAGATAGCTTAAGTATCACTTCTGGTAGCAACCTTGAATTGTTGACGTATTGTTTCTAATAACATATTGTGACTGGCAAATCTCTGAAGGAACCCAGGCTCTTGGAGATTGCAAATTGGGAAAGCAATGCACAATCATATGACCTACCACCAATCAGCACAGTAAAAGGAAAACAGGAGTGATGCAAACTTGTCTCAACACCAAGGTTTCTAGGCACCTCTCTTCAATCTTTCGTGCTCTTTGACACTAACTTAACTATTCCTTTTCCCTGAACAACCAGCTTGGGATAATTCTTTCATCCCAAAACACTATCCTCTTATCAGTATCACCTCCTTTGCATCTTTCCCTCCTTTTCACCACACTTGGCTAACCTTTTCTGAGATAAAAGAGGTATTGAATCCTCCCCTGTAAGCACGGGCTTACCCTCCTCAAAAAAGACTCTGTGTGCATTTATTTCCTATTTGATATCCATCCACTAGAGCCCAAAACATAAACTCTGGTAGATCAGGAAGTCCCATCTTGTTTATCATTGTCCCTGTAGCACCTAGAACCTTGTTGTAGGTGCTATCTATTACCTGACATGTAATAGATGCCCAACAAATTCCCCCTTTGAAATAATTAATTGTATCCATTGGGTAACAAGTTTGAAGCCAATAAATATTCAACTTGGGGAAGTTTTGAATTTGAAATATCTTGGCTCTGCCAATGATTAACCATTTGACTAGTTAAGTCACTAACTTCCCTGTGTCTCAATTTCTTCCTTTGTAAAAGTAGGACTGTGGAGTTTATCAAAGGTCTTGAGCTCAATGGAGAACATAAAGCAAATAGTGAAAGTGGGAACCATGGCAAAGAAGATTCTAGGGACCTGCCTCTACTCAGCTCTAGGAGATTATCACCAAGGAAAAACCCATCTACTATTGCTTTAGATTCTAGTATTTCTAGAAACTCTGAAACTCCAGATTTATCTGCAGTGGAACTCTCACAAAATGTTCATGATGATGAATTTAATTAAGAAACTTAAAGCACCATTAGCTAAAAGTCACTGATGGTGACTTTTTGTTCTTGGGGCTAGGTAAGCACTAATAATACTGTGACCAACTGGTCATTTTATCTTCTTTAATATATTAATATATTCTTTAATATATTTAAGAATATATATTCATCAGGTTTTTCAAGATTTCTTAAACATAAGGAGAAATTTGTAGAGTGAATCTTTCCCGAAAGAGTGGGAATAGTAATCTTTCCCTCAAAACTGTCTTTCTTCCCTGTGGATGTACCTTTATAAAATGGCATTTTAAAGATTAGATCATTTTGATGTATGTTTTAACGATAGCAAAGTAAATGGTCACTGTTCAAATTTCAAGGACCGCTGCTTTTCCCAGAATTTCAAACAGAAATACATTAAGATCTATGTATGAATAAAATTTCCTATACATTTAAATTTAAATAAGTAATCATGAAGTTTAGAAAAGAAGATGACCAATTAAAACATTGAAAACAATTTAGATAAAAAGCAATAACATCAATATGAATGACTGAGTAAACACACTTGATGAAATAGTAAAGTTATTAAAAATGACAGTAAATCTCTTCTACAAAAATGAGAAAATGGAGCATATCTAATGTTAAATAAAAAGAGAAAAACACTAAAAAGATATTTGGAATATGAAGCTATTTTTTTAAAGTTGTTTTAGGGGTGCCTGAGTGGCTCAGTGATTGAGCTCAGGTTTGATCCCAGGGTCCTGGGATCGAGTCCCACATCAGGCTCTCTGAGGGGTGCCTGCTTCTCTCTCTGCCTGTGTCTCTGCCTCTCTATGGTCTCTCATGAATAAATAAGTAAAATCTTAAAAAAAAAAAGTTGTTTTATTGAAGAAACAGTAGAAAAAATTTAGCCAAAATGTTAAAAACGAATGGGTTAGAGAGGAAAATTACAAATTATCTTTTCATCTTTTTTTCTAAATTTTCTAGATAATGACTCTATGAATCATAATTTGTGTGCACATTTATATGTGGGCATGTGTGTGTACTGCATCCTCTACCATATGTAGTACATAATACAGAATAACCATCTACTATAGGAGCAGGATGAAAACCAGTCATAACATTAATCTGGGTCTTAGCCCGCTACGCTCATGATTGTCATCCAGAGTTTGACTCTTCACTCTGCTTTACTCTGCACACACGCGTGCTTCCCTGCACATTCAAATAAAGGAAGATTTAAAATGAGACCAGACGCTCATTTCCTCAGCATCTTCTCATAGACAAATAGCCAGATGCTCCCTCAGTGGGGGAAAATGAGCTGTCATAGCTCTCACAGACATGAGCGGGGACACCTAACAAAACAGCAGCAGGAGCAGGTAAGGATTAAACCATCTCCAGATGAAGTCCCCAGGCTGCATCGGGCCCTGACTCGGGCTATCTGAGGTCAGAGCATCTGTGCAGGATGCATTGGATGATCTGAGAAAACAGAAGTTTAGAAAGAAATGTCAGGGTCGGTCCAGGGAATTCATCTGTTGGCACAGCTTTGTTCCAGGGCTCCAGGGAAAACGAGACAAAACTGTGTTGCTCAGAAGTCTTATTTAGAGTTTAAAACACATTTAAAAAATATTAAAATGTCGTGTTTGATCAGTTTTTACACTTCCAGACTCATTCACAAGCGAAGGAAAGGGCATGTATTCCTGGAAGACTGTTTTCTATTTTTAGATCGTGCGTAAGATAGATTCAGGGATGGGAGAAGATGTAGATTCTTGGATGAGACAGAGAGAGACAGAGACAGAGATCAGCACATAAGAGACTGGTTGGTAATATTCAGAGCTAAGCAGATGATAAAAATAACCGAGACTGTAATGACAAAACCAGCGCCCCTGGGGAAGATCTTTAGAGAGAGCATTCCAGACCAAGGGAACGCAGTGCAGGGTCATAAAAGTAGGAGTGAGCTGGCAGTTATTAGGACCAGACCAAGGCAGCAGGCTCTGGTAGGTGAAGGGCCAGGCCTGGAGGAAATGATCCTGAAGACAGAGACAGGAGCAAAGTCATGCAGGGCCTTTTAATCCAGGTCGGGGGACATTTTCTTAAATGACTTGGAAGCCACTGAGAGTTTTTACATTGGGGAATTAGGGCGATCTGATTACCATTTGTTAAAGATCACTCCGGCTTATGATGACATACTTTTCAATATTTTCCATTTATAGTCTTGCTTTGAACATCTAGGCTCTAATCCAAGCCAGCAGACACAAAATGGTGACATGATTAGGAAAAGGCTTTCTTTATAGTACTCATTCTGGACCAATCTGTAGCTTTTATGTGCACATTATCATTGCCCTGAGCCATAATGGGCCCAAAATTGGAGGCAGCATTCCACCTGAGTCATCATCCAGACCACTTTATAGAGCCATCGTCTCTACAAGTCTCTGGGCGCTCATTCAATTACTCATAAGGCCCAACTTTTCTCAGCTTATGAGGAACATCAAAATTACAGATACAGATACTCATATTAACACCAGTGTGAGTAATTTTGTTTTCATAAATAGTCACCAAGAATCCCTCCACACATTAAACATAGCATCCAGAACAATGGTAGAAACAGTTTTGTGACTCAGTGAATGGTTGTTTTTCTTACTCTTTTTTTTTTTTTTATCCTATCCTAATCCTTCAGTATCTTGGCAAAAAAGCAAACATTAGTATTTTGCCAAACTCATATTATTTCAAGTAGAAAAAGAAGGGCCATAAGGGCAGAAATAAGTCTTAGGGGAAAACAAGAGATTTTTTTTTTTTTTTTAAACGAAACTACCACAATATCAAACCTAATTCATGTATTAAAGTCCTCCATTCTCCTCCCAAAGCCCAGAGCTGGAGAATTTTCTTTCTTCTCAATTTCCCAGCCCTAAAGGATAGTCCGATCCTTGCCAAAGAAGTTTCTGGGCTTTTATGATGGAGAAATGAAAAATAGGCAGATGGAAGAGCAGAGTCTCTAGAAGGGAGTTGAGGGCTTAGGAAGGTGTGGGTTAAGTTGGCCTATGGAGGAGTGAGTTCGGGGAAGGGAAGGTGGAGAAGAGGGTTTTTCAGCTGAGGTTGGAGGGAGTGAAGTGGGGTGGATTTGATGGAGAAGGGGGGGTCCTGGTGGAGTGGGGGCAGGGAGACAGCTGATAGGGAGAGGAGGAGAGCTAAGAGAACATGCTGGAGTGATGAACTGGACCAGAGTACTCTCCCTCTGATCCTTCTGTTCTTTGGACACAGGATTATACAAATACTGGGCTGCATGGATCAGAGATTTCAAAAGTGATTTTTAAAAATCGAATTAATAAGGAGAAAAGTAACAGGAAAGAAAAGAAAGAAAGAAACACAAATAGAGTGAAGAAGATTAAGATGAAGGAGGAAACCATTCACAAGTATAAGTAATGATTTTGTCTCTTATGTTTTCAAACCCTTTGAACCAAAGTGTTCATTTGCCAAGATCTGAAGGAAGCCATTTTCGTTCTCAGTGACAGTGAGTATGGAAACAAGGTGCAACCACTTAGCAGGAAACTACCAGGTGCTCAGGGATCTGGACTAAACCGACCTGCTCTTCTAGCCTCATGTCCCTTCACACCTGTTTCCACTGTGCATGTCAGGGATGGGCAGTCATTCCCTGGTCCCCAGCACACCAACTCTTTCTCACCATCTTATTTTCTCAAGAGATGCCTTTCTCTTCCTCTTCTCATTAATGTATTAAACAATGATCTATTATATTCTGCACATTCTATGTGTCAGTGATTCTAGATGCAGTGATACTTATGCTAGTTGAGAAAAAATATTCTATTTTCCACTTCTCAAAATTACTTTTGAAAGTATATGAAAATAATTTTAATATAATATAATGTCTTTTTTTTAAATTATTTGTTCATGATGAGAGACACACAGAGAGAGGCAGAGACACAGGCAGAGGGAGAAGCAGGCTCCCTGTATGGAGCTCGATGTGGGACTCAATCACAGGACCCTGGGATCATGACCTGAGCCAAAGGCAGATGCTCAACCACTGAGCCACCCAGGCGTCCCTAATATAATGTCCGAAGTAAGAATTTCTATACTCTAGTCATGTTCTTAATCCTCTCATCTTTTTCTGGATGACACACAAAGCCACACATAAGGTGCACCCATGCAAAACACACACACATGCCACACACTCACAATCCCACATCCTCTCCCAAGCTCACAGATATACCAAGGGTAAAACTCTTTGTGATTAAAAAAAAAAAATCATTATTCATAGCCCAACAAAATGGATTTCAATCATGGTCCTGATTAGTGAACATCTGTGTCCCCAGAAAATCCACAATATTTTAGGTTACTTCATTAGTAAAAAATGAATTAGTAATCTTCCAGTTTAAACATTCTATTAAATCTACACATAAATTTCATATGAAATTTATGAATATATGAATGTATACACACATGTAAGAAAATTCTTACATACATCCTCTCTTATTGTGTACCTTAAATATTTATAGAACTTAAAGATCTGATTATTATAGTTATTATTTAAAACAATTTTAAAAGATGGTCTTTTCAGTTGAATAAATATGTTTGCAATAACTGAAAGGATTTTAAAGGACTTTTAAAACACAGTAACTAACTACAATGCATTAATATGGTTAATCAAACACTCTAACAAATGATCTAACCACATGGTAGGTTGACTAGGAATGGAAGTCTTATTGCCAGGCTCAGAGTACTGATTGCTAAGGAGTATTGTCTTTTCCTGTTTAGAGAAAAAAAACCCATTCAAGTGCCAAATGAAATTCTAAATCAATTCTTCAGTTTGCTGTTTAAAAGTAAAGTAGTCAAAACATTAGTTGATTAAGCACTTAATTCTTTGAAGCAGGATTCTTGAAAAGAAACTTAATCATATCAGAGCTACAATACTAAACAATGATTTTCATTTATAGCTTACTAACAAAAAAAGCCAAAGCGATTCAAAGAATAAGCATGAAAAAAAGTGTTCTGAATTATAAAAGAATTATATAAAGTGCAGGAAGCATATTTTCAATTATATCATTGATCAATGTTAATGTTTACATTTTTGTCCTTAAGAAAATGAAGACAAAGGAGAGAGAGGAACTCAAGAGATACGAATAATAAAAAAATAATTACATGTCTACTTCCTTGGCTCTATTTCCCCTAGAATTCATGAATAATTCTAAAATCTGAGTACGGACCAGCTATTTATGGATGACACCAAATAATAACTACAGGATCCAAATAGAAGTTGTGGTTTAATTATTAACATCATTTGAAATAGATTAACAGCTAAGAACAAACAGATTAAGAATTAAATAGTTAAGAATTATAAATAGTTTAGCACAAAGTCTATACGTAATAGGCCAGATTAATTGAGAATTAGTTGGTTGGAAGAAACCCAATTTATAAATCAGTTACTTGTTTAAAAAAGAATACAGAGATACTTATATATGGTATTTTTGTTTTATACCAACATTGTGTCAGAAACAAGATTTAAAACTTTCCCCAAAATGTTAGAAACAGGTTTCTGGACATTTATTGTAGTATTTTCAGCACAATTATATTCGGCAATTTTTTTTTATGTTGGCTTTGAAAAGAAATTTCTCACTACCTTTGTATAAATCATGAGTGATTGAGAGGAAAAAAAAGAATAATCAATGTTCATGAGAAGGCATAGAAAGTAGAAACCGTTTCACAGTCATCTCTACAGTTGTGTTTGGAAACTTGACAGTTTATGGCAACCCTTCTGAGCTAAAAATACAGGATACAACTGATGTAAGGAAAATGAAACAGTAAAATAAAAAATGTATACTTTTTTAATGAGAAGGAACAAACTCCTAACCTTTTAAGTGTAGCCAAAAGGACCATTAAGATATACATTTTGCCTATTGAAAGAGAAAGCCTGAGCAAGAGTCTGCAGCTGACACAAGCGAGAGATTACACAACCAGACTTTGCAAAGGCATTAATCACATTTTGTGATGTGAAAATCTGAGATGCACTGAAAAAAGAAATCCAGTAGAAGCAATCCTTTCTACCTTCCTCTGCCTTCACCTCAGCCCAGAGGGCATTCCAGGACCCCTCTTTCCACAGATGCCCTTTGTCTAGGCAGCAGCAGGCCCACTAATGCATTTGCCCTGAGTGGACCTGGCACATGGCATGGAGGCTTCTTGCCAGTACACACCAACTCTGGCAAAGCCAGGTCAACACTCCACGATCGAAGCAAGGCTGTGGGCTGAAAATCCCCTGGTGAAGTGTTTCACATTTGACAGTGCGTCTCCAACATATCTGTATTTTCAACATCAAACTATGGATTATATTCCTTTCCTAACGCCAGATGTCTCAATGCTGTGAAATTTCAGAAGTTAAAATCTACAGCAAACTTCATGAAAAGAGGCAGAATTTGTTTCTAAACCAACTGCTTCCTCTACCCTCAATACCTTTTTTTTTCTTTTTCTTTTTTTTTTCTTTTTTTGGCCCTGCTCCCTAGCCTTTTCCATGAGGAAGGTCTGGTATTACTGTTTCTGAGGTTGTTCTGTTACATAACAGGGTGCTGTGTCACTGGAGATGTCACCTGCGGAAAGCCATCAGTTGTAAGAACAACTCATGGAATTCTCTTGTAGAAGAAAATAAAATCTGGGATCCCTGGGTGGCGCAGTGGTTTGGCGCCTGCCTTTGGCCCAGGGCGCGATCCTGGAGACCTGGGATCCCACGTTGGGCTCCCGGTGCATGGAGCCTGCTTCTCCCTCTGCCTATGTCTCTGCCTCTGTGTGTGTGTGTGTGTGTGTGTGACTATCATAAATAAATAAAAATTAAAAAAAAAAGAAGAAGAAAATAAAATCTATTAACATAAAAATGCAATTAATGCAATATAAAATTAAGGTAGACCTGTAAGATATACAGCTTAACATAAAATATAAATATCTAGGTATCTAACATACCTCACATTTAAGATTTCTATCCAAGTTGACGTTCCTTTATGCCATTAATCTTTCTCTGAAAAATTTTATGTGAATCACCTAATGTAAATTTTTACAAAATTATGTAAATTTTATGCAAACTGGATCCATTTCTTACATAGAGTATAATAGCAAATTACTTAAAAGTGTAAAACCAATATTTTCTGAAATTAAGACTCTTCCAAGTTGTAAGCAAGGCATTATGACCTTCATTCATTTGTTATTTATTTATTTATTTATTTATTTATTATTTATTTATTTATTTATTTATTCATTTATGATTTTAATTATTTATTTGACAGAGAGAGAACAAGAGAGTGCACAAGCAGGGGGAACACCAGGCTGAGGCAGAGGGAGAAGTAGACTCCCAGTAAAGCAGAGAACCCGATGCAGGGCTCCATCCCAGGACCCCAGGACCATGACCCAAACCAAAGGCAGCTGCTTAACCAGGCACCTTTGCTTTTTTGTAATGTGAGTATTTAAGATATTTTAATAAAGCAATGCATACCGAGAGAATGAAAATTAAATAGGACACTAAGCAATTGTCCAGCAAATTTACTGACCACTGATAATCTATCAGATAATTCACTTTCCAAGGTAAATAATCTCTCCTGGTTTTTTGAGGGGATCCAGGGGATGGGAGGCTCACAGGTGACATTTGAGCATGGTCCCATTTACTTTGGCTACAAAAGCACTGTGCTTAGAGCAAACATTTTTCATTGAAGCTGTTGAGCTCCTTAGGCCAGGATATGACACAGGCCAGTCTGTGCTAGCTGAACTTGTGGCAAACACGCGGGTGGAGCTCTTGTAGGTATTATCACTGCTCTGCTCCGATGTACATCTAGCCAGTCCAATCTATTGATCACTATTCTTCCTTCCAAATAGTCTGCTATATTTGTCTTCCTTCAAAAAGGATTACTAACTACCCTTTTGGGTTTTTGGTTGATGTTGTTGTTTTTTCTCTGCATACGTTTAACTAAAGCCCATTTATTTTACTTCAAACTTCCAAAACTTCCGATGCTCCCTGAAGCTCATGAGCAATTTCCATTTCCAGAAATAGCTAGGCATCCTTCCGAGATGTTGTTAAAGCCTGCTTTAATATAGCACGTGTTTATTTAAACTGAGTGACAACTCCTTGGTGGTGGTTTCTGCTTCTAGCCAAAGGTTGAATAGGTCATGAAGCATAATTCTAATAGCGAAAAGAGTTGTTTTGTGACAAGTGTAAAGCCCTCTAGGGAAGAAAGTGCTAGCAATTGTACCCTTCACCTTTGAGGAGTAAGAGTCTTGTCTTCATTTCTCATCATTGGGCCATTAGCCTTGTCAAATTCTGATACATTGTTAAGGTTCCATAGGAACCCAGATATTAACGCCCCATTTCTCCCTGCTGAGATGGGAGAAACATACAGTCATATCTCTTAGTATGTGGGATGACAGGCAACTGAGCCAGAAAAAGAGCCCAGCCCAGGCACAAAGATCAGAATATGAGTTTATTTTTTTCTATTATGGTACCATGTGCAAATAACTCCCTATTCATTTTTGAAAATAGAGAAAACAACCCCTTAAAATTGCAGAAGGATGTGAAACACGAATACACAGCACAAATAATGGTTCTTAAATGCACAGACATAACACAGTTGTTTCAAATCCCACAAAGAAAAGGAATTTTGTATGGCTCAGCCCCTGAAGACTGAAAACCTTATGACCATAAAATTAAAAGATTGTTTTACAGTTTATCCTTGAAATGAAGGAAGGATTTTTTTTTCTTTCTGTTCTCTCTCTCTCTCTCTTTTTTTTTATTTTTAAAAACACAGAATTGGTTGTATACTTTTATGGAAATATCTTCTTAAAGCTTAAGTCTCCTGCCAGGCATCTTGGCAAAGCCACCCACCTGCAGCCACAGCGAGTCCTCGTCTTGCCATCCCCACCGATTCGCCTGCTCTCCCTCTCCAGTGTCCCCAGCAACAGGTGTCTCATTAGCACCTGAGCGATGCCAGCTTCTGAGGAAGGCTGCGAACTGAGTAAACACATGCTCCATTTTTATCTCTTTATGAGTCATTACTTAAAGGTTTTATCACCAGATTGCCACACTTAATTATGCACAGCCATAATTAAATATGAGCATTCTTAGGTCTGCTTTTTTTCAATTTTAGTTTAAACTTCAGTGACATGTTTTGCTGTTCGCTAATGTAAAGCTATCTTTAAAAGAACTGTAGGAGGTGCTTTTTTGAAGGGGGCAGAGTGGGGCAGGGTTTTTCTTTTTTCATATACCAGTATTTGTTTTTGTGATTTTTTTTAATCTTAAAAAAACCCCTACATTGTATTTAAAGACCTAGAGAGCATCACCAGAAATAGGGATAATTAAATTAGAGGCTGTTAAGTTTATTTTTTATAGGAGGCACGAAAGTAGGTTATTGCTTGCCTTATAAGTTACAATTTGACTAAGATATTAGGAAATCTCAGGCAAAATCAGATGACTAATTGAATTCTGTATTTTCCTTGTGTTTTGAAGATATCTGTTAATTGGCTAAGGGCAATTTAAAACAAAATTATCCATTTTACCAAGAAGATTATAAACAGCAAGATTTCCTTTTTCTTGTGTTTTTCTGCTCTGATTTCCTTCAAGTTTTCCTATATGTATAACTCAGGCGTGGGATAGAACCCCTATCTAACCCCCACCCCCATTTGCTAACCCATAAGGAGGAACCAAAAGTTTGCTTTTAAGGTCATGTCTCTCTGTGGCCTCTCCAGAACATTCCCATAATGTCGTGAACCTTTCCAAACCCTCCAAGTTTTTGTGGGCTGATCACCATAAATGATTTTATTACTAAAGGCCATGGGTCTTAGACCCCTGAATGCTCTAACACCCCCCCAAACTTCCCACCCAGGGACAATGAGGAAAAATAGTTATCCACTTCCCCCCACATTCTAGAAATGAGCATGCCAGCTTGTGTAAACTACAGAAGTTGTGCACATTTCCTTGACAGAGATTTAGGGCAATCATGCAAGGAACTTATGAAAAAGGATCGCATGGCCTTTCCTTTTGAATTTCACATGAGAAGATGCCTAGAATCTGTGGGCACCAAGGGAGGGACACTTGGGAGGATATTCCCACACTCTAATTAGTATGATCACCCCTCAAGCATCTTGTTCTTCAATATTCATAGGCTGAAACTGAGTCCTCCTCTGCAGGCTGACTCCTTTCCCTTACCTCAGGAAGAGATTTCACTCTGGTTTCCTCTAGGGTCATCCACTCTCCAGAAATTCCCTGGCCATCAATCAAATGGAATTAATATCTCTTCTGTCTTATTTTATGGGAACTAGAGAGGGTTAGGTGAGGTGGTGGTGGAGAGCAAATCATGGTCCCATCAGTAAGGATCCAAGCTGACTCTGGTGCAAGTTTTTATTCTTAATCTTCCTGCAAGTAAGAACTGTAACTCTGCTGGTTCCTTTACTAGTTGACCAGCTATGGCAATTTGGACATCTTGTATTGCAAACATAAAGAAAAGGCAAAACAAAGTAAAGCCAAACACAGATCCTCTCAGTCCTAACTGGATTCAACAAAAAGGAAATAGATTGGCTTTCACTCATGAAAGCTGCTGTTCAGGAGCAGTTTTTGCCTTAACATGGCTTGATGGACGGGCTTAAATAATGTTCCCCAGAACCTACAATACTCCCGTCCTTTTCTTCACCTTCTTGGTATTGGTTCACCCCAGGCCATGTGAACTGAAAGTTGTCAAATAAAAATTGGGGGAGCCCAGGTGGTTCAGCAGTTTGGCGCTGCCTTCAGCCCAGGGCATGATCCTGGAGACCCGGAATCTAGTCCGATGTCGGGCTCCCTGCAAGGAGTCTGCTTCTCCCTCTGCCTGTGTCTCTGCTTCTCTCTCTCTCTCTCTCTGTGTCTCTCATGAATAAATAAATTTAATATGTTTAAAAATTAAAAAAAATAAAAATAAAAATTGTACTAGATGGAGTTAAGCAGGCAAGAAAGACTTTGTCAAAGACTATTGGAATAGAAGAGAAAGAGTAAACTCAACCTCACTGAAACAAAAGGCAGGAGGGCTTTTAAACACTAATGTGAACTGGTGGAAAAATATTGAGGAATAAGGTAGAGTTTGATCAATGTGATTAGATCACCTGTGTTTTCTGATTGGTACTTATAGAAGTAGTTAGGATCCTATCCTCCCAGAGAGATTGTGAAACAGGACTCTATCTTTCTTGATTATTGCAATAATTGTATTTATATTTCAAAAAGACGGTTCTCAAGTTCACAAGAAAATCATTCTTGGGTTATAAAATTGGCAGGAGATAGGCCTAAAGATTTATATCTTAAAAGGACAGAGAACGAACATACAATTGAAAGTTTTCTAAAACAAAATCTCCAAGAAAAGATTATTCAGGGTCTTACAATCAGGAAGAAATCTAGCTAAAGTTTAGTCAAGCTGAGAGAAATATCTTGGTCAAACTAAATCCTCAAATGGGAATCAGAGATTTTGGAAAAACTTATGTAGAAGACATAAACGACCAATAGTCAACCACTAATCATATCTTTTCCAGTTTAAACTCATTTGGAGGAAAATAGACTTGCCCAACGAAGAAGGATTTGACCATGTCATTAGAAATAGTAACTTCTCATTATTTTGTTGGGTACCTTGTGTTCTTTTCTATTTCACCTTGCAGCTGATAGCATCACACTTCATATGTTCTATATATTATGTAGGTAAAGGAAGTGTTATGTTAAGAAACACACAAAGCTAACTCAAATTCATTTGATTTGGGTACGATCTTTAGTTCATTCAAGTTCAAATATTTTGGAAAGGATTTTAGTCCTCTAATCCCTGTGGCTGACTTGCTTACTGCTCCTTACCCATAGTTATCATTGTTCATTGACGTCATTGGCTTTGTTTTCTTTTTGTGGGGTGCCAGCTCTGGGCACAAAGATTTTGATCAAGGCCCTGCACTAACAATTCAATCTCCTGGAGACTACTCCTCAGTGCATAGATCCGCATTAGTTGGAGGTTCTGTCCCCGGAAGGTATCATCTTTCCTGTATTTGGGAAGCCTTCTTTCTTTATACGAGTCACTTCCTTCTGAAATGACCAGAAGTCTCATTTCTGACCTCAGAAGGATATTGCAGTCTAATTTCCAGAAGGAGAAGCTGATACGAAGACACTTGATAATTAAACACAAAGGTTTGGCTTCCCTTCCAACTAGGGAAAGGGAAAATTTTTTTTTCTTTTTTTAAATTTCATTAAGTTTTTTATAACAATGAGTTTTATAAATTATCCCACTACATAATTTTTAATGTTTTTTCTCTCTTTTTTCCAGGAAATGGCTCTGGCCTCAATTAAATTATTTTGATTTATATTTTCTCTCTGAAAAAAGTGGGTGGGATAGGATGTGGTCAAAAGGAATTTATCCCACCATCTATAGGAATGTGATTATATAGTTTATTTTGCATTTAAGTAAGACCATTTTATCCTGCTAGATTTACACTGTAGAATCCCATCCTCTGAATTTAATTTTTGTCATGTAGGCTAAGTGCCTTGGCAAAAGAACAAAGACAGAAGTTAATCTGATGGAGTTCTAACACTAATTCTTTCTGCATACACTTGTTTTCAGGCCTTGGAGAGAAGTACAAGATAGGATTTAGAAAGAAATAAGCTACTAGGATAAAAAGAACGTGACAAGTATGGATTAGAAAGAAGGGACTGAAAAAATGAAGAGAAATATCTAGGAAAGAAAATAGTATTACAAGTAAGAAATGTTTCTCACATTTTGAGGAAAAGGTAGAGATATGACTCAAAAGTGGGTTGGTTAGTGGTAAGAAAGATAATGCCCAAATGGCAGGTAAAAACGAATTAGAATAAAGTGTTTTTGGTGTCATTGGAAAAAGAGAATTCACAAGACTGTTAACAGGAGGGACTAGAATATGTCCTTTTAGAGTGTGTTTATAACCTGTCAGCTACACTTGCATTATGAATACGTAACGATTCAACTGCTCACCATTTTTACTGAACCATGATTGGTGTCGAATAAATGCACATGGAATAGAAGATACATTTTTTGATTCACCTCTGATTTTTAATCTTTATGCAAGGATTTTAATAATGCTAAATTTCATCTTCTAAAATTTTAAGTTTTAAAAATTTGTAGTAGATCTAGTAGATTTTGGATTCTTAAAAATGTAAGAAGTATATTTTTATAGCATGTAATTTCTTTAAGGAACATTTATTATTCACGATATCCTTGAGATAAATGCTTAGGATATCTAACTGCCTATTTCTGGCTGCAAACAAATCCTCTTCCTGCCCACATCTGGGGGTCTTTTCAAGGATATTCTTTGAAGAAACAGTATAAGAATTCAAAATCCCATGTTTATCCATTAAGGATTTTTGTAAAAGGAGACATTCTGTGGAATTCACACTGCCTATGCTTATTTCAAATATGGACAGCATGAAGCCTTTCAGGAACATTTCCAGATTTCAGAGAACAACTTGGCTCAAATAATGGGAGACTAGTGGGAGCTAATTCTTATTTGATCTCAACTTTTTTCTAATTCTCAACCCTTCTAGCTTAAATGTTTAATGTAGCATCTTTATTGTGCCTGCTTTGCAGCAATATTTTTTCCCAGAGATTATTCCATATTTTGTGGGCTGCTGTTGTGTATATATTTCTATATAAAAAAAATTTTCCCAATGAATGTTTAATTGCCAATATTTTAGTTTAAAGGCTACTGGAAATAGTCTAACATTTATATTCTTCAAATGGTTAGTGGAGAGTGTCAAGTATATGATATTGATTTAGAAATCATATTTTTAAATAGTGCAAAAATATAGCACTATAACTTTCTCAGCCTTGAAGAATTTAAAGATTATTAAGCATTACTGTGTCAGAATCATTCCATGAAGTATTTTCTAATGTTTATCATTTGTTCTTCAGATGCTATTAGAGGAAACAAAGATAACTAGTGCCAGAATATTTTTCTTAAAGGATTATAATTTATGACAGAGATGGTATGTGGGTTTTCTAACCCCCACCAAACAATTACGCAACACAAGCAAAGTGTCCTATCCTTTAATTCAGTTTCCACACTCTAACCTGAAGATAGTGTCAGATCACTAACATAGAATAGCTAAAGAATTCCAGGAAACAAGTTTATCAGTTTGTAGAAGAAATGGTAAAAGATACAGATAAACCCCAGATACAGAGATACTTAGAGAGAACTCTGGGAGGATCCTGAGCACAGAAAATTCTGTCCCCATTGAGTTGGGGTATGTCACTCTTTTGGTGCATGGATGTGTTCACCAACCTGGATGCTCCAAAAACTCTTTACTATTGGGATTTTATGGAAGCTTCTTCACAGAGGCATGATCCATTAGTAACTTCATTTCCATCCCTTTTCTCCTCTTCAGAGGATGGGGAGTGGGGCTGAAAATTCCAGTTCCCATCTAGAAGCCATACCAGGAGCTCATGGAGAGTCACTTCATTAGAACAACAACAACAACAACAACAAACCAAATCAAAAGAAACAAACAAACAAACAAACAAAAAAACCACACACACATGCAAAAAAACAAACAACAAACATACACACACAAAAAATTCCTGTCACCCAGGAAATCCCAAACCAATCTAGGAGCCCTGTGGTCAGGAACCAAGGTTAAAAACCAAATATTAAAACCAAAGATGCTCCTAGTGGCCTTATTTAAGAAATTAAAAGTTTCAGGAGCCCTGTGCCAGAAATTGGGGTCAGAGACCAACGATACATTTTCTATTATTTCACAGATGAGCAAACAAAAAAGGAAATGCAATGCAGGCTAAGAACTACATAACTGTTATTGGACTGTTTCTTCTGCAGATAAATAGAAATTCTCAGAAATGTGAAAAAGCAAAAAAGCAAAACTTCAAAGGCTCCAAAGAGAGACTAATAAGAAGGAAGACTGAACATAGAAGAAGAGGATGGCCGTGGTGAGTTTCAGGTTTCTTAGTTTCTACCCTGAGTGCAGACCTAGCTAAATCTTTTATACAAAACCTATTGGGCAGCCTGGGTGGCTCCCCAGTTTATCACCACCTTCAGCCCAGGGTGTGATCCTGGAGACCTGGAGTCCCACGTCAGGCTCCCTGCATGGAGCCTGCTTCTCCCTTTGCCTGTGTCTCTGCCTTTCTCTCTCTCTCTCTCTCTCTCATGAATAAATAAATAAAACCTTAAAAAAAATACTATATTTTGGGCTTCAAAAACCAAAAACAGAGTTTAAGGCAACCATAGCCATTGGAAGGTAAAGACAGAAATGGCGAAGAGGAGAGAGCCAGAGCAGAGGAAGCCCAGGATCCTGAATCCAGAAGGGATGCAGATATTTCCAGTTATTATGTAAGCCTGAACACTAGTGCCTGGAGTAGTGGTTTTGTACAAAGTGGGTCCTTTTAATAATAGTAGGCAATGCTTATGGAGTGCCTGCAATGTCAGTGAAGTTGGAGACAGATCAATTGAAATTGTCCATGTGACAAAAAGAACAAAAGGACTAAAAAAAAAAATGAAGAAACACAAATGAAAGTTGTGTAATAGAGTGCTGTATATGAACATAGATATTAATACAACTCATTTTGCTGAAGGATTAGTAAATCAGATCTTGAAGGAAGAGTAGACCTACATATGCTAGCCAACAGCTCCCTAATGAAATGAAAAGCAAAATAAGGACCAGATGCATTGATGGGGAAAAATAAGTAAAACCCAGTAGCTTGGATTCAAGGATAAGCTTACGGATAGGAGGGAGGAGAGGTGTGGTACTGTATATATGTTAAGAAATTGGAAGACAATACGAAGCCCTGAAACAACATGAGTCTCTGAAAGATAATTGGCTGGTAAAGGAGTAGATTTTGAGGGAAATACTGAATCCATGGTTCTATATATCTTCCACATGCCTTTTTCTGTGTTTCTTTTATTAAACATACAATCAGTACTTACTAAATTATAGTTCCTTCTCTATTGCCAACCACACCTAAATTATTATGCCAAATTGTGTAAATGTTTACCTAGATCTCATCTATCTTTCTGTTGATGTTGTCTCTTTTGCTACAACCCTAGCTCAAACTACTTAACATAGCTCATCAGGATTAATTTAATATAGCTCATCAGGATTACTTCACATAGCTCATGGGGATTAATTTAACATAGTTCATGGGGATTAATTTAGCATTGTTCTTGGAGATTACTTCACCCAGCTCATGGAGATTAACTTAACATAGTTCATGGGGATTACTGTAGTAACCTTACATCCATTCTTGCTCTACTCCAATCCATTCCCCACCTAGGAGCCAGAGTGGTCTATTACATTGCATCTATGCCTACTTAAATCACTCTTCCGTGTTTGAGAGGGTTTGCTGTTATTTGTAGGGTATTGAAAAGTGTGGAAGTCATGAACATGGCCATCAGTAGGAAAATAAAATACAGACCATTGTGTAATTTTCTAGAGAATCCTTTGGAGTTAGTGTCAGAAGATTAAACATCTGCTTACATCAACACAAATGCATCATAAAGACAATAATGAGTGGGAAAAAAAGGTGCTGAACATTATAACAAAATAATGTCATTTATGTAAATTTAAAAACACACAAACTAATACTACATATACCGTTTATATCTATTTACTGAAACATTTCAAAGCAAGGTTAGAAAGCTAGCACACCTTTTGCAGAAAAGTACTTTTGTTCCCTTTAAAAAATTTTAAATTTCTTAGCAAAGTAAAGGAAACATTACTTTCATTAAATATGGGAAATACTAGTGTTACATTATTTTCTGTTTTTCCCTGAAATATTTAATCCCACTTTAAAACAAACAAACAAAAAATGCTAGACAGCCAAAACTTTGAGACATTATTTTCTCTTATCATTTCTACAAAAATTAATCAGTTTTACAATAAGGAAGGGAGGTAGGGAATATATACCTTACGGGAATGTAAAGATAGTACAAATGGGGGCACTTTGTCAAGTAAACCTTTTACTTCTAGATATTTTTAAGTGAACATAGCTTCTCTCAGTAGTTCTCAAAAATTTTGGTCTGGATCATTTTAAACTCTTAAAATTTATTGAGTCTATCAAAAACCTTTTGCTTATGTGAGTTTTATATAGTGCTATTACCATAGTAGAAATCACAACTGGGAAATTTTGAAAACACAAGAAAACACAAGCACATATTCTGTTAGCCAATTAGAATAACATCAAAGGCCTCTGGAAAACTCAGTTATACACTCCTAAGAGCATGCAAATGGAAGATATATAATGTCTTTATGTGATTATGTAAAGGCCTTTATCATGTGGACTTCCTGAAAAGATCTTAGGGTCCCCAGATATCCAATGACTTGGAGAAAATCTTGCACATCACATGTGAATCAGGCCTCATGTGTAGGAATATTATTGGAACATTTTTTTTTTGCGGAAGGGGGAATTCGGGAAAACAAACTGAAATGTTCATCAACATCAGATGGATAAATAAATTTTGGTATCTTTCAAGTTAGAATTTTATGCAGCACTTAAAATGCTTACAGTGAAAATATAAAAATATATAATATAATCTACAATACACATAATATATAAAAATCTATAATATATAATATAGATAAATCTATAATATAAATTATAGAAGGGTATTAAATATGGGTTGAGTGTTTGTGTCTCTTCCTCAAAATTTCTATGTTCAGATCCTAATCCCCAAAGCTATGTTAGGAATTGAAGCCTTTGGAAAATGATTAGCTGGTGAGGATGGAGCCCTCATGAATGAGATTAGTGATCTTGTAAAAGAGATCTTAGGTTGTTCTTCAGTCCCTTCCATCTTTTTTTTTTTTTTAATTTGTATATATATATATATATTTTTTTATATATATATTTTTTATATATATATTTATATATATATTTTTTATATATATATATAAAAATATATATATAAAAAAATATTTTTTATATATATATTTATATATATATATTTTTTATATATATTTTATATATATATATATATTTTATATATATATTTTTATATATATATTTTTTATATATATATTTATATATATATATATTTTTTAATTTGTATATATATATATATTTTTTTTATATATATTTTTTATATATATATTTTTTAATTTGTATATATATATATATATTTTTAATTTGTATATATATATATATATTTTTTTTATTGGAGTTCTATTTGCCAACATATATTATAACAGCCAGTGCTCATCCCATCAAGTGGCCCCCTCAGTGCCCATTACCCAGTAACCCCATCCCCCTGCCCCCCTCCCCTTCCACTGCCCCTTGTTCATTTCTCAGAGTTAGGAGTCTCTCATGGTTTGTCACCCTCTCTGATATTTCCCACTCATTTTATCTCCTTTCCCCTATAATCCCTTTCACTATTTTTTATATTCCCCGAAAGAATGAGACCATACAATGTTTGCCCTCTGATTGACTTACTTCACTCAGCATAATACTCTCCAATTCCATCCACTTGAAGCAAAAGGTGGATATTCGTGGTTTCTAATGGCTGAGTAATATTCCATCATATATATAGACCACAGCTTCTTTATCCATTCATCTTTCAATGGACACTGAGGCTCCTTCCACAGTTTGGCTATTGTGGACATTGCTGCTATAAACATTGGGGATGAAGGTGTCTCAGTCTTTCATAGTATCTGTATGTTTGGGATAAATCCCCAGCAGTGCAATTCGTCTTATGAGGACATAGCAAGAAGATGACTATTTACAAAGCTGGAAGTAGACCCTTGGGCTCTCATCAGACAACTCTGTAAGCACTTTGATGTTGGATTTCACACTCTCTAGAACTGTGAGAAATAAATTTCTATGTGGCAATAATATTTTACATTCATTAAATATAGGCAATAGAGATACAAATGTCATATTATGTCACATCTAAAAATGTCACATCTAAAAAAATAAAATAAATGTTACAACCCATCCATTCTGTGACATTCTATTATAGCAGATAAACAGGTATCCATAATGAGTTGCCTCTTAAATATGATTTTAAAATCAGACCAAACAATATGGTATATAGTGTGTATTTATTGATGCATGTGTGCACACATGTATAATACAAACATATATGAAAGGATACAGGACAAATTAGATTTGTGTTTACCAGGTCAGAGAGAAGAAACAACTAGGGAAGATAATCATTTAAATTTAAGTGTAAAAATAAAATTTGATTTTAAGAATTTCAAGGGAGAAATAAAACCTTATGGTTTGCCAATAGGAGCTCTATAGTTTTAGTCAAATGTTTAAGATAACAACCTTATGGTTTTATAGAATTTTGTTGTGTCAGGCAAATAAATACTTGCTGAATCTATTTTATAACATTAGAAGACCATTTTTCAAAAGATACATCATTATTGTGAAAATTAATCCGAAGCATTTCCCAAAACTCTTTTAAAATTTTAGTTCTGAGGTAATAAATTTGTAGCACCTAGTTTTTCTTTTTTAAAAAATCCATAGGTGATTTGTGATGCTTTTAGTGGGGATGAATGCAGCAGATCAGGTTTACTATGTTCTGGATTTGATATTAAGAACATTTATCTTAAAGGTAACCTTTTGTCTGTTTATCCAATGAACTGCTAATCTGAGAAAAATCTGATTAGCTTTATCCAGAGTTAGATTCAATTTAGTGGAGACAACCTTTGCTTGCTAACTGAGTAGGCAGGATTGTTTTGGTCTTTTTATACATATCTCATTTCAAAGGTTCTTTATAGGTTCAGGGACAAATTTAATCACTTTAATGCAGTTGATCTTAACATTAATGGCGGGAGTGGCCAGAGCCTCTGTTGTAGAATAGGTCATATTCTCTTATACAATATTTATTTCACTACTCATCAGCGCTTCTTGCCTGTCATATGTTTGGACAATATGAATAATGGCAAAACCATTGCAATCCTGCAACAAAACATAGACAACAGGGGAAATAAGCATGCATAGAGTTGCTTTAAAATACGTGAAATGAGACTGGAGACAAATCAGGCAGATATGAATAACTTTCTAAAGATTAGTTATTTTTTCTCAAGGGAAAACAAACAAACAAACAACCCAAATCTCACTTCGGCATGAAAACCAATCTTTCTATTTGTCAGGAACATGGAGAGGAGTTGTAGGCATCTTTTCGACATTCGTTTTAGGAACTCAGTTCCATCTTTGACAGACTAATTGCTTGTTCACTGAAAAGAAATCCCAACAACAGATAATGATCCCTGTTAGTTAAACAATCCCTCTTCTGGTAATGTCATCTCTGCTGGTGTTGGAAGGGGCTCCTGAAAAATGCTTTGCACTTAAAAGGTACTTTCTCTCTGATGGAAATATCGATTTATCCTCCAAGTCTCCATTAAAAAATAGCAAAATAAATACATATTAAAAGACCTTTAAGGAGTAGCTACATTTTTCCTATCTATGCAACTAGTCAGCTTCGGATCCTTGGCTGCTTTATGTATATTCTCCACTTTAACTATACATCGTTAGACATCAGGCTACCAGTACAATCACAGAGATGTTTTTCTTGGGTTGTTTGCAACCTGTTTGGGAATTTTTGCTTGTTGAAGGTTATAAAACAAATGAACAAACAAACAGGAGCAAAAAGTTAACTTGTCAGAGATCATGAGTTAAACAAGTCATCTATGTGGTTCCTGATACTTCCTTATGTTTATTGTAAAGGAAATCTTCCCCTCACTCTGTATAAGGGCGGTCATAACTTCAGTGACTAGTTAAAGTAAATATGTTCTGTTCTGTGGTCCAATTTCATAGGGTCACATTTTAAGTGTCAGTCATCACATATGAAAACATCTAGAAAGAGGGCAATCGGGAAGGCGAAGAATTCAGAATGCATGTAGTCTTTGGATCTCTTGAAGGATCTTGGCGAAGTTATGGTGAGGGGGATGGTAGACCGAGAGGAGGAAGAGGTTTGTTGGCTTCATATAAGCGAGAAGTGATAATGTACATGAAGAGATGCCATCTGTGCTGTTCCTGTTAGCAGAGCCAGCACCAACAGATGAACGTTACAGAGAAGGGATCTTTACGTCAATGCAAGAAAGAACTTCCTTGCAGTTTAAAGATGTAATTGCTGATTAGATAAAAACTCAGTGTTCCTCATATTATTTATGAAGCTAAGACAGGATGCTTCCATGCACTGGAAGATCAAACTTTTTACATTCATTTTTGAGTTTTGACATCCGACTTCTCTTTCTTGTGTCAGATCCCAAGTCAGGCACTGTGAAGTAGTCTTTGATGTAATCTCCACAACAGTTTCCTTAAAGAAGGGAAGTTTTGTGAATTGATGAGTAAAGAAATACGCAGCCTTTCTCAGAGATCCAGTGGAAATGATGACATCATGCTGATTTAAATTAATTTCTTCAACTAATAGCTTATTTAAATTAATTTCTTTAATTAATAGCCCCTAGAGGGGCTATTCCTGGCAGCCAAATTGGTATTGACACGTGATCCTAAGTGACAACAATTTCAGTCAATTTCAGGACTTTGGTTGCTACATACATACATTCACAGGAGGAAAAACTGGATAGCTATATGTAAAGAGGCTTCTGCAAAAAGTGATGCTTGGTTATGAGTTAGATAATTGTTTTACAGGAATAAAACCTCCATTATACTTGTCAGGTTTTCCTTTCATGATCAATATTACCAGCTGCTTTTTCTTTCATTAGTTCATATGGTTTATAATTTCCTGAACAAGTGCATGTAAGTGCTAAATGTTGTTGGCACAGCAGATAAAATAATTGAAAAAAAATCTTCTACCATAAACAATCTATTATAATGTGTGTTGGGAGTAACAGGTAATAAATTAAGTAAAAACATACAGGTATGAGGTGGTTTCTGACTGTAAGAGGTGCTATGAAGAAAATGCAATAAAATAATAAAAGAAGTAATGTCATCAGCTGTGTTTGCTGATGTGGAGTAAGAGGGGATCTAACTCTGGAAAGGTGGATTAGCCAGGGTTTTCTAGGTAAAACTGATAGGACGTGTGTGTGTGTGTGTGTTTGTCTGTGTGTGTATCACAATGAAAAAACATTCTAGTTGTCACTTCTTTAGCCTTTAGAATGACTAAAAGACTAGCAACATTAAGTTTTTGTAGAGGATGTTGAGCAATTCTTACAAATTGTAGAGGATGTTGGAATTCTTACAAATTGTTGGTAAGGCACAATCACTTTAGAAAAAAGTTTGGCAGCTTCCTATAGAGTTAAATACACAGTTACCAGATGATTCATCATCTCTAGTCCCAGATATTTACCCCAAAGAAATAAAAACATATACCTATACTTGGACTTTTTTTTTCACTATACTTGGACTTTTAACTAGATTTCCACTGTAGCTTTATGCAAAATAGCACAAAACTGGAAACAACCTACTACTGATCAATAGGAGAATGGGTATACGGATTTCTATTTGTTTACAGCAGTGGAATTCTACTGAACAATAAAAAGGAATCAGCTTTCAATATAGGTAAAGCATGAATGACTGTCATAAACATTATATCAAGTGAAAGAAATCTGTACATTGGTATAAACGAGTATATACAACATGTGCTGGGCAGGTTTTTTAAGTTTTTTATACATGTTCAAGAACCAGCAAATGAATCTATATTGAGAATTACCAGAATAGCAGTAGTCTAATGAAAAGGCTGGAGATGGAATAGAAGGGGTCTTGAAGGGTATAATAAAAATAGTTGATAGCTCGATTAGAATGAGTTTAAACATTGATGGGACACCTTCAAATCATACCCCGATATTTGTTCAATTCTACTGAAGGTAAATCGGACCTCAGTTTTAAAGGTCCATGTGTAGATGTGAATGAAAGCTAAAAGAGTTAGAGTCTAGCTCAGCAGTCTAGACAAGAGATGGTGGTAGTTTGGAGGAGGATGTTAGGATGGGAGCTGGGGAACAGATCAGTCAGGGATGAAG
This sequence comes from Canis lupus familiaris, assembly GCF_011100685.1. Classification (NCBI taxonomy): domain Eukaryota; kingdom Metazoa; phylum Chordata; class Mammalia; order Carnivora; family Canidae; genus Canis; species Canis lupus. The sequence continues at coordinate 58,935,858 of NC_049229.1, read as the reverse complement.
TTTGAAGGTGAAGCAGACTGGAATCGCTGATGGATTTGGTTACAAGGGGTAAGAAATAAAGAGCCTTTGATGATGCTTCTGGGATTGTGGTAAAGGCAACAAGGTGGCGGCATTCATCCTTCAGAGACTGGAGACTAGAAAAGCCACAATGTTGTAGAGCGGGTGTGGGTGGTAAGTCATGCATGGTGTGCAGGATGCTGTTTTGACCATGTTAAGTTTGCGATAGTTTTTTGGATATACAAGCAGAGAGCAGGCAAGTGCTTACGTAGACCAGTCAGGTCTTTGATAAAGAGGTCAGTGCTGGATGTATGAGGTCAGTGCTGGATGTATGAGGTCAGTGCTGGATGTATGAGGTCAGTGCTGGATGTATGCATTTGGAGTCCTTAGCACTGAGATTGTGTTTAAGGTCATGGAACTTGGAGATTAGGAGTTTTCAGGAATGTGTTCTATAATCACATGTTTGTTTCCTTTGTAAGGCTAGACTGGAATTCTCTGAAGGTAGAAATAGCATTTCACTCTCTTTTCTAATTTTTTAAAATATTTCATTTATTTTATTAATGAAAGAGAGAAAGAGAGAGAGAGAGAGAGGCAGAGACAGAGGGAGAAGCAGGCTCCATGCAGGGAGCCCTATGTGGAACTCAATCCCGGGTCTCCAGGATCATGCCCTGGGCTGAAGGTGGCACTAAACTGCTGAGCCACCCGGCCTGCCCTCCTTTCTAAGTTTTACTTCAGAGTATCTTACAAAGGGAAAGTACTCGCTAAATGTTTAATGTAATGACAAGTAAATGAGTACATTTAAAAATAGTTTTTTTTTTCCCTTGAATCGGGCAAAAAGACATCAAAAGTAAAATAATTAACTGGTAAGGCATCAAACAAAAAAATGAATCTGAGTTTGCAAAATATTTGCCGATATTTTCAGATGATCTATGAGAATAACATGTCTACTAACTTTATTGCAATATATAAAAGGCTATGATGATTGTGATGGTTTGGGTTCTGGCTAAGCCATTTGAAAAGTATGACTTTGAGCAAATTGCTTAATGACATAGTTTTCTCCTCTTCAAAATTGGCCCATCATTATATGCATAATGTAGGATAATTGTGCAGATCAAAGGAAATGCATAGTATAAAGCCCTGGATAAGTGGTCATGAGAAATGAAACTGAAATGAAAATGCTGGTCATTATCAATATATTTCTTTTGTTATTTATTATCACAATGGAATATCCAATGTCACATTTGTATGAGACGTTACTATCACAGCAATCTCGTTAAAGCATTAGCCCGAAAATGACTACCAGGGCTCCTTGAATTTTAATTTGCGCTATCAGATGGAAAAGTCCAGAAAGCATGCATCTGAAATGGAAGAATTTAGCATAACTTATGAGAACCTGATTAGGAGCTATTTCCAAAAGGCGGTCCTTCTGTAAGTCTCCACAAAAACATTACCTAGAGGGTTATCTACTTGTCAAGCTGGCCTTGGCTTGCGTGTGCCAAGCACAAACAGATTGCATTCTCCTTGCAGTGGGCCTTAAAAGGATTTCGCTTGACCTGATTCTTAGCTGAAAGCACAAGGGTAGTAGGCCCTATATCAGGAGAATGCCATCAGCCGCCAGGATCTGTTTCTGCCAAAGTGGAAGATGGATGGAGCCGGAAAGCTGCTGTGCCTGACTGCACTGGGGAGTGGTCAGCAAAGGCAGTCTCCGCCAGAACTCCAGGCATGAATCCATGATCCAGTATTGAGTCACTTCCCCAGTCCAGGTGGTAGACAGCTCTGGGTTTGTACAGCTGGGTCAGATCTGAGGCATGGGAGTAACATCACAAGGATGGAGAGTATCATGGGATAGGCCATAAACATAGATGCCAAAGCAGCTGCTGCTGGCTGGTGTGACAACCACATTGCACAACTCTGGGACTCCTGGAAGCACAGTGGTTGGTGACAATCTCCTCTAGAGCTTATAGAATCCTTTGTACTTACCAAAGCTCTTTCAGTTACACACAGTGGGGCCAAGTAGAAACACACTGGATCCATGTGAGCAGATCTGAATTTGAGTTCTTTCTCTATGCTTCTTATCCTTGTGACCTTTGTAAAGCCCTCACTCTCCTTGTCCTGTTTGGTTTTTCATAGTAGAATTGGCAGAGATTATTACTTATTTGTTAGAAGTAATTTGAATTTATGCGATCCAAATTATAGAGTGTCGGGCATGCGGTCCGGCACACGTTAGGTATTCAGAATCAGTTAACCTCATTCGGCTTACCCTTGCTTTGGTCTAAGACAAAGCCACCTGATAAAAATCTACCATCAACCACTTTAAATTTTCAAACCAACTACCATCAAGCTTTAAATTTTCTCACAGTCACATTAAAAAAAAAAGTAAAAAGAAATAGATAAAATTCATCTTAATTATGCGTCTTAACACATAAATGGATAATATAAGTGATTGGTATATAATTTAGTGAAATATTTTCCATTTTTGTTTGTATTTAAATTAATTAAATGAAATAAAAAGAAAAATTCAGTTCCTCAGCCTAATGCACCACATCTTAAGTGCTCAGTGGCCTCATGTGGCTGTGGTATCTGACAGCGGGAGGGTCTAGAAAGGCATCAGTTGTGAGGAAGCAATGGATGGATGTCAACAGAATAAAGTTAGAGTGGCTACAACTCACTAGCCAGTAAAGGAAAAACAAAATGGCTTTGTCAAAAATGGTGTTGAATCTGGTACCTAGAGTTTAGGGTTATAGCTTTTGTAGAATAGGAAAGCAGGAGTGATTTAGAGAGATGGATGAGTTGGAGATAAGAAAAATCAATTGTGTCCATGCTGGAGTTGAGACATTACCAAAAGACTCTGTAGAAAGTGCCCAGAAAGTTGGATGGACATGTTCGCAGAGAATTTTGGCATTCTTTTCAGCACAGGTGTGGATGTCAAGGATATGGATGAGCTCTCCCAGAAGGGGAAGAGTCAGAGCGAGGAATATGTAATGGGAACTGAAGACCTCTGATTTGCCAGTATTTTGATGGTGGAAGGAAAAAGAGCAAAGCCCAAAGGGGTATGAGAAGACAGAAAAGTAGGAGAGCCAAGTGAATGCAATGGCGCAGAAGCTAAAAGTTAAGTGATTTTCTAAGAAGCAGAAATGGTGTGAAATGGTGCGTCTGCTCCTGGAGAGAGATGGGGGAGGAGGAGAACCAGCTCCCCACTGGCTGCCACCGCCTCAAGCCCAGCTGCACCTACTATTTCTGCCCACACCCCGTGTCTCACCCCAGCATCATCTCCATCAGCATCTTTTTGGCTCTAACAGTTTCATTCACCAACAAGAAGAACAACCCCATCATTTTTCCTCCTGCTTGTCTTGCACGTAGTTTAGGTGATTTGGTGATTTCATTTGACTTGTTCTTTTTTTTAATTATTTTTTATTGGAGTTCAATTTGCCAGCATATAGCATAACACCCAGTGCTCATCCCGCCAAGTGCTCCCCTCAGTGCCCATCACCCAATCACCCCAAACCCCACCCACCTCCCCTTCCACTACCCCTTGTTTCCCAGAGTTAAATGTCTCTCATGTTCTGTCACCCTCACTGATATTTTCACTCACTTTCTTTCCTTTCCCTTTATTCCCTTTCACTAATTTTTATATTCCCCAAATGAATGAGACCATAGAATGTTTGTCCTTTACTGATTGACTTATTTCACTCAGCATAATACCCTCCAGATCCCTCCACATCGAAGCAAATGGTGGGTATTTGTTGTTTCTATTGGCTGAGTAATATTCCATCGTATACATAGACCACATCTTCTTTACCCATTCATCTTTTGATGGACACCGAGGCTCCTTCCACAGTTTGGCTATTGTGGACATTGCTGCTATAAACATTGGGGTGCAGGTGTCCTGGCGTTTCACTGCATCTGTATCTTTGGGGTAAATCCCCAGCAGTTCAATTGCTGGGTCGTAGGGCAGATCTATTTTTAACTCTTTGAGGAACCTCCACACAGTTTTCCCGAGTGGCTATACCAGTTCACATTCCCACCAACAGTGCAAGAGGGTTCCCCTTTTTCCACATCCTCTCCAACATTTGTTGTTTCCTGCTTTGTTAATTTTCCCCATTCTCACTGGTGTGAGGTGGTATCTCATTGTGGTTTTGATTTGTATTTCCCTGATGGCCAGTGATGCGGAGCATTTTCTCATGTGCTTGTTGGCCATGTCTATGTCTTCTTTGGTGAAATTTCTGTTCATGTCTTTTGTCCATTTCATGATTGGATTGTTTGTTTCTCTGATGTTTAGTTTACTAAGTTCTTTATAGACCTTGGAAACTAGCCCTTTATCTGATAGGTCATTTGCAAATATCTTCTCTCATTCTGGTAGGCTGTCTTTTAGTTTTGTTGACTATTAATTTTGTTGTGCAGAAACTTTTTATCTTGATTAAGTCCCAATAGTTCATTTTTGCTTTCGTTTCTCTTGCCTTCATAGATGTATCTTGCAAGAAGTTGCTGTGGCCAAGTTCAAAAAGGGTGTTGCCTGTGTTCTCCTCTAGGATTTTGATGGATTCTTGTCTCACATTTAGATCTTTCATCCATTTTGAGTTTATCTTTGTGTATGGTGTAAGAGAATGGTCCAGTTTCATTCTTCTGCATGTGGCTGTCCAATTTTCCCAGCACCATTTATTGAAGAGACTGTCCTTTTTCTAGTGGATAGTCTTTCCTGCTTTGTCGAATATTAGTTGACCATAGAGTTCAGGGTCCACTTCTGGATTCTCTATTCTGCTCCATTGATCTATGTGTCTGTTTTTGTGCCAGTACCACACTGTCTTGATGACCACAGCTTTGTAGTACAACCTGAAATCTGGCATTGTGATGCCCCCAGCTATGGTTTTCTTTTTTAATATTCCCCTGGCTATTCGGGGTCTTTTCTGATTCCACACAAATCCTAAGATGATTTGTTCCAACTCTCTGAAGGAAATCCATAGTATTTTGATAGAGATTGCATTGGACATGTAAATTGCCCTGGGTAGCATAGACATTTTCACAACATTCTTCCAATTCATGAACATGGAATATTTTTCCATCTCATTGTGTCTTCCTCAATTTCTTTCAATGGGGTTCTGTAGTTTTTAGGGTATAGATCCTTTACCTCTTTGGTTAGGTTTATTCCTAGGTATCTTATGCTTTTTGGGTGCAATTGTAAATGGGATTAGCTCCTTAACTTCTCTTTCTTCAGTCTCATTGTTAGTGTGTAGAAATGCCACTGACCTCTGGGCATTGATTTTGTATCCTGCCACATTGCCGAATTGTTGTATGAGTTCTAGCAATCTTGGGGTGGAGTCTTTTGGGTTTTCTATGTACAGTATCATGTCATCTCCAAAGAGGGAGAGTTTGACTTCTTCTTTGTCAATTTGAATGCCTTTTATTTCTTTTTGTTGTCTGATTGCTGAGGCTAGGACTTCTAGTACTATGTTGAATAGCAGTGATGAGAGTGGACATCCCTGTCTTGTTCCTGATCTTAGGGGAAAGGCTCCCAGTGCTTCCCCATTGAGAATGATATTTGCTGTGGGCTTTTCGTAGATGGCTTTTAAGATGCTGAGGAATGTTTCCTCTTTCCCTTCACTCTGAAGAGTTTCATCTATTAGGTTTGTATTTACTCAGCAACTCCTTCCCGGTGCTCAGCACTGGGGAACAGAAAGGAGCAAGGTCCTTCCTTCTCTAAGAGGTTAATGTTGCTTTACAGGAGGTGGTCTGATGCAAAACTGCCTGTTCATACTAACTTCAGATCGGTGTTTGTAAAGGAAGCAACTTTGCTTTCCTTACCCCTGGAAGGGGCTCTTCTGTTTAGGGACTTGCCTGGAGGAGTAGGTGGTGCTCTGTGTTTCTCTAAAGTGTCCCAGTGCCTTGTGCTTGGTGTTACAACCAACACATCCAGGCTTGTGGTCTATGCATGCTTATTGATACTAGCTTTTAAATGAAGCGATGATATTTCCTTCCACTACGATATTTTAAAATAAATATATTTTAATTTTACAATGTGGACTGATTTTAGGGATGCCTGGGTGGCTCAGTGGTTGAGCATCTGCCTTCAGTTCAGGGCGTGATCCTAGGGGTCCTGGGATTGAGTTCCTCACTGCTCTCCCCGCAGGGAGCTTACTTCTCCTCCTGCCTGTATCTCTACTTCTCTCTCTGTGTCTCTAATGAATAAGTAAATTTTAAAAATCTTAAAAAAATAAAAATAAATAAAAATGTGAACTGATTTTTAAAAATCAGATGTGTAACATTTTTGGCAATTTATGATAATGACCCCAAAGCATATATGTCTAATGTTTGGAAAGCCCTGGTTTAGAGAATGTGAGAATATGTATCATCAGTATCCATGAAGTTTCTTGACATAGACTCTAATTTCTCCAGACAAATGTACAGAGAGGATACAACTAAATGATACAGGCATATATATATACATATACATATATATACATATAAATGTATATATACATATACATATACATATAAATATATATAATATATATTTATATATTTATATATTATATATATTTATAGTCTGGAAAGCAACATCCATGTGAGTAACTATGAAGTGCCTGGGATTGTACCATCCTTGCAGGCAAGCAAGTTAGTCTCCCACAGTTTTATGGTTGAATGGAAGACAGGTAATTACTCAACAAGTCAGAGTGCAAGTATTTTATTTATTTATTTATTTGTTTATTTGACAAAAAGAGAGATCAAGCAGGGGGAGGGGCAGAGGGTGAGAGAGAGAGAATCTCAAGCAGACTCCCTGCTGAATCTGGAGCCAACCCAGCTTCATCTCAGGACCCTGAGATCACAACCTGAGTCAGAACCAAGAGTTGGAGGCTTAACCCACTCCAGGTACCCCAGGGCTCTAGGATTTTTCGTTGGTTTTGCAAACCCTATTTCCACTGGGGAATGTGAAGTGGAACCACACGGTGACCTGCACAGACAGTGGGTTGCATCTTAAGAAAGGAGCCTTTAGTTTAGGGAAACTTAATCATTTGTAATGGACAGAGAGAGTGTTTCCCCATTTCTTCAGTGATACCCTGTCTTCATGAAACTGGATTTCAGCAGACTTATTATTTGTTCACAGGGAGACACCATCTCTGTCCTCACAAGCAAATATTCATGAGTTGGTAGCACAGAAAAAAGGGCAATAGGCACCTTGCCTCACAAGACACACAACAGTATGACAGCTGCCGGGAGAACCATCCCTCAACAGCCACTGTCTTAATATGTGGTGAGGAAACACAGTAAGGGGTCATTTTGTTTATTGTTATATGTGGCATGTTGTAAATTGTTAACCTATTAGTTCACAAGCTGAAAGCCATTTTACAGCTTTTTCTTTTTGGGGAAGGACTATTTATATTTATAGAAACCAGTTATTAATTAGACTCAAAATGAGCTCTTGAGTTGAAATAACTTGAACAACCAGCGATCTTGGAAGCACATGCACCCATGGCCATGCATGGACTATGGCAACTTACTGGGGAGAAGACTTGCCTATTTCCTGACAGTCACTTGGAAAAAGCACAATTGTAAATACGACGGGTTTCAGGGTAAAATACTACATATATGAATATGATATTTTAGGGATCTATTATATACTGTAATAACACTTGTTATGTTTTGGCAGAGGTGTGAGTTTTGCAATTATGCTAAAATTTTACAATGTAAGGAAGTCTTCAGCCAAGCACTGTATCAAAAGATTCTGCTAATTACCTCTGGTAGGTGTTTTTTTTTTTTTTTTTTTTTTTTTTTTTTTTTTTTTTAATATATGTTACATATGCCACATGTGTTTGGGAAGGCAGTTTCTCTTTGATTAATGGCAAAACCTCAGAATTTTTTTATTGATAAATTTCACATTGTTGAATATCTGTATTATAAGCTAGAATCCTGTTTCATAATACAAAATTCATTAAAGTCTGCATTTTCAGGCAAAACTGAATATATTTTTAAAAACAGAAATTGTTGGGTAGACAAAATACAGAGTGACTAATTTGGAAGAAATGCAATGACTATAATACCTTCTATGTGAGTTTACTTTCTCCAACACTCAACAAGGTCTTTAGAGGCTAGTTTTGGGGAAAACTATTTGTTTATCAAAACCCAGTATGAAGGATATATTTAGCTAAGACTGTGGCTGACTGTGAATGGGTATAAGTTCTTTTTTCAAAATAATCCTCTTGTATAACTACAAGAATGGACAACACCACTAGAGTGGACATTCATAATAGATTATGACATTACAATGGATTGTGAATGGATGTAAGTTCTTTTTCAAGGTAGTTCTCGTGTGCCCCTAGAACAGACAATAATTCATCATTGGAGAAATGAAATTATCCTCTAATGTGGGAGTATGAATCTTAGCAGACCTCAGCTCATCAGAGATGATACAGTTTGAGAACTTAAATCTTGTATTTTTAAACTTAAAAAAATGACCTTACCTCTAATTTTACGTAAGTATTTAATTGGGGTGCTGTATACATTCTGCTAAGATTTGATACCATCTTTAAAAATTTTCTCCCGAAATCAGTATTATACTAGATGTTAACTAACTGAATTTAAATAAAAACATAAAACATTTAAACAATTATCTTTTTAATTATCGGGTCTACCTTTTCCTGTACTTCTCCTTTAGCCACATAATATTTCCATCATTTTACTCTCCTGAATGTCTGTCTTCTTGTACATTTTTCCCCAGGCTCTGATAAGAACATGAAACATACATATAGGGATGCCTGGGTGGCTCAGCGGTTGAGCATCTACCTTCAGCTCAGGGCGTGATCCTGGATCCAGGATTGAGTCCGGCATCAGGCTCCCCATGGGGAACCTACTTCTCCCTCTGCCTGTGTCTTTGCCTCTCTCTCTGTGTCTCTCATGAATAAATAAATAAAATCTTAAAACAAAATTTTAAAAAAGGAAACATACACATGAAGGTCAGATCATGATTTTACAAAAAGTCACCATACAACAAATTTATTATATTTTACTTTTCTTATTTTTTTCAGAAATCCCTTCAATTTTACATGCGTATTTCTAATTCTTTGCCTTTAATGGACATAAAAACATTCTCTGGCATGGACACACCATAATTTATTGTTGCATTGCCTTAGTAAAGAACATGTATTTTGTTTCCGGATTTTTGAGGCAGAGACAGAAGCAGGCTCCATGCAGGGAGCCTGATGTGGGACTCGATCCTGGGTCTCCAGGATCACACCCTGGACTGCAGGCGGCGCTAAACCGCTGCGCCACCAGGGCTACCGTTTCCAGATTTTTTTGGTCATGATCAACAATGGTATGATAAACTTCCTTGTACATATGTACTTATGTACTGGTACTTTTATTTCTATGACTAGATTTCTAGGGTGAAGTATCTTTACATTAAAAAAATAATAATACATGTTGCTAGGTTGCTTTCCAAAAAAGTGTCATTTCCTACAACAATGAGCACCAGTAACATCTTCTCTTTACTCCTATCAACTATAGGTTTTTTTGATTTTTGTAAGACTGAGTTTTATAGAGAGGAGAACCAAATACCCAGGAAAGAATTCATTACTTCTCATTACTAAGAGAGATTTCTCATTCTTATAATTATTATCGTTAGCCTGAACACCAGTAATTACAACGACAGCAATCTACATGTTAATTGTATCAAATAATACTAGGTGGAGCCTCGTGGAACTGCCTATATTCAGTCATTTTTTTCGCTTAAAGAATGGCAATTTTGTATAGTTCAAACTAACATTTTTATGATATTTTCCAGGATTTACATGGCTATTGCAGAATCTTAATAGTGATTATAATTAGATTCGTAGGGCATGTGCTCTGTGTCAGATACACCGCTCAGTACATTTTCTAATTTGTTCTTTATGACAATTCATTGAACCTCTTCAAGGACACACCTATGTACTTACCAGTTTGATGGCAGATGGCATCCAGGTCAAGGGTTGGTATCCTTTTCTCCCTACGGTAATTCCATTCCTGAGTTCAGTCTTGCTCCCATCATTCTTTGTTCTCCCTTCTCCTTTGTTCTTTGCCTAGCCATAAAAATGATCCTCCAGTAATACTTTTATAAAAAGATACACTTGGTCCTTTTCTTCCCCCATGTGCCAGCATTCCCGAAGTCAATATATGATGGTAATCCATGTGCATTTGGAGGGAAGAAGAGCTTAGCTGCTGATTCTGATACCATCAAACTTCAAATCTGAAAACCACTCCCCAGGACTTTACCTATTGTTGAAGTTTCCTCTAGGAACTATTAAAAGGGTGGATGAATATCACTAGCTACTTTCTATTGAGACTACTCTCAAAGGTAATGAGTGATATCAGCTAGGCAGCAACATATAATCAAGGCAGATTTTAGGAATTCATATTTAAACACAAATTAAGGAAAGCAAATAAATGTCAAACTAATGGCATGTGAATAAATAAAACTGTCATGGGTTAGTAGAAATAACTGAAAAGCAGTGATAACATTATAATCAGGATGTCAACAGAGATAAATGCCATTTATACAGGTGAGAGGAAGCAAGATGACACATGGCAAAAATATTCAAGTGCCTAAATGTCACTTGGTAGTGAGTGCTTTTTGACATCTTTACCTAGGATGAGGGCTAAAATTCTGTTCAAAGCATTTTATGAAAATCTAAAATAACATGGATATATTTTCTCTTGTGCTCCAACTTCCCTGTATATTCATAATTTCTTTTCAAGGGGTTTGTATTTTCTAATGGACTAGGGAAACTGCAGTCCATTCTTTATTTACTCCTCATAGCAAAAGTTACATAGCACTGATTAAAAATGTTGATTACTTGAGGCACACAGTGGACCTTGGAGGAAGAAGGAAGTGAGTATTCTAGTGCAACCTGTGCATACTAACAACCTGGCATCGCTACAGATTACCATTGTGCTAAGAGCAGTATAGGATAGTGGATAGAAATCCAGTCCCTTGGTTGAGATTACCTGGGTCCATATCCCCTTCACTGGTGGTATGATCTTGAGCAGTTATTCCACTTTGCTTTATTTCTCCCACTTACAAAAGAGCGTTAACAATAGTATCTCGTTCAGAGGCTCACGGTGAGGTGTAAAGCAGTTAAATATCAAGACTTAGAATGATGTTCGGTGCTCAGTAAAAACTCAATAAATTCATTGTTATAACTCTTTTTGATTGTCAGTATTATTTAATTTTTAAATAATAGAAACTCAGAATTTGCCAATACACCAATATCCTCAGCCTCGATGAAATTTGAAGTAGTGATAAAAAGAACAGAGCTTTGAGCAGACAGACTTGGGCTTAAATTCTGGCTCCCACGGCTATCCCAGCTCTGGGATCTTATGATAGCCAGTTGTTTCATAAGAGTCTCAGCAGGAAGGAGAAGGTCCACACAGTCTACACACTAAGAATTGAGGAAGGTTAGATTAAAAAAAAGAAGAAGAACACTTGTACAGACAGTGTTAGGGTCAGCCAAGCAGAGATGGTGACCCAGATGAAGGGACAAAGGGAAGAAATGGTCACTGGATCTTGGGGGCTGGAGTAGAGGCCTGAAAGGACTGCTAGCAAAAGCACTGACAATGCTCTAGTTTATCAGAACTTTACTCTCTTCCCCAGGCTTCCCACTGGGGAATCCAGTCAGAAGCCAGAGGACAAGGAAGCCCCTTGTTAAAGTATATAAACCCTCCTCCCAGAACAGAACAGAGATAGGTAGAGAGTTGACCTAAGAGGACAGACCCCTCAGTGTATTGTTTAACTTCTAATCTGCACTTACTCTCTGAGCTCCATAAGCTGCCCCAAACCTTGAATATTGTCCTAATGATGACTTCAAGGCTGGCTCTAGCATTAAACCAGGATGCTCACTCCAGGCTCTAATATTCTATGAATCCCCTAAAGAGGAATGGATTATGAGGGCTTGAAATCTGAGAAAACCAAATTCAAACAAAGCTTTAATATTATAAGCAAGTAATGGCATATGTGGTTAAAACTGTTTTCTCAAAATACATTCCAACGGATGTAAAATGCCATGTAAAATACAAACACGTAAGAAAGCAACAAATAAAGCAAAGGGCAAAGGCATCAATCAAAACATTAGGGGTCAAGTTAGTTTGAAAAATTCTGGGTTTGATAAAGTAGTTTCTTTCGTGAAGAATTCCTCAGATCCCTTTAATATACTAATGTCATAAATCTCCAAGATGGTTAAATAGACTTAGATCTCCATGTGTAATTTCTCTTGAAATGTAAATTGTTTTTTTCCACACAAACATGCAATTTTATAAAAAAAAAAAGATATACTTTGTGCATTTGGAATAGAACACAGCATCATCTTGCATCTTGTAACTTTGAATATCTACAAAATAAAGCATACTATATAAAATGTAGTCACATTCTTGCACTATTTGGCAAGCAGTTCTCTTTACCAAGCTTCCATGGTCCACAACTCAATATTGCCACATTTTGTTAGAGCCATCTTGCCAACATAATTGTATAACACAGGCACAAAGAGTTAAGTAATAGTATTTTAGTTCTAACTTCTAGGCCCAGGAGAGAACTATTAGGACACTTGCGAATGGAAAAGAAAAAACGATTACAAAAGAAATCTGAAGAGTCAAGCAGAAACAAAAGGTGATTATTTTTCACAGAAAAAAAAAAAAAAAAGAAAAGAAAAAAAAAAAAGTGAAGTTGTATCTCCACAGCAGCATAACTATCTGAGAGATAGTAGGGCGGAGAGGTATTTTCCATTTGTGGGTAACATTCACTTTTTCAGTTAGTTAATTCATTGTGAAAAGTTGGGAGGAGTGCCTATACAAGCCAGGATTGCTCCAAACACTGGGAACTCACTAGCGAGAAGTCATTAGACATCATTTCTGTCCTCAGAGACCTTGAATTGCATGGGGTGAGTTGGGGTGGCAGGATGATAGACACTGTATGCAGCATAGTCTCTAATGTGGGGCAGACAGCACTGAGGAAAATTGAGTTGAGTGAGGGATTGAATAACCCTGGGCTTGGGAAGTCTCCTTGGGTGGGGTCCTCAGAAGAGGCCTCTCTAGGAAAGTCATATTCAAGCAGAGGCCTCACTTAAATGAGAGACTGTGTGAATACGGGGGAAAGGAAGCATGTTGGAAACTGAGGTAAGGGTCCCCAAGACGTGAGGTAGGGACCTTCCCAGGGTACTCAAGAAACAAGAGGGGGCCAGAAGAATGTTTGTTTTCAATGAAATTCCACCAGTATAACACTGATTTAAATAAGAATACTTTGACAGGAACTGATTTTCTGTGCTATTCCCATCCATGGGTATTGTCCTTCCCAGTCCTTATACACGCTGCCCATTTTGCCTCAAACATCTTCTCCAATATCCATTTGTAGCATAACACCTTTCAAAAGGCTTCAAATTGCCAACTACTGTTTATATTATATTGATTATTTTTAGTTCAGTCTATGAGTCTGGTGCTCAGACATGGTCTTTGACCTTTTCCAGAGATTCTGTAGTTTCATTAGCGATTAGAGCTAGAATCTTATTCCTTTCCCTCCAAATGATGGATGTAGTAGATTTTCACGTCGATTCCAATTCATCACCCCTTCTTAGACACAAGACTGGACCATGTAACTTTGAGGTAGTTTCCCAGGACTGCCCCTTGGACTCTGCGCTCAACCAAGTGACTTTCTTTGGCAAAAGGGCTATTAGCCAATGTGACACAAGCAGAGGCTTGAATAATTTTTGCATGAATTGGCTTGCCTTCTCACTCTTATGTTTTGATCATGACACTATGTCTGGGCTAACCTTCTGGAGATAGGAGTACAGAGGATGGATAACATGTGACATGGGTTGAGTTACCCAGGCCTTCCCAACCAAGACCAACCTGGATCAGTCAACTGCTAGTCCACCCTCTTCATTTAAGTGAGCCCAGCCAAGGTCAACAGAACCCCCTAGATGGCCAGACACATGGAAATAAAGATATATTGTTCTAGACCACAGAGATTTTGTGGTTGGTCATTAAACAGTGATATCTTGATGATAGGTACCTGACACTATGAACTATGGAAAATAGATGTTTGTTCATGCCATTTATTTATTTGGTAAAAGAACATGTGAAAAAAAAAAAAAAAAAAAAAAAAAAAAAAAAAAAAAAAAAGAACATGTGCATATGAGCAGAGGGAGGGGCAGAGGAAGAAGGAACAAGAGAGAATCCTAACCAGGCTGAGCCTTGACACGGGGCTTGATCTCATGATTCTGAGGTCATGACCTGCGCTGATATCAAGAGTCAGATGTTTGACTGATAAGCCCCCTCATTTTTTTTTTCATGCCATTTAATACTAAAATATATCGGAGTGCAATGTCCCAAACAACACTGGGATTTTGTAGGCTTTAAATAGGAAACAGTTTTGTTATTTTAGCTGCTGGGGATCACCTCTTTGTTTTGTGACCATCCTCAGCCTAATTGAATACAGCATAATAATTTATTTATTTATAGCACACACTTGCGGCCTCTGTCTTCTAGAGAACAGTCTCAGGCTCAAAGATGAGGATAAAAGGACTCCTACTGTCATGAACCTGTATAAAAAGCCATCATATCTTTGGAAGCTACTTAATTATTCAGTATGTTTTGAGCATTTTAGTGTCCGGAATAAAATGTGGAGGATATTGCCCACATATTGTTAATAACCAAGTCAGGAGGTAAGTCTTAGGTATAAAAAAAACATGAAGAGGGAAAACAAATTTAATCATTTCAAACTATAAATATCAAATAAACTGAGGAGTGGGGGGTGTTTCTGGAGTGAAGGAATGCTTTCAATTAGCTTTGTAATTGGATTCATTTTTGAAATCTTAGTAAGATTGCTCCTGAATACGGAATTTCAGTTTTATATACAAAAATCTTACATTGTACTTACTCCTGGCAGCTTAAAAAGAACAACCCCTCTACTTTGTAGAAGGAAGCAATGATGGAAATTTGTAGAAGCCAGAAGCAAAGGTTATCCTTTTATTTGGCTGAGTGGTAATTCCCTGTATTAGTTGGCAATTTTCTTCCTCATGGAAAGAGTCATCCCTCAACATTCTAGGAGACCAGTTAAGGAGAGATGTCTGCCCAGCCCAGAAGAAAGGCTTTTTTTTTTTTTTTTTTTTTTTTTTAAACAATCTCCAGGGCTTTGCCTGGAAAGTGTCTGATCCTCTGCTAACTCTAGGTCTTTGAAGTTGAGAATTTTCTGTGTTTTAAAGGGAATCTAGTTTCATTCTTCAAGGAGATCTCAGTTCAGAGAGGCTGTCATCTGTTCTGTCCCGCCCTGCTTTACAGTCAAATGAAACCAGACTCAAAAAAAAAAAAAAAAAAAAATCATTCCTTTTTCCTCCCACAGGTGCACAGGCATGCCTCTGAGAATCAGATTATTGATGTAAGGCAGGGAAAGTGACTCTAAGTCACTGGAGAATGAATGCCACCCTTCTATCCTGTGATCCTCAAGATCGGGGTAGGGAAAAAAAAAAAAGCCAAAATGAATGCAGCTGTAAGCCTAGCCCTCTGCAGTTCAGGAGGGGCTCTTCTAAAACTCTGGTTAGTTGGGGTGAAGAGCAATTTCTCTCCCCACATCCAGCTCAGATGCTTGGCTTTCATTTGCATGTGTGGATAGTCTCCTTGGGCTTGGTTCCCTAAACACAAGTAGCCTGGTATTTCTGAGACCAGTTGGCCTCTCCCTAACGGTGTTATGTGCTGTTGTTCATTTTCTATTCAGTCAGTATGGCCAGCGTTTAAGAATGAAGTTTCTGGAACCGCACTTCCCAGGTTTGAATTCTGGCTTTGCTTCCACTGGGCAAATTTGGGGGAGTCATTTTATGTCTCTATACTGTATTTTCTCATCTGTCAAATGAGTAAGGGTGAAAGCACCCATTTCAAAGAGTTGCCATGAGGATTAAAATGAATGTATTTAAAATGACTAAGTACTGGGTCACTGCGATGCAAATGGTGACTTTTACTATAATTAATTTTGACAAATGGTTTTATTGTTGCTATATTTGTGCTCATTTGCTGCCACTAAATGATTAGGTCATGCTAGGTTTTGGAATTTGTTGCTTCAACTCTAAAACAAGATAGTTGTATCATATAAGGTAAGATCCCATCTCTGTCCTTCTAAAATGCACAGGCACGAATGTGCATTTTTTTATACTTCATATTAACAGTTCTGAAGTGTTTATGTAATGTTATAATCCTATGTAATCATCTTTTTCATTACTTAATACAAGATACATTAAGTAGTTCAGTCATTCATTTATATGTATTGAACTTCTATTCTATGTAGGACATTGTACTAGATGCTGGGGATTCAACAATCGAAACAACAAATATCCTTATACTTGTGGCAATTCATTCTAGTATTTTCCTCTTGGCCTGCAGCTGTGTCAACTATTTGACAGAGTACTTAGTAAGAAAATATGGAACTGGGGGCTAGGATCCCAATACTGGCAGTATGTTTAAGTTATTTGTGGGGTAATTTAATATGAAGCATAGTGACATTTTATAGAGATTCCAAAATCCAAAATTTAGAGCCTTAGGTGTCTTATTAAACTGCTAAAAGTTCCCTCCCCCCTGATAGTGGCCACAACATCCATAACTTTTAAACCAGAAGAGCCAAGTTTATGCTTGCCAAGAACACTTTAGGAAATGTGGAATAAATGTATTAAATCAAAAAAACAGAGAACTCCAGGTACAACACGCAAAATGAAGGCCAGTTTGTAGAAAGCCATGTTCAACTTCAGTACACATTTATTATTATATAAAAAATAATCTGTGGGGATTTTAAAGATCGATTCATAAACCTGATTTGAAAATTGCTTATAGTATTGCTGTGTATAAAGTATTGCTGTGTAAAACAGGTTTGGATCTATTTTAATTCTTAGCTGACTGGTTTTGTTTTGTTTTGTTTTGTTTTGTTTTAGGATTAAGAGAGTATGAGGAAGTTATTCTTGAAAAAGCTGAGTATGAAATGACTCTGATCTTTAAGAGGGATGGGGTTAAGCTATATGGTATTGCTGATGTTTGATTGTTTGGGACTTAAAGAACAATTTTATGTAGTTAAAGCTAACATTATGTGCTAATGTTTTGAAAGAAAGTAGTTCAACCTAATGTTTTAAATTTTTTTATTTATTTGTGATAGTCACAGAGAGAGAGAGAGAATGAGGCAGAGACACAGGCAGAGGGAGAAGCAGGCTCCATGCACCGGGAGCCCGACGTGGGATTCGATCCCGGGTCTCCAGGATCGCGCCCTGAGCCAAAGGCAGGCGCCAAACTGCTGCGCCACCCAGGGATCCCTTCAACCTAATGTTTTAAAAGAAAAGTCTACTTAAGTTCTGTAATACTGGAAATATCCTGTATCTGCACTGCTCAATATGATAGCCACTAGCCAACAATGAAATGTGTCTAGGGTAATGGGCGGAGAGCTGAACTTTTAATTCTATTTTATTTCAATTAATTCAAATTTAAATAGTTACAAGTGGTTACCTTATGAGACAGCAACATTTAGAGATATAAATCACGGGCAGCCTCAGTGGCTTAGTGGTTTAGTGCCGCCTTTAGCCCAGGGTGTGATCCCAGAGACCTGGGATCGAGTCCCGTGTCAGGCTTTCTGCATGGAGCCTGCTTCTCCCTCTGCCTGTGTCTCTGCCTCTCTCTTTCCCTGTGTCTCTCTGAATAAATAAATAAAATCTTTAAAAAACAAGATATAAATCAGAGAATTACTAACATCAATATGGAGTAGAAAGTTGTGTCAAGACATTGAATGGAGTCATATATTTCTTATAGCAACCTTGTAAAAAAACCAAACCTACTAATATCCCTATTTTATAGATGAAGAAATTTGAAGTGGAGAAGCAATTTGTCACTTGCTCTGGTTCATCCATATTTGGGAAGGGGTATAGAAATAGCTGACTTTAGGTGAGGAAGCAAATCATTGGAGACAAAGCAAGGAACAATCATGACTAGCAGGAAGGGTGGCACATCCTCATCAGAACTTTTGAGAGATCACTGTTGATGTTTTGTCAAATGATTTTGAAGGAGTAATGGGCAGAGTAATGACCATCTCCACACCCCTGCAGGATGTCTACATCCTAGTGCCCAGAATCTGTGAATACTACCTTACATGGTAAAAGGACTTGGCAGAGGCGATTAAGTTAAGGATTTTGAGATTGGGAGGTTATCCATGTGGGCGCAATATAATCATGAGTCCTTATAAGTGGAAGAAAGAGACAGAAGAGAATGAACCAAGAGATGGAAGCATGAGAAAGAAGTGTCCTTGTGTTACTGGCCTTGAAGATGGGGCCACAAGGCAGGGAATGTGGTTGGCCTCTAGAAGCTGGAAAATGCAAAATAATAATAATAATAATAATAATAATAATAATAATAATAATAATAATAAATGGATTCTCTTCCAGAGCCTTCTGGAACCTATTCCTGTCAACACCTTGATTTTCAGCCAGTGAGACCCTTTTTTGACTTTGAACCTCTGGACCTGCAAGATAGTACATTTCTGTGGCTTTAAACCATTAATTTTGAGATAATTGTCACAGCAGCAATAGGCGACTTCTTCTAGTGCAGAGGCAACTAGACTGGAAATGGGAAAATGAGCTATAGTTTGTTCTAATAAAAAAAGTTTAGAGGTATGAGTGGTCTGAAAACAGTGGCAGTGGCAGTGGCAATGGGGAGAAAAGAGTAGATAAAAGATACAGGGAAATCAGAATCAACAGAAATGAAATCAAAAGGCCAGAGTTAGACAAAAGGATGGGCCACATCTCCTTAAGACTTTTCTCCTAAGGAAATGTTCCTTCTGAAAAATCTTTATATGTGGTCACCTAACATGGCACAATATGTGGAGGAGAGAGGAGCTGGGGTTTGGAGACCTCTATGACATCGATTCCTAAAGGTCTTTAAAATCTTAGAGAGCTGCCCTCACTTGGCCCTGCTTACCCCCTCTTGGCTTTATTCTGCATGCCCCATATAAAGCAGCAGCTGCTAGCTGCATCAACATTGCTGTATTATGAAAATTATGGGGGATGTAATTTTTTTACATTACTTGGCAACACGTTTCTGTCCAGGTGTTTGAGAAACTCAGAGCGTAATTATGCCAGAAGAAGAGTAGATGAGAAGTTCAGTCAAGGAAACCAGATTGCTTTTTGTCAAAAGAGTCTGTCAAGACAGAGGGGCTGGTGTGGTGGAGAGATCGTGAGCTTTGTAGAAAATGCTGAATTTGCATACTGATTCCACCACTTAATTGTTCTGAGATATTGTACAAAGAGTTGTTAAACTCCCTGAACCTCATTTTTGTCATTTGTTCACAGGTGGAATCACATCCAGCTGGGGGGGACGGGTGTATGGAAAAAGTGAGTTCATAAATACAATGCATTGGCCTGGAGTAGAGGCTTAGTAAAGGCTGCATACACAAGAAGGACCCGAGTAAAAGTAGCAATTATGTTACTGATCATGGTTTTCAAGAGCATTCCTTTTCTATCTTAAAAAAAAAGAGAATACATTTTATTGATCAAAAATATAAGCAGACAGCACATTTGCAATGGAATAAAACTTCTGATGGGATAGATGGGCATGACATCTAAATCCAGGAGTAATAATTGAGTTGGATTCGTATAGGATGTTGATGGCCAACATAACTTTCAAATCCAGTGTTTCTCCTCTGTTTTCCCTACTAGGGTCGTGCACATGTGGATTCATGATTTTATTGCCTTTTATTTATTTTTTTATTTTATTGACTTTCAGAGACTAATTAATGTATAGTAGAATATAGTGGAAGTCTTTGGAGGAGGGAAATTTTTGTGTAAGATTCAAGGAAGGAAGAAGGGCAAAGGGGAAAGAAGGGTAAGGACTTGGGAGGAAAGGGAACAGAAAAGAGAAAGAAGAGATAATGAGGGGGAGAAAGGAAAGAATTTTGGTAGATGTAATAAAGAAGTTTAGATAGGAAGAAAAGTTATAGAACATTGAGAGAAGAGCTGCATGATTATTTACTCTGCCTTTTCACCATGCTTGGCATTAAGTAACACATATAATGTGCTAATTAATTCATCTGCTTATTTATTCATGCACCGGATATTTATTAAGAGTTCCTAGAAGCATGGAATTTAGAAGTGAATAATATGGACTTTATCCTTACTGTTATGGAATTTATAGTAGAAAAGAGCATCATCAGACCAAATCTTAACTTATTTAACCTTCATGACTGCCTAATTTTAAAAATGGTATTATTATTATTATTATTATTATTATTATTACTGATTTGTAGACATGGGAACTTAGTTATGGTGAGCTAGTTGGTGACAGACCAGGATTCCAACCCTTGTTTATTTGCCTTCAAGTTAAGTTCTCATTGTTCTCATTGCTGACTGAGAGTCATTGAACCAATGCAGTGTGTGTGTGTGTGTGTGTGTGTGTGCGTGTGTGTGTATGTGTGTGTGTGCGCATGATTTTGAAAGCTCATCCACTTTTTGAATAATGTGAAGAAGTCATTAAGTTCTTCTCTATGGTACTTGGAATACTGGCTGTCATTTTATTTTATTTTATTTTATTTTATTTTATATTTTATTTTATTTTATTTAGAGAGAAAGAGAGAGAAGAATGGGGGGAAGGACAGATAGAGAGGGAGGAGAAGACTTCCCACTAAGCAGGGAGCCTGCTGCTGTGGGGCTTGATTCCAGGACCCTGGGATCTTGACCTGAGCAGAAGACAGATGCTTTACTGACTAAGCCATCTGACTGTTGCACCCTGGCTGTCATTTTTACTCCTCTTAAGAAAAGAAATATCACAAAGAGGTAAGCTGGTATTAGAGATTTGGCACTGCACATAGTAGGCACTCAGTAAATATATGTTTAATTACATGGTTAGTATATGCAGTTAAATACATATTATAATCAAATATATAATCAATAATTAACCTATAATGATATAGTGTAATACAATAATACATAATAATGTATAATACAAATACACAATGATAATATGTAATTATATAACAAATATAGTACACTCCTCAAACCCAAATATATACCCACCTTTCTATACAATCTACACCCATAAGATACTATAATTTATTACACAAATACTCAGGGAGCACATACTCTGCACTAGCCACTACACTGGGTGAAAGTAACATAAACATTAAAAGGCCAAGAACCTGAACTCTACTAGCTTTGCAAAGGATGGGTGACAAGACCTGAAAAAGATGGTGAGAGACCAATTTGTAAATTGCTAATTTTAATGCAGTATGATATCAAGGAATCCTAAGGAATACAAGGGGATTACTACCACAGAACTAGTTATGTTAGGGAAGGGATAACAGAATAGCCAACCACTGGACCCAGGAGGGCAGAATGTTCATTGTGTCTGGCAGTCAGCCTTATGGAGGAGAGACAGAGAGGGAAACTGAATCCTGGTTTGAAGAAGCTTGCATGCAGATTTCATTTTTTAGTATCTGCAGTGAGTGCCCCTCAGATGCTTTATATGATGGAATGGCAAGGACAATCCATATACCACTGGTCACTTCTAATCAGATATAGTAGGTTGAGGACATGTCCTTAGCTTCTCTTCCTGAAACCCCATTCACCCAATTGAAATAATAATAATAATAATAATAATAATAATAAATCATTTTTAAGAAGGAATAAATACACCAGGTCAACAAGGCTGGTAAGGGAGCATCAGTTACAATATTTGAGGCACTGGAAAACAGATGTACCTGTAGTAGCTGCCCCAACAGAGGACATTTATCTGACCACCTGTCCAACAGTGGGAAAGCCATGGGCTTCAGGACTTACACCATAAGCTTCCCCACAACACTGATATTGAGAATATAGTTAGAACAAAACCAGAAGAATTACTTACATGCTTGATCAGGAAGGCATTAGGATCTTGGGCTCTTTCCCAATGCCTCCTCCATTGTTGCAGAAAGCTGGATTTTTATCCCCTGGTTTCGGGCTGGGGTACATCAAATACAGCTGTGTGTGGGACATGATACTAAGTAAAGGGAATTTAAATGAAAGGCTCATACAGACTTGATGACATAAAGTCTCCCATACTAACATTGTAGAGCACAATCATCAAGATTTATGGCATACAGTCAAGAAAATAGAAAAGTCATCACATATATGGCAGGCTTAAGAGAAAGACCTAAGGGTCTCAACCAACACAAAACACAAAGCAAACACATGAACAAAAAGAAGCAATAGTCCAATAATGTGTTCACTCTATAGTCAAGAGAGCAATAGAAAAATGCTACCTTGTGCACGAGCTTCCAACAGGCGTATACTGGCCAACTCCTCAAGTTGAGTAAAAAGTCAAAGATCTGCAGACATTTTAGAAAAATGTAGTTGTCCTCAAACTTTGCTCTTTCCTTCTTCATAAGAAATAGACCTTAGATTCATGAGATGACCTTCCTGGTAGCTAGGGGTAACGATCCAGTATATGAAGTGGGTATAAATGGGACATAGGCAACATCTGCCTTCTTTGCTTCAAAGGAAACCTGAAACTTCTATTCCTTCTTCCTTCTGCAAGACAGAGCTCACAATTCTCTAGTGCATATGACTCCGCTTCCAGTGTGCAGACAAGGACAAGATTCTAGGTGGTAAAAGAACAAGATAATGGAAGGAATGGGAGTTCCTGGATGACTCCTCAGAACAAAGCTATGCCATTAGCCTAGATTTCTCACTCCAGAACTATTTCTTTGTGTTCTATATTCCTTTAGCCATGGTATTTTGGGATTTTTGAGTTTTAGCATCTGGTCCCTTACCTTAGCTAGCACAACCTCAAATATAAAAGAAAGATGACTAACCAAACAGAAAAACAAACAAACAAACAAACTTAGAAAAAACTGGGGTCTATGAAGGTTGGGAGACAAAAAAAATATATCTGCAAAATCCACAGATAAGAAGTTATATTGAAGTAAGCCCTACTAAGAAAAAAGGTAAAAGCTATTAGAAATCAAACACATGCAAATCAAAATACTGAATTGCAAAATTTTTAAACTTAGTCTTGCTAACCCACAAAGATTAGCTGATTTGGAAAACCAAACCAAACCAAATCAAACTGAAGGAATCTCTCAGATAGTATACGGTAAGGAGCCCCAAGGATGAAAATAATTAAAAAAAAAAAAAAGAAAGAAAGAAAGAAAGAAAGAAAGAAAGAAAGAAAGAAAGAAAGAAAGAAAGAAAGAAAGAAAGAAAGAAAGAAAATGAAATCAGTTTAGGAAGTTCAATATGCAAATTCAATTGACCCTTGAACATTATAGTGTTTAGGGATGGTGACCCTCCCACGCAGTCAAAAATCCATGTGCAACTTTTGACTCCTGAAAACTTTACTATAGACTACTGTTGACTGGAAGCCTTACCCTTAAGACAATTAATACATATTTTGTATGTTATGTGTATTATGTACTGTATTTTTACAATACAGTAAGCTAAAGAGAGGAAAATGTTAGTGAGAAAATTATAAGGAGAGAAAATACATTTACAGTACTGTATGGTATTTATATTAAAAAATCCATGAATAAATGGAACTGCATAGTTCAAACCTGTGTTATTCAAGGATTGACTGTAACAGGAATTCTTCAATGAGAGAATAGAGAAAAAAGAGGGGAGAAAAATTATCACATATATTAAAATTCAAAACCAAAACACCAGTATTTTAAGATTAAAAGAACCCACTTGAGGGGATCCCTGGGTGGCTCAGCGGTTTAGCGCCTGCCTTTGGCCCAGGGCGAGATCCTGGAGTCCCGGGATCGACTCCCACGTCAGGCTCCCGGCATGGAGCCTGCTTCTCCCTCTGCCTGTGTCTCTGCCTCTCTCTCTCTCTCTCTGTCTATCATAAGTAAATAAATCTTTAAAAAAAAAAAAAAAAAAGAACCCACTTGAGTCTCTAGGACAAGGCGTACACCAGGTCACATCTTAGCAAAAATTCTCTAGTGAAATGCTACATGCTTTCGGGGAGAAAAGAAAGAAAAAAAGAAAAAAAAAAGTAATATATATAAAATCAAGAATTACATTCCAATTGAATTTTTCATAGCAATTCTGCTGTCTAGAAGACAATGAAGGAATACGTCATAGCTCAGGGGAATATTGATTTCCTTTCGGGAATTCCAATCCCAGCTAAACAAGCAACGCAATGTAAAAGGATTAAAACCATTTTCATGATTCATGGCATCATAATCCCCTTCCATGTATCTTTTCCTAAGAAGCTACACAAGGGATCTACCCATTAAAACGAGAAAGTAAATTGAGAAAGAGAGATGAAACACAGGAACGAGGAGAAATAAGACAAGAGAGATATAGATGCAGAGAGGATCTAAGGGCAGTACAAAGGGCGAGCCCATGATAGTAGCTGCATCATGTGTTCTCATTGAAGGAAGTCAGAAAAGGCCAGACCAATCTTCTTCCAGAGAATCTAGTAGAATTCTTTATGTGTTTTTATACATTGAGAAAGGAATCACATGAGTATAGGAGAGTTTAATTGTAAGTACATGAATAACTAAGCATATTATAAAAGAAAATTTCCCAGCTCCAGTAAAACAAACAAAAAACAGAAACATTCTGTGGGGGAAAGAATAACACTCTTATTAACTGCCTTGTGTCACTTTGAGTAACATTTATACAATAATAGTAATAGTAATAGTAATATTCATTCAAACATGTTATAATGCATGTTTGTTGACTATCTGGTGGAATGATAGCACACATGTGTGGCATGGGTGGAGGGGGCCATGAGGTAGAGGGAAAATAGGTGAATGTCTTGTTCCATAGTGCAAGTCCATACATGAGGGCCGAAACTGACAATCCAGAGGCAACACCGGGCTGCCCTAGTTTTGTTTTTAAAATAAACCTTGAGGGCAGCCCAGGTCGCTCAGAGGCTTAGCACCGCTTTCAGCCCAGGGCGTGATCCTGGAGACCCAGGATTGAGTCCCACGTCAGGCTCCCTGCATGGAGCCTGCTTCTCTCCCTCTGCTTGTGTCTCTGCCTCTCTCTGTGTCTCTCATGAATGAATAAATAAAATCTTAAAAAAAAAAAGCAAAAACCCTTAAAAAAATAAAGCAAACCTTGAGCAGATGTAATATAAATGAACTATTCAGAGGATTTAATTCTGACTGAACTGTGGGGAGAGCAGTGGGAAAGGAGACTCATGAAAGTGGCGTGGGCATTTACTTTGTACAGGGCACAGGGAGAGGGGAGGATGCCAGAGTCAGAGAAAAATGAAGATGTGACTTTGCAAGATTTTTACACATATCATGGCATTAAGAAATTTTAAGTAAAGTTCAGATATACAAAAATATTGCCTTTTAAAGTTGAACAAAGAGGAAGTTGCTGGAACAAGTAACTACAAGTCACTTGACTCTTAATGTCATTTATGATTGTTTCCAAGCACGTCACACTCAGTGTCCTCACTTAAGTTTTTTTTTTTTAAGATTTTATTTATTTATTCATGATAGACATAGAGAGAGAGAGAGAGAGGCAGAGACACAGGCAGAGGGAGAAGCAGGCTCCATGCCGGGAGCCTGATGTGGACTCGATTCCGGGACTCCAGGATCACGCCCTGAGCCAAAGGCAGGCGCTAAACCACTGAGCCACCCAGGGATCCCCCCTCACTTAAGTTTTACAGCAGCTTCATGAGTCTGGCAAGGCAGAAATAATTAACAAATATTTGATGTTCGTCTCTAGTTCTTGGCTCAGAGCTCTGACATCCCTTGGCATTGCCTAGGTGACAGGAGTATCTTTTGTTCTAATAAGGCAACCTTTAATGGGTTAGCTTTAGAATGGGAACTGGACACCAGGATGTGATCAGTAATGAGATTCCCTGAATCCAAATGTCCTCACCTAAATAAATTAGATCCATGGTCACACCTTGTTGATTGCTAAAGAATCAAACAAGATGGTGCATGGAAAGAAGTTAGCAGTGTCTGGCTAATTATAAATGACCAATTAAAAGTAAATATTATTAATGATAATTACAGAACTGAAATATATAAAAATATTTTTAATAAATAACAAATTAATCTATTAAAGATAGTAGGAATTATATTTGTAGAATAGCAATAGCTGCAGTGATAGAATAGAAATAATATTCCTTAAAAAAAATGATAATGCCTCTCCCACTTGGCATCTGCCACAAGCAAGCATTCCATGAGTTTTCTGAGCAGTTAAACACTGACACTTCTTTACCAGTATAGTTCTTCCTTCTGACATTGTAGGACTTATCACGTTAACACTAACATAGGTAAGTATGTGTCCTAATTATCTATGTATGCATGTAATTATTCACGTGCCATAATTATGTATATACCATAATTATGTGTTCCTTGAACCTCCGGAAGGCACTGATTGAGTTTCTCCATATCTGGATTCCCAAACTTCAAAAAGTTTCTAGCAGCTAATGGACACTAATATGAATTTATTTATTTAACATTTATTAATGAATGAATTAATTAACACTTGCTAGGTTTTCCTGTAATCTGCTTTTCCTTTGACATGTTTCAACTATATGCAAAACTCAGAGGATGAGCCAAGATTCAACTGCACTGACTGTGAAACAAATTGCTGTTAGGTGGTCCATTTCCATTCTCACCGGACTGTTTTGACAGTGATCTGCTAATAATTTTAAGATACAGCCAAGGAAATAGAACAATTATCTTAGCTCAAATACTTTGTAGCAGTGACATGGAAGTGGCTCTGCTAATAGAGTGTAGTGTGGCTAAGGGATGCTTACCACCAATTACCTTGCCTGCTTGTTTCCAGTGCAGGACTACATCTTCCTCACAGCAGAAGTTCAATCATGCAGCAAACATAACTTAAATTGAATCTTCTACTCTGCCTAGAGTTGGTATAATGTCTACATTTCTTGACAAAATTTTCATCTCCTTAAAATTCTGGGTATTTATTTTTATTGGGGGTTGATTAATTCATTGACTGTATTTGTGCCCAGAATACAGCTTATTTTTATAGTAGCCCATTAATGAATAATTGCAACATATGCTTGTATTAATTCCTGAATATTGATTCGCTTTTTATAGAAACACGTGCAGTTTGTGCCTTACATCGGAGCAGTGTAATAGAGCCAAGAAGATGCTACAGAAAACAATTAGGCTTTTTAGTGATTAAAATATACCCAATTGTACATGTCCTTATTATCATTAAGCCAATTTGAATTTTCACTTAGAGCTATAGACAGGATATCACTAGAATTTAAATGTGCCATAATCTCCCCCACCAGCCAGAGATATGGAGTTAATTCAGAGTCTGTTTTAAAGGTAAGAGTTAGAAATCTGGTATGTTAAGTATAACTTTTCAAATAGTATGATGAAAAGTTTTATGTGTGTGTGTGTGTGTGTGTGTGTGTGTGGAGTTATTTCTAAATTAATGGACAATAATAATTACAAGATATCAGCAGCTTTCAATACCTGAAGTAATTGTGATGGGTATATTTTATTTTATCCTATGTCAGTTTTGCATACATTATTTAAATCTCCATTAAAAAACTCAAGAAATATGTATGGTTTTGAATTTTGTAAATGAGGTAATTGAACATGAGAGAGATTATGATTTACCCAGCCAGCAAGAGGGATAGAATTTGAATATTAGCTTGAATTCTTAAACTAGTCTGATTCTTAAGCCACATTTTGTTGTTTCTTCCTTTATTTTCCTTTAGTACTGTATAGTGGGTAGATACTAAAAGTATAGAAATCCACTTTATATATACCCCCCTCACTTCTGAGCTTCACCTGTTCCCACTTTTCAACAAAAGAAGGAAGAGCAGATAAAGAGGAGAGGAGGCAATAAAGCAGACCCGTTTACAGATATGACAAGGATCAGTTGAAATGTTATCTGTTTTTCTTTTCCCTGAGCACGCTCCCCCAGTGATGTCACCACTCTGGAGATGAAATATGGAGTAGGAAGATAAAAATGAGAAGAGAGGAGACATGAAGGAAGAGAATGAAGACAGAATTAAGATAGAATTAAGAATTAAATACAATGCGGAGTAATTAATTACTAAAATTAAGATCTATTTTCTTCCTGATTGGTCTTCTGAGATATCTTTTAGGAGGCTAATAGATGCTATATTATGAACATAAAGTGAAGATCTCCTAGGAACATGCCCTTCATGTAAAGAATGAAGAATTTTTGGCTCAATTTGGAATATCTGACACACAACAAACAGAGCAGTTGGTTGACCTAAAGATAGTAGTTGCTACCAATGATACACTGTGCTTAACTGTTTATTTTAAATATATATTTAAATAAATATTTAAATATATATACACACCCACATGTATATAGAAAACACACACACATGTATATATGTGCATATTTATGTTTTCTACCTACAGAAACTATTACATAGCAGCTTCACAGGGTGCTTAGTATGATCCCCGGACCTAGCATTAGTATAGAGAGAGCCTGGTCCACTCTCTGCAGGCATGCCACCTAGGAAATCCCAAGGCAAGTTGCTCTAGAGATCACCTTTCCAACCACAAGGCTCAAATTTTAATTCTCACTCCTTAGTATGTGGCCAGAACTTGGGTCTACTGCCACTGCATTTTTAAATTAAAAAACTACGATGCTCTGCTTCCATGATCTTATTTGGAAAACTTTCAAGATGCTGGTGCTTTCACCTTTGCAGAGCAAGATATCTAGAAAGATCATAAAGCATGAGTGAAATTTAGCATCAGGCATCAGTGTAGCACCAGGGTTCTGAGGCCATTGTTTAACTCAAAATCAGATGAATCTGAATGTAAATTGGAACAGGTCAATCCAAAAGCTGATTTGGCAAGATGAAAACAATGTGATCCTGTCTCAAGTATTTAAAACTGTGAGGAATGAGAGACGAATTGGACGTGGCATAATATTTTATTTAGAAAAGGTTGCAGAATGTTGAGGAAAGTCTGATCTTGTTAAGGGTTCCCTATATCATTCTCCAGCTGATGATTTTCCTCATTAAAATCATCAGTGCGATTATGTGTCTGCTCTCCTAAATTTTGGTCACTTGACCTCTATAGAGAAGGAGCTTCAGAAACAGCAGCTGTTAAAAGGGGAGTGAGGTGGAGGCAAATATAACGTCATTCATTTGGTGACTTGCAGGTTTAACTTAAATATAGATCTGAATGCTTTTATGTATGCTTATTAACATCATCCTAAGATTAAAATTCATTTTTAAAATGTTATTATTAAAAATTGGGTGATGATAATTTAAAAATAAATCATAAAGCCAACCAGAAATTCTCCCTACACTGTCATTCTGTGTTTGCCTCTGTGCAGCAAGCCTGACGAATGCTCATGGGCAGGGTTAGGGAATGACTAGCCAGTGACATGCAAAGTGAAAACCACTTATTTGGTGGTGGTATGAAAGATTTGTCTTTAGGAACTGCCCAGTGTATATGTTTAGAGAACGAAAGAAACCCAAGTTAGAACATGCTGCCTACTCCTTGAAGCCTTCCAAAGATATTCACACCGAGAGGTTCACCTCAGTTGGTCACCTTTGGATACATATTTCATTTATTCTTATACAGAAAACCAAGAATTTTGGCAGGGGTAGGAGGCAAGAAATGGATATTGACAAAATAATGGAAATAGAAGAGTGTCATCATATCTCTTTGTTTCTTTTCTTTTTGTGCCTTTCTTAATTTCATTTAAAAACTTGTATAATGTTTTTATTGGAGTTCAATTTGCCAACATACACTATAACACCCAGTGTTCATCCCATCAAGTGCTCCCCTCAGTGCCCATCACCCAGTCACCCGAACCCCCCGCCAACATCCCCTTCCACTACCTCTTGTTCGTTTCCCAGAGTTAAGTGTCTCTCATGTTCTGTCTCCCTCACTGATATTTTCACTCATTTTCTTTCCTTTCCCTTTATTCCCTTTCATTATTTTTTATATTCCCCAAATGAATGAGACCATATAATGTTTGTCCTTCTCCGATTGACTTATTTCACTCAGCATAATACCCTCCAGATCCCTCCACGTTGAAACAAATGGTGGGTGTTCGTCGTTTCTATTGGCTGAGTAATATCCCATTGTATACATAGACCACATCTTCTTTATCTATTCATCTTTTGATGGACACCGAGGCTCCTTCCACAGTTTGGCTATTGTGGACATTGCTGCTAGAAACATTGGGGTGCAGGTGTCCTGCCATTTCACTGCATCTGTATCTTTGGGGTAAATCCCCAACAGTGCAATTGCTGGGTTGTAGGGCAGCTCTATTTTTAACTCTTTGAGGAACCTCCACACAGTTTTCCCGAGTGGCTATACCAGTTCACATTCCCACCAACAGTGCAAGAGGGTTGCCCTTTCTCCACATCCTCTCCAACATTTGTTGTTTCCTGCCCTGTTAATTTTCCCCATTCTCACTGGTGTGAGGTGGTATCTCATTGTGGTTTTCATTTGTATTTCCCTGATGGCCAGTGATGCGGAGAATTTTCTCATATGCTTGTTGGCCATGTCTATGTCTTCTTTGGTGAAATTTCTGTTCATGTCTTTTGTCCATTTCATGATTGGATTGTTTGTTTCTTTGCTGTTTAGTTTACTAAGTTCTTTATAGACCTTGGATACTAGCCCTTTATCTGATAGGTCATTTGCAAATATCTTCTCTCATTCTGGTAGGCTGTCTTTTAGTTTTGTTGACTATTAATTTTGTTGTGCAGAAACTTTTTATCTTGATTAAGTCCCTATAGTTCATTTTTGCTTTTGTTTCCCTTGCCTTCATAGATATATCTTGCAAGAGGTTGCTGTGGCCAAGTTCAAAAAGGTTCAAAAGGGTTCACCTGTGTTCTCCTCTAGGATTTTGATGGATTCATGTCTCACATTTAGATCTTTCATCCATTTTGAGTTTATCTTTGTGTGTGGTGTAAGAGAATAATCAAGTTTCATTCTTCTGCATGTGGCTGTCCAATTTTCCCAGCACCATTTATTGAAGAGACTGTCCTTTTTCTAGTGGATAGTCTTTCCTGCTTTGTCGAATATTAGTTGACCATAGAGTTGAGAGCCCATTTCTGGGTTCTCTATTCTGTTCCATTGATCTATGTGTCTGTTTTTGTGGCAGTACCACACTGTCTTCATGATCACAGCTTTGTCGTATAGCTTGAAATCTGGCATTGTGATGCCCCCAGCTATGGTTTTCTTTTTCAATATTTCCCTGGCTATTCGGGGTCTTTTCTGTTTCCACACAAATCTTAAGATTGTTTGTTCCAACTCTCTGAAGAAAGTCCATGGTATTTTGATAGGGATTGCATTGAATGTGTGAATTGCCCTGGGTAGCATAGACATTTTCATAATATTAATTTTTCAAATCCATGAGCATGGAATATTTTTCCATCTCTTTGTGTCTTCTTCAGTTTCTTTCAGAAGTGCTCTGTAAGATATAGATCCTTTACCTCTTTGTTTAGTTTCATTCCTAGGTATCTAATGCTTTTGGGTGCAATTGTAAATGGGATTGACTCCTTAATTTCTCCTTCTTCAGTCTCATTGTTAGTGTGTAGAAATGCCACTGATTTCTGGCATTGATTTTGTATCCTGCCACATTGCCCAATTGCTGTATGAGTTCTAGCAATCTTGGGGTGGAGTCTTTTGGGTTTTCTATGTACAGTATCATGTCATCTGCAAAGAGGGAGAGTTTGACTTCTTCTTTGCCAATTTGAATGGCTTTAATGTATTTTTTAATAATAAATTTATTTTTATTGGTGTTCAATTTACCAACATACTGAACAATACCCAGTACTCATCCGGTCAAGTGCCCCCCTCAGTGCCCGTCACCCATTCACTCCCACCCTCCACCCTCCTCCCCTTCTATCACCCCTAGTTCGTTTCCCTGAGTTAGGAGTTTTATGTTCTGTCTCCCTTTCTGATATTTCCCACACATTTCTTCTCTCTTCCCTTATATTCCCCTTCACTATTATTCATATTCCCCAAATGAATGAGACCATACAATGTTTGTCTTTCTCTGATTGACTCATTTCACTCAGCATAATACCTTCCAGCTCCATCCACGTTGAAGCAAATGGTGGGTATTTGTCGTTTCTAATGGCTGAGTAATATTCCATTGTATACATAAACCACATCTTCTTTATCCATTCATCTTTCGATGGACACCGAGGTTCCTTCCACAGTGTGGCTATTGTGGACATTGCTGCTAGAAACATCGGGGTGCAGGTGTCCCGGCGTTTCATTGCATCTGTATCTTTGGGGTAAATCCCCAACAGCGCAATTGCTGGGTCGTAGGGCAGGTCTATTTTTAACTCTTTGAGGAACCTCCACACAGTTTTCCAGACTGGCTGCACCAGTTCACATTCCCACCAATAGTGTATGAGGGTTCCCTTTTCTCCACATCCTCTCCAACATTTGTGGTTTCCTGCCTTGTTAATTTTCCCTATTCTCACTGGTGTGAGATGGTATCTCATTGTGGTTTTGATTTGTATTTCCCTGATGGCAAGTGATGCAGAGCATTTTCTCATGTGCATGTTGGCCATGTCTATGTCTTCCTCTGTGAGATTTCTCTTCATGTTTGTTGCCCATTACATGATTCGATTGTTTGTTTCTTTGAGGTTGAGTTTAATAAGTTCTTTATAGATCTCGGAAACCAGCCCTTTATCTGATACGTCATTTGCAAATATCTTCTCCCATTCTGTAGGTTGTCTTTCAGTTTTGTTGACTGTATCCTTTGCTGTGCAAAAGCTTCTTATCTTGATGAAGTCCCAAGAGTTCATTTTTGCTTTTGTTTCTTTTGCCTTCGTGAATATATCTTGCAAGAAGTTGCTGTGGCTGAGTTCAAAAAGGGTGTTGCCTGTGTTCTCCTCCAGGATTTTGATGGGATCTTGTCTCACATTTAGATCTTTCATCCATTTTGAGTTTATCTTTGTGTATGGTGAAAGAGAGTGGTTTAGTTCCATTCTTTGGCATGTGGATGTCCAATTTTCCCAGCACCATTTATTGAAGAGACTGTCTTTCTTCCAATGGAGAGTCTTTCCTCCTTTATCGAATATTAGTTGACCATAAAGTTGAGGGTCCACTTCTGGGTTCTCTATTCTGTTCCATTGATCTATGTGTCTGTATTTGTGCCAGTACCACACTGTCTTGATGACCACAGCTTTGTAGTACAACCTGAAATCTGGCATTGTGATGCCCCCAGATATGGTTTTCTTTTTTAAAATTCCCCTAGCTATTCGGGGTCTTTTCTGAATCCACACAAATCTTAAAATAATTTGTTCTAACTCTATGAAGAAAGTCCATGGTATTTTGATAGGGATTGCATTAAACATGTAAATTGTCCTGGGTAACATTGACATTTTCACAATATTAATTCTGCCTCCATGAGCATGGAATATTTTTCCATCTCTTTGTGTCTTCCTCAATTTCTTTCAGAAGTGTTCTATAGTTTTTAGGGTGTAGATCCTTTACCTCTTTGGTGAGGTTTATTCCTAGGTATCTAATGCTTTTGGGTGCAATTGTAAATGGGATTGACTCCTTAACTTCTCTTTCTTTAGTCTCATTGTTAGTGTATAGAAATGCCATTGATTTCTGGGCATTGATTTTGTATCCTGCCACGCTACCAAATTGTTGTATGAGTTCTAGCAATCTTGAGGTGGAGGCTTTGGGGTTTTCTATGTAGAGTATCATGTCATCGGCGAAGAGGGAGAGTTTGACTTCTTCTTTGCCAATTTGAATGCCTTTAATGTCTTTTTGTTGTCTGATTGCTGAGGCTAGGACTTCTAGTTCTATGTTGAATAGCAGTGGTGAGAGTGGACATCCCTGTCTTGTTCCTGATCTTAGGGGAAAGGCTCCCAGTGCTTCCCCATTGAGAATGATATTTGCTGTGGGCTTTTCGTAGATGGCTTTTAAGATGTCAAGGAATGTTCCCTCTATCCCTACACTCTGAAGAGTGTTGATCAGGAATGGATGTTGTATTTTGTCAAATACTTTCTCTGCATCTAATGAGAGGATCATATGGTTCTTGGTTTTTCTCTTGCTGATATGATGAATCACATTGATTGTTTTACGAGTGTTGAACCAGCCTTGTGTCCCAGGGATAAATCCTACTTGGTCATGGTGAATAATTTTCTTAATGTATTGTTGGATCCTATTGGCTAGTATCTTGTTGAGAATTTTTGCATCCATGTTCATCAGGGATATTGGTCTGTAATTCTCCTTTTTGGTGGGGTCTTTGGTTTTGGAATTAAGGTGATGATGGCCTCATAGAACTAATTTGGAAGTACTCCATCTCTTTCTATCTTTCCAAACAGCTTTAGTAGAATAGGTATGGTTTCTTCTTTAAATGTTTGATAGAATTCCCCTGGGAAGCCATCTGGCCCTGGACTTTTGTGTCTTGGGAGGTTTTTGATGACTGCTTCAATTTTCTCCCTGGTGATGGCCCTGTTAAGGTTTCTATTTCTTCCTGTTCCAGTTTTGGTAATTTGTGGTTTTCCAGAAATGTGTCAATTTCTTCTAGATTGCCTAATTTATTGGTGTATAGTTGCTCATAATACATTTTTTCTTTTTTTTTAAATTTTTTTATTTATTGATTTATGATAGTCACAGCGAGAGAGAGAGAGGCAGAGACATAGGAAGAGGGAGAAGCAGGCTCCATGCACCAGGAGCCTCACGTGGGATTCGATCCCGGGTCTCCAGAATCATGCCCTGGGCCAAAGGCAGGCGCTAAACTGCTGCGCCACCCAGGGATCCCCTCATAATACATTTTTAAAATCGTTTGTATTTCCTTGGTATTGGTTGTGATCTATCCTCTTTCATTCACGATTTTATTAATTTGAGTCTTTTTTTCTTTTTAATGAGGCTGGCTAATGGTTTATCTATCTTATTAATTCTTTCAAAGAACCAACTCCTGGTTTTGTTGATCAGTTCTACAGTTCTTCTGATCTCTATTTCATTGAGTTCTGCTCAAACCTTTATTAAATCTCTCTTCTTCTGCTTCATGTAGGTTTTATTTGCTGTTCTTTTTCCAGTTCCTTTAGGTGCAAGGCTAGCTGTGTATTTGAGTTTTTTTCCAATTTTTTGAGGGATGCATTTCCTTGTTAGGATTTCTTTGGCTGTATCCCAAAGATTTGAACGGTTGTATCTTCATTTTCATTAGTTTCCATGAATTTTTTAAATTCTTCTCTAATTGCCTGGTTGACCCATTCATCTTTTAGCAGGATTGTCTTTAACTTCCACGTGTTTGAGTTTCTTCCAAATTTCTTCTTGTGAGTCAGTTCTAGTTTCAAAGAATTGTGGTCTGAAAATATGCAGGGGACAATCCCAATCTTTTGGTATTGGTTGAAACCTGATTTGTGACCCAGTATGTGGTCTATTCTGGAGAAAGTTCCATGTGCACTTGAGAAGAATGTGTATTCAGTTCCATTCGGATGCAAAGTTCTGTATATAGCTGTGAAATCCATTTGGTCCAGTGTATCATTTAAAGCTCTTGTTTCTTTGGTGATGTTGTTCTTAGAATATCTGTCATTTGCAGAAAGTGTCATGTTGAAGTCTCTTACTATTAGTGCATTATCTAAGTATTTCTTAACTTTGGTTATTAATTGATTGATATACTTGGCAGCTCCCACATAAGGGGCATAAATATTCATGATTGTCAGGTCCTCTTGTTGGATAGGTCCCTTTAAGTATGATATAGTGTCCCTCTTCATCTCTTACTACAGTCTTTGGGATAAGCTTTAATTTATCTGATATGAGGATTGCTACCCCAGCTTTCTTTTGAGGACCATTTGAATTGTAAATGGTTCTCCAATCTTTCATTTTTAGGCTGGAGGTGTCTTTAGGTCTCAAATGAGTCTCTTGTAGACAGCAAATAGATGGGTCTTGCTTTTTTATCCAGTCTGAAACCCTGCGTCTTTTGATGGGATCATTTATCCCACTCACATTCAGAGTAACTATTGAAATATATGAATTTAGTGTCATCGTAATATCTATTCAGTCCCTGTTTTTGTGGCTTATTTCTTTGGGCTTCCTCTTTCTTTTACAGAGTTCCCCTTAATATCTCTTGCAGAGTTGGTTTGGTGGTCACATATTCTTTCAGTTCCTGCCTATCTTGGAAGCTCTTTATCTCTCCTTCTATTCTGAATGAGAGCCTTGCTGAATATAGTACTCTTGGCTTCATGTTCTTCTCATTTAGTACCCTGAATATATCCTGCCATCCCTTTCTGGCTTGCCAGGTCTCTGTGGAGAGGTCTGCTGTTAATCTTTCTCCCCATATAAGTTAGGCATCTCTTGTCTCTTGCTCCTTTAAGGATTTCTCCTTATCCTTTGAATTTGCACATTTCACTATTAAATGTTGAGGTGTTGAATGGGTTTTATTGATTTTTGGGGGTGACCTCTCTATCTCCTGGGTCTGAATTCCTGTTTCCCTCCCCAAATTAGGGAAGTTCTCAGCTATGATTTGTTCAAATATGGTTTCTGGCCCTCGGTCCCTCTCGGCACTCTCTGGAACCCCTATTATATGTAGATTCTTCCTTCTGAGGCTATCATTTATTTCCCTTAACCTTTCCTCATGGTCTTTTAATTGCTTTTCTCTTTTTTCCTCAGCTTCCATTCTTACCATCAACTTGTCTTCTATGTCGCTCACTCTTTCTTTGTCGTTAGGACCTCTAGTTTGGATTGCATCTCATTTAATTGGTTTTTAATTTTGACCTGATTAGATTTCAATTCTGCAGTCATGAAGTCTCTTGAATCCTTTATGCTTTTTTCCAGAGTCACCAGTAGCTTTATAATTGTGCTTCGGAATTGGCTTTCTGACATCTAATAGTAATCCAAATTCTGTAACTCTGTGGCAGAGAGTACTGTTTCTGATTCTTTCTTTTGTGGTGAGTTCTTCCTTCTAGTCATTTTGCACAATGCAGAGTGGCTATGAGTAGGCTGAGTCAAGAATATCAACCACGACCTAAGTAAATTTCACCCTCGATTATTCTGATGAGGTCAGAGACCAGAAAATGAAAACAAAGATCAGAACAAAACAAAACAAAAGGACCACTAAAGTGAAAAACAAATTCTAAAACAAAGTAGTAAAAAATAAAAGGCTAAGAATCCCAAAGGAGAAAAAAAAAGAAAAGAGAAAAAGAGAAGAAGAAGAAAAAAAAAAGCAAAAGTAAAGAGAAAAAAAAAAGAGAAATAAGGCTGGGCAGGGAGATGGTGGTGGTGACGAAGTTGTAGTGGAGGGAGAATGTAGTCTACTTGAGGGATCCTAGAAGGTTATCCTCTTGGTTCTGAGTGTATGAAGTTCTGTATGTTAGAAGATGGTCAGTCTCAAATTTATATAAACCAGCAATACTTATAGAAAGCCCCAACATTGATCACCAAAACATAAACGAGATAAAAGAGGGGGAGCAGAATGGGAATGAAGAGAAAATATAATCTCATAGAATGAACCAGCATGGTATTCCACTTGGTTCTGGGTGCATATTGGTCATGCTTTAGAAGGTATTAACTTCTGCCTTTGTAGAACAAAACGAGGCAGAGAAAACAAAAAAATACAAAACAAAAAAGACATATCTTGTGTATCCCAAAATTGAGTATGTTGAAGGGAATCCAGAAATGGAGAATATATCTAAGATGTAATTGGAGAAATAGGAGAGTCAAAAAGGAAGAAACTTAAAAATGAAGAGGTGGTAATTTATTGTAGTTAACGTAGGAAAAGAGAAAAGAAATCGGAAATTTTTAGTCTGATATAAAAACGAGTTGTAATGGAAAAAGGAGAAAAAAATAAAACAGGGGACCCTCTAGTTCTATATACTATGCTTTCTCGGTTTCCCCTTGGTCCTGGAGCTTTCCAGCGCTGCTCCGTCAAGAACTTGCTCTTCCCCTGTCCTTCCAGCTGGTCTTCTGGGGGGAGGGGCTGCTGCGCTGACTCTCAGGTGTGTGCACCTGGGGGGATGCCCCGCCCCCCGCCGGGTGCCGGGCTCAGTGGGAGCTGGTTACTCCGTGAGGCCCCTGTTTCCTGGTGGATCCACTCCATCCCAGGCACACGGTGTCACCAGGAGAAACAACACCAGTGGCGGCAGCCTGCTCTCCAGCCCTGGAGTCAGCTCCCGCAGTAACCACCGCAGCTCCCTGTCCACACTGGCCTGCATGCTCCCGGGGTGGTGGGGGCGCTGACCTGCACAGCTCGGGAGCAGCCAGAGGCAGAAGCGTCCTCGCTGTCCTGTGTCCCCCCGCCTCCACCTCCGCCTGTCCCGGGGGGATCTGGGCTGTGTCCCCCTGGTGCCCTGGGCTCCGGGGCCTACGCTGCTGGAATCGCGCTCCCGGGGCACAGCTCCCGAAGGCAGCAGGTGCAGCCCCCTCCGCCCGGAGCCCCCGCCTGACCCCCGGCTTCTCCCCAAGGCCCCACCCGTGCGGCTCCAGCCCTTCACCGAGCTCGGCCCACAGTGCCCGGTGCACTCTCCCCAGGGCGCCCCTCCTCTGTTAGTGACCCCGGGAGACTGGAGGCTCCGCTGCGCCTCCTGCGGTCCTGCCCGAGTTCCCTGCTGAGCACTTTATCACCTGCGAAGAATCCGGTGAGGATTTTTTAAGTTCCTGCTTCTCCAGGGCTGGGCTTTCCTGTCCCTAAGGCTTTCACTGCCCTCCTTGGGCCGGCTCCTCCTGGGGGCCCTCCCCCACTGGATTCTTTTTTATTTATTTTTTTCCGCCTTCCTACCTTGCTAGAAACACTTCTCTCTGTGGCATTCCAGCTGTTCTCTCTTTTGAAAATCACGAGTTGAATTCGTAGGTGTTCAGGATGATTTGAAAGTTACCCAGGTAAGTTGGTGGGGCCAGGTAACTTGGGGACCCTACTCTTCCACGGTCTTGCCCTGTCTCTCCTTCTCAGTTTTATTGTAATGTATTCAGGGTGTATTAGTCACAGTTCTCCAGGGAAGCAGAACCAATATGAGATACATACTATATATCAAATGCTGGTCTAATTCCTTAAAATCATATATAAAAAATATCATATATATGTGTATATTTATAAAAAATGTGATTTATTAATTATAAGGAATTGGTTTATGCAGCTATGGAGGTGAAGAAGTCTCATAATCTGCAATCTGCAAGCAGCAGACCTTATAAAGTCAATGGTTTAAATGCCAATTGATACACAAAAGTAACTATTATTGAAGCTTTAGAAGGAATTCTATCACACTTTATTATTTATTTATTTATTTATTTATTTAATTTACTCTTAGGAGAAATAGAGACATGGGGAGAGGGAGAAGCAGGCTCCCTGTGGGGAGCCTGATGCAGGACTCAATCCCAGGACCCTGGGGTCACGCCCTGAGCCAAAGGCAGATGCTCAACCACTGAGTCACCCGGGTGCCCCAATCACACCTTATTTTTAAGTTGATCTCAGATTTCTTCCAAGAAACATTAGTATCTCAGTTAGCATTAGAGGGGACCAACAGAAGAATGAGAAAACCCCTTCCTTCAATGTACACTACAAATCAGTCCTTCTCAAATTTGTTTTCAAAATGAAGGCTGATGCTCTCCATGGAGGGGGGGTTATAACTATTGATCAGGAGAACTGGGGGTCCAGAGGAAGTAGGCAAGCATTATCTGAGTCAAGAATGCATATGGAAACATACAGAGTGCGATTTTGTGAACATTCATTATTATTATTTTTTGAAGTCAATGAGCACCGACAATTCTTATTATTACTAGAGATTATCAATTTAGTCACACCTGGCAATCTAATATAACAGAAGTCTGTCTTGAAATTGGAGTTCAGAATCACCGACTACTCTTAATTTTTATAAATTCATTGTCCAACTGTACCTTTATTATAGAAACTGGTCAAATGAATAGAAGTTAAGCACAATGTGGTCAGTGTCAGGTTTCAGAACAGTGAGGAGCAGGATTAAATCCCTCCAGAATGCAAGGCCCCTAGTGCTACACCTGGGTGTCAGCCCAGCTGCAGGCAGATCACAGAGTTATTCTGTATTCGATCATAAGTTCCTCACTTATTACTTTGGCAAGTAATTTAAACATTCTTAAACTCAGTCTCCTGTTTTGAGTGAGGCTGCTTATATTTTCTTGGAGGAATTTATTCATAATAAAAGGGATGACCTATGTCAAGTCTTTTACACAGTCCTTAGAGTAGCTACTTCTATCATTTGCCTAGTGCTTTTTCCCTTAAGTATCTGTTAATGGGTGTGATGTATATGCCATAATCATGAAGAGTAATTTTAAGGAATTAGACCAAGATTCTAGAAGAGAGAACCTATTATATGCCAATACTTGCACAAGCTTGTTGTATACACATCCCCTAATCTTGCCCTCATTGACACTCTCCTCAATAGATTTCGTTTCCTCCTA
Source organism: Canis lupus familiaris (assembly GCF_011100685.1). Lineage (NCBI taxonomy): Eukaryota > Metazoa > Chordata > Mammalia > Carnivora > Canidae > Canis > Canis lupus. The sequence goes on along the minus strand of NC_049229.1, from coordinate 58,895,558 downwards.
CTTATTTTTATGAAGACCCCGAGGCCCAGGGAATTGAAATAACAGGCTAAGAATGTTGTCATGGGTGAGATTTGAAACCAGATTTGTGTAAGCTCAAAACTGTGCTTTTATTACCATGGTAAGAAAATGAAGCAATTTTAGCCTGACCACTCATTGCAAGGGAACTTCTGGTGATACACAGATGGGCAGCCCTAAGGAAAGGATGATGATGATGATGATAATGATGATGATGAACTCTGGAATCACCTTAGTGAGAAACAACAAAATTCTGTTATGAGAGAAGTCACAGAAGAGGGTTTGAATCACCTTCTTTGTGAAATATGGATTTAAAAAAATGCCTATCTTTGAAAAGAAAATGCAAAATAAAAAGTTCCCAATGCAACAGAAGAGCCAGGAGGCCCCCCCAACACACACACCAGCGTCAACTTAAAATAGTTTGCATAAATCAAAAGGCTGTGTTAACTCAGAGCATATCACACAGCCGAAAGGCAACTTTTAAGCCCCTCTCCATCCCTGAGTCCATAAAGGACCTTGATTAAGTGTGAGTAAAATGAGTATGACGCTAATGACATATAAACAGTGTAACTATTTTTCTTCTGTTTGGGGATGGAGAAGTGGGCCTGACAAGCCCAAATCCAACCCCAATGCTGCTCCCTCCTTACTGAAAGCTCCAGAAATGAAAAGATGGCTTTGTTGATGCACCGACCACGCCCCCGCACCCCTACCCACACCTCCACAACGGCTGGTGCAAGAAGGAAATGAAGGATGGTATGTACACCCAGTGTAAACACTCTGGTTCCCGTGAGTTCCTAGGGCCAGGAGTTAATGTATTTCTAACTTTAAAATAGACGTAGCCACCGTATTTCAAATGATCCACGTTGCAGTACCTATAAAAACCTCATCTCGTTAGCTCTTCATCTCTTCTCTCATTACCTTCCTGTAGTATATTTTCACAACATACGTGATTTAGGGAACGTCTCTGATCAACACCATTTTCTGTCTCGAGAGTTTGTCAAGTGGATTGGGAATCACATTTATTCCACAAAAGTAATGGAAGGGGAGTGGATAGAGCCATAGATTTTTCTCTTCCTCACTCTATGTTCCAGATATTATATAGTAATGAGATACTGCTGAGTTAGTTTTGATCAAATCACCTAACATCTTCCATGGTAAGGTTGAGAATTCAGAAAGACTTTTAATGTTTAATGTGCCAAGAACAGCTTTTGTCTTTGGGGTTAGCTTTGTAATTTTCATTTCACATTTTTTATATTCCTTGTTTGGTGCATATTAATTAGCATTGCCCTTTCTGGGACTCCTGGGTGGCTCAGCAGCTGAGTATCTGCCGTCAGCTCAGGGCATGATCCCGGGGTCCCAGGATCAAGTCCCTCTTCGGGCTCCCTGAATGGAACCTGCCTCTCCTTCTGCCTATGTCTCTGCCTCTCTCTCTCTCTCTTTGTCTCTCCTGAATAAATAAATAAAACTTTTCAAAAAAAAGAATTGCCCCCTTCTATTTACAAATAAAAATTAGAGGAGGTCAAAACACGATGCCAAGTGTGCCAATGTACAGACTAGAAAGCAATACTCTGCCCATTTTGTATGCTGTGGAAAATTGCTAATTTCCAAAGACATCTAATTGTTTTCTCTATCATCATCCAGAGAGATGAAACTAGATGTAATAGTTCATTCAAACAAGTTTGCTCGTGTGATAATAATTTGATGAAAATTAACACAAAACAGGGACCTGGCTTTTACCTTACTGACAGTGAAATTTAAGTCTTCTGCATGAGAGCTATCATATTCAGGAGCCAGGTCTAACATACCTGTGTGACAGGAAAATTAAAGACGTGGGAAACTGCCATAATTTCCTCCTTAGTCCTTTAAAGACCACTATAACTCAGAAAGCATCCGCTTTATATTCAAGTGCAATGCTAATGGGTTATAGTTTCAGAGATTAAGAATGGTTAGGAAAAATATTACTCCCAGTTCTCCATTTCTGTGTCAAGGGAGACAGGAAAATAAATTTATTCTAAAATAAGCAAACTTACTTTCATCTTTTCTCCATATGCCTTAGTCTTGTAACATTTGTTTTAGACTAAAGAACGCCGTGTTGCCAAATTGCTTGCATCTTAAAACGTTAAAATATTCTCTTTGGGCTCACAAAAGACTGCAAAGTGTAAAATGCTTATTTATTGCTATTATCCCACAGCATAAGAATTAGCGTGAAACAACTTGGTTGGGGGGTGGGGTGGGGAGAGACAAGGCTGGTGCTTGAAACTCTTGTCTTCGAATTTATACTCACTGCCTGATGATATCATCCAGCTCCATGGCTTTAAGTGGCATCTAGATGATGAGAACTCTCAAATTAATATCTCCAGCCTAGATCTTTTCCTTGAACTCCAGACTCATCTATTCAATGACCTACTGGACATCACCACTTGGATAACCAACAGGCATATTGAACGGAGCATGTTGAAACTGATTTTATCCCTTCAACTTGCATTTCCCGCAGTCTTCCTATCTCAGTCAATGGGACCTCTAGCTCTCCAGATAAAAAAATCCTAGCTACTGTGACTCTTTCCCTTCTTTCCCTTTCCACATGTAATTGTACTTAAAGGGTAAATTCAAAACCTGTCAACATCTCACCGCCTCTTCTGGTGCCACTTTAGTCCAAGCATCCATCACCCTTGTGTGCATCACTGCACAGCCACCTCACCTGTGAGCTCGTCTTTCCCCCTTGGGCTGTTCTCAACAACAGAGCCACTGTCTCTCTCTTCAGACCTAGCTAATCGGGTCACTCCCTTGCTCAAAACTTCCCAATAGCTTCCCATATTGTCCAGAGAAAACAAGGAAATTCATTCAGCTGTCCACCAGGCCCTGTATGGTCTGATCTGTTCCAGCCTCCTCCTTTTCCACCATGCCAACCTCTTTGCTGGCCCTTGTATATGCTGAACACAACTCAGTGAAATATCGTCTAGCATATCGCCTGACACATAGTAAGCAGCTAGCGAATGCTATTTTGAGTGAATGAATGAAAGGAAAAACAAAGCTAAGTCAGGAAATCTTTTAGAATATTTTAGTTTTTCCTGGACCCTAATGTATTCTCACTTGATATATATATATATTTTAATTTGGATGTTTTGATATTGTAGTGTGCAGATTGAATTGCATGATACTTGTAATAAATATTTTTTTGGTGAATCCTACATACCAGGGATTACAGGAATTGGCCCCAGATATATACAAACAGCATCCCCCATGTGCTACTTGGCCCAGAAAGTAGCGGTCTTACATCTGCCCTCTATTTGTACCTTCTTCACATGTGATGCATAAATCATGTGCCTGCTATGAACCTGATTATGGGTCTGGCACCCACTTATATTAAACAGAGGTGGATGTCAGAACTCCGTGGGCTGTTGACAGTATTGAAGCTTGTTTTGTTTGCTCCTCAATTTGATTTGATTACCAACATTTAAAATTGGGGGATGGACATGTGGGAGGATGTGCAAAAATATGTATTTCCATTTTCTCTTGAAAAATCAGCAGACTTGGTAATCTTGGGCCTGTTTTGCAGCATTCTGCTATAGATGAGCAGCAGCTTCCCACCTTCAAAGATGATTACCAGCTCCAGATTCTCAAAGGGGTTCACAATCCAAGGGGGAAGAAAAACATGATAAAATAACATTTTTTCTTTTGAATATCTTTTCTATTTTACAAAGCTTTTGCATATTGTGTTTTCTGGTATCCTAAAGACATTATTTTGGAGCAAATGGTGTTATCTGTAATTTTACAGCCAAAGGAGCAGAGTCTGAAAGAGTTTAATGATTTGTCTTAATGACTCAGCTTATAAGGAACTATCCTCCTCCTCCTCCTCCTCCTCATGGTAATTTACATTTATTGAGTACTTACTATGAGCCCTACATTGTCTTAAGTGTCATTTATATGTAGATGCACTTAATCTTCCAATAGCTCTGAGAAAGGCACTATTTATTCTTTTCATTTTCCAATAAGGAAACAAATGACTGGGAAGAGCACTAACTTGCCCAGGGTTTCAAAGCTGGCAGTGACTGGGTGAGAATTTAAATTCAGACAGTCAAGTCCAGAGCTCAGTTTTAACCACAGGTCTACAGTGCTATATTCAGCATTGCCTAGGTCTGCCTGACTCCAAAGACACCCTCCTGCCCTTTATTACAGACTGCAGAGAGCACAAAGTGACATAGTGAACCAAAAGCAGATCCTCATGAACACTAGTATAGAAAAGAGGTTCCTGGAGACAGGAGAAAGAACTTTAGTGTTGTTCTTAGGAACTTTGAATCTACAAGGGGCCATTCTACCCATGCATCTACCACACCTTGACCAGGGAGTCTGCCTTAGGGGTATTCTGGTGTAAATGAAGTGAAATGTCTTCATGGGAACTCATTCAATTAGTGTGTGTGTGTGTGTGTGTGTGTGTGTATGTATGTATGTATGTGTGGTGTGTTTCCTCTCTGAATCCCTAGTGCCTACCTCTTTGCCTGGTACTCTGTAGATATCTTCTTACAGAACGTTGCCCTGGCTTGAAAATAGACTATTTCATAATCTTTCAAAATTTATTTTTTGTTAAAGATTCATTTATTTAAAAGAGAAAGAGTGAGAGAGAGCACACGCAGGAGGAGAGGCAGAGGAAGAGGGAGAAGCAGACTCCCCGCTAAGCAGGGAGACTGATGCAGGACTCAATCCCAGGACCCTGAGATCATGACCTGAGCCCAAAGCAGCACTTAACAGACTGAGCACCACTAAGGAGTCCCATAATCTCTCAAGATTTCTTGATTTGACTAACTTTGATGCTGTTAAAAGTAAGCACAATAGAAATTTAGCATGCCTTGAATGGTTAAGCAAAGATGAAAGTAGTACTATTTGACTGCGGAGTGCTGTACATCGAGGAATGAATGGTGTGCTCCCAGTTAAGACCTTCTCACTTCCAGTGAATGTGTCTGGTAATAGATATCTCCTAATCCACAGTTTAGCTGCCATGAGCCCCCATTTCTAGTAGCTTGTCTTGCGCTTAGGGAGTAAGTTATCAGAGTCTAACAGGACGTCCATGTTTCATTTTTAACAAGCCAAGTGAGCAACATAGTACCCCAACCATCTGATAAGAAATCACTACTCATGCCCTCTCCTTCCCACATCCATCCAGCAGATTATCTCTTCCAAGGTTATCAAAAGGGTAGAGTTCATTTTTAATTGGTATTATTCCTCCTAAAACTCAATTGGAGGGACAACTGTCTGTTTTGACTCAATTCTTTGATATTTTTTAGGGAGTTTGGATTTTTTAACACATTATGATCAACACATTCTTTGAACTAGGTCAACCTAGTTGGCACTAGTTTTTTCTTTGGTTTATTGCATGCTTTTAATCAAATCAAGGCCAAGAGGTGAGCTGAAACCTAGTCCCTATGATTTTTGCTCTTCTTTTGTTGCTTCACCTTACTGACCTCAAATGAGGATATAATCCTATGAATATTCTGTGAAAAGTCCTCCAACTCTTAATTTTCACTAATTCCATTTTATCCTCCAATTTGAGGACAATACAGATGAAACTTTAAGAAGTCTTTCCTACAAAGCTCAATAGAAATATATTAAGTAATGCATGTGAATGAAGATTCCCCAATTTTTTCCAGGCATCTCTTAAATTCTCATTTCTCCTTTTCTTGAATCTCCATTTCTGAGATTGAGGGGTACATTTATAGTGCGATTTCCAATTGAAGCTGTGTTAGTTTCCTGGGGAAGCAGTAACAAAGTAACACAAAATAGGTAGCTTAAAACAAGATAAATCTATTCTCTTACAGTTCTGTAGACTAAAATCAACTTGTCAGCAGAGTAGGTTTTCTCTGAAGAATCTAGAGAAGAATCTGGCCTTGCCTCTTGCCAACTTCTGGTGGCTCCCAACCAGAAGTGATTCTTGGCTTTACACACTTCAGTCTCAGCCTTCATCGTCACATGGCCTTCCTCTCTCTGTGTTTCTATCTCTATGTCTCTTTCATCTTTTTAATAAGGACACCAGCCGTTGGATTTAGGGCCCACCCTAACATATGACTTCTTTTTAATAATTATATCAACAAGTACTGTATTTCCAAATAAGCTCACATTTTGAGGTTCTGGGTAGACATAGATTTTTGGGGAATGCTACTTTAACCTACTAGAGATGGGTATCAGGAAAGGACACACTAAATTTAAGCCTGGAATGGAGAGTAGTTACATATATCATTAGTGTGAAGTTTTATGTTTATTTGGCTAAGAGTTTCCTATATTTGCTTTTTGCTATAGCTATGATGTCACAGGCTAAAATTTTCTCTAGTATCCTCGTTTTTGTCTCCTTCTTTGTTTTTGGATTTTCCTAGAGATTCCTTTAAATAGGATCTGCAGCTTGCAACTCTTTTAGTTATAATTTCCTGTTATTATCCAGGACCCCTGTTGACGTGGTGTAAGATTTTAGGGAAGCAGAAGCTCTCTATAGTCCTAAGATTAGTTTTCAGTCTTTTAGTACGCCTGATTTAGATCATTCCCTTTTTCCGCGTTGAAGGCTAGATGGGGCTGGAGTTGGGTCTTTAAAGCCCTTCACAGGCAGCCCTGGTGGCCCAGAGGTTTAGCGCCGCCTTAGCCTGGGGTGTGATCCTGGAGACCCAGGATCCAGTCCCACGTCAGGCTTCCTGCACAGAGCCTGTTCCCCCCCCCCCCCCCCCCCCGCCATGAATAAATAAATAAAATCTTAAAAAAAGAAAAAAATAATAAAGCCCTTCACCCTCTGGAATGCTACAGGGGGCTGGAGTGAAATATCTTTTTTTCTTCCAGGTTTGTAAGGCTTTGGTAAAATCTTAGGTTGGTAAAACACTGATAAAACAGTTTCTTGTTAAGGTCATACTGAGAAGAACAGAGAGCTCTGGGTATATTTCAAAATGGTTATTTTCCCTCTCCTCATGCTAGAAGTGTAAGGGTTTTCTCCACAGTGAGAATTTGGTAGGGTTCCTAGATGTAAAACTTAGAAGTGTGCCCCACCCTGGTACTGGGTCCCCTTGGAGTTTTTAATTCTCATGATAGCCTATTCTGAGTATCCAGCAATTCCCTGATTATGGCCTAAACTATTCCTAAGAATATTGGTTACAGATGTGGGCTTTTTCTTCTCATAGCTGTGATTTTCTGTATCTTTTTCTCTGTCTCTACAGTTTTCAGGGTAGCTGTTTGCCCTATAGCCTCACTTCTCTGACAGATTAAAGAAAAGTTGTTGGTTTTCAGTTTTTTCAACTTTTTCCTTGTTGTGAGGACAAGGTTAATGGCTTTTAAACTCTACAGGTTGGACCAGAAACCTCAAAGGTCTGCAATGAAGATTGTGATTACTTCTATTGTGTGCCAGACTTTCTAATCCTTGTGACAAACCACTATTTTACTATCTATTATTCCAGTTGTAGAACTTGAAGCTCTAGGAAGTTGAACAACTTGCTCAAGCAATAAAACTAGGATTTGAAATCAAATCACCATGTCCAAATGGTAACTACCATGTTACACCATACACAAAAAAGTCTTGTCCCTTGTGTCTACTTAAGAAATCAGGGTAAGTGTCATTATCTTACAAGGATAAGAGCTCCATATTTAATAACATAGATGTAAAGTTCAAGTATGTAATGAATAGATTAGATGTGCGTTAAGCATTTTAGTTACTATCTCTATGTGATGGTCTTCCCTGAGCCGTCAAACTGAATATCCTAGCATCTTGGCAGCACCACACTTCCCAAGCCTCAGCCTGGCTAAAGAAAAAATATAGAGGATTCTTCATAGCTAACAACTGGAGTTCTTGTGACATCATCAGCACAAATTAAATCAGTGCAACTGAATGAGCAGTGGTTCTATTCTATATGGGAGAGTCCTGCATGCTGATTCTGAAAACCTAGATTCTTGCCCTACTCTTTCACTTGCCATCTGGGCACAGACCATAGGACATGTAACTCATTTGGGTCTTGGATTTTACACTGGGAAAATATCAGGCAACATTTCAAGTTCTTTTTCAGGCTGAGATTCCAATTATGGATCTGAAACAAACAAAAATATATAGCTTAAGAAGGGTAGGAAAGACAGAGGGTGGCTTAAGGTGATCTCATATAGAACAATGTACATTTTGAACTGTTATACTCATTAGGAAGACCAAGTAAAGGCAAGGCATTTATTATTAAAGTTTACTATTTATTTTGTTTAAACCCAGCTCAACAGTATGCCTTCCTGGTTCTTTCTTCATCCAACAATGTAACCTAAAGCATTTTACCCCATTAGCAATAGCTGATATTCATGATTGGCTTCTTAAGGCAAAAACTCAAAACCCACCCGATTCCCTAAAGAAATGATCAGTGTCCCCTAAGGTAATTATTTGTGGTCCTAGAGAAGACTAGTATTAAGACACCACATGTGCTTGATAGTCCTTCCCCTCTAATGCCCTGGTATGCAGAAATCCAAAAATTCTGAGAAAGGCAGGCCCAACTACATGGTACTCAGGGACCTTCTTGAGAGAAAAGGGCTCCAGACCACCATTCCTTTCCTTTTTGAGCCATATGATTAATAGAACCTATCTCAAGATTGACATAGCTTTAAGTGAATTCTGTGAGCAATAAAAGACACTGATCTTCATGGCACTTTCTCATAAGAGAGCTTAATAGCAAATGATTGAGTTGCTTGAATTGTTGACCCAAGCTCTACATCCGGGCCTGAGGATCATGAGGAATTGCTGATTCCTTCAACCTAGCCATTTGGTATTATGGATATACTTTGTCATTACTGTCAGTGAATATAAATTTTATATAAAGTATCATAGTGAAAGGAACAGAAACATGGGAAGAAATCTGCATGATATAACTAGGAGACAGAACCTTCTCCTTATTACCATCCCACTTCCTGGGAGACACAGTGACTCCAGCAGATGCATGAGCCTAATAGTAATGCACCTGAAGATAGACTGCTTCATTAATAAGGCTCATAGTGATGACAGAGAACTTTCCACTTCTATCCCCAGTTGGTCCCAGTTGGTTCTCACTTGGTTCCTCCATAGTGAATTCCTCCTTATTGGCCAAAGTTCTTTGGTTATGACCCACAGGTTCTTCTACATAGTGATAAGGCAAGCTGAGTGTCTTGTTCTGAAGAAAGCAGCACCTGATGGGATTTCTTAGGGACACTGAGTTTCTAGGTAGAGCTTCTGATTTCTGCTCAAATGGGAATCATGGTCAAGAACGAATTGTGTGAATATGCATCTTGGAGAATGAAATTAACTTGGAGGGAAAAGGGATATTTTTGTCATGTCCTGATAGCAGTACTGAGTTATGTTTGTTGGTAATGAAAAGATATGTGATTTAATTCATACTCCAGACAAATAAAGTGAGAGACACTAATTATGCCCCAGACCATTATGTCTTTAAACTTCAGTGCCATGCAGTATAACATTAATTTTGTAACTAATTATATTAAATGCAGAGAACAAAAGGATGCATTGTGGAGCCAAAATCTGGTTCAAATGTTGGCTCTACCAAATATTACCTTTGTGACCTTGGCCATATATTAAATTTCCTATCTTTCTTCCCTCACCCAAAATATGTGAACTCTACTTCACAGAGTTATTGCAAGAACTAATCAAGCTAATGAAAAGTACTTAGAACCATCCGTGATAAGGGACTAAGTCTCCAATAACTCTTATTACTACTCTGTATGTATATCTTTCATAAACAAAAATACATTTTTAAGACATAATTACATCTTAGAATTACCATTGTATGTAAACGTACCTCTAAATCTGTCATCAGTGGAGAAGCACAGGCCAGTGGAGAATGCATTTCTGCTTAATGAGAGAGTCCTAGCCCCTGAATAAATCCATTCTTTTACTAGGAAAGCAACTGGTGGCTGTGGCCTAGGTCAGCCAGGATCTGAAGTCCACACCATCTTGAGTTCTCAGGAGACAGAAGTGGGCATTCTTCCCTGTTGCCCTGTGCCCGGCATCTGTTAATTGAGAGGGAGGCAGATGTATGAGATACATAGCTCAGTGTTGAGCGTAGATGAGAGATTCCCCCAGAGGAGTTTAAAAAACCTATTTTGCTTGGAGTCAGGCCTTCTAAACCTGATTCGTTTTTCCAGCTGCATCTAAATGGGTATGTGTGTGTTTATCTTCAGACCTTTCCCCCTTTTCTCAGAGTAACAGGCCAGAACTCACATTTTTCAGCCTGTCTCGCAAGGAGGTGTTTGGAGGAGGACTGTTTTTCTTTTGCTCTTTACTGGGTCTTTTTTTTATTTTTATTTTTTAATGATAAGTTCTCTTCCCAGGGCCTTTTCTAAGGCAGCAAACTGAGTTAAATTTTAGGAGTTGTAGTGATGTGCTTGTAAAAGTGAGACAAGATGTCCAGGGCTGAATTTCGGTCAGGCCTTAACCCAGTGAATAATAGCATCAGAACAATCAACTTCATTCACCAAGACCCTTGATGTTCACTTTTTTTTTTTTTTCTAATATTGAGTTAGATAAGCCTTCAGAACTGTAGAGGAAATATTACAGTCATTTGAATGTAAGAGTCAACAGTTATTTTCATGCAGTTGTGTTTCTGAGCTCTTTCTTCAGCAATGAGGAAATATAAACCATATGAAAAGAGAGTAAATATTGTGATAAGATACATGGTAATTCCTTAATGAAAAGTACTTCATAATCACCCCTTTTTCTTTAAAAAGCAAAACAAGAAAGATAATATTTTAGAACTATTTTTTTAAATCTCTTTGTTAAAAGGCCAATTTTGTGTAAATGCCTGTTAATATGAGCTTTTATCATGCAAAATCCCAAGGTTTCTTTGGTCCATTATCTACAAGTTAGAAATAAGAATCACATGTCATTGAAACCAAACATCTGTTTTGGGAACTGCACTGTGAAACTCCAGGATTTCTATTGCCTTGTATTTTAAACAATCTTAAAATCTCTTACACAACATTTATTTATTCATTTTCAAATATTCCTTGACTGCTTATTAAGAACTCCCAGTCAATGTCCTAAGTTGGAGTTAGAGACACATGTTTTTGACCCTCAAAGAATCCCTCCTAAAAGAGGGAAAGGACCATTTCTGACACTTTTACTTAAATATTTAGTCGTCTCTGCCATAACATGAAGTTATTGAAGGTGGGGTTAATATATACATTTTTTAGTCTCCTTGGCATCCAATACCGTACCGGCAAAGATGAGATTCAGCTCATGTCGATTAGCACAGTGTTAAAGATATTACTCTGCTTGACAATTCTCTTCAAAGAAATGTGCAATAATGCAGTAATAATACAGAGACTGTGATCAAAAGCCAGTTTGCTATATGTCTTCCAATTTCTCTGAAACTTTATTCAAGCATTCAGTGGAGGCAGTTTTCCTCTACTCTTGAATAAAAATCTCCAGTGTATCTCATGACTTTGTCTCATTTTTTCTTAGGTCCTGTCCACACTTTGAGTCATAGAGTCTCAAAGCAGTAGTTAGACTGTCCAGTCAAGGATACAATTTAAAGCTTGAACTTGACACAGGGTTAAATATTTTCTTCCCTACTTCAGAGCCCAGTCAGTCTGAATCAGAGAACAGGGTGGGGTCTTCACTTCTTTTTCCTGTTCACTTTCTGCCTTCCTTGCTAGCTGCCCTTTGTCCCTGCCATGATCTCTCTAAGTGTGTGTCTGTGTTGAGTGGGTAGGGAGACAGGGTAGGGTGCCTAGCTTACCTGGCCATATTCTATCCCCTCTGGGCCATGGAGATTAGTAATGCTGTCTGCCCCCTTCTCTCATAGTACCTGCATGGGGTCTTCATTAGTTCCCTGCCAGGACCTTCTCTACTGTAGCTCTCCTTTCTTCATCTTGAACTTCTGTGGTATGGTACACATCCAGCTGATTTCTGCTGCCTCTCCTTCACCTTCTCAAGGGCTCTATGGACAAGATCCAGAGAGGATTCCATACTGGTGCTCTCAGAAGTGGGGCCTCTATCGAACTTCAAATGAGCAATAAGCACTTTGACACTTCTCTCTTGATGTAGGGAAGGGAAGACTTTTCCTCTCCCTTCTTAGTTTCTGTCTCTGGGGTCTCTGAATTGAATTGACAAAGACAGATTAGAAGAAGAAAAAATATACAAATTTTATTTAATGTTAATATTTGTAAGTGGCATAGGGGAATTTAAAAGAAGAGGTAAAAACCCCAAGGAAGTGATTATGTATTATTTTAACAGAGTGATGGGTTATAGAGATATGATAAAACAAAGGAAAAAGGATCTTGGACTAGGGGTGGTGAATTATGGCAAGTATATGGGGGGAAATTATGGAAGATGTAGGCTGTTCTGGTAAGGTTTGTTTGTAAAGACTTACCTCTGCAATCGCTTCCCGTCTCCAGTAATGAGAATGTGCTTCTCTTTCTGATATATGGGAGGAACATGTCTCATGAGAAATTTATGCCCTGCTTTTAGGTAAGGAGGAAGGAGAAAGTCAGAGAACCTTCCTATATCTGCTGTTTCTCAATTCACTTCAGCTCAAAATGATAGATATTCAAAGTGGCATACTTGAGAGTGTTATGTTCTGTTGCCCTTCAATAGACTCCCAAGGGGCAGGAGCTCCAGGATCACAACACTCTCCCAACTTGGTCTCCCAGTTCATGAATCTAGGCACCATTGAGTTTCCAAGCAGGAGTTAGAACTCAGTCCACAGTGTGGTGTAATTTTCTCGTATGACTTCCACTATGACTTTTGTGTCTCCTCAACAGGAAACATGTTTTGGAGCTTTCTGAGTATTCCTTTTGGAATCTTTCCCCCCAGTCCCCTAGTCCCCACTGCCCTTGAGTGTGTGTGCATGCACACACACACAGGTATAGTATGCAATCCCTGGGCTTGAGGTTAGAAAGTAGCAAATCTCCCCTTTGTTGCAAAAGAAATAGTCACAACATGTCAATAGTTCTCTCCAAAGAAATCTCTTTCCTATCAGAATCTTTATCTGTCCTTTATCACTCTAAAAGGTTCCAGTATGGTAAAGCTGTTTCATCCCATGCCTCACTGCAAACTGAGACAGAAGGTCCAGGTCCCAGGCCCCAGCTGTGGTACTAACACAGAGTTCACCTGGTCTACCCTCTGCTTCCTCTAAGAGTTACTGTATGTGCAGTGAACAGTTTGGCCTTGTGTGTCTGAAGGCAGAATTATCCAAATGACATTTATTGCTTGCAACGTGCTCTAGTGTGACAATGGAGAGTAATATCAATTAGTTTTTCAGGTCCCCTGAAAATAGTGATTATAATAACTATTTTGAGCTTGACAATAATAGCCTATGGAGAAACAATATAAGCAGCCCTCCCCATTCAGAAGCTGAGAATCTTTTATCCAGAATAAGGATAGGCAAATTGTAGTCCGTAAGCCAAATCTGACCCATCACCAGTATTTTTAATAAAGTTTTATTGGAACATACACATGCTCATTTGTTTATGTATGGTCTATGGGCTCTTCTGTGCTACAATGGCAGGTTTGAGTAGTTGCAGCAAAGACCATATGGCCTAAAATATATAACCGTCTAGCCCTATGGTGAGCTCTGATTTGAAAGGACTCCCAAGCTGATTATTGTGTTTAGTACACAGGAAGTGCCTCCATGAGAATGGTCCTTCTTTCAGATGCTAAAATAAGAAAAACAACTTGTTCCATTTTAATTATACTGCTTTACTGAGAAACAGGGAATCTTGTTACTTCTGTCAGGGAAACTATTTCACTTGATTTTTCTTGGGTTGGATTTTATTTTGGGTTGCTTTGTGTCATAAGTCTTCTTTTTCTTCTTGAAAATGTGGATATACTTTCCATTTACTGGTTCATTTAACAAATATCGTTTGAGCACCTGTCCAAAGGCAGGTACTGGGCTACATGTTAAGGATATTACATGAAGCAGATCAAGCGACTTGCTTCCTCGAGTCTCTTGGGCTCTTGTGGAGAAGTAGATCACTAACTAGGCAGTTACAGGACATTAAGGAGCTGATGAAAGAGGCACCTAATGCAGTTTTGTGGGGTTGCACATGGGGCGTCTGGGAAGGCCTATCAGAAGAAACAGGGACAAAAATGAGAGTGGATGGCTGAGTGGAGCTTAGATAGCCATGGGGAATTAGGAAAAGAAAAGCTATTTTCAGGTAGAGAGAACAAAAAGCTCAAAGCCTGGAGGAAGGCATGTCACAGTGAATTTGAGAACTAGAACCAGCAGTGCTTCCCCAACTTTTTCTTTTAATGGAACCCATAGAAATGATAGTATTTGTATGCCATTGGATTAGTTAGGGTTCTTCAGAGAAACAGAATACACATATTGAGATTTTTATGAGAAATTGGCTCATGTGAATATGAAGGCTGGCAAGTCCAAAATTTGCCGTGTAGGCCAGCAGGCTGGAAGCCCAGGAGAGCTGATATGCTGCAGTGCCAGTCTTCAGACTTCTGCTGGCAGGAGGGAGTCCCAGGAGAACCAACCTTCCCGCTTGAGTCTGAAGGCTGTCCTCCATAGAATCAGGGATGAAGTCTAAAAGCAGTCTGCTGGAGAATTCTCTTTTGTTAGAAGAAGCCAGTCTTTTTGGTCTTATTGAGCCTCCAACTGATTAGATGAGGACTACCCATATTGTGGAAGGCAATCTGCTTTAGTTAACATCCACTAGTTTAAATGTTAACCTCATCCAAAGCACTTTGCAGAAATACCCAGAATAACATTTTACCAAATATCTGAGTACCCTATAGTTCATTCAAGTTTGCACATAAAATCCACCAGCATAACCACTTGAAGCAGATAAAAGAGAATGCTTACAGCTCCAGCCTCCAGCCTGGGTACTAGCTCCATTTTATGAGAGCATCCCTATTTCAGCCCATTTGTAATCCTCCTGCCACATCACAAGGCCATGTTGAATGATTTGCATTATATTAGGAAAAAATGCAGAATCATTGGAAGGTTTTACTCTTTGAGCTTTATTCTCCATTTGACATTTCATAGAGAAGAGAGTAAGAATTGCATATGGGAATTTTTATTGATCAGGTCTGGATATGGTCCCCCTAACTTCCACTCACATTCTAGCACCAGAACTCAGTCTCAAGACCACATGTAATTGGAGAGAGGGTGATGCTGCGGCCTATGCATGTGTCCAGAAAGAAGAGATGCACTTGGATATTACAGAGTTATAGTAATCTCTGCCAAGGAAGAAGAATCAGACAGGGAGGAGGAGAGCCAGGCTTGTTGTGGGAGCCAAGGAGAGGTGAGTTTCAAGTTTCCTAAATTTTCATTCTATTACATTCAAATAGCATAAGCTCTTCAATGAGATTTCTGCATTTAATATTTCAGTTGCTATTGGTGACTCCCATAAAAAGAATTTTATTATAGTAACTGAGAGAGTGGGTCAGGGGATTAAGGAATGAATGGGAGAAGTGGAGAAAGCAGACTGAGAGTTAAAAAAAATGAAATTGAACATAGGGAAATCAGTGGGGGTATAGCTTTGATGAGTCAGCAGAAAAAAAGTGTGTGTGTGTGTGTGTGTGTGTGTGTGTGTGTGTGTGTTTAAGGATGAGATAAGCATATTTATAAGAGGGAAAGAAAAGATAAAGTGGAGATAAAAAGGTCAAAATGCAGGAGAAAGGGATATGATTTGTAGGATGAGTTTCTAAGGTGATGCTATTTAACCTCTGGTTAGAGGAATCTGTTTTTAAAGGAAAAAGGCAACTTTTCTCTCTTCAGAAATATTCCAAAGCTCATATAAGTGAATATCTAAGACGATGAGAGAATGACCAAATGTTTCTCGAAGGCATTTGAATTATGTTGAAGGGGAACACAAAGGGAAAGTGAGGAGATTCAAATTTTGTGAACTATATATCTTGGAAATAGTGGGGTTCTGTGCAAGTTCTGTGAGAATGGAGGAGAGCCATGAATATCTGGAAGAGTTTCACTGGGGAAGAAGAGAAAAAAAAAGTCAAGAAAGCATTGAGATGCCGTGGAAGTTAGATATCCCGCTTTTGTAATAATGACCTGAAGAGTTATATGATTTCTTCTAGTCTCTTTTGGAACCAGAAGAGATTGAGGTGAGGTGTCTAGGGAAGGACACTAGGACGCAGAAGGGTTTCAAATGAAGGAGTGATGGGTTCTGAAGAGGTCCCTGAGCAAAGTGGTGGAAGGAATGAAGATATTTAGGCCAAAGAAAATGGATGACCTCACTACTGCTACCTTATAGAATGGAGTTGCTCCAAGTATAGACAGGAACTACTTGCACACAATTAATGCTATGCTTATTGAAAATATAAATGTCAGGGGCATCTGTGTGGTTCAGTCAATTGGGTGTCTACATTCAACTAAGGTCATGATCCCAGGGTCTGCATCGGTCTCCCTGTGCAGCGGGGAGTCTGCTTCTCCCTCTGTCCCTCACCCTGCTCATTCTCTCTCTCTCTCTCAAATAAATGAATAAAATCTTTAAAAAAAGAAAATTTATAGTCCATCTGAGAGAATAAGGAACCTTCCTTGCCTTGCCGGGAAGCTCTGAGGAGATTTTTAGACATTGACACAGAAAAATACCTGTTGGAGACCACGGTCAGAGTCTGGGCAGGTGTTTGAAGGGAAAGGGGATGAAATAGATTGTTATAGGCCGTTTCAGCCCAAGAAGAACCTTGACTGCTCTTCCCTTCCTGTTATCCATAGACCTAGTTGTCAGGAATGGCTGCATGTGCTTTGACCACATGCAAAGGCTCATGTCTGCTGGGAATGGGTTTCTAACAGAGAAAGAACAGTGAATTACAGAGTTAGATCTAAACATGATACGAAGGAGAAAGTTTTTGCTTTGTTTTCTAAAATTATTCTGGAGAAAAGTCCTGATTTCGATGTTCAAACAGATGCCACAGAAACAAAAACAAAATAGAATGAGCGATTGAAGTTCCTCTGAATCGGCATTCTGAAGGCAGGCAGAGTTCAACAATTGTGCAGAGACCCATTTTAGGGGCCTTTCTCTACTTGGAGAGGAAAAAAAAATCATGCTTTGGGAGCTCATCTCTGTCCCTTTTCAAAAGAAGGATGAGATACAAGGCATAAGCAATCAAACAATATCACTAAGTTTCTTCTCTGCAACTGGAAAAATTCAAATTGCTGAGTATTGATCATGGATCCATCTATTGCCTCATGCATTTATTCATGCAGGCAGTCAGAGTCCAGTGCTTTCTAGATGCCAAATAACATGTGTAAAGCACAGTCCCTGCCCTGGAGGAAGACCTAGGTCAGTCTGGGAAGGAGACAGAGAAACACCTAATGGACATGTGGTATGGCCCAGCAGTGATTGTGGTGCATACAGAGGAAGGGGGCGGGGGACACAGTGCTCTGGAGATGCCACGGAAGGGGAAGGGCTTCACCTTGGACCCGACATACAGGTGGACCTTCACTACCTGTGCCGTACTCTTCAGGAAATAAAATGAGCATTCAAGCAAGGACAGAATTCAGGCAATATATTTCTGCCATTTGCGCAAATGATTTTTGAGAGAATTTGGCATTTTACTAGTATACCTTCCCTTTACCGGAACTTACTGGAGAAGAGCAAGATTGAGGTAAAGCAGAACAAACAGAAAGCTGGCTCTCTGCTGCCTAATAACTTGCAGGAAAAATAAGATGGGGTGTTCATATGAGATTTCCAGCCACGCAAAGTTGTCTGGAACCTTGGTAACAAATTCACGAAGCACCTATGACTTTCAAAGAGGGCGCCAGATGTGAGAGCAAGTTGAACTAGTGAGGTGCAAATGCAAAAATCCACAAGAGGTTAGGAAGGAACAGACACAGTACAGAGGGATGGGCTGAGGAACTTTGTGGATACAGGTCTCCGTCACTGCCAGTGCAGGAAGTCACGTGGAGGATTTAAGGGGAAACTAAGACATTAAAAAAAAAAAAAAAAAAAAATGACCACAGTTACCGAAACAGTAGAATAACCAGGAAAGCACTCATGTGCTCAGTGAGTGAAATAGGAGAGGTGATATCAGAGTCCTTGTGCTTTCCCCAAAGAGGCCATCAGAACAGCTCAGGCTGGCTGGCCAGGATGCTGGGGCCTGGGTATTCGGAACTGACTACACATGGAGGCTCACCTCCGACCTCTGTTCTGTGAATCTGGTGTCCCAAGGAGGGAGACCTTCTCAATGATTGCTCTCAAATTCACGGGAACTGAACGGAAAGAAATTTTTCTTGGCATTCTCTAATAGTTTCGCACTTTCTGGCAGATTTTTTCCACCAGCAGAACAGAGAGTGAAAAGACCAACGGAAGTCTCACACACGTTTTGATTCACAGATGCCCTCCTTGTACATGACCTCAGAGAAAACAGTATCCAGCCCAGGAGCTGCAGGTAGGGGGATACATTTCAGTTAACGTCTTTTCCCTGGGAAAGAGGAAGTTTTATATCTAGCCTCAAACCTGTGTGTGTGTGTGTGTGTGTGTCAAGTGTGTGTGTCCTCTAAAATGGTTTATTGAATATTTTCTGATTGCAAAACAAATGCAAAACAAATATTTGTTGATCACATATGTTGCATGAGGGCATTTCAGAGCAGAAGTGATAATAGCTGCTGCACAAACATATACACAAATACAGTGTGACAAGTTTTTTGGGTTTTTTTTTTTTCCTTCTCTAGCTTTAAAGACTGTGTTAGGCATCCAAACACAGGGCAGCTCTGTCTTTCCCTCTTCCCATGAGAACCTCGGGGGCTAAATAAAAATCTTGCTCCAAGAATTAAGGTACCTTGGGCCAAATAGCCTCATGATAGAGTGGCTTGCTGCGATGAAAGTTAAAGCCCATAGGCATTAGGATAACAATTTGCAGAAATGCAAGGGCTAAATCTTGGTCAGAACTGAGGTGTTCTGGCCCGGGTAGCAAGAGCAGAACCCATGCCCTGGAGCACTCATGCTGATGCTCTGTGACGGATGCTACCAATTACCTCAGATAATTCCTGGCATCTTTGGTAGGGGAATCAGTGGTGCTTTTTATTTCCCAGTCTGTTTTAGACCACTTCCTATACAAAGACCACAAATGGGATAATTGTGGAAATAGATACTCTTTTAGAGCTGGAAGGGATTCTAGAAATAATATGAGCCTTGGCCTTCACTTTGCAGATGGGTAACTGAAGTCCAGAAAGGAGCAGTGCTCCACCCCATGTCCCAGAGCAGGCTTATGGCCAAGCCAGACTCAAAGCCAATGTGTGTGCTGACTCCCGCTCCAGGCCTGTTTCTATCGGGTATGTTTCCTGTGACCAGCAGTGGCTCCTAGTCACCGAAGGAGACAAAATCCAAATTCTAGGATATGGCTCTTTGAGATCTGCCGAACCCTGTCTGCTTCTCTAGCTTTATTTTCCCTTGTTCTCTCTTCCCCTCATTGCTACCTTCTTTTACTAGGTACTTTTAACTCCAGCCACTTCCAACTTCCCACAGTTCCCTTAATATGCCAGGAAATTTTGTGCTTTGAGTGACTTGCTACTCCTGCCTCTACACAGGCTGACTCTTCTCTGTTCAGCCTGCGGTACTCAAACGACACCTGACCTTCTCCACGAAGGCCTCCCTACTTCCTGCTTCACGGTAGGTTACCTCCTCACAGCATTCTCCACACACACCTCAAAGAATTTTTCAAGAGCAGCAGTTGGAATGGTTTTAAAAAATTGTTAGTCTCCCTCTTTAAAGATCAGGATCTTGACTTACTTGATTTTGTATTCTCTTCCCGAGCCTTCCCTCCCCCAGCATTCGGCACAGGACCTGATGCAGGGAACATTCTCAGTAAATGCTAAAGGAAGGGCTGGATGAGTAAACCAACTGGACTCTAAATTGGCAAGAAAGAGTCACATTGATGGCCAGTCCTCTAACCCATAACCCATAACGATCACAAAAGTAGTTCTTATGAAAAACAGAGACTGAATATGAAAATTCCCAGCTAAGGTGACCAGATCTTTGTGGTTAGTAGCAGAGACTTTAGAGCCAGATTTCCTTAGACTTTAAAGCCAGTTAAAAGTCCAGTTCTACTACTGACTAGCTAGTGTCTAATAGTTACTTATCTTTATTGTCAATTTACAATAATAATAGTATTAAACTCTTAGGAATTTTATAAAGATTAAATGAGTGGGGGACCTGGATGGCTCAGTTGGTTAAACATCTGTCTGCCCTTGGATCAAGTCATGATCTCAGAGTCCTGGGATCGAGCCCCGACCCATCGGGCTCCCTGCTCAGTGTAAAGCCTGCTTCTCCATCTCCCTCTGCCTCTCCCCCTGCTTGTGCTCTCTCTCTCTCTCTGTCAAATGAATAAATAAAATCTTTTTTTAAAAAGTTTAAATGAATGGAAATATATCTGTATATACATTCACTTAGCACAGACATTTGTCAAGTGCTACATAAAAAATGAGAAAGTGAACTCTTCTTCTTTTCCTCTTCCCCCTTTTATTTCTTAATAAAATAACAGTTACTACCAATTTTAAGAAATGGCAGTGTTTGTGGGAGGAGGGAGAAGCCAAGGAAATACAAGACAGAATAATCAAGGGAAAAATACAACAAATAGAGTCAATTAAGAAGTATGTTAGTGATTAAGAGTACATATTCTAAATGATACAGAATTTATTGTCTACAATGTGGTGGTTAACAGACTAAACCTTTCACATACATTATCCAATCCTTGGTAGGACTCTGAAAAATAGACATTACTATCCTCATTTCACAAATCACATAATAGGTTCAGAAAAGAAATTTGTCCAAAGTTGCACAGCTGGTAAAATTCAGAGTTGAGACTTATTATGTGATCAGTAGTTTAAGATGTCAGACCCCCAAGCTCAAAGCTATGTCCACCCACTATCCATACCTGTATGACCATAGGCAATTTGCTTAGCATTTTGATCTCTATTTCCTCATCTGTAAAATGAAATGTATCATGAGTTGCTAGGGGATTAGATGAATTAATACCAAAAGTGGTAAAGTAAAGTGGTCAGACTATTGCTCTGCATTTATGATTACTCCTGCTACAGCAGAGTAACTGGTCAAACTTTTTTTTTTTTTTTTTTTTTTATAAAGTTACACAGAGTTTCTGAGGAGTCACCTTTCTGTATTTCTCCCATCTATAGGAGTGGACAATAATAAAAAGAAAAACAAAGAAGAAAGGAAACTGATTCTCCCTCCCTAGATTTACAGCATTAGTCAAAAACATCCCTCCTCAAAAATCTGCTCAGCCATTAGAAACGACAAATACCCACCATTTGCTTCGACATGGATGGAACTGGACGGTATTATGCTGAGTGAAATAAGTCAATCGGAGAAGGACAAACATTATATGGTCTCATTCATTTGGGGAATATAAAAAATAGTGAAAGGGAATAAAGGGGAAGGGAGAAAAAATGAGTGGGAAATATCAGAAAGGGAGACAGAACATGAAAGACTCCTAACTCTGGGAAACGAACTAGGGGTGGTGGAAGGGGAGGAGGGCGGGGGTTGGGGGTGACTGGGTGACAGGCACTGAGGGGGGCACTTGACGGGATGAGCACTGGGTGTTATTCTATATGTTGGCAAATTGAAAACCAATAAAAAATAAATTTATATAAAAAAATCTGCTTCAATGGAATTAGCTAAATTTCTGTTTGCCTTGATGATTCCCAGCTCTAACATTAAATGGAAATGCATGTTTGAGGACACACAATTACTTGATGCTCAAGGAAAAGTCTTTCTTGTGTAAATGGGACTCTAGTTCTCTTTGATGGATAGGAGAAGGTATTTGAGACGAGTAAGTAAAGGCAATTTGTCCTTAAGACTATGTCCAATTAATTTGCTAGATAGGTTACATAACTGCATGAAGAAAGACAACTGCTGCATCCAGAGAAGAGACCCTTTAGTCATCTACTAGATAACTAGCAATCAACAACGACCAATGTTTAAGCCAAGTGTTCATATGCACATAGAACAGCAACTGTTGATAATGACTTTGAAGAGGGGTCAGTTCATCTGGCTCCATAGATCAATAGGGTCAGGATAGAGCACAGAACACCATACCAATATTCATATAATTGTCTCCATGGTATGCATACAATTCAACCAAAGCAGAGGAAGGGCTTCCAGGACAAATAATTTCTTCCCTACCACCCACTTCACTGGATTTGGTCCATCATATATGCAGAGCTCTAAAACACTCTATAAAGGATGACATAATTGTTTTTAATTAGTGCTTATTAAAAGCTTCTGCTGGGAACAACTTGCACAACACAATAAATAACTATAGCATTGAATTATAACCCAAAGAATTAAATATCCATGAATTCATACTATAAATTAATAACTGAAGAAATAAATGAAGGAGAACAACAACTCTTTCTCACAGAAGAATTTCAATGAATAACTACAGTAAGTTTGAAGAAATTAGAAAAACACTATTAGAATGCCATAGTAATAATCTCCACAGCCAAGACTTACCAATGGCCACTGAAATGAGTAAGCAAAAGCTTAAGTAGAAAAAGGAATATTTGCACGGTCACCAAGTATTTCCTCCAAAATGTTTAGTAACTACAAGGGAAAATTAATTTACAATGGAGAATTCCAGCAGACTCCATCTTCACCAAGTAATTAAGATTGGCAGCATTGCAACTACAATCAACATTGTTAATTCCTTGTTATAATGCACTGAGAAAGGCACATCACTTCTGTGGTATCCTTTCAACAGGGTATTACCTCAGAGCACCTGGGCAGCTCAGGCATTAAGTGTTCGGGTCTCGGTTCCTGCTCAGGTCATGATCTCATGGGTCACGACCTTATGCATAGTGAGACCAAGCCCCATGTCAGGATCCATACTCAGTGGGGAGTCTACTTGAGATTTTCTTCCTCTGCTCCTCCCCTACTCTCTTTTTCTTTTTCTCTTTCTTTCTATCTCGCTAATAAATAAATATGTCTTTTAACAAAATAAAGTATAACCTCAACCAAATAATGAGAAAACATCAGATGAGCCCAAATCGAGGGACATTCCACAAAATAACTTGATCACGGTTCTTCAAAAGTGTCAAGGTCATAAAAGACAAGGAAAGACTGAGGATTTGTCACAGGTTACAAGGGATGTAACAAGTCACTATGGTGTGGGTCTTGGATTGGATCCTGAAACAAAAAGCAGAATATGAGTGGAAACACTGGTGGAACCCTAATTGCTTTAGTTGCCCTAACTGCCCTAATTGTGCTTTAGTTGACAGCATTGTCCTAAGTTAATTTCTTAGCTTGGATAAAAATTCTATGGTTTTGTAAAATATTAACATAAGGAAAGTGAATGTCAAGCACATGAAATTCTCTGTACTATTTTTGAAACTCTCCTGTAAGTCTAACGTGATCTAAAAAATTAACTATTAAAATAAAGGATTGCTGAGAAGGACCACTTTCTATGTTATGTATGTAATGTTCTTTTTTCCCTAATTTTGGACTGAATATCAGAGAACTCCTAGTCTAAATTCTGTGCAATTGTCACTGGAAGGATAATGTCTTGCCTTTCAAACTTCTAATCATTGAAATAAAGGAGTCATGATGATACCAGGAACCAAGTAGGTCATGTTCTCTGCTGTTCTATCTTAGCAAAGATTCTTTTTTTATATGGGACAAAGTGTGTTTTAGCCAACCAGTTTCTATGAAGAAAAGTCACTGACATAAAATATGAGAACCATAGATAAAAAGGAATTGGGTAAAAAACAGCTAAATATTAAAAGTAGGGCTCAGGCTAAAAACAGAGAAAAGGATTTATGGGTTGCTAGGGGTTGTATCTATTAAAGAGGTCCCTAAGAGTCTATGTGAGAGTTTGATTTAGCATTTCCCAGAGAATGTTTAATGGGGCATTAATCTTATCAGATGTCTGGAAAACAGGGTTCCATTAAAAATGAGATTGGGAAACCCCCACAGGTTCCCTATCTTCTCTTGGAAGGTGAGAAGCCATATTGATGAGTGCGAGCTATGGGAAATCTTGGTGCTAGGATACAAAAAGAAGCACAAAACTAACTTTGCTTAAGGTGCTAAACCCTAAACATTTGAAAGAAGAAATCATTCATATGCTCTGTATTAACATTCTAATGTTAATGAACTACAGAGGGAATGGTAGGCAGCAAAAGGAGGTTTTATGTCTGAGAGCATTAATACACTGTTGAGAAATCTAACTTCTTTCTTTCTTCTTTCTTTCTTTCTTTCTTTCTTTCTTTCTTTCTTTCTTTCTTTCTTTCTTTCTTTCTTTCTTTCCTCTTTCTTTCTTTCTTCTTTCTTTCTTTCTTTCTTTCTTTCTTTCTTTCTTTCTTTCTTCTTTCTTTCTTCTTTCAAGTAAGTAGTAGGAATTGCAATCCCCTTAGCATTCTGGAGCAACCATATGGAACAAAATTACTACAGGGGTGCCTAAGTGGCTCAGTTCATTAAATGTCAGACTTGACTGCAGCTCAGGTCATGATCTCAGGGTCATGAGAACCAGCCATTCGTACAGCTTCATACCCAGTGTGGAGTCTGCTTAAGATTCTCTCCCTCCCTCTGCGCCTCCCAACCCCTCTTCCCTCTCTAAATAAATATTAAAAAATAATACTGTGATTTTGTACCTAGGAATATTTTATTAGGCTATCTCACCTGAAACTAACACTTCTCCCAATGTTCTGTATTAAATTGCACCCATTTTCAGCATTCTGAATGCTGCCATTACTGCTACTTTATTTCACTTTACTCTTCTGTATTCGAAATAACACCCACAATACACATACTTAATATATTTGATATATAGAGAGCGACCTAAATATGAACTACTATTCTACACACATGTACGGGTACATTGCTCAAGGTTAAAAGCAGGGTATTTGGGCTGAAATAAAATTAGTGTGCATCTAAGCTGAGTATAGGGAAATTTTATTTCCTTTATTTCTAATCATTTTCACATGGTGGAAATATTACTACGTATGATCCTAATGAAAATCTAGTTTTCTGGCATTTTAGAGGTTATTTTAAACTTTTCTTAAATTTCACCTTTTTGGAAAGAGATGAAATAAATAAAAGTTATTAATAATGTGAATTATATTGTCATGGCAACAACTTTTCCAAGTACTCTGCTCTTATACAACTATTAACCTCTAGACTCTGTTTATTATTCAAGAGAAATCACGTTTCAGAAAGAAAAAAAATCGCCTGTCATCAAAAAGGACAAGACCCCCTATGTAAATTCACATGATTTTCCCATGATGAAAATAGCTTTCCAGTCCTAAAATGATTACAATTTGCATTTTTTATATTTTCTTCTTGGTTGTTTTTTTTTTTTATTTTTCTTATGGGATCTGAATCACTGAGATCAAAATTCACTATCCTGGTTGAAGGATTAAGTTGAAATTCGTGACAAAGACAGTTGTACATCAAAATTTGTGCTCCTGTTTTCATAGTTTTTGCTGGAAAGTGGCCACATTATCAGGAATGTTTCCCAGCCTGCCTTGCACTGACATGAGGCCAAGTGTTTGGTTCTTATCTGTGGAGCATGAGAGAGGGTGATGTGTTTCATTTCCATGCCAATATATTTATGAGCTAGATATGCTTTCTCCATGTTGCAAGTCCTTCCCCTGGCGGGATGCAAAGAATATTGAGGTTCTTGGAGACTGAGAGGGAGGCACAGAAAGGAAGAATTGACATCATCAAAGGATCATCTGGAGAACAGCCCCATTGACCAAGATTACCTGCACAAGTAGACTACATGACAGAAAAAATAAATGTCTATGGAGTCAAGCCACTGAGTTTTCACGCAATGTTTTTTAATAGCAGACATTTTAACCCTACCTGACATATGACATCTCACTATTTAGTTCATCTGCAAATTCATTAAATGCATTAGGAAATATTAATCAAGGTGCATACATTTGCCTATTAAAACCAAACCAACAAACAAGTTTTACTGCACATGGTGGATCGGGCAAAACCAATGAATGACTATAGTCCTCTTCAGCCATTTCTAGGTTGTATGCTTCTAATGTTCGCATAGTTTTGGGTAGCAAATGAATGGACTGACACATTTTATTTACCATATGCTTAGTATCGTGAAAAAGACAAAGAGATTACTGGCTAAAATTTCTTAGAGAGCAACTTCCCAGTAATATTTTTAGTGGAAAAAGGAAGAATTTATATTCATTTTATCATCCTGATTACCTGTAACTAACATCTGTCCTATGGATCAGCTCACCTTATCTGAGTCTTCCTGTGTCACTAAACAAAATGTAGAATAGGCCAGCAAAGGGCTGAGAATATAATTATGTCGTGTGATATGAGACTTTTCCTGGAACTCGACCCTGATCAGTGCCAAGCCATCACTTCTACACTTCACTCTATTGACTGGGCAGCCACATCTGTCTCCATTTGGAATTTTACCTAAAGCCTGCTATCCCCACAGCTCTTCCATGAATATTCCAGAGAAGTCTTGAATCTCTTCTCAGCTCCCGCAAATGACATGCACCATCTAACTCATCATGTAAACACAATTTCTCTGGCATTCAGCCTCTTTTATTTTATGTTACAAGATTGTATAATTCATGCCATGCTTTTTTGAAATCATTCTTAGACTTTTGGGTCAATAGGTCTGTACTGGCCATATAGGAAGGGCACAAAACAAAAATATCGACTGCTATGCTAGCCTCTAGTAATAAACATTTTGCTATATTTGCTGTTTTTGGAGCTTGTTTTGTATACATAATGCTGTTTTGGTTTGCGAGGGCTGCCATAGCCAAACACCACAGACTGGATGCCATATTCAAAAGTTATTTTCTCATAGTCTGGAGGCTAACATTGTAAAATCCGAGTGTCAGCAGGTTTAGTTTCTTCTGGGGCCTCTTTTCTTGGTGTGCAGGTGACCACCTTCTGGCACTCTCTTCACAGAATCTTTCCTCCCCACCCCAGCCAAGATCCTCCATGTCTCTTTGTGTACCCTAATCTCATTTTCTTAGAAGGACATCAGTCAATTGGATTAAGGGCTTTATTTTAACTTAACCACCTCTTTAAAGGCTCTATATACATCACATTCTGAGGTACTGGGCAGTTAGGAATCAACATACGAATTCTGGGAGACACAGTTCAGCTCATAACAACTATCTTAAGAGTTAGGGTCTCCAGGAAGACTTTTATAAATCAGTGTTTCCCATAAGTAGTTTTCAAACCATCTGTGTCAGGCTCACGTTTTAATATGCAAATTTCTAGGACTTCATTCTAGATGCTGCGAGTAAAAATCACTTGGGATATGGCTGGGGAAACTTCATTTTAAATAAACATCAATGGTGATTCTTATGTACATTATGTAAAGTTGGAAAAGCCACTGGTATAAAACATGAGATTTTTCTTCACAGTCTGAGCAAAGGGTGGAGGAAGGGTGGAAATTCATTTGTCTTTGGCTACTGAGCTATTTAACTCATATCTAAATATGGGTGGATGACCACATGCTGTCACTTAAACTCAATCTCCTCTCCCACTGTGATTGACAGCTTCTTGGGGAGGAGGCCATGGCCTGTGTGCTGTTGCTATGGTAACCTACAGGGGCCTGCCAGCTGGGCTCAGAGGATAGCTGAGTTCCAAGAGGAGCCTGTACTGTGTGGGATCCAGAGAGACTGCCTGGTCTGCTAACAAAACGGATCAAATCTTAGCAAAACTCCACTCCGGAGGTGACACACTTTTTGACAAACAATATCACCATTCAAGGGAAAGAAGAGTGACAGGAGGGGAATTAGAATACAACCCCTCTACTCCCACCTCTACCAACCACTCAATAGCAAGCAGTGCTTAACCAATTCTTGATGTCCAGGACTTAAGGACCGTAAGGAATGTTGGAAGGAAAATGGTATCTGATCATTTGGAAGACTGTTTGGCTGCATGAAAAACATATTTAGGCTGGTCTCTGTTCCCTTCTCAAGGGTAGAAAGAGGAGTATATGCGAAGGAAGAAATATTTTCATCCCTTACCTACAGGGTGTCATTAATATATATTAAAAAAAAAAAAAACTGGGTTCAAATCCTGACTTGGCAATTTCCATTTTGATGACTTTGGGGTTGCTGTTCATGAATTCAGAAGTGCAGTGCCTTATTCTCTCATTGGTGGTAATGGTGACAAAGGGAGTACGGAGTCAATGATAGCTGACTTATATGTTTTGTTTTTAATTTTTGAAGATATTTTATAAAGACTTAATTTTTTTAGAGCAGTTTTAAGTTCACAGCATAACTGAGAGGAAAGGACAGAGATTTCCCATATTCTCCTTGTCCCCACACAGACACAGCCTCCTCCTTATCAGCATCCCTCACCAGAATGGTACCTATGTTATAACTGATGGACCTACACTGACACATCATCATCACCCAAAGTCTACAGTTTATGTTAGGATTCACTCTTTGTGTCTTATATTCTATGGGTTTGCACAAATGACATGTATCCACCATCACAGTATCATACAGAGTTGTTTCACGCCCTAAAAATTCTCTATGATCCACCTATTTGTCTTCCCCCACCACCTGATCTTTTTAATCTCCATAATTTTGCCTTTTTCTGAATGTCTTACAGTGGGAATCATACATTTGGTAGCCTTTTCAGATTGATGTTTTCTTAATTATGCAAAATGTAAGTTCCTCACACATGGCAAATTTTGGTTATCCATGTTATTACCATTGTTATTATTACAAGTCATATTGAGGAAGGCATCAGCTACTGGAGGTTGTCTCTTAGGCTGCAGTAAACATTGGGGGACATTCTGGAAGCTGCACTGATGTGGGGTCCGAATGTGAAACCCAAACTAGGAGTTATGATTCATTTCACCAAAGTCCTCATGGAATTAGTCCCATGATAGGCACAGATTATCTTTATTTTGTGAGAGAGGATGTGATGAGGTGTGTAAACAGTTGAATATTTCCAAGTTTTACTGAGTCTTTTTTTTTTTTCTTTTAACAGATGACTATTCAATTCTTGTAAAGGCAAAACACATGTTCCTACAGTGGAATGAGATATATGCCATCATTTCATGCTATGTCAG
Organism: Canis lupus familiaris; assembly: GCF_011100685.1. NCBI lineage: Eukaryota > Metazoa > Chordata > Mammalia > Carnivora > Canidae > Canis > Canis lupus. Next base: position 58,866,559 of record NC_049229.1, on the reverse strand, counting down.
TGGACTGAGTTCAGAAGGTCCGGGGACACCAACCAGAGACGTCTGTCCCAAATCTGATTTTTTAGGGTCAGGTCTATGATTTTAGTGCAATTTAAGCCTGAAGAGAGTACCTAACCTGTCTAGATATTGTAAACCTGGTCTTAATTTCTCTGACAATCATGTATTCACTCTATAATATGACACAGACTCAGCATCAGAATTTAAAGGCATGAAACAGAGAAAAAGAAGGTTTAATAAACTTCACTAAGGTCTAAGACATTCTTTTTTTAATTTTTAAGAAATTTTTTAAAAAATATTTTATTTATTTATTCATGAGAGACACACAGAGAGAGGCAGAGACAGGCAGAGGGAGAAGCAGGCTCCCCCCAAGGAACTGATGTGGGAGGGACTCAAGTCCCGGACCCTGGGATCACGACCTGAGCCAAAGGCAGATGCTCAATGACTGAGTCACCCAGGAGCCCCAACATTATTTATTTATTTTTTTACAGATTTTATTTATTAATTTGAGAGAGTGTGAGCAGGAGGAGGGGCAGAGAGAGGGAGAGAGAGAATCTTAAGCAGACTTCATGCTGAGCACAGACCTCAGTGTGGGGCTCAATGGCAGGGTGGGGGCTGCATCCCACAACCCTGAGCTGAAATCAAGAGGCGGAGGCTGAATTGACTAAGACACCAGGCTCCCCAGGGTCTAAGACATTCTGACAACAAATTCTTCCTTAAGTTTTAGAGATGGTCTCTTAGCTAGGATTCCCTGAAAACAAAGCCTGAAAAAGAAGCTAACACTTGGGTAGTTTGTTTGGGAATATAATCTTAGATGGCAGAAATACTGAATTGTGGGAGTAAAACACAGAAGGGGAAAAGGGCAAAGGAAGGTGGTATCCATCACCAGGGCACTCCCATGGGCTACTGGGACCTGAAGCTGCTTGGTCCTTCTAAGAAGCCTTCGGAAATGCAGTTCAGAACATTCCCCAGGAATGAAAGGGGGAAATACTTCTCTTCTTGGTCTCACTATGTTGGTTAGAAACGGCTCCCTGAACATTGAGTTCTATCCCCTAGTGCACACGCTTGTGAGTGTGTGTGTGTGCTGCCAAGGTATAAGAGAAGCCCAGGGCAGCAGGTAAGAGCTACTTCTCTGGCTTCAGGCAAATTTTTACCTTTAGACTTTGGCAGTCTGTGAGAAACTGGTTTCTGCAGCCATAGTTGGAGTAAAAGGTGGAACCACAGGATTTTGAAGCAGCATGGGAGGATGTGATATGGACCATGGATTTCTTGTAAGGTTGTGCACATATATTTACCCCTATACCGGATTTACCATTAAGTATGGTATATATGAACATGACAGAGCAGAAGTGCTTTCTTAGATTCCTTGACCTCAATAAGCAAGTCAGGGAAAGCTAGTGTATTTGAAACAAATCAGGGAATATTAAAGACAAGACAGACAGTAAATGAGTTCCAGTGCCGCCAGTACTGACTTAGGTGAATACAGTCCAGGAAGACTCTTGGAAATGGGACGTTTGGCTGGCCCTGGAAGAATGAGTGGCACTCTTCACTCCTCTCCAGTATTCATTTGGCAGCAATAATAACTGTTGACACTTACATGTTTCCATGGGAATTTATAGTATACACATGACTTTCACATACATGAACACATTTTAAAGAGCATTTAAAAAGTATTAGCTCCTTTATATATACTGGGAAACAGCCTTAATGAGAGTAAGTGATTTTTTTTAAAGGTTTATTTCTTTATTGGAACGAGATGGGGGAAGGGTAGAGGGAGAGGGTGAATCCTCAAGCAGACTTCCCACTGAGCAGGGAGCCCACTTCAGGGCTGGATCCCAGGACCCTGAGGTCATGACCTGAGACGAAATCAGGAGTCAGACACTTAACCAACTGAACCACCCAGGCACCCAAAAGTAAATAATTTACTCTTTCCATGTTTAGTAAGTGGAAGAACCAACACTAGAACCAGATCTTCTGACCTCTCGGCTCATGGTCTTTCTAGGATGGCATCATAAAGGATAGAATCAGGCACAAGAGTCAAAGACACAGCTTGACTCTGGGATTTAGCAACACTCATACATGAAATATATGCAGACTGAATTGGATGGAGTAAAGTATGCTTCCAGGTACCCATTCTAGTGTCTTTAGAACTAATCACAGTCCTGGGAATATCATAAACTGACAATATTAGTAATTTTTGTTACTATCATTCCACTGGAATAAGGCAAGTTCTAAATTCCTGGGGAAAATGACTTCAAGAGGATTCATTAAGATAAAAATAATAAGAATTGGATAGATACAGCCTCTTAATTGGCAAGAGTAGGAAAAATTTCTACTTTTGCACAGGCTGAAGGAGATGGATGGAGAGAACTCATTTCTGGTTCTCTCATGTGTCTAAGTGTCAGTGTCCAATTTTAATTCATAACAGCGATTTGATTTTCAGCTTCTCAGTTTTTGTTACTATTTAATAACCACTTATTATTTTTAATAAACTCAAGGCATTGTAAAAAAAAAAAAAAAAAAGTACAACGCCACTATCCTTAAGTAGTGGTTGACAACCTAGCTAAGGAGATAAGCTTTAAACACATGCATTTCCAATCCGCGGCTGTAAGACAGTGCTGAGAGAGACTTCCAGACAACATATGTTAACAGCAGGAGCGAAATAGAATGATTAGCAACTGATTTGTGTTTTTCCTCTGGGATGCCACCTGTGGTAGCAACTGCTGCTGGTCCCCTCAGCAAGCCTCTAGCAGAGCCTGTAGCACTGCCTTGTCCGAGTTACGTTGCATTCTGCGTGTTTGAAGAAATGCTATCTGGGCCTTGGCCAAGTTGTCCTTCTTTCCCCCAGGCACTGCACCTGGGGGCTCTGCACAGGGTCCCACACTGGTTCTTAAGTCCAGAAGCAGAAGAAAGATGAAGGAAGAGCATTTTGGAAAAAAAAAAAAAAAAAAAAAAAAACCTGTATAGGCCAGAGCTTGTGTGAAAATCCCAATTCACAGAGGTTTGGATATTTATGGCAAAAAGAAAAATCTCTGAACAAACGCACGCACACTATTTCAAAGGAGTGTTTTGAAAATTCACCTTTTATTTTGTGGTTGTAAATACTAAGAATGACTCAGATTTTTAGGGAAAAAAGATGGTATATAAGAAAATAAGAAAATTTTATTACTAGCTAGAGAATATAGAATAGCCAAGGATAAGTTATATATGGCTTCCAAATTTATCTCAAGTGAATGCCATAAATATACCCTGATATTTAATTTCCATCTTGCTTTTATTTAAAAAAAACTTAAACAATCAACTAACTGAAAACACACATTTTGTTAAAAGAATTACTTATCCTAATATTACTTTAAACTTGTAATTTTGACTCATATCTATTTCACTTTCGACTCATATGTCTTCATACCAAGTAAAAATCTCCACTATGATGTAGGGAGAAATTAAGCAAAGTGATGTTGACCAGACATTTTCTTAAAACTCTGGGGATTTTTAATTGTCAGGAAACATCTAATCTTATATTAACAGTGTAGGTGAGCCTGGTCTTCACGATTCATTTCGGCCACAAACACTGCCAGCCTATAGATGGCAGCAAACTTACATATCATTCCTGGAACACAACTTTTCAATTTCTACTTCCAGTTACTTTTTCCTGCTATTTTTTCATTATACAAATAAGTTATATACAATTATTAAATAATAGACTGAGGAGACAGTCATAGTTTTACAAGGACATAATTTAAGAAACCTCTGGAAAATTAAGGGAAAATAAAAGCAAAAGCAAAAAGAAAAATGCTTATAATTAAGATGGGCAAAAGACAAGAATGTGGATATTTGCATGATCAGAACTTATTGTTTGTGTTTAATGTCACCAAGTGGGAACTTGGCTACTTTTTTTATTAGACCCATTTGGCACAATATGCTCCTTAGCATTGTCTAAGCTGAAAGATGGTGCCCTATTGTATAGTTTAATGATGTGCCCTATTGCCAATAAAGACTTTCTCTTGAAGCAAGTGAGCTAGAATTGGGTTATTTATGAGAAGACATAACTAATATGCCTAAAAAAATAGATGGCAATGACCAATTAGCCACAATGTTGAATTTCAGTGTATAAGAATCATCACCGAATGTTCTATTACCATGGTCTTATTATGTGTTGCCCTGTCGGAAGGATCATTAGTGCTAAAGAGAGATTTAATTCAATTTATTGATGGCGAGGCCATTAAACCTTTGATATCAGTTGTAGTCTGTGCATCAGATTTCTTAGCTGAGAATGGATTTCTTATGGGGAATAATAGAGGATAATGAAGATAGAAACAATTACGGAAACTAGGGTCCAGTGACTATCAGCACATCAATATTTGCATTTTAGGCCCCAAGGAACCACACAGAGGACATCTGCCTTATTAGCAAGACTTCATGAGCCATAAAGGATTTTGTTTGCATTATTCATTGTGTAACAAAATGTCATAGGAACTAAGCCCATTTGCCTTTTTCAGCCACCTGTCTCCTGGCAGAAACAGGTGTGCTGTGCAGGTAATGTTCTCAGTGTAAAGAAGCACTGACCAAAGAAAGGCCATGAGAGAAATATGCTTACAACAGAGAAGCTAAAACAATGACAGCTTGGCCATTAGCAAGTGAGTATTGGATATGTGACACCTCTTTGTGTTAGCACCTGTTGAGGCTAAGAAATTGAGCTCTAAATGTGATGATAGACCAGTCAGGTATCAAGCTCTTGAGCTGGTATTTCTGAATGATTATCTATTAGATGATAATCAGCATACCTTTGTAATATTCAAGCACAGATCTGTAATATATTTATTTATAAGACTTTTTCTTTAAGCAAACTTTCAATTGATTCAACTCCCCCTGCAACAACCTTCCCCACTGCAATGCGAGAATATCAGGGAAATAAAAACAAATAGGTGCAAAGTACATAGTTTAATATTTGAAAAGTGTTTCTGTGTTTAAAAAAGCTTTTACCCGTACCTGATAAATGTTGGCTATTCTTATTATGATAATTTTTTTTTGAACCAGTCAATTAGAACAGAATCATTGCTGAAATGTTAAGGAGTTTGAAAATTGCAGCAACTTAACAGATTCTTTGAGGATATTTACTGATTGAAATAAGGGAATTTTGGAAAAGGAATAGAGGTTACTTATGGAGCATCTCCCATGAATCAGGACACATGCTATTTTCTTCATATATTATGTAATCAGAGAAACAGCTTTATAAAATAAAGTTAATCACAGATGTAGTAACTGAGAGTTAAATTTACTTTCATAAAACTACAGAGCTGAAAAGTAAAACATCAAGTTTTCAATTTCCTGGATCTGTCTTGATGGCATACTCCCATATCTTAGAGACTAAAGTTTGTCTTACAGGCTAAAGTCACAAAAGAGTTCAGGGACCAAGAAAGGGACATGTTAGTAGATTAGACCAGGTGGAGAAAAGTATTTGCTGATTCTGGAATCCAGCGTCAAATAAAAAATCAGGAATGGTGGGGCCTCAGGTGCATTGGAGAGGGCACACTCCGTATAGAAATCACCCCTGCCATTTGGCTCCAGAAATGTTGACCCATAGTTGGTACATCATCTCGTTTCTCAAAAGAAGCTAGAAACCTTTTGTTTTGTTTCATTTTCCCTATAAAATTGTCTGGCTTTAAAATTTTTTTTTCTGAAGCTTGGCTTTTAATTTTTGACAACTAATTGAATGTGGATAAAAAATTAAAAATAAATACAAAGCATATCTAATGGTCATAGAGCCATATATGTGTGTATATATCATCTATCATCTATCTATCTATCTATCTATCATCTATCATCTATCCATCTATATCACATCTTCTTTATCCATTCATCAGTCAATGGACACTTGGGCTGTTTCCATAATTTAGCTACTAGAGATGATGCTGCTATAACTATCATGGTATGTATCTGAATCAGTATTTTTGTATTTTTGTTTATTATTTATTTAGTTATTTATTTAATTTTTTTTGTATTTTTGTATTTTTGTGTAGTAGTATAATTGTTGAACTGTAGGGTAGTTCCTTTTTTTAAAAAGATTTTATTTATTTATTTGAGAGAGAGAGAGAGATAGCATAAGCCAGGTGAGAGGCAGAGGGAGAGGGACAAGCAGACTCCCTGCTTGATCACAAGACCCTGATATCATGACCCAAGCCAAAGGCAGACACTTAACCTACTGAGCCACCCAGGTGCCCCATTGGGGGTTCTATTTTAACTTTTTGAGGAACTCCTCTACTGCTTTCTAATATCTGAACCATTTTGCATTTCCATTAACAGTGCAAAAGGGTTCACTTTTCTCCACATCCTCACCAACACCTGTTGTTTCTTGTGATGTTGCTTTTAGCCATTCTGACAGATATGAAGTGATAGCTCATTGTAGTTTTGATTTGTATTTCCTTGTTGGAGTGATGTAGAACATCTTTTCATATGTCTGTTGGCCATTTGTATGTCTTCTTTGGAAAAAAAATGTCTATTCATGTCTTCTACCCATTTTTAATTGGATTATTTGTTTTCTGGGTGTTGAGTTTTATAAGTTCTTTATATATTTTGGATACTAACCCTTTATCAGATATGTCTTTTGCAAATAACTTTTCCCATTCTGTAGGTTGCCTTTTAGTTTTGTTGATGGTTTTCTTTGCTGTGCAGAAGTTTTTTATTTTGATGAAGTCCCAATAGTTTATTTTTGTTTTTGTTTCCCTTACCTCAGAAGACATATCTAGTAAGAAGTTGACACGGACAATGTCAGTAAGGCTACTGCCTGTGTTTTCCCATGGGATTTTAATTGTTTCACTTCTCACGTTTAGGTCTTTAACCCATTTTGAATTTATTTTTGTGTATGGTATAAGAAAGTAGTCCAGTTTCATTCTTTTGCATATTGTTGTCCAGTTTTCCCAACACCATTTGTTGGATAGACTGTGTTTTTCCCATTGGATAGTCTTTCCTGCTTTGTCAAAGATTAATTGACCATTTAGTTATGGGTTCCTTTCTGAGTTTCTAGTTTGGGTTTTCAATTCTGTTCCAATGATCAGTGTGTCTATTTTTTGTGCCAGTACCACACTATTTTGATCACTACAACTTTATAATATAACTTAAGTCTGGAATTTTAATACCTCCAGCTTTTCTTTTCTTTTTAAGGTTGCTTTGGCTAGTTGGAATCTTTTGTGGTTCCATACAAATTTTAGGATTGTTTGTTACAGCTCTGTGAAAAATGTTATTGTTGCTTTGATATGTAGATTGCTTTGAGTGGCATAGACATTTAACAATATATATATATTTTTTTCTGATCCCTGAGCATGGACTGTCTTTCCATTTCTTTGTGTCCTCTTCAATTTTTTCAACAAACTTTTATAATTTTCAGTGTGGGAGTTTTACCTCTTTGGTTAGGTTTATTCTTAGGTATCTGTTTTGGGTACCATTTTAAATGGGATTGATTACTTAATTTCTTTTTCTGCTGCTTCATTATTGATGTATAGAAATGCAACAGATTTCCCTACATTGTTTTTGTATCTTGTGACTTTATTGAATTTGTGTATCAGTTCTAATAATTTTTTGATAGAATCTTTTGGGTGTTTCATATAGAGTATCATGTTATCTACAAATAGTGAAAGTTTGACTTCTTTCTTACTGATTTGGATGCTTTTTATTTCTTTTTTGTTGTTTGATTTCTGTGGTTAGGACTTCTATAACTGTGTTGAATAAACGTGGTAAGAGTGGATATTCCTGCCTTGTTCCTGACTGTAGAGGAAAAGCTCTGAGTTTCTCCCCACTAGGGATTATATTAGCTGTGGGTTTTTGTATATAGCCTTTATTGTACTCAGGTATATTCCCTCTAAACCTACTTTGTTTTTATCGTGAATGGAAGTTGTACTTCGTCAAATGCTTTCTCTGCATCTATTGAGATGAACCATTGATTTTTAACTTCTACTTTAGAGGAAACTACTGACCCATTTCCATTTCCAAAGTAACATTAATGCTAGCATAAATTGAGGATGCCTGGGTGGCTCAGTCAGTTAAGCAACTGCCTTTGGCTCAGGCCATGATCCTAGTCTCAGGATCAAGCCCTGCATTGTGCACTCTGCTCAGTAGAAAGTCTGCTTTTCTCTCTGCCCCTCATCCCATTCATGCTCTCTCAAATAAATAAGTAAAATCTTTTTTTAAAAAGAGAATATTGACATTTGAACCAAGAGTAAACCTTCAAAGGAGAAAAAATAAAATAAGTCCATATTGTAATATTAATAAAACAGAAAAAAACATCTCTCCTTGGGCCCTCTTTCTTTGACTTTTTATTTATTTCCTTGAGTTATTTTTCTTTTCTTGTCTACTTCTAGTTCTGAAAGTGGTGAGAATCATAACTTGTCTAGGTCTGGGATTTAGACATCATGTTGGCCAATAAGTGATGAACAGATTCCCAAGGCTTACAAATGTTTTATGCAGTATGGTGAAAAGCTTGGGCTAGAACATCAGAAATATTTGTTTTTTTTTAACCATGAAGGTACTTTTCTTGTATTTACTTCTGTATTATATAAAATGAAGACCTGACATTCATCAAACTCAAATAAGACCGGTGAGCTCAGATAGCAATTCATAGAACCTCATTTGCAGAACCTACCAGTGAATTCATATACTTGGCTGGCCTTGGAGAAAGGGTAAGATGGTCAGTGTTTAGGTTATGATGATCAAGAACATGCCTGTTTCTGTGGATTCTCTGATTGATTTGGTCAAGACTAAAAATCCACCCAATAACTTCAGTCAACCTTTGGAGATCATGATTAGGGTAATGGTGAAGGGCCGCTCATAAAAAAATCTCTTACTTGATTCAGATTTGATTTCCTACAATACATGTTCAGTCTAATGATTACATCTAAAATGATTATTCACTACTACTTTGCAAGTTACTTTAATACTTTCTTCAAGGGATTCTCTATTTGATTTTGTCAACCAAACAAATGTATATAAGAAAAATGTAAGTAACCCCCTAATTTTGCACTAATTAGAGACAAATATAACTGAGTTATGCAATGAAAGCAGTAATTTTCAAATGATATTGAATTGTCTTATTTAAATAGTTGTTTGAGAAATAGCTGTCCTGTGCTTTTTGTGGTCATATTTTTTATTAGTAAGCAATATACTATCCTTAGATAATAATTTGAAGATGCCTGTTGCTACCATAATCAACATTTAGGCATTTGGGGATCATAGAATGAGAATAACTTATATGAACTATGATTTCAACGTTAAATTTTGTATATAGCTCTTTTATCCTCAGAAATATTTTGGGTTACCACATTTGTTAAGTTTCACCCTTTCAGGAGACTTTTGTGGTTCATTTGATGCTGTGTATACACAATTATTTTTTTTCCTATTTTCTGATGGGTATAGTGAAAGACTGCATTTCAAAGAGGACTTAATCTTGGTGAGTCTATAGGGTTAGCATTAGACAGTAGAAAGAGCAAAATGGTTACATAGTACCACTTCCTGGCCTAACTTCAAACTCCCATTGAGATTTTTTTTGCTCATTCCTTCTCTGGCTAGCCAAATGTAGAAAATCCATCACAGGACTACCCAGTCCCACAGGTCAACAATATCTCTTGGAATAAAACCTCTTTCCTTTTCAATCTGTAGACCACTTTGGGTTATTTCAGGAGTGTGCCATACAATTATATTGTGGTAAAATTTAGAATTTACCTGTGTAGGCACCAGATGTTAATCACCCTGATGCTCTGAATCTAGAACTATGCTAAGAACTTTATTGGTATCATCCCCATTTTACAGATAAGGGACTTGAGGCTTAAGGAGATTAAATGACTTTCCCAAAGTCATAAAGTTAATAATTGATAAAGTTGGGAACCAAATCCAAATCAATTGGTTCCAAATTTTGCCCTACTTTCACTAGGTAATTCTCTTAATTGTGGAAGCTAAATTCTTATATTATAGACCCTCAAGACTAGATGCAATCAACTAACCAATGACAATAGAAGAGGATTGGTATCTTCCTACCATCCCCTGGACATTTATTTTGCATCTAGATGCATAAAATGCATCTATTTTGCATTTTAACTTTCTAGACACATTGGGCATTTTATATCTTCTTTGTTATTTAATCCAATGAGAAGAATTTTAGAGGACAACATATTATTGACCATGACAATTGAATTAAAGGGACCATGGGAAACACAAGTGCAACAGTAGATGTATCTCTTGTATCATGTGGTTATCTGCCTGTTTTGATTTTATGTGAGATGAAATTAACCCACACCAGTCTTCCTTATCCAAATTCAGATAGTTTCAAATTTTGGTTTTGGAAAAAAACACTGATAAATAACCTTTTTTTTTCTCTTTCCTTTCTATATATATATCCCTCAGCATGTTTCTTTTCTTTTGCCTAGATCTATATCAAAGATGAATATTTTATTCAATAAGAATTGAGCCCATTTCTTTCAATATTTATATTAAAATTTATCCTTCAATAATTATATCCAAATGTATGTTGACAAAGACATCAAAGAATATGTTGTATCTCTACCTGCCACCCAGTACATGATACATACTTAAAAATTTTGCCTGAGTGCATGAATGGATGTATGAGTGAATAAAGTAATGATTCTTAGCCCAGAAACCCTCATTATAAAAAGAGAGTTAAGTGGTTTTTTTTTTTTCAATATGTATAGAACTCTGACAGAAACTGAGCATTTTCCCAAAATATATTGCTCTAGGTTAAGTAAATCACAATGTTTCTTGGTTATTTGGAATTGGATCAGATCAATGTGCCATGTTGGATGCCTCCTGCTGTGTAGAAACTCTGATTGATACTTATATGTCTGATTGAAAAGAGGAAATGGATTTGCTGTTACCTGATCAATGCAGTTGAATAGAGAAAATTTTTACAGAAGTGGCTGATGATAAGAAACAGTAAACTGTATTATTATTAGTGGTTGAGTATGTTGTATACAACTGCATTAAATCAATAGACAATGAAAGAAAATAAGGAATAGAACCTCATTTAGCAGTATCTGATAATTGCTATGAAACTACTGAGTATATATTCCTTAAATAATATTCCATTAAAAAGGCATGAAGGAAAGTAAATTTATGGTTAAACCAGGAGAACACATCCTGAGTTCAATTCAGTCAAGGACATGATTCTAAATCTTTATTAGTGTTGCCAGACATTATTGTCTCCCAGTTTCTAGGAACTTTCTACTATTGTTAAATTTGAAAAGCAATCCTGTAATACAATAAGGACTTTTTCTCACTAATAGTGAAATAAGAAGTCATACTCCCAACCAGCCCTAATTCAACCTGAATTAAGCATGTCAACCGTTGTATCTTAAAGTTGGTAAGCTCTCTATTTTTTTTTTTTCTGAATTATGCATTCCTTTGGGATCTGTAAAGCTTGGTATAAATCTGGAAATCTCACAAAAACAGAATCTCATGAAATTTTCAGAGCTCTATGCCTTGATCAGGTTGAAAATATGCTGGCACAGCCAGCCTCAGCTCCAGCCAAGTCATGGATGTGCAGAGGGGCCCAGCAGTATGGAATGCAAAGCAACTCCACAAAGTAAGTTCAAAGTGATTTCAAAACTTCCCAGAAGTGGTGCCATAATTTCTGGGCAGTGGCTCAGGTATGAAAGTTCTTATTTCAAATGAATCTGTCCAGTAATTCCTGGCACAGCGATCCTAAATGGAAGGGAAGCAAAGCTCCCTTTTTCCTCAAGGTCACCCAAGAGCATTATCCTCTCCAACATAAATATTACCCTTCAGTTCTTATTCACTAGGAAATGAGGCACCAGAAATGAGATTTTACTTGTCTCTTTAATGAAGGAAATCGGCAATTATTTGAGGCCTCATTTTGTCATATTTTGTATGAGACACTTTATAAATGTTATCCCATTTAATCCTCATGAAAACCTTTTAATGTAAATATTATTATTCTTATGTCACTGCAGAGGCTCAGAGTGTTTGAGTAACTTATGCAAGGTCACACATCAATGAGTGTTAGAGCTGGGATCCAAACCTAACTCTGACATGAAACCCTCTCTTAGTATACCAAGAATTTGCTTTGGAGATGCTTTACAGCAATGTAATATATAGTCTTGAAAGATGTTCTTATTTTTTAGTTTATTTTTGAAATAGGTCATTCCTTCTCATTATAAGAGATTGCAATAGCTCGGAATCCATTTCAGCAAAGTTCATCAAACTCAAGGTGCTATGTGTTAATAATCAAAAGTTGAATTACTACATAAGCCTTGTAATTTCTAAATGATTTTATGAGTCTTATCAAAAGCAGAAAGGAAAAAATTCACACAGTGATCATTGATCTCAAATTTTTTTTTTTTTTGCCTTTTCTTTGGTTTCTCAGCCTCTTTCAGGGCTTCCTACAACCCACTTAATGGAAAATGAAGCTTAAAGCCAATACAAAAGGGGTCGAGGGGTGGGGAAAATGTTGGACTCACACAGATATAAGAATGGATGCAGGTAGCAGATAGAGTTGGGAGGGAATGGCCAAATATTTGTAAGAGTGGATAACACTCCACCTTTCATGCCCTCTACATGGAAAACCTTACCATCTCTACTACCACTGTTTACTCCTGGATACTTAAGCTAATTCCAATTGCATCAGGCTCCCTATGGATGCCTCTAAGAGTAGGAGTTTCACTTATGGAGCATGGAATTTGCCAAGATTGAGATGAATTTTTAAGGCAATCCTCCAAAACCATGAGTTGAAATTAAATTACTGTAGGTTTCCTGGGAACCTGGCAGGACAGAGAGCCCAACTAAATTTAAATAGATAGATAGATGATAGATAGATAGATAGATAGATAGATAGATAGATAGATAGATGATAGATAGATAGATAGATAGATAGATAGATAGATAGATCTGAAAACAGAGACACCCAGTTGGATAGATCTTTAGGGACTGTCTGGTCCAAATTCTCTCATTTGAAACAGGCCAAGAAAATAACTTTTCGAAGTTTACAGAGATGGTAAATGGCTGGAGTAGTATGCAAATTTATAGGTATGATTTTAAGGCATGTACTCTTTAATGATTAGCTACCTTCTTTGGCTTTGAGTAACTAACTTCTCTAAGATTCTATTTTATTATCTAGAAAATGGGCTGACACCCACCTCTCAGTGCAATAATGAGGAGTATGTGAAGGTGTGTGTGACGTAAGGGACTGAGCATCTGGTGCATGGGGAGGGGAGCTCTGTAAGCCATTCCTGAGGTTTGCAAATGGTGAAGCAGTTCAGCTGTCGTGGAATATGGGAGAGAAATTGTGCCTGAAATTCAGGCATTAATGCTCAGCTGAATGCCCTTTCCACTAGACCATGTTTGAATTTCCTCAAACAAAGTTCATTATTTGTGGAAGATTGTTTGGAGAGTTTGGCAATATGCAATTTGGACTTACTGTTTTTTATTAAAAGCTTACATGTAATATTTTCCTATGCATCATTTGTGACTGCCTTTTTGGAGAAAAAAAAGAAAGAAAGAAAAAGAAAGCAACATACACATTTGGATTCAATTTCCCTATCTTCAGATGACTAACCACGTTATCTTCTCTGAATCATTTTGATCCTGTGACCTTTAAATTCCTCATCTATAAGAAGGGGACAAAATGCTCCCCCCCAGGTAAGCAAAGGATCATTGTAAGGATTAGCATTTTAAAATGAATGTGAACAAAGTATTTCATCTTAATGTGCTTCACAAAAGTTTTATCTGGCTAGTTATCTGGCAGAGTGTCTAGCTCTAACAACACATGCCCTTCATGAGACCCTGGGCAACTCTCTTATCAAGGTCTAAGCCTCAATGTCCATATACACTACATAGAATTATTTTTAAAATAAAAACAGATAAAGTATATTAAGTGTCTGGGAGAACATGTTTAAGAAATTGTAGCATCGGGCAGCTGCAATGGGGCTCAACTGTTTAGCACTGCCTTCGGCCCAGGGCCTAATCCTGGAGACCCAGAATCAAGTCCCATGTCAGGCTCCCTGCCTGGAGCCTGCTTCTCCCTCTGCCTGTGTCTCTGCCTCTGTGTGTGTGTGTGTGTGTGTGTCTCTTATGAATAAATAAATAAAATCTTAAAAAAAAAGAAATTGTAGCACAATATTATAACTATTTTCAGTAGACCTGAGAAGTCACACAATCTTTATTCTTATCTGAGTCTTAACCCTCTTAGCTATGCACAGTGAAGAGTAAAATTACCCTGTTACTCATCCCCAGTTTCTTTCCAGTACCTAAAATTGTTTTCTGGGGCTCAGAGACATCGATATATGTGATTTTGAATTTTGATAGAACCGTGAGATACCTCTTCTGAATTTCTACAAATGTATGTCTCTTAGTAAGCTGGCTAAACTGCTCTGTTAGAAACAATCTGCTTATTATAATAAAAATCTGGGGGCATTTTGTGCCTAGTGGAGGAGGGCATGAGAAGTGTGCTGGCTGGGTTTGTTCCTATGGTAATGGTAGCAATTGAGTGGACGCTCTGGAGGCAGTTAGCTATCACTGTCATGTTGGCTAATAGTGGCAGGGTGACATCGATCCACATGGACAACTTTATTCATGTCTCCAGCCAAAAACCTAATCACTTTGCTGATTCTTCCTCAGTCTAACAGGTAGTGAATGACAGTCATTTAAAACCTCAAACTTTGAAAGTCAATGTCCTAGAGCTCAAAGGGAGACTGCAGGGACAAGTCAAACACTCTGCACTCATTATGAATTAAGTTGTCAGTTCTTGAGGTTTACTTTGTGTGTGTGTGTGTATGTATGTGTGTGTTCTAGATGAGTGCTTGCTGTGGAAGGTGCAGAGATGTCCTCCCAGGGTCCCCTTCAAGGAAAGACTTGCTCCCCAGCTGTAGCATGTGTGGTCACAATATCTTTCAGCTCTCAGTGGCTTCAGGGTCTGCCTCAGCTTCTGAGGGCTTCCTTGCTTAAGCCAACATCCTTCTGGAACAGTGACAGTCCATGGTTGAGCCAGGCAGAATTATGAAGCATTTTCTGGAGCTGACTACTAGGCTGGCTGAGGTTTCTCTAGAGTTTGGCATGTCTGCATCAGAGTTCAACTTTTTCCTCTGTCCCAACCTTCTTCAGGCCTGTTCCTTTCCCAGGTGTTCATCCCTAATCAATATCTTATACCTCATCCTCTGCCCCCAGAGGACTCAACCTTTCACAAGATTATAAGAGTCTCCAATTTAGCAAGAAACAAATGGGGTTTTGACCCCAGTCATTCACACCTCTAATGGGAATGTAGGAAAATCAGGGAACAAGCTTATTTATTCAACAAAGTGGCTGAACTCCAGAGTTAAATGCTCAAAAGGCATATTTGTTATGTCAAGATTCGGGCTCTGTTTGAAAAAAAAAGCCAGAAAACCTGGTACCCTGACATTGGCATGGATACACCCAAAGATTCTGACTTTCTAGGCTCCCTGGGAAGAAGAAGATCCAGAGCACTGCCACAATAGTAAAACATTCAGGTGCTCAGTGGTCAGATGAATGCGAGGACAATGCCTCCAAATTAAAAAAAACAAAAACATACAAAAACCATACCTTTGTATTTTGTACATTTTGTACAATGAAGAAGGAAGCAAAGAGCCTGCGGAGTTCTGGAGATAACATAATCTACACCAAGAAGTGGTCTAGCACCTCAACCATGTAACTCTGCATGGGCCTAGACTAAGATATAGCTCCTGCAGGTGTAGGATATGCTACAGCTTAGACCATACACTCTAGCAGACCACATGATGTTAGGAGTATTGATGGAAAAGTAGCTTTCATATATGGACAGCATTTGGAAGATTGGGGTCAAGAGGGTCTGGAGTTCAGACACAAAGGTAGACATATGGAGTGGACACAAATTGTACAGATCTTTTTATCATATGTTGATGCTCTTCAGAGATCATCAACTATGGGAAAGACATGGAAACAAGTATAAAATATAACTGGCCAACCAATGTCAACCAGCTTTTGTCGTCAGCCTCCATTGATCTGAGACAATGAGCACATGAACATCTTTCTCCATGATACAGGAGATGGAAGCCTAATGGCATGGAATTCCAATTTAAGAAGGTTAATTCAGTTGTTTCAGGCTCTGAACGTTCAACTCCCTAACAACATTGAGCGCCTAGCATGGCACCATTTTGAGGATCCCAAATGACCACTTGATGGAAAATTAACTACATTCTGCCTCTTTTCTTCCATTCTAAAAAGGACAGGAGTTTCTTCTTCTTCTTCTTCTTCTTCTTCTTCTTCTTCTTCTTCTTCTTCTTCTTCTTCTTCTTCTTCTTCTTCTTCTTCTTCTTTCTTCTTTCTTCTTTCTTCTTCTTTCTTCCTCTTCAGTTTTGGCTTTGTCTTCTGCTTCTCCTTCTCCTTTTCCTCCTCCTCCTCCTTCTTTTGATAGGAAGTTTTTCCTATAACTCCTATAGTTTTTTCCTATTCCTTAATGAATAGATACATATTACGCTAAGGATTTGTCTTTCCTGCCCTCAGAGACTGAGCCAAGATCACTTACTATTTGCGAAGTACTTGAAATCCATTGTGATAAGATCCCACATGAGACCATGCCAGAGAAGGGGATGTACTTTAAGGTAGAATAAATAAAAGAGTATCCTCAGAATTATCCTTTGTTAAAGAAAGCATTAGTTATCCAGGAAAGAAGCTTTTCCTTGATGCCATATTAAAAAGAAAATTGAATAAGTGGTCCTTATATAAAAGCCATGATGGCAGAAAATTAACATTATCATCAAAGTGGTTTTACAGAGAGAGCAAAAGTGATCTTTCATGATTAAGCCTTAAATCAAACATCAATAAAGAAAAATGGCATTATAATCTATCTTGCTAACTATATTTCAGAAAGGTGACCAGGTCATTGTGGTAGGGCTACTTAGGTAGCTTTCTGTTATTTTGAGTTGACAAAATGGTAAATTTTAAATGGTGATATAAATATATATGACATATATATGTATATATGTTTATTTACGTATTTATTTCTTACTGAGGGATAATTATCCATGGATATCTACCATTTTAGTACATATTGTGAGCAGAGACACCGAAAACTTTTGTTTGGACAATTTGCTCCAGGAAGAGTATGTATATACTAGGGAGTATTGGAAGATAGAGACAGCATCTCCCTTCAGAACAAAGAGAAGTCATGCTCAGGACCATTACAAAAGATTAGATTCCCTAAGTTCGGGGTTCCTCTCTGGTAATGCAATGCACTGCAAGTGCCACCTGTCCCTCTTCTCTTTTTCCTGTGGTAATTGGGGGAACCAGTGAAAGGAAATGTGGATGCGCTGGCTACTCCTATTGCTTTGAGAAACCAAGTCCTTTGTCTCTGACTCTGGAGTCTCATGTCTTCTGCCAGCATCCATGTAACTGAGACAAATTAACTTGTTACTTTTTTAAAAGATTTAATTTAATTAATTAATTTATTTGAGAAAAAAGAGAACAGCAGGGGGAAGGGTAGAGGTAGAGGGAGAAGCAGCTCCCTGCTGAGCAGAGAGTCTAAACTGGGACTTGATCCCAGGATCCTGGGATCATGACCTGAGCTGAAATCAGATGCGTAGCTGACTGAGCTACGCATCAAGGCGTCCCTAACTTGTTACCCTTGAAAACAAGGGTACAAGGCGTCCCTAACTTGTTACCCTTGAAAACAGGGTAAAAAATCTCAGACTCCTCACTGTTCTTGATATTTATTTATTTAGATATTGAGTTCTGAGTAGATGGTATGTCTTTTAGACATTTTCTTTTTCAAAAACATTAATATTCATTCATTTCTCATAGGTGCTGGGTAGTAATCAAGATAAGACTGGCATTCTGTTATGAAGTTGGAGAAGGTACATATATCTTCCCTGTGTAAGAGAGGATTTTCCTTCTCTGCTGTGGTCTACACAGACCCAGGGGATTATTCAATCCCCAAATAAATATATATACTCAATCTCCAAAGCCTGTTTTTATAATTTTTGTCAGAAGTCCTAATTGAATCTATCTCCACTATACCGACTGTAAATATGAGCTAGCTATTAAATTAGTGGAGAGCTTCGTCTAAAAATTCTGCAATATACTGTATTTCCTTCAGAATCTGACACCAGATTATACTTCACCCTTCTTACAAAACACATCCATCAGCAACAAGGTAGAGAACAGTTGTACTTATTTACTGGCGAAATAAATTTTTGTATTGCGTCTCTTCTTTTTGACATCAAAATTGTATTCAAGACTACCCTAACAAAACACTCCGGTTGAGAGCATGTCAAAAAAAGACCAGATTTATGCCTCTCGTGACAGCCATAACTTGGCCACAATGCATGTAATTAAGGTATCAATTTAACAACCTGTACAATAACACAGTCCTATAAACATGCAGGAAGCAGTAAGTTACTGCAGTTACGGGCTCTCCCTCCAGGGTTGAATTTCCTCTTTGTCAAGCATTCATATTTTCGGCCAGACAGTATGTCCTGAAGGGAGAGGCGGTGACAGCTGTCTGCTGGTCCCCCTCTTCTCTCTGGGGTCTCTTGGAAGCCTTCCTCTCCCTCCCCTCTGAGTCCTGCTTCCCTGCTGTGTGGCACTGCAATTCTCATGGCTCACTTTGAAAGTGATCTCTGTGGCCCCTTGGGCTCTTTAGAGAGAAGGTAATGCATAACCACCGAGCCACGCCGAGGGCTTTATTGAAAAAATAAGTCATTTGGTACATGCACACACCGATGTCTAGTCAGCCTTTCTCTAGAGGGCATCTGATTTGGAGCTGGATTTTTCCCTCCTGAGAAGTTCAAGCAACATACCGTGAAGTAAGACTAAAAGGTAATATTGAATACACTGCCCATGAACTGACAAGAGTTCAGACTACGAAGAGAATATACACTGGCTTTTTGCACAATAAGAACAGACCCAGTGCTGCAAAGCTTTTCTTGAAAAGTATGTAAGAACGAGAAACGCTAATAGAAAATGTAATCTCTTATCATAAAGATGCTTTGAACATTATGGTGTAATTCTCGAAATGCTAGGTTATCCCCCTTGGTTCCCTGTGTGTCTCCTTTTCTCACCTGTGTGTGCTGCTTGGCACACATGGTGTTTATTTCCTTGTTAGGCTTTTCCTTAATCTCTCTCCCTATTGAACTTGCCTCTACAGCACACAGTTAATCTATAATACCTTTCTCTCCAGCCTGAAGAATTTCTCCGAGGAAAGGACATCCAGTTTGATCCCATTTATTTTGCTGCCCGGGGACCAGCGTGGACGAAGCTGGGTGGAGGGGAGGCGGGCAGGAAGGGCAGGGCAGCAAAAATAATATTCTATCTTTAGCTTTTCCTCTGCGAGGGATCATCTCGGTGGCAGCTGAGGTAAGAGAATCTGCAGCTCAGTTCTTGAAAATTCTTTGAGCTGTTTTGGGAATTCTAAGCTAACAGAACTCTCGAGGCGTTTAGAAACGTCCTTCTGGTGAGAACCCCCAAAATCTCTTCCTGAGAGCAACGTGACATCAAATAAAGTGTGAGATTCAAGCCCCCAGTGAGAAACCTGGACGAGGCCCTCAACTGGGATTTCAGTTTTGGCATTTGTGAAAATGATGGCCATAATAAAACCCGCCTCACATTGCTCTTGTGAGGATTCAAAGAATTACGTGTATATAGAACATCAAGTAATAACCCCCCAATTAGTACAAATCCCATTCGTTAAAAATGACGGTATTCACTATTGTTATATGACCAGGATAGGACCAGAGAGCCCTGGAAAAAAAACAAGGCATCCATATAATGGCTCTGTGTGAGCTGGTGTGGGTTAGGCCAACATCTGTCATAGAAGACAGTATTCGCTTGTACTCTTAGAAGGAAAATCATGCAAGTATTTCAAATTTTTAAGTTTCATATATATATTTTTTTAAGTTTCATATATTTAAGAGTGTGGGGGCATTATGCTCTGATTCTATTTATCTGATTGGTTCTATGACCTCTCTTTCATCTGGAATCACTCATACACCTGTGCCAACTGATCTTTATAACAACACAGTAACCTCCTAAGGGCAGGATGGGTTGCATTTTAAATGGAGAAATCGACTCTATGTTGCAAGTCTACCCAGAACAGAAGGAAAATTGAAATCTTCTGGCCCTCTAACCAACACCAATCCACCAAACTCTTTATGCTGCAGCCTTAAAAAACAGGACAAAACCATCCTCATTTGAATGTATACAGCTGGTCTCTACGGAGATCTCAAAGTAGGAGGAAACTGAGCTCTGACTTTAGCAAGTCAAAATAAAGAGGAGTTGATATATAAAAATGATGCTAGCCCTGGAGCAAAGAGGGCTTCCCTCTGAGACAGGATGGATCACACGCCAGGGCCGAGAAAAGCTTCCTGTGGCTGCAAGGTACAGTGTAGTCACTAAGATTGAATGCCAAGAGCCCCACTTCTTAGGATCATGAATAAAACCCTGTGGCACCTTTGATAAGACTGTTACCCTTGGAGCTGGATCAAATTCCATCGGAGAGGCTGCATTTCCCATCTATTTTTCAATGGTTTCTATAATGCCATCTTGCTTTAAGTTACTCTGCCATTAATCATTTACCTCATTTCCTCTCATACTTTGGAAACTATAATAATAAAAACTCATCACATAATGGCTAATATATTGTGCTAAGCTAAAACAAAACAAAGCAGCCATTAACAGTGGGAAGGCCTTAAAAAAAAATGTTCCTCAGTTGCCTGGGGTCATGCAGAGAAAAAAGAAAGAAAAAAAAATCCTATTTTACAAGAAAAATTATCTCAAAAAATATGAGGTCAAGGACTGAAATTGACCTGGTTGCTGATCAATTCATAGTCTAATTAATTATTGACTATGCATCTACACAATTACTGATGTCCTTTATAACTGATGGCTTTAGACATTTCCCACTTACATTTGAGGATTTTTCGCTCCTGCAAATCTATTTGTAGGATTTTTCTTTTCATCTTGGTTGTTTGTGCGTTGCTATTGATAAGGCATAAGAAGTGACGTTAGGTGTCGTTTGTAACTCAAAAATACCTGCTGACATCAAATCCATAGCAAGAGCTGAGTCATCAGCCACATGGAAATGACCCCTTGTCGTACTTCAGCTCGGGGTACTGAGCTCAGCGCTGGATTTCAGAGGACAGCAAGGGCTCGCCATTACTCATACTCCCTTTAATTCTGTTCTATGTGAACCTGCAGATTCTGAAACCCTTGCACTTATCTGGCCTTAATAATCACAGGTTTAAACACCTTTTAGCCAAATAGCCCAGGCAAAGAGATCATTGTGATTTGTCAGTGAGTGAAGGTGATTTCTTAGAACAGCAAGGCATCATCGGGTTTTTGAAATAGAAGAAATCAAGGTGGAATTCTGTCTGGATCTCCCCCTTCTCTCTCTGCCTCTGTCTCTGTCTCTGTGTATGTCTCTCTCACACACACAGAGTTGGGTCACATCTATATCTACAGCAGTGGGGCTGGATCCCCTGCCGTTGTATACAGAGCTCGCATCTTTACGATGTACCCCAAGGGAGGCAGGGAAATGTAGGAAGGGAACATCTGCTTTGGTATCACACTTTCTTATTTTGTCTCCAAAAATTCTGTGTGAACTGGGAGAGACAGAGTTCTTACCCTCATCTGTTTTTAATCACGGAGTTCTTAATTCACATTTGTAAAATGAACATTCCTTCCAGCATTTCAAAATATCTCTATTTTCTCAAACCATCTCTCTTCAGGTCCCTTTTGCTTAATTTTTAAAAAGTCTACTCACCGAGCTCTTCCGAGGTCAGCTTTCTGCCATCTGAGGAGCAAATGGTTCAAAAGAAGAGTGCATTATATGTTGGCTAATTGAATTTAATTTTTTTAAAAAAAATGTAAAATAATAAAAAAGAAAGAAAGAAAAGAGAGTACTCTTTTCTATTCTTGACTCCTCTGTGTTCCTGAACCATGCCAGTGGTTTTGGAAGAAATGAACCCAGTAACAATACCAACCAAAGAAAAATTAAATAAATAAGGAAATTTTGAGATTCCTCTGTGGTCAGTGTGGGTCCACTGAGTAAACCCCAGTTAAACTTATCCAGCGCCAATGGACAGAAGGAGGGTCACAAACAGGGGTGTTACAGTTATGGACTCTCTGGTAAAGAATAAAGGTTTTAAGTTGTCCCAGCTTGATATCATTCCCTATCGCTGGTAAGCGCCAGGAACGTGGTAAGTTCATCCAGTGTTTTAGTGGAAAAATATGTCCTGAAAACTGCATAGCGAAATAGATAACAAATATCCTGCCTGTATTCTCTCATTAAGTATTAGATTTCACACATTTCTGGAGAAAGATAAACCTAGCATGCTTATGGATTTTTGTCTTTAAGCAGACCTAAATGGTTTTTATAAGGTCTGTCATTGGAAACCAATATGAAGGAGCGAGAGAAAGAAATCGACCTGCTGCCACATGAGAGACCTGAAATATTAGATCATTCCCGGAATGCAGGGACCACTGAGCATGCCAACCCACTCTCAGCTAAACTCTGATGGAGGCAAGAGTGACAGCTATTTATTACGACAGAAAACAGGGTATGCACTTTAAAGATCAGCAACATGATGTAAATATTGACTCGCCTCAATTTTTAAGCTGATGAAAGGGTGTTTGTAATGTTAAACCTTCCTTCTGCAAATCGGTCCTGTCAACACAGGATGATGGGAGGGGTGGATATTGACAAGAAATGAGAGAGGATTTTGCCGACTGAGTTTTTGTATTTTTTCTCATTTAAAATACATGGAGATAAGTCCCTGAGTCCCTGTGGAGAAGTAGAGAGCCGGGCTCTCAATTTCTGCTGCAGACTGACATTCTCTTCCTATCTCTCGATTAAGGAAGCACCTCGCTAAATCATGTTTATTCCAGAGAAAGATCACTGTGCTAATATTTTAGCATTATGATTCCCACTTCACTTCCCCAAGTGAAAAGGGTTTATTTTTATTTCTCCTGTGAGTACTTCTTGGAGATTCTCAAAGTTGGTGTCTGTGGAAAGTACTAGAAACTTAGAAGGTGGCATCTGGGTCCTGCTCTTGCAGATCTGTCCCTCCAAATGGCTGTGATAAGCATCCTCATTCCCTGGGGTAGAAAGAGATTTCCTCTAGGGTTAGCAGAGGAAATCCTTTTGTTTTCCTGGCTAATTTTACTGACTCATGAGGGCATCAGTAGTTCACTTACCTCAGCGTCTCTGACTTCTTATCTTTAAAAGTGCAAAGCATTTCCCTGACACCTGCCTAAGTCATTGTGTTAGGACTTGATTTAGAAGTACACGGGTTAGTAGGCCTGAAAAGTGAAGCTGCTACGGGCTTTCGTGCACTCAGATTCCTCAGCCACTCTGCTCTGATGAATGCCCCGGGGGCTTTAGGGCACATCCAGAGAGGTACTGTTTCGGGTCAATTTTCAAGATAAATGAATTGTAGAATACAGTCAGTCAAGTGCATGCGCTCTCTTTTGTCAAAAGGTACATAAAAATGAGATTCAAGTTGTACTTTAGAACACTTTGTGCTTCTATACAGCCATATGTCCCAAGCATAAATCATATGGCAAATTCTGGTTCTAAAGGTAACAAATCCTGACCCCCCCCCTTTTTTTTTTGTGGCGGGGAGGCACCTACCAGCTATTGAAGGCCATTTGGCTTCATAGAGGAAGGACACCTAGTATACACTGAGGTGAAGATCCGTAGCTGCAGGGTTGCTTGGGAGAGTATATCAGATTATTATGGAGCAGTAGTTCACCATGGGCAAAGGGTCACCAAAGCAGTCTTTCTTGGAAATTTCTTCTACCTTCTTTGGATCTGTTCAGTAAACCATTAGAGCCTCAGCCCTGAGTCTGGACATACTTTTGGCAAATTACCACTAGAATTTGGGGCATTTTGTCAACTGGATGCTGAGGGGGCTGGGGAAGTGGAAATTCAAGGAGCCCCCCTGGCTGAGAAATGAGAGAAGGGATGCATGAGGTTAATGGAATAAACACACCTTTTGTTAAATTCTGGCTGTCCAGGGATAACTTTAAGCAAGTTTCCCAATCTCTTTGAGCCTTATTTTAAAACCTTCTCTCTCATCCTCCTTCTCTCTCTTGCTATCATCTCTATGTCTGTTTCTATCGCTGTCTCTGTCTCCAACTCAGCTTCTGTGTGATTAGCAGTATTTGCCAATTTCCTTGGTGAAGTAATGCCACCAAGTCAGACTTCAAGCCACTAACGTGGAGTCAGTAAATGTGGATTTGGGACAAGGTGTGCACAGATGGATCCGAGCAGCTGGTGTGAGCAGTCCTGGCACATACTGCCAGACGAGTGAAGGTTTGGTTATATCACATGGAGGAGGAGGGAAACGATGTAGGTGCCCTTGCGACAATTATGTCAAAAGGAAGGGGCATCACTCTAGAAACTGTGAGAGAAGAGACCATGAGAAAGCTTATGTATCCATCTGGGGATCAGGACTAGGCTCTTACCGATGGAAAGGGTGCGTAATTTATAAGAAGTTGGGCAGAGTCTAGGTAATTTGCAGCTAGTAAACATTATCCCTGGCTTTCTTTAGAACAGATTCAATTAAATTTAATCATTTTCAGAAAAGTATCAGGCTCTGAGTTCAATTCTGCCAATATCATGTCATTCCTTCTCCCAAACTGTTTATGAGGCCTTGAGGAATACCTGTATTCAAAGTCAATGTGATATAACTAGTGGATAAGAGATGGAGTCCATGTCACAACAGGGTAGCACAGTATTCAGTTTACCAAGTGAATGATGGCTCAAGGCACTATTTAAAGGGGAGTAGATATTGTATTTAATATTAAAGAATGAGTAAGAATTTTATGAGGCATATGAGGCAAAGACAACCTTACCTCCAGACATGTGGAAAGGGGAACAATGTGGTGTGATTGGGGACCTGACAACGCCTCATTTTAGATGGGATATAAAGTGTGAGCGAGGAGTGTCCTTCCATGAGCATGGAGAGGTGACAGTGGGGCGGGCAAGTACTCAGGTGTTCTGTGTATCTGGCACAGAAGAATATGGTTTTTATCTAATAGAAATGGCAATACACTGGTAGTAATGCCATCACATCACTCATGGGGGACAATGGGGAGCCATAAGGATGGCCCCATAAATCTCATATTTGGCTAAATGGTGTTCTCCATATAACCAACTCTTCTTGCACCTAACTCTCAGGTTAGTTATCACCTCCACAGAGAAGACTGCCTTCATTGTCCTGTTTATTTATTTTTTATAGAATTCCCAATATCAATTTTCTGTTTTACAGATATGCATTTCAATTTCAGGATATAAAGGATATATTGCATTTGTTTTCCTTCATATTAATTTAATTCTGATCTTAAATATCCATCTTACTAGGATGATGAGAATTCAAGTGTTGCCATTTTGGAGCTTTCCTATTCCAAAAGTTCTAGAACATTTCCGGGATAATACATTACACAGGAACATTAAGGAAATCCCTCATGTCATGAGATACCCCTCTTTCCTGCCTTATTTTCTCTGCTGCTTCTTTTGCAGTATGTGAAGGATGTGGAGAAAATCTGGGAAATTAGGACCCAATCTCCACCTATAGCACACAACCAATCATTCTCAGATACTACCACTACCTGGGTTCTTCCTGAGAGTATGGTTACTGGGGAGAGACTTATTTCCCATCCAAGGCTTCAGAAAATACATGCTTCTTCTATTTGAAATAAGATAGAAAGGAAAACACAGGAAAAGATACACAATTATTATTTTTTTTATTTAGTCAAATTTTTATTGTTTTGGGGTATGTTCCCACTCACTAGGCTGAGGAACTTGGGTGAAAAAATTCTGCTTGTTCTCCAAGCTACTGGCACAATGCCTGGTTCACAACAGGGTTTTTATTAGTATGTGTTATATAATTTAATTTATTCTAACTCACTAAAGACATTTTTACTAACTTAATTTTGCCAAAAAAGAGGAACCTAAATATAATTATTTGGGGCTTAACAAGTACTTTACAACGAAAGAGTTGAAATAATCTTACATTCTGACTAGTTTTACTCACAACATCACATGTGAGTGTTGTTATAAAACATTTGTGAGATAAAAACTGAAAGGTCAGGAGTTCTAGATTCACTTTTCCTTTTCTTTGAAACAAGATATTAGTCTCTAAATCATGCATATAATGAAGTCTTTATGTTATTTATCTACCTCCCAAGAAGATTGACTTTTTAAACCTCTTTAAACCAAAATACTACCCTGTTTAAAAAAAAAAAAAAAAAAAGGAAAGACACTGAAATAAAGTTTTTAAGCCCTCCCCTTATATTGAATTTTCCATGTAAGTGTGAACGATTAAAGATACTGATTTTTTCTTCCCACAAATTGATGGCTTTAAAATGCTCATTAACTGGAAGTTATATGGGTGTATCGCTAGTCAATAAAGGGTTGACTCGCCAGTGACAAGCAGAAAAGTTCACAGTTAGCGTAAAACCAATGAAATTGACCAGAACAGTACCTGGAGACCACTCTTAAGTTGGAAAATTTTTATATTTGTTCATATTCTGACATCTTTCAACTCAGAAAAACTACCTTTCCCCACTTTAAATGATCAGAGAAGGCTGTTATTTTATAGGGTTGCTTGTAGGATTTTGATTGGCAGTAATTCCCAGGTCTAAAAAAAACATCCATAGGTGTTTTCATGATCATTACACCAAATTAATTGTGTTTGTTTGTTCAGCAATCACCTATACTAACCTCCTTTCTAGCATGACCTTTATTTTGTAGGCATGCAGCTAGCATTTTCTCCTGCAGATACACATGGTGTCATAAAAAAGGGCAACCACTTTAGATTTGGAAAACTGTGTATTGCTGGCAGAAGATATTGGGCAAATCTCCATGTCATTCAGGCTCAGCTTTCTCTGAGATTCGCTCTTGGAATAGTATTTAAGACAAAAAAAAAAAAAATTCAAATGCAGTAGTTTGAAAATTACTCTGGATAAAGTTCTGATGATTCCCCAAATGGTGGGGTCCCTGAGGCTTCTTTAAGTCTCTGGAGGATATGTGGGAGTGTCTCTGTCTCAAGTTGTGCATCTCCACCATAACACCTCCAGTTTGTATCAGCTGTAAAATAAACTGGTCTTCTGGGTTATTTTTTGCTTAGAGCAAGACTCTATTCTTAAAACTGTTTTTGAATATTGCTAAACGAACATATACAAAATACTATGTAAAGAGTAAAAAAGGTTATTCTGTTATTTTTAACTCTGTTCTCAAGGGGATTCCACTACTAGCAATAAATAATACATTTAAGAAAAAGATTTATAAGTGTAAAAGTATTCAATTTCTCTTGACCTGGTTGCCCAAATTTTATAGTTCATATCTTTTAAGTCTTTAGCTATGTGGCTCAGTACTAATTGTTATGCTTGATCAAATATGATTTATGCATGTGTATGTTTCAGCATTGATTTTTAAAGACTGATTAATACCATCCAGGGGGGCTGGCTAATCAGCCAGTAAGAGTGTTTGCTGACTCTGTTACATAACTGTGATCTGAAATGTTTGTTTTAAGATAAATAAACCTTAAAACCAATAGTGCATTACGAGAATAATTCTTAATATTCAGTGCAATATAACACTTGGCACATTAATTTGAGCTTTAAATTGAGTTTACAAAATATGATATTGCTCATAGGTTGAATATATAGACTTTATAGTTTTAATACAACCTTATGATAATCCCAAAGTCCCAAAACTTATTTGTTTTGGAAGAGTGACACTCGTCATTTGGACACATCAATATTGACCTTGGATTCTTTGGAGTATTTTTGCCAGGACTCTGAGCTCTCAAAGACCATGTTGAATGAAACAAGGTATTTACTGAAAACAGTTTACTGATTTAATAAATGAGGGACAGACAATAAACTGACACTTGTAAATTAGGAGCTTGACAATTCAGATAGGTATAAGAGCTATTCAGTGGATGACTCTGGCTTTTGAGCATGTCTTTATTTCCATGTGAGGTAGATCACATTGGTTGTGCAGACGTTCTTTAATCCAAAGAGACAGATATTACATGCATACAGTTAGTATAGATGAAGATTTAAGTTCTCTGACTTTTTTAAAAGATTTTATTTATTTATTCATGAGAGACAGAGAGAGGCAGAGACATAGAGGGAGAGGAAGTCTCCTTGTGGGGAGCCCGATGCAGGACTTGATCCCAGGACTCCAGGATCACACCCTGAGCTGAAGGCAGACACTCAACTGCTGATCCACCCAGGAGTCCCACCCTTACATTTTTTTTTTTTTAGCTTGTTTCACTCTCATCTTTCATTTCCTTAAATATAATCAGGAAAGTTTCTTACCTCCACCAAAGCAGATTGAAAGAGACACCAAACAGATGTCACTTAACTCCTACAGAAGAATGTAGGGTTGGAGAAACATTCCTTGGCTGTCATAATTCAACAGCTAAACACCAGTCAAGAATTCAGTTCCTAGGGGACCAAGAAATCACTTTGCAAAGAAAGAGGCTCTGAGGACCAAGGAGGGGAAATGATGACTGTGAGTGTTGAACTAGAATAAATACTCTTATTCACATAGGCCAATGTACTGTCTTCAATTCCTCTTCAGTGTTTAAATTATGTTGCTATGTTTTATAGGGGGATTTTGTTAAATAGAAAACAATATGACTAAATCAAGCAGACGGAGACCAGAGAGATGAGCAAAGAGAGAGAAGTAAGTAGAAGAAGCAGAGAGAAAGAATGGGCAGTTCTGTGAATTAGAGACTGTAAGGAGAATAACCAGTATTTGAGGAGAAGATGGGCAGCCACCATGAATGCAATTCAACATTTTTTGGGAGGTAATCTGGGGACAAGAGCCACAGGAAACATTTCCATTTTCCATTTTCCATTTACTCTATCAAATGGAAATAAGGAACTATATATACATTCATAGTATATCTACAGTTTAGATCCTTATATCCTTACAGGAACTCTCAAGAATTAAAAGGGTGGCACTTCTCATTCTCCTCACTGTCAGGATGAGAAAAGAGGTTTAAGGAGTAACTGCCTCTGGAGGTCACCTAATCGATAACTGCCTCTGGAGGTCACCTAACCAGAGCCAACCCTCCCAAACCCTTTCTTTCTGCCTCTTATGCCAAATGACCGGCTGGTGTTCTGCAGCCCCAGCTTGTGTCCTTTCTTCTCTTACATGGATCATATTTAATCAATCTGAACAGTGGAGAAAAATACTTTGGCAATTTTCTCTAGAAAGCATAATTAGAAAAAATATTAATAACTGTGGCAGGAACAGAGTATATTTGTACAGTCTACCTGTAATCTGGGAAGAACACTGTCTCCCTTCCATGGATATTAGGTGTACTGTGAAGCAGGATATGAACAGGATATTATATTTGTGGACAATTTCACATTAAGTTGTGCTGGCCTATCACCAGTGAGAGGAGGCACAAGTTGGGGGGTTCACCTGATAGCTTTATTAGGAACTAGACCAAAGCCTGGTGGATGGTTGTTTCCCTAAACTGTATGACTTAGCATTCATTTTGCATCAATATTGATTATACAGTATATATGTGCTTCTGCTGATTAGATGAACTGCTTCATTGAAGTTTCCTGTAGACTAGGAAAATGCACTTTAAAATGAGTTTTATTTGCTTCTTCCTCACATAATGAGAAATCTCATCTTTTTCCTTCAACTAGTCCAATGAAATGATCACTAGAAAACAGAATTTGGAAGGGCTTTCCTTAATTCTATCTTCTCAGCATAATCAGATCCTAAAGTCCTGAGTATCAAGAAAACTTTTCTTTTATTTCGTATTAAGAAATAAAAAAAAAAAGTGATGGCTCATATTTGGTTTTGCTGGATATATGTCTTGAAAATGTTCACAGCAAGTACATGTCAAAAAGACAGAGTAATATTACAATTAATTTATATAATAGAGGGGCTTTTTGGCATAATAATTGCTTTATGTATGCAAGGTAAGGCTTTGAAAACTCTAAAAAAAAAACAAGGATTTCTATTATTATAGAAATATTATTCCCACTTCTGCCAAGAATTTTTTTCCTTAATTGGTTTTCTTAAGGTTTTGTTAATGATATCTCTATTTGTAAAATTCTCTCTTGTATTACACAAGAGCTTCTTTCAATCTTAATGAAACTAACTATAACTGATGTATCAGTCAGGAGCACTGCAATTCACATTATCCATGGTTCTAATATCACTTTGAAAATCAAAATATTGTGTAATACCATTAGAAAGGACATGAGATAACCTCAGTCCTTTAACCCAAATGCAACTCTTCATGTTGATCTGAACATCAGGCTTCCGTTTGCTCTGGTTTTAGAGATGACTCATCTTTAAAGAAAAAAAAAAAGGGTCTAACATTGTCTTTCCTACTGCCTATAACTCATTCTTAATCCTTAGCTCATAAATCAGAGCTTTCACCTTTCTCAGCTTCTGAAAACAAATCCAAACCTTCATAAATGCATTTTCTATTGATCCAGCACTTATGAAAACCTTTACCTTTTAACCAGGGTCTACCATTCATACCTAACTCCCAGATAAATTGTAATTTCAAACTGAGATGAGCTAACCTGGTTCAAACACATTTTGAAATGGAATCTCTTCATGGGAAAACAGCTGGGATTTGAAGAAAACACCAGTCTGAAAGAACAGCCCCATGTTTTCCCTAGATCACAAAGGGAGATTTCTATATTGTACATTCTTGAGGGGATGCATATAGTCAAGGAAGGAAAAAAGAAAGAGGTTGCTCTGTTGGAATTGGGGTGAGCTCATAGAAAGTCAAGATTATGAAATGACGTATGAGCATGGGGAGATTTTAAGGTTGGCTGGCAAAACAAATGACATTACTGGGGGACAAACTGCCTGATTTAGAAGAGATTGGGCAAGGACAGGTGGAAGGGTCTTAAATTTAAGTTGAACAATTACATGAGAGGTGGTAACTGTAATTTCTTTATGTGAGGAACGCTGTCAGGGGTCCTGTATTAGAGGCCAGCAAAAGATGGTTTGCAATAGGACCAGTGATGGGTTGATTTTTGCAAGGTCTGTTGAATGCTGGGGAGAGAATATAAAAGATGCAGTGGTGGAATCATCATGTAAAGCAACCTTTGGTCAGAGTCCTGCTCTTTAGCAAACTTTTCCATAGAACATCCCAGATGGTTGAAAGAATGATTGAATGAATGAGCAAATTTATTCTTGGCTACATAGAATAAGTGGGGAGGCCGAGAATAGCCCTATTGTCAATATATAGACTTGTGGGAAGACAATATCTAGGAAATAGACAATATTTCTGCCTAAATAGACAATATCTAGGCAGAATGAATTAAAGAACAGTGCAGAAGACTTTTTTGAGTCATTTGTCTTACATAGTTCAGGATGTGACCAAGTGCGAAGAATTCAGATTGACTTAGGAAAGCTCCTGTGTCCATATCTGGGGAGGCATGGTCTAAAATTTCCTGTAAATTGAAACTCGTGTTTTTTGCACATAGTGGAAGATGGTATTCCAGAGTTTTGTGAAGTACGCAGAGAAATAACTTCTTTCATGCTCTAACATGAACCACATCATCAGAGAAACTGTAAAGTTCATTAGGGAGAGACAGTGTCTCATCTTTGCCTGACTTGCCCTCTTCCAAATCCTGAAACCGCACATTTTAACAAAATCTCTGTTGGAATTAAAACATTTAGGGGAACCCAGCTGAACAATGCTGATGAATATTAATGATAAAATTATAATTCAACAACAGGATATTTTATCTAAATTGGGGCAGCAAAACTATTAAGACACATATTCACATACACAGAGAATTTTATTTATTTATTTATTTTTTTAAATTCAGGATGGCGTTGCTTTGCTCTGTAAATGTCAACAGCTGCTACCAGTAGCACAGCTTCCATCAGCTAGAAACTGCCTATGGAAGCAGTATGTGTAAGAAGCACGAGTCCATCAATCAACTGTCTTTTAAGCCAATTTATTGGTTATCTTTTATTTTGCTCTCAGGCTTATCACTCATGTAGCCTGGACGTCACACTTCTAAGTCTTATCATAGGCAAAAGCTAAATCTTTCCTACGTTCCTTATGTTCAGTTTGCTCATAGGCATACTTGAATGTTGGTCTTTGGGAGAGAAGATATGTCTTTGCATGTAATTTTGCTACAAAAGACAAAATAATAACATACTAAAGTCTGTGTTAACATTAATTTAAGAATGGTTAATCTCTTCTAAATGTAAGAATTTAAATCTCTTTTGTAATTTAAATACTTGCCTCTCCTAGTTCAAAACCACTGCACTGAAAACAGATTGGACCGTTAAACTATATGAAATAAGCTCAGAAAGGAAATATTCTTTCTTCTCCTTCTTCCTCTTCTCTTTCTTTTAAGAAAAGGAAAAAGCTACTTGCAAAAATATATGCAAAAATGAACTGCTCAAATAAGCAATTGAGCAGATAAGATTTTGTTTCTTTTTCAGTTAGACCATGATGTGTTTCAAAATGTCCCATTATGATGACGGATTTATTTAATTCCTCAATAGTCTAGTAATTTTTGTTTCATACATATGAGCCTACTTTGTCACGTAAATGAATTTTATCTTCCTAGAGAACTTTTCTTGGTTACTGCTCTATCAAGGAGACAGATAAAAAAAAAAAGATACAGAGATTTCAGCAATAATTAATAAGCCTGATTTAATAAGCACATGGCGATTCTGGGAAAAAGATTAAAAAAACAGAATAGACATCCTTTTTGACCACTATAGTCGATTTTTCTACCATATAGGATCATAGGATCTTGTTGTGTAAGAATATTATTTCTGATTGTGTCATGTCTCTAGGAAGAGTGAAACTATATTCCTGCCCCAATGTCAGGATTGTTTAATTACTTGCTTTGTGTAAGAAATGTGAGCAATTAGGTACAAAACAGTTAAGGAGTTTGAGGAGGCTCATCTGCTTCTAGAATGCAATGGACTGAGGATATCAAGAGCATGGGAAGTGAAGCCAGGGAAAACGAGGGACTTTGGGGTAAATCCCCAACAGTGCAATTGCTGGGTCGTAGGGCAGGTCTATTTTTAACTCTTTGAGGAACCTCCACACAGTTTTCCAGAGTGGCTGCACCAGTTCACATTCCCACCAACAGTGTAAGAGGGTTCCCTTTTCTCCGCATCCTCTCCAACATTTGTGGTTTCCTGCTTTGTTAATTTTCCCCATTCTCACTGGTGTGAGATGGTATCTCATTGTGGTTTTTTTTTTTTTTTTTTTTTTTTTTTTTTTTTTTTCATTGTGGTTTTGATTTGTATTTCCCTGATGGCAAGTGATGCAGAGCATTTTCTCATGTGCATGTTGGCCATGTCTATGTCTTCCTCTGTGAGATTTCTGTTCATGTCTTTTGCCCATTTCAGGATTGGATTGTTTGTTTCTTTGGTGTTGAGTTTAAGAAGTTCTTTATAGATCTTGGAAACTAGCCCTTTATCTGATATGTCATTTGCAAATATCTTCTCCCATTCTGTAGGTTGTCTTTCAGTTTTGTTGACTGTATCCTTTGCTGTGCAAAAGCTTCTTATCTTGATGAAGTCCCAATAGTTCATTTTTGCTTTTGTTTCTTTTGCCTTCGTGGATGTATCTTGCAAGAAGTTACTGTGGCCGAGTTCAAAAAGGGTGTTGCCTGTGTTC
This sequence comes from Canis lupus familiaris, assembly GCF_011100685.1. Lineage (NCBI taxonomy): Eukaryota > Metazoa > Chordata > Mammalia > Carnivora > Canidae > Canis > Canis lupus. The sequence goes on along the minus strand of NC_049229.1, from coordinate 58,832,897 downwards.
TTCTCTAGGATTTTGATGGAATCTTGTCTCACATTTAGATCTTTCATCCATTTTGAGTTTATCTTTGTGTATGGTGAAAGAGAGTGGTCTAGTTTCATTCTTCTGCATGTGGATGCCCAATTTTCCCAGCACCATTTATTGAAGAAACTGTCTTTCTTCCAATGGATAGTCTTTCCTCCTTTATCGAATATTAGTTGACCATAAAGTTCAGGGTCCACTTCTGGGTTCTCTATTCTGTTCCATTGATCTATGTGTCTGTTTTTGTGCCAGTACCACACTGTCTTGATGACCACAGCTTTGTAGTACAACCTGAAATCTGGCATTGTGATGCCCCCAGATATGGTTTTCTTTTTTAAAATTCCCCTGGCTATTCTGGGGAATTTTAAAAAAGAAATGATTTTTTTCTGATTCCACACAAATCTTAAAATAATTTGTTCTAACTCTCTGAAGTAAGTCCATGGTATTTTGATAGGGATTGCATTAAACGTGTAAATTGCCCTGGGTAACATTGACATTTTCACAATATTAATTCCGCCAATCCATGAGCATGGAATATTTTTCCATCTCTTTGTGTCTTCCTCAATTTCTTTCAGAAGTGTTCTATAGTTTTGAGGGTATAGATCCTTTACCTCTTTGGTTAGGTTTATTCCTATGTATCTCATGCTTTTGGGTGCAATTGTAAATGGGATTGACTCCTTAATTTCTCTTTCTTCAGTCTCATTGTTAGTGTATAGAAATGCCATTGATTTCTGGGCATTGATTTTGTATCCTGCCACGCTACCGAATTGCTATATGAGTTCTAGCAATCTTGGGGTGGAGACTTTTGGGTTTTCTATGTAGAGTATCATGTCATTGGCGAAGAGGGAGAGTTTGACTTCTTCTTTGCCAATTTGAATGATTTACCCCAAAGATACAGATGCAATGAAACGCCGGGACACCTGCACCCCGATGTTTATAGCAGCAATGGCCACAATAGCCAAACTGTGGAAGGAGCCTCGGTGTCCATCGAAAGATGAATGGATAAAGAAGATGTGGTCTATGTATACAATGGAATATTACTCAGCTATTAGAAATGACAAATACCTACCATTTGCTTCAACGTGGATGGAACTGGAGGGTATTATGCTGAGTGAAGTAAGTCAGTCTGAGAAGGACAAACATTATATGTTCTCATTCATGTGGGGAATATAAATAATAGTGAAAGGGAATATAAGGGAAGGGAGAAGAAATGCATGGGCAATATCAGAAAGGGAGACAGAACATAAAGACTGCTAACTCTGGGAAACGAACTAAGGGTGGTAGAAGGGGAGGAGGGCGGGGGGGTGGGAGTGATTGGGTGACGGGCACTGGGGGTTATTCTGTATGTTGGTAAATTGAACACCAATAAAAAAAAAAAACTGGGATGGGGCAGATGGAAGAAAACAATAGTTTACTTTTTTAAAAATTTATTTTCTTGGGGGATCCCTGGGTGGCTCAGTGGTTTGGCGCCTGCCTTTGGCCCAGGGCACGATCTTGGAGTCCCGGGATCCCACGTCGGGGTCCCGGCATGGAGCTTGCTTCTCCCTCCTTTTGTGTCTTTGCCTCTCTCTATATATATATATATAATAAATAAAATAAATAAATAAATCTTTAACAAAAAAAAAAAAGAAAGAAAACGAGGGACTATTGTATTACAAATAAAAGGAACTATCACAGAAGATAAAACAGGCATCTTTAGAATCAAGAGAAAATTCTGTGAAGTTTACTGCCAGTAAAATTGAAAGCTTGAATCTTCCTAAAACCAACTTTAAAATAGAAATCACAAATAATCTTAGAAATTAAAGAGTCATTTAAAAAGTGATCCTGTTTAACCTAGAAAGATTAATAAATGAGTTGAGATGAATAAACATAAAAAATTCTTTCAGAGGAAAGAAAAATGGAATGTTTTTCCAGCTCATCATGTGTGAATAGCTTATTTTTGATATCAGACTAGTGAGGAATAGAATAGGAAAGGACATTTTAAGGTCCCATTTCCTCACAATTAAGTTTGAGTGAAAAAACAAACACAAACACTCCTAAAAATATAAGCAGCCTAAAATCAATATAAAATTAAAACTATTTATCCTATCTTAGTAAACCATCCTTGTTTTAATATTGAAACATCTATATATGTGCATGGATGTAAAATTAACATGAATCAATTATATATCTGTACTATAGCCAAAAAATAAAACAAACACAATGTGCAAAAAAGATCAATTTTAACAATTACAAAGTATAATTTTTTTTGGAAATAAACCTACACAAACTGCATAAGGTATATATAAATTATATATGTATAAAATTATAAAATTCATCAAAAGTCACTTGAATGACCTATTAGGGAATATAACCCATGTTCATGGACAAAAAGATGATCTCATAAAGATAGATGTTCCCACCACTTTTCTATAAAGATTTATTATAATTCTAATATAAAATAAACACATGATTATTTATATTTTTACAAGTAATACAAATTCACTATAACAAAAAAAAAGCTATTTTACTTCTAAATTTTTGATGCAAATCAAAAATAAAATTTGAAAATACTACTTATAATAGCATCTCAAATAACAAATACCTAGGAAGAAATCTTTAAAATATTTTATATAAAATTAAATGTAAAGATATTTAAGGGTCACTGCATAGAAAACTATCAAAACTACTAAAATAATTAATAAAGAAAATATATAATCTTCATAAATTGAAAGAATTAATAATATAGAGATAGGATTTCTCACTGATGGTTCATTGTTTCAATGCAATCGTAACTGAAGTGCATTAGTCAGATATGCATATCTGTGTGTGTATGTATAAACTGACAAACCAATTTAAATATCATATGGAAATGCAAGGAACTAAGACTAGCTGAGATGCTCTGGAAGATGAAAACAATGATAAGAAGACATATAATCTATATAGAGTTATTATAATTAAAATAGTGTAGTATTGGAGCAAGGATAAACATATACACACAAACATATCCCACATGGACATTGAATTTGAGAGGAAGGTAGCATTTTAGAACAATGGGGAGAAAGCAGTCTTTTCAGTAGACTTTTAAAGCAATTTGACATCCAGAGTCAGGAAAAGGGCAAAGGACATTAATCTCTACCTTATACCATGTCCCAAACTATCAATTCCATATGGATTGTGAATATAATTATAAATTTTTTTTTAATTTTTATTTATTTATGATAGTCACAGAGAGAGAGAGAGAGAGGCAGAGACACAGGCAGAGGGAGAAGCAGGCTCCATGCACCGGGAGCCTGATGTGGGATTCGATCCTGGGTCTCCAGGATCGCGCCCTGGGCCAAAGGCAGGCGCCAAACCGCTGCGCCACCCAGGGATCCCTGTGAATATAATTATAGAAGAATACCAAATATAAAACATAAAAGCTATGTTCAACTTCAGAATATGTTACAGAAAAATCCCTTCATGTTTTGAGATAGGAAAAGATTTCATAAACAGTATACAAAACACACTAATAGCAATGGAAAAAAATAATTGAATTTGACTATATTTATATTTAAAACTTCTGCTCATGAAATGAGAGAGAGAGAAAGAGACCACCATTTGAAGCAGTGGGTGAGTCAAACCATACAGCTGGAAAAGATATTTACTATAGATTTAGCCTACAAAAAGCCATCTACAATATTTTTTAAAGTTCTAAACTCAACATGAAAAGAAAAAGACTGAATAGAAAAAATAGACATTTACAACAGAAATAACGTATATGGCCAATATTTATATGGAAATGTACTCAGTATTGTTAGTAATCAGAAAATGCCAATTTAAACCATGATATACCAATACCTATTCATTAGAGTAGCTGAAAATATTACTATAAGAAAACAAAAAACTTCACTATCAGTCGGGAAAATATGCAGTAACAAAAACTTTTAAATACTTCTTATGGACATACAAATTGGTCCATTCATTTTAGCACTTATCTATCAAGCTTTAATTTATGCATCCCTTATGACCATTAATTTCGGTGCCAACATTACTCTACAAAAATACGTGTGCATGCATCTAAGAAGATAATTGCAATTATTCATGGAGAAGCCACTCTTAATAACTCCAAAAGGAAACAACAGAAATTTCCATAAGATAAATAAATTGTGGTATATATTTCATGCAGTGGAATACTATATAGAAATAAAAATGAATGAACTACACCTATATGTCACAACACGATTGAATATTAAAAACATAATTTATTTCCAGAGAAGCCAAACAGAATGTAATATTCTATTTATCCAGTAATACAATATTTTAAAAGTCAAAATTAAACTATATTGCTAAGATATGCATCCATTCTTACTTTTTTAAAGATTTTATTTATTTGACAGAGAGAGAGAAAGACAGAGCCCAGGCATGAGGGGTGGCAGAGGGAGAAGGAGGCTCCCCACTGAGCAGGAAGTCTGATCGGAGAACTTGATTCCAGTACCCTGGGATCATGACCTGATCCAAAGGCAGACATTTAACCAAATGAGCCACCCAGGCACCCTGATGTGCATCCATTCTTAGATGATAAAAGTATAAAGCACAGCAGATAAGTGATTATGACTAAAAGCAGTACACTGGTTTCCTTCAGGGAGAAGAGGAATTTGGGGGGACTTCTGGAAAAAAAGCCATGTTCTGTTGTTCTATTTCTTTGTATTAGCATTATAATATTTTATGCAGCTGCCCATTTATATTTTATGCTTTCTCCTGTAAATATATTTCACTATAAAAAAATGTTTTAGAAAATGAGTAAGACTTGCAAATTGGGAAGAAGATCCAAGCCATCTTTGAAAAAACAGGTTTAGGAGTGACAGATTCGAAGACATGACAAGGGTCCAATAATTAGGACAAAGTGGTGCTTATGCAGGGAAAATAATATTGACCAACTGAAAAGAAGAGAGAACTCAGAAGCATCTCACCTAAGGAGAATTATCATACGAAAGAGATAGCAAAACAAATTACTGAGAAAGAAATGAATTGTTCGACAAATGCAGATAAGAAATTTATTATACCTGTGTTAAAAATCAAATCTCTATGTAACACCCTGTACAAAACTAAGTTCCAGATGGACTAAGCATTTAAATACCAGAGGAAGAATCTTGAAACTTCTAAAATGAAGAAATGAACACCTTTCTCCCCTGAGGACAGGGGAGGATTTTTCAAGCAAACAGAGCGAGTCCACAGCATAAGACTAAAAACTAACTTGAATGAAATCAGTTAGTTTGGTTCATCAAAAGATACCTTAAAAATATGAAAAGATGAAAACCGGGGGAAAATATTTGCAGCACATTTAATCAACAAAAGATTCCTACCTGTCAATGAGGAAAGGTCAACGGAAGTAGACTTGAATATATTACTAAGAGCCATATGAATAAACACCAATCTCACTAGTAACCAAGAAAATGCAATTTAAGGACATGATTGTTTTTATATTTGTTTGATTAGAAAAAGCTAGGGGCACCCGAGTGGCTCAGTGGTTGAGTGTCTGCCTGCTCAGGTCCTGATGCCGAGATTCTGGAATCAAGTCCCACATCAGGCTCCCCACAGGGAGCTTGCTTCTCCCTCTGCCTATGTCTCTGCCTCTCTCTCTGTGTTTCTCATGAATAAATAAATAAAATCTTTAAAAGAAAAAAGAAAGAGAAAAAGCTTAAAAAGTCTGGCAGTACCCATCGTCAAAATATTGTCTTAAATATTGTTAGTGGAAATGTCTGTTAGTACAGTCACTTGAGAAGCCAATCTGGCATCGTCTGGTAAAGCCGAATATTCACATAACCTGCATGTCATCAATCTAGGGAGCTAAGTATATGCCCAGGATCCATTTTAACTCATGCATATAGGATATACTTCTGAGAGTGTTCATAATGTTTCTATTCATAATAGATAATAAATAATGAAATGACTTTCCATAGGAAAATGGATTTTGAAGTGTAGCATATCCCCACGATGGAATATTATACAGCAGTGAAAATAAATGGACAGCAACTAAACAAACCAATAAACACAATATGAATATCAGTAACAAAATCTGGAATCATTTTAAATTTAAAAGTGAAGCTCAAAAAAAATAAATAAATAAAAGTGAAGTTCAAGTAAAACATAAATGTTTTTGTTTTTACTGATTTTATTTGTTTTAGGTATGTGTATATGTGTGCTTGTGTAAAAATATATTTGAGTATATATATAAAAACATGGGACATCCACATATATATGTATATATATAGTATATTTGTGTTTAAGACCATATATAAGTGATATACATACATATATATATACATTATATATATTATATATGATAAATACAAAATTCAAATTTCTAGAGAAAATGAGAACACCAGGGCATGAGTTTGGAGAAGAGCACATGAAGCTGTTAAAAGTATTCTAGTTATGGGACTAGATGATAGTTCCACAATAATTTATGACAGCATTGAAAATAAATGAAAGAGTGAATAAATAAGTTATGGTAAGACCCTAAAGTTGCATATTTTGTCTGTATATTAAAACTGGCCCTTCCAGAGCTTCTTTCATCAGTTGTTACAAGGACTGGTCGAACTGTAGATTACCATCACTCATGCCACTTCTTCTTTTTTTTTTTTTTTTAAGATTTTATTTATTCATTCATGAGACACATACACACACACACGCACACACACAGGCAGAGACATAGGCAGAGGGAGAAGCAGGCTCCACGCAGGGAGCCCAATGCAGGACCCGATCCCAGGACCCCAGAACCACACCCTGAACCGAAGCAAAAGCTCAACTGCCAAGCCACCCAGGTATCCCATCAAGCCACTTCTTAGAGACTAATTGGCAGGGTGCACTATTCTATTTCCCTTTTCCTTACACAGTACGTATAGACCCTTTACTAGCTACATAAATTGGGGCAGTTATTTAAGACCTAAAAAAGCTCACATTTCTTCTCCTGTGTAATGGGATAACATTATGTATCTACCTTGCCAATTTTCAAGGTGGTGGTGGGTTCAGATAAAACCATATAGGAGAAAGCTCTACACACGCTGAAGTATCCTGCTAACCTGATATCTCTGTTATAGCAATACTCGGGCAGCATTTCAATGTAGGTATCATTAGAAGTTACAGTCCAATTTGAATGCAAAATAGTGCTTACTGATAAATTTAAAACTAAGTCCATTCACAATAAATATGGACTTGTAAGCATCTTGTGGATAGAGAGGACGACAGGGAGGTTTGAAACGAGGGGGCATGTCAGTAATGTGTGAGAAGCTTTGCCCAGTAAAGGTAACCAGCCAGTTCAGCAGGTGATCCAGACAGATGTCTACTAGTCCTAATCTCCAGTGACTAACCAAAAAGTCATCCCCAATACTGCTACAGCTTCTATAAGTTATTCTCGGGGATGCCTGGGTGGCTCTGCAGTTTAGTGCCTGCCTTCGGCCCAGGGCATGATCCTAGAGTCCTGGGATCGAGTCCCACGTCGGACTCCCTGCATGGAGCCTGCTTCTCCCTCTGCCTGTGTCTCTGCCTCTCACTCTCTCTGTGTCTCTCATGAATAAATAAATAAAATCTTAAAAAAAATAAAAGTTATTCTCTTCTTAATCTCCCTCTTCACCCTGTAAATCCGGTTTTATCGGTTCTCATCTGAAGATCTTTCTCTTTCTCATTCGAGGGTTTGGAGTAAAGCATTTCTATGTCTTTTTGTTTAAACTGACTAAGGTCTTAATGTCAAAGTTGCATTCTCTTTTATGTGGATCTGTTATGTGCGAGATGTTTGCTTGAAGGTTCAACTCAGATGCAACTTTATAAACTGAGGTTAGGTCATAATGGATTCTTTTCTTAGTCAGTAAGAATAAGCTGATTCTCTCAATCTCTTTCCCATAACAAGGCTTTGTAGCCTGTTGTAGTTGAAGCAGGCAACTGCTTCTCCTGACATATGGTGACTGGAACTGGGACTGTCTCCAGGCAATATTTTAGCAGGAGGCTTTCTATTGCTAACAAAACCTCAGATAATTTCCACTGCATTTCCCTGTTACCTTCCTATTTCAGCATCTGTGCCATTTTTTTTTTAAAGATCCTATTTATTTATTCATGGGAGACATAAAGATTTGGCAGAGACACAGACAGAGGGAGAAGCAGGGTCTTCTCAGGGAGCCTGATGTGGGACTTGATCCCTGGACCAGGATCACGTCCTGAGCCAAAGGCAGATGCTCAACCGCTGAGCCACCCAGGGGTCCCTCATTTTTTTTTCGAGAAAAAGAGTCGATTATTTTCCAAACTGGTAATGGGAACTGGATCAAACTTAGATGTTTCTGAGATATATGTGAAAGATGATGATAGACAGATATAAGATAGATAGAAAGATAGATAAAAGGGACAGAGAGGAAAAATTTAATATTATCCTAGTGTTTTTTAGATTGTTTGAAAGTTAATTCACCAAATAATTACATACATATTCAAATTTTCCTGAGTACCATCTTCAATTTTTTTCTTCCCAACTGAGGGCCAACTTATACTCCAATTAGTTCAATATTTTAATCATACTTCAATCTAGCAGACTTGAAAAAAATGGGGAATAATAAAATGAAAAGATGCAATCAAAAATAACATCTTACAAGAAAAATTAAGAATAAACTGTTTTGCAAGTAGATTTTTATGCTCTTTAAGTCATATTCTAAGTTGGTTCCAAGAAGAAAGTGATGTTGACCTCTTAAGCAAACATTGTTTCCTTATTTTTTATGTGTCATTAAATTTGGAGATTTAATTTGTGTGTTGGCATAAAGTTACTGTGTGTTAATACCTTTTTGACTAGGCCATTGTGCTTGTCAAAATCAACAATTTATTTGAGTGCAAGGGATCTTTCAAGGATGAATAGTAAGAGGTCTTACTAAGATTTTAGGTGAGAACAGGAGCTGAGAATGCTAATACTCATTTAATCCTTGTGTAATCCTCAAATAGACAATTTAATCTTTTTTACATAGTATCCTTAACACTGAGATTAACTATGAAAGGAAAAATAAAAGATGACATCCCTTTATAATTAATTCTTGGTAACTGGGGACGAGTAAAAAGGATTGCTCAGCATCTTCATTGCCAGCTCATGGTCCTTGGTCTAATATAAGTATCAGCAGATACCAACTGCAATATTTTAAGGGTCTATAACTCTTAGAAGTGATGGAAACCACCTCCAACATTGAACAATGATATAGTCATTTAATGGTATAATTAGAATTTCATCTTCTATTTGGATGTTACCACCTACTACATTGATGTACACTGAGGCTTATAAATACCCACCCTACCCTAAGATCTCTTTCTAGAATTACCATACTCTGAGTTTCTCTTGAAAAATAATACTTTTGCAAAAGTAAGCTGTTGTAGCACTTCTAAATATCTCAGATTAATATTTCAGGACTTCAGAATGCCCTTAAGGATTTTAGGATCTACATGGAGTTAAAAATGTGACTATTCACCTCTCCAAGGCTATAGTTGGCATCAAATACATGAATGGCCTCCCCAGAAGTTGGACAATCACTTATACCTTTCACAAATGGTCTCCAGATCTTCAAAAATACTGCTCAGTTTTCAGTTAGTGCTTAATAAATGTTGGTTGGGTTGAATTAACTAAATGGTTTGAGTAAAAATAACTTTAGAAATCAGGGACATCATTTGTTGTCTACACGCCTGGTATGACCTCACAATGGCACTGTATACTTAGTACACTGCGGATTTTGGTTATGTGAACTTACATATAAGCTTGGGTTATTGAAACCAGGTTAATACGTCCTACAATATTTTGTACTAATAATTATGTCCAGCTTCTGCGTATCAGCCAAAAAGGTGAATATTAAGAGTCCAAAGGAGAATTTTTAAAGAAAACTTAGAACAAAAACTCTTAAAAGGAGGCCATTTAAAACAGAGCAAAAATATTAGGAGATTCAGAACTTACCAATAATACCAACGTCTTCCCTGTGGACAAGTAAGCATTAAGAGAGACACTAACTGATTCAGGGCTGGGCCAAACAGCCTGAGGCTATGAAAATGGAGTCTTCCAAGGGACAGAACCTTGTTCTTTTTATTCTCTGCTTTCTTAAGACAAATAATGGGAAAACCACCAATAGCCAGGGGGCTCATTCCACTATATTCATTGTCTTTACTTCAGATGGTTCTGTATTTTGTTCCAAATCTCTATCAGAATGAAGTCTTTATCCCTGCCTGGGCCCAAGAGGGATAGAAAAGGATAGAAGAAGAGCCTATACTATATCTCTTGTTTTAACCTCTGCCTTCTTATAAATGAGCTTCTTCTTTTTTTTTTTTTTTTTAATAGCTTGCATGCCAGTATGCCTAATTTAATCAGCCTCAATCAGGTCGGTAAGGAAAGCAGGAGTCAGAATGCTGAGCAGTATACACTTCCCCTCCATGATAATAAAGTAGCAAGGGGGTTTTCATTATACTTTGTGAAGCTTTAGGCAGAGTCAGGCTCCATTTCTTTACAGATAAGTCTGGGTGTGCAGAAAGTTCTGGAAACCCTAGGTCAAACTGATAGGGAATGGAGGATTTTCTCAATTTCTAGGTATCCAGCATGGTCTAATGTATCTTCATAGTTTCAGCAGAGGATGAACACAAATTTGTTTCTTTGCACTTTGATAGGTAAGTGACATCAGTGTCTTCTAGAGGCAGAGCATTATGGTTTAGACCATGAATATGTGTTGAAGATAACACTTGCTGTGTTGTAATGAACCAAAGATTTAAGATCTCTGAACTTCAATTTTTCTAAAATAATAATAGTGCTACCTTATCAGAGGTTTATGAAGGCTAAATACGATGTTATCTATGGTGTATGCAAAACCAGCAGCCTCTATAATGAGTACCTGTCATCTTTGTCTTCCTAGTATGCCTTCCTCAAAATCAGAGTTAGAATAGGGAAAGTTATTTGTGGGCCTGTACCTCTCCAGGCCCTACATCTCGGTGGCATTCATTGGTCTATAATTTGAGCACATGCAAGTTATTCACACTCTTTACCTGAAACTGATCCACAGCTGCTGGAAAGAAAGATAAGCTTCATCCTGCTACACTTGCTATGTTGGGTTTGTGGTCCTAAAGCTGTTGGTAGTGATTGCCCCACCAAAAGGATGAGACCTACCTGGGAAGCCAGACTGAGGGATGGGTGGATGTGGCTGGGAAGAAAGTGGAAGACTTTATGATCATTTTAGTTCTTGGTTATAGCTGTGCCTGAAGCTACGTCTGCTTTTGGAATTACCAGTTATATCATCGAGTAAAGCTGCTCAACATTTCTTATTGCTTAAGCTAATTATATTGGGGTTATGTCACTGATAATTTGGGACCGTACTGTAACCTTCAACCACATTTTGGTATAATTAGAAGGATTTGTGAAGAAATTTTCTCTGATTGCCATTTGTCTCTGTCACAGTTGAGGCTGGTTAGTGAGATGACAGAAAAGGGAGGGAAGGCAGGCAGGCAGGCAGGCATGCAAGCAAGCAAGAAAAAAAGAAAGAAAGAAAGAAAGAAAGAAAGAAAGAAAGAAAGAAAGAAAGAAAGAAGAAAGAGGAAGGAAGGAAGAAAGAAGAGAAGGAACAATTTAGTTTATGAACTGCTTTAAAAATAAAATTGTAGCTCGTGTTGCTTAAGTGTAAGCAAAATTGTTATTTTTAGGTACATATGACCTAATACGTGGGGTATATGGTCGTTCTTGCCGTAAGTTATAGTTTCTGGCAACTAACCAAGCTTTGTGTGAACACCTCTTGGCCATTAACTAATTTATAATTCTGGTAAAGCTAGTTAACCTCTTGAATTTTCAGTTTCTTTTTCTGTAAAATGTGGGATTTAATAATACACAACTCCAGAAGTTGTTATATGAAATAATTTGGAAAATATATGTATGTAACTTAGCTAGTTTCTCCTGCAAACAGTACCCTCAATAAATGAAAACTATTACCATTGTTTTTTCAAAGGGTATGGACTCATTCTGGCTTTATCAATCCTTTCTTTGTTGTCATTGTTAATTGTTTCGTTTGTTTTGTTTTAAACAAGGAATTACTTCCTTGCTTTTGGGAATAGACCTGTGTTTATGTATACAAATTGCCAAAAACCACTGTCTGATTCTTTCCACTTGATTTCTTCTTAACTAGACACTCCATCTCCTCTTTAGCTTGTCTATTGCTTTTAAGTTAGGTTTACTTGATCAAATGCTTCTAACTTAATGTGAGTTTAAAAATGAAACTCAAGCCAGCTGTACTGATTTGGAGTCTATGAAGCACAATTATTTTTAGGAGACTGTAGAGGTTAACATCATTATTTTGATTATGAATCACATAGAGAACACTTTATTTTTGCAAAAAGCTTTGGCATCATTTCATAATTTAAAGTCAAAAGTGACTCAGTGGGGGATGTGTCACCCATTACAGATGAGAAAGAAAAGCCAAAGGGAGTTAAACAATTGCAGAGCAAGTTCATCATTAACCAAAGTATTTGGGCATGAGTTTCCTAAGGACTGTGTTCATGCAAGACTGAGTCAACCAAGGAAGTGAAAATTCATACAACTGTATATCATTAGTTTGGCTGTCTCTCTTTTTTACCCCTAATAAACATTTTAGGAAGCGATTTAATTATCAGAAATAATCCATTTTCATGATAGGTACAATAGTAACTTCCTTAACAACAGTTCATAGATACAGCAAATTAAAGAAACTAGGTCATATTGATTTAAATAATATTTCAAATTACTTAAGCCTTGTTTCAATGTAATGCTCTTCAGCCATTATTCAACCATTGCTACCCTGAATTCACTTTGGAACTATAGCTTTCTCTCTTCCTTCCTTGTCTGCCTATTACTACTGTCAATTGACCATAGTAAGATCAGTCCTATATAATAAATTGTGAAATCTCAGGTTATTATCTTGTTTTATGATGCCCTATTGGCTTAAGTCATACTTTCAGAAGAGAATGGGCCTCATAAAATTTAAAAGCTGCATTTTTTAAGGTCCTATTCAATGGTTGCACATATGCAAATTTGAGATGAATGAGAAAAATTTCCAAATAGATCAAGTATCTTCCTTATGGAAATATATATATGTATATTCTCTGAGAAAGCTTTCCTTACGATATATATATATATATATTCTCAGAGAATGAGAATTAGTTATTTCCTATTAATCTAGCCTGAGCAAAGGTATACATTTTATTCATGAAATGGTATCATCTGATTCAAAGTCAGATGAGAGATAATGAGCTTCCTCAGAGATACTTACTTCATTATTTACAAACAAGAGAAAACCAAATTATGGCAGAAAGAGTAATAGTCTTAAAGACTTAGATGTTGGTTTCAGAATAGGTTTGATCCAGGAGTCCAAATGGTATATCATTAGGTTTTGTATTCTATCTTTTTTCTCTTCACATGGTGACTCTAGAAGATTCAGGCTCAAATGATCTTGGTTCAAGCCCATAAAAGGAGAGAGAGGGATATTCTCCTACTTCAGTCATTTAAACATAAAGCCTTAGGCCTCATTTTTGTATTCTTTGTTAACTTTTGGACTGAACTGAATCACATATCCATCCCTGATCTCAGTAAATGAACTGGCAAATTGGCTTTGAGTTCAATCACATGTATCCAGTGGACCTGGGGTAAGTTAGCCCCACAAAAACCAAAAACCATATAGAAAGGAAGATAAGAGGTATTCTCCCAAAGGAAATTCAACTAATGCTAAGCCATAGAAACCACAAATGCCTATTCAAATGAGTAACAAGACAGCTATTCCTATTAACATTCATGACTTTGCCTACTTTATATAACATTTTATAAAGAAATTATGCAATCATGATTCTGTTTTGTTTACTGACTTAATTTATTTCAATACATTGAATTCCAGAAAAAAAAAAATATCTGAGACTGAAACATAGATCCTTCTCTGAGTAAAATTTCTATTTAAACTTCCATTTACTTCTCAGAGAAAATGGCTCCAACTAATTTTTCCTGGAACACACAGCCCGTAAAATAGTTCAACTGAAAGAATCTATTCCAGAAGACAGCTGATTCCACCATCTAATTGCCTCCTTAAATGTTTTATTTTTTTCTTTGGATTTTTACTGTTCCTATAATGCTTCTCAGGATTATACATTATACAATATCTAAGAGACCATTTCTAATCCACTGAAACTTAATTCAAGGCAGCCAAATTAAATCATCCAGTGATTTAGTAATTTCCCAAGAAGACCTTCAGACCCCAAATTAAAAGGAGTCAACTTCAGTGCTTAATTGTTTTTACAGATTTTTTTTTCTTCATTGATTTTAATTAAGGTTTCCCTTGTCTTGTGAGCTTAGAAGACTTTCATTATCTATTGAAATAACTTTATTTGAGGCCTGATGGGCCAACAAGTCACACAGACCTAATAGTTTTGCAGGAGCAAGTTACTCTGAAATATTGGGAAGTAAGACTCCACCTTCCCCTGTCAGTGACAGTTGAAAGTGCGTATTGATTGCTATTAAATGTGTGTTGAGTACCGAAGAAAAAGTGGCAATTCTAGGGAATATGGAATCTAAGAGCCAAAAACTGTGGGTACAACCTTGGGAAGCAAATTAGCGTCAGGCAGCTGACCTAGAGTCTCCCTGTAAGAACTCTCAATTCTTTAAATGAGATAACTCATTTTCCATTGATTGATGGAGGAGCTACAACCTTCATAATTATCCTTCCCAACTGCAACAGAAACAGTATAGATCATCTTCTTCCTTCAGGGGCTGACACAGGCTAAAGATATTTTCAATACAGTCTTCTGTTTGAAAGTGAAGGATTCGGGGATGCCTAGGTGGTTCAGTTGGTTAAAACTTTGGTTCTTGCCATGATCCCGGGGTCCTGGGATTGAGCCCCACATTGGGTTCCCTGCTCAGTGGGGAGTCTGCTTCTCCCTCTCTCTCTGCCATTCCCCTTGCTCATGCTCTCTCACTCACATAAACAAATAAACAAACAAATAAATAAATAAATAATAAATAAAATCTTTGATAAAAAAATTAAAAAAATAAATAGAGGTGAAGGATTTGCAGTTAGACTGGAATTCACATCCCTGGTCTGCCACTTACTAGCATAGAGTTATGGATAAATCTGTATCATCTCTAAATATCAGTGTTCACATCTGTGGAATGGGAATACCTAACTTAAAATTTTTGAGGATTAAATGTGTATAGGCAATGCTTAAAGATGTGTAAGCCTTATTGTATAATATGTGTAATGATATAATTTTGTACAAAATAATAGAGAGAAGGTAACTAGTTCTTTTTGCAGAGTGAGCAATCAGAAAAGCAGTGCCAAGATGAGGGTAAGGTAGATAGGGCCACCTTTAGGACACACAATTTGAAAGAGGATCTAAAAAATGAATAACTAAGATAAATAATATTTTAATACAATATTTAAAAGAATCTTAAAAATGAATGCAAAAATCCATGATGAATAAAATATAAAAAGTGTTTAATAAAGATATGGTCTGGAGTGATATCCACATCCTTATATGCCTACAAGACATATCTTATTTTTTCCTCCCTTCCATATTTAAAATTTAGCATCTGTCCACAAATAAACGTATAACCTGAAGGTAACTAGTAAAGATTGGGGGAGGTGACCTCTACTTCAGATGCAAACAGCAATGCAAAAACTCCAAGGAATGTGAAGAATCAGGGAAACACGACATCACCGGAAGAATATGATAATCTTCCAATAACCAAACCCAAAGACACAGAGATCTGTGATTACCTGATGAAGAATTCAAAATAGCTATTTTGAAGAAAGTCAAGGAACTACAAGATAACACAGATAGACAATGCAACATAGTCAGGAAAACAATACATCAAGGTCATGGTGATGTAACACAGAAATAGAAATCATAAAAAGAACTAAATGGAAATTCTGAAACTGAAGATTTCAGTGAATGATATAAAAAACAGTAGCAATTATCAATGGCAGGAGAGCCAGACAGAAGTCGGATTCAGTGAGTTAGACAATGGGAGCTTAGAAACAACCTAGTCAGAGGACAGCAAAGACCCAAAGAAGGAAAAAGAGAGAAAGGCAACACAGTTAATGGACTATCATCACCCAAAGGACCAGTATAGGAATCACTGGATTTCCAGGAGAGGAGAGAGACACAAACCTTATTTAAAAGGACTCATGATGGGGAAGTTCCCAGACCTGGGAAGAGTTGGGCCTCTAAGTTCATGAAGTTAATAGGTCATCCTGTTCTTTCCATTCAAAACAATCTTCTTCAAGACACATTATAATGTCAATTGTGTCCTTCAGTCACATCAGACACATCCAAAAGCAATACTAAAATACTAATTTTCAGAATGCCTGCTTTTGATTTCACTTATATCCTGCCAATGGTCCTGGGCAGACCACTGAACCTGCACTTGCAACCACTGTTGTATCTCTACAGATGTTTACTCTTCAATCCTGAGAAGTTCGCTTCATGTCTGGAAAAAAAATTATATTTTAGACTAAAAAAATGCATGCACAATTGACATTTCATGACAGTTGTAAATGCATACGTATCTGTTTAAAGTGGCGCTGCAGTTAAATAGGAAGAAGACTCCTTGAGCCACCATGTGAGGAGGGAAATTTTTAGGATACTCCAGTTATGAAAATGTAAGACACTCTTCAGTTGTCCAGCTGGTTCCGCTGGTGGAATTGAGATACATAGAAATATCATATAATGTGAGTTTAAGTGGTAGTTTAGTTTTATTCCTTTGTTCTGGAAGGTGTTATAAATTAAATCCTTAAATGCAGGGACTTGTCAGGTGACTTAGCTGAGCTGTACTTACCACTTCACATAGAATATTGACCAAATCCAATAACATTTAACAGCTCATACTGAGATCATTTTCAAAGGCCTAAATATGCACAGATAACCGCCCCCCCCCCCCCCCAGCATGTTGCAGCAGCTACGAAATACCAAAACCAGGGATTGTCTGAGACGTACAGAATCTATCCACCTCTGACAGTCAGGAGATCAATTTATTCAATCCACAACAATAAGCAAGTCCAAGATGAAAACTAGCCAAATGGTAGATGCAAAAGTCTGGGTCATTACACACATACCTGCTTCTTCTTCTTTTTTTTTTTTTTTCTTTTTCTTTTTCTTGAAGGTTTGCTTTTTTTTTTTTTTTTTGTTTAAGATTTTAGTTTTATTTATCAATGAGAGACATACAAAGAGAGAGAGAGAGGCAGAGACAGAGGCAGAGGGAGAAGCAGGCTCCATGCAGGGAGCCTGACATGGGACTCGATCCCGGGATCCAGGATCACGTCCTGGGTGGAAGGAGCGCTAAACTGCTAAGCCACTGGGGCCACCCAAGGTTTTACTTTTCATCTATTTATTTCCATAGTGCCATCCTACTATTTTTCAGTAGGAATGCTGAAGTTTGGGAAGGAATTTTTTTTTTTTAATTTTTTTTTAAAGTCGGAATAAGAAAGAGGGAGCTTAAACAACTTTTCTATGATCCCAAAGAGAGTTGCTGGGTTACAATCAAAGTTTCCCCAGGCTGTGAATTCCACCTGCGAGAGATACTTTGCAGTGAGCTTGAGGAACAAGTGAAAGCAGAGGGGACACATGAGGAACACTTGCTCAAGCGTTTAGTTCACTGTAAGAGGCAATAGTCCAAGCACTGAGTGCACCTACTTGTGGTGAATATCATCTCGGGCTTCACAGTATTGGAGATTTTCTTGTCAAGGGTACTAGGAATGAACAAAACCAAGAAAACCAGCCTTAATTCTCTGTTTCAGGGTATCTATTAAAGACACCCCTCATCTTATTGAGCTTCACTTTATCATACTTTGTAGATATTGCATTATTTTACACATTGAAGATTTGGGGCAACCCTGCATTGAGCAAGTCTATTGGTGCCATGTTTCCAACACCATTTGCTCACTCCATGTCTCTATCACATTTTGGTAATTCTTGTGATATTCCAAACTCTTTTTTCATCACCATTATTTTATCTGTCATGATTTTCTGCAATCCATGATTATGACTTGCTGAAAGCTCAGGTGATGGTTAGCATTTTTTTTTTTTAGCAATAGACTATTTTAAATAAAGTCATGTATACTTTTTTTAAAAAATGTAATGTTATTGCATACATAATAGGCTATAGCACAGTATCAGTATAACTGTAGATGCACTGGGAAACCAAATACCCATTGACCCACTTTATTGCAATATTCGCTTTATTGTAGAAGCCTGGAACCAAACTCACAATATTTCTGAGGTGTGCCTGTATTAAATTTGCAATAGGATGATAATAATATAGTAAAAATAGTGTTAACTAGCAGGTGTTAGTACTTATTTTCTGAATACTGTGCTAAGAACATTACATGGATTAGGCCATGCGATCCTCGTGACAACTGTAGGATGTGAACAGGATAATTATCACCATTTGACAGATGAAGAAACTGAGTCTTCGAGAGATGAAACGATGTCAGCATAATTGCAAACAAATGGAACATGTGCTTTGAACTTCGATGGTTTGATGTGAAAATCCACACACTTAGCCACAGCTCTCCAAAGATTTCCAAGGCTATAAAATATGGCTTGAATTATGGTTTTGTACTCAATTTATCTCTGTTAAAAAAAAGTGTGCCTTAATGATTTGATGGCTTCTTCTCAAATTCTATCCTTAACTTTTAATTTAATTCACCTTAAATTCACCTTATTAAACCAGGATAAAGCTGTAACTGTTAGAAGTATTGGAAATTCAGGGGTGGGACTGGGGAATTTAGCTTGTGCTAGCATGTCCTGAATTCTAACACAGTATCCAGGAGACTGCCTGCAAAAATGTATTCCGCCCAGAATGGACTTTGAGGTAGAAACATACAAAACAAGGCAAAGGAAGGCAAACAAAACATTAAATAGGACTTGAGCCCTCAAATCTTACAAGGAATTCTTGTTGGCTTGCTTAGAAGGTAGAAGGCATAAATAACCTCAAACTAATGTAAATGCGGATCTCAAGATTTAGCTAATTTCAGGTATTTTTTAATTAGCCAGTGGTTTCAGATGTGAATTGTAGGATGATTGCATTAAGAATCACTAAGGGCTTTTTAAAACACAACTTTTAGGACTCAATCCTGGTGGGGACTATAATTCAGAATTTCTAAGATAAGGCTTAGGTAAGGTGTTTTATTTATTGTTTTCTTTTTTTAAGTTCCAGGTAATTTTGATCTCTAGCTAGTTTTGCCAACCTCTTCTTAGATCTTTTAATCTGCTACTAGGAGTCCATGGCTGGCATAAATGACCTAATCAACACAGCAGGACTCCTAGTGGCTGAGGTGCCTTGTTCTTCCTTCCCGATATGGGCTAAGAGATGTGTAGTAGGGGCTAAGATATGTGTGAGTGTGCGCTTGTGGTTTGCATTGTGTAAGAGAGGAATCCGCCAACCCCCTGACCCCTCTCAGAGGGTGACATCTATTTTAAGTCACACCTTATGCTAGACTCTATTAAGGACAACACTAATTAAAATGCAAGGGAAATAAAAATACCATAAGTGAGGAATCCATTAAGACCTCTGGGGCTTCAGAGGGGAGGATATGGAATTTTCATCTGAGAGAGAAAATTAATGTTTGAATGCAAAAGAGATATTTTGCAGTGCAATTAGGAAAGGAATGAAAGCCAAATAAGAAACACATACTCATGAGCTTAGTTCATTGTAGGTGGCGATGCTCCTTTAAAGAAGCAGACTGCGCTAAGAGCGCCTGAGTTTCACCTTCAGACTTTTCCAGTACCAAGAATTAACTTGCTTCAAGAAGGAGGTATCCTGTAAATTGGGCTTTGGAAGATGGTATGAGTGAGAAAAAAAGGGAGTTTGTTTGAATTCTGTATTACAAATAAAGACTGTGGATAGTTAAATGTTTTATCCGGAAAATAGAATTTAAGAATTTAAGCTTCCTAAGCATTTTGCATTAATTCTGTGAATGTTGATACAAATCATGTTTAATGAGTTTTTTTTTTTTTTAATTAGAAACATTGAAGGTGAAATCTGCTCTTTCATCGCTACTAAATATATGGAAGGCTTTGGAAAACACACAAGATGCCCCAGGATTAATCTAGCTTCATTGTCTAAAAATTAACGATAGCTGTATTACTCACTATTATTATGCAAACTGACAAGGGAAACGATGGTTTCAGGCTTTTTTATTACTACATTCTAAAGAAACACGATGCTTTTTTTTAATATGAAGTCATGCAAAGAAGAAACATTCATACCTGCATTTATACTTGAAGCAAAGGGTAAACTTTAGAATTCCCTCTGCAAAGACCCCTCCCAGGAATCTCAGATCTTTTGTCTAGTTGGGTTCCAAATTCATGCTCTTCCATGTGCTCTGAATGAAAGGAGCACTGCTCTTCTAGGGGTCACTGCATTCCACTGCCAGGAGTCTGTAACAAGTTACCCTCACCTTACGTCCTAACGCTGACAGAAACCTCTAGATAGCCCAGATATTTCAGTCATTAACATGATTGTTTTTGCTTCCTGCTTCCCAAGGTAATTTGACTCTTTCAACATTTTCATTTCTATTTTATGAAGTCTCCCTTTCCAGCTTAATGTGCTCAGAAACTTTATCTCTATCATCTTCCCTTGCTTCATTTTATTCCATACTTGATTTTCTATTCTCTCCCTCGCTGATTTTTTAAAACCCACATTCGGCTAGCTAGAGATTAAATTACACTTAGTCCATCCTCCCTCCCATCCTTCAAACACTTCACTTATAAATTAAACTGCTACCAGCCATGGGGAAATCATGTATCTTAACATTTTTTCCCCCTCAGATGGCTGTGTTCTATGTGTAGGTTACTTAAATACTTTGTAAAATGCCCACCCAACTCACGTTCACCTATGAACACATTACTCAGGCCTTCTTTATAATACCACCCATAAGTACTCTAGCCTTAACAACTCCTCTTGCAGTGTTTAGATCTCAGGATTTAATGCATTTAGACTTTATGATGCCAACATTTATACCCTGCATATATATAACATTTTTAAAATTCAAACATATTACCATAGTAAATTATGAGGCATGTAGTATTTTCCTCAATTTTCAGACACAACATCGAAGGCTTAGTTAACTGCCCCAGGTTATCAGGTTCCCAAGTGGAATATGCAACATGTAGACTTAGGTGTTCTAACTGTAAGTCCTGTATATTTGCTTTGATGACAGAAATGCTGTATCACGCATTCAGTGTCCTATTTTTGTTTTCTTTTATTTGAAATTCGCACCTAAATTCTCTGACAAGAATTAGCATGTCTTGTAATTATTCTAGAAAAGAAATCCCTAAACATGTAGCACATTTTTCATAACTACTTGCCAATGAATTAATTGGTTAATTAATATCATTATCATTTTATTTTACTTATATAATATAGACTCCGTTTTGTCCCATTCTTCCAGCAGAATTGTACTTCTGTTTTCTTCTTTCATCTCAGAAGAAGAAAGCATTTACTTCTTTTCTCCCACATATAATGGGAAAGGTACATACCTTTTGTTCAGCTTAAAGTTTGGGCCTATGATTCACTTCTTCATGATAGGCCCCTAGCTGTTTCGAAAACCACTTAGGAAGCTTAGGCCAGTAGATGGCTCTCTAATTCTTGAATTTTATATATATATATATATATATATATATATATATAAGAATGGAGCTAATACATTTGACTTCTGGGGAACAGATTTGATTTGATTGCACCAATGACAGGAATAAACTTCATGCAGTCTTGCTGAAATGGGACACTTTATGCTGTTTTGTCATGTAGCTTAAAATGGGAGAGCTATTCTTGACCTTCCTCATCCTTGACAAGCTCCAGAGGGCGTTGAAGGAATCAGCACTCACAAGAAAGACAATTTGTTCGACTCTGGAGAGAGCACTGACTTCATCAGTACAGAGCATCTTCTTCCTTAAGAATTTCAGTTACCAGGAGAACTGGAACTAATAAAAAATGGATATAGTTCTCTGTCAGGTGAGGCAAGTTGCTCATCACTGTGTGGCATCTGCTATAAATGCAGAAACCTAGGACCTATTTATTTTTACTAAGAGGGAAACAGAATATGGGGAATTTAGTAACACATGAAATATAGAAAAAAATACTATTCCAATTTATCCTTACCAGTGAGCATTATGCTGCCCGTGTTTTGAAAAAAATAAAAAATAAAAAAACAACTTTGGAAGCAGAGAACATGATGCTTTTAAAGTATTGGCCAAATTCTATTCCTGCACTAAAAAGAAAGGAAGAAAAAATCGTGTTTATCAGCCTATGCGTGGATGTGTCTGTATAAACACGTTTGCATATGTGGACAGAGTTCTCTGCCTTTAAAGACATTTTTCCCTCCTCATTCAGAAATCACTACAGTCCTATTACATGCTGTAATTCAGCTGCTCTTCTTCAGAAGCCAAGTTTTAAAAAATCCCCTAAATAATCCTGCCCCGTCAGAACTTCCTTCTGAGTTTTAAGAACTGGTTCATCTCAGTGTTGCTTCTTACAAACAAGACGGGGAAAGCCCAAGATAGTATCCTCAGAAGAACCTGCATCTACAGGTGAGGAATGCTGAGGCGCTGTTGGGTGGAATGTGGAGTTCATGCATAGCTGTTGCTGTCACAGTAACTACATGCCGTGTGGAAGGGCTCTAAACTCATCTGACTTGACTGAAAGTAGCATTATACATATTTGAGGTTTGGAGTGACACAGTCAACTAACCATTCCTACAGATCATTTCCGTGGCTAGGACATAGCAGCATTAGCCCACATAGCTAGGCGACCCCATAAGGGTCGCATATGATGTGAACCATCACAGTAAGCCATCCTCAATTACTTCCTGCAATTTGAGGTTCTCGAATGTGCCAGAGCCCCATCGGATAAAGGAGCTTGATCTTATAAAGGGATAGATCCAGAATGTTAGTTAGGAAGATACCTCTTTTAAGCAAAGTGCATGCAGCCGGGCCTCTCCAGCCTGGAATTTAAAAAGCCCCACGCTTTGTATTTGGCTCCCTCAGCCACTCCCATTATGAGCACTGGGATAAGCCACTGGGTGCCTCAATTTGTCAGATTTCAAATCCATGAAATAGGAAGATGACTTCCTATTTCCTTATCTCAAATGAAATATTCCATAATGAACACCATAACATTTACAAAGACTTTAGCTCTTGGGGGGGGGGGAAGATAAGTCTGTTTTTGTTCACATGTATAATTATTATTATTATTTTTTACGATTGTCATCTAGACCACATGAAGCAAGGGATCAAGAGCTGATAAGCCTGACTTTTTCAGTCTTCTGATTATTTCTTCAGCAGGATATTTGATGAACACTGGGGGCCACATGGGTGCAGTAGGATTTCTTTATGTTTGACTGTCCTGGGCTCTCAAGGTGGAGGAGGAATACTTCAAACAGGTAATAAAATGAATATTCTTCTCTTGAACTTGGAGCGTATCTAGGGTAGGAAGGGACCCAAAAGGGGTGACAGGAATGACAGAGCAGGAAAAAATCTGGCATTTGGTCACAACTCAAAATGCGAAATGTAACAGCACTTTTAATTGGTTCCATAACTGAAAATTATCCCTCTTGTAGAGTAAGAATCGCCCGTAGTGCTAAGAGAGCGTCACATAAGTTTTAGAGACACCTTTGTGCCTGTCCTGGAATTGAGGAACTAAAACTCAAAGTCCAGGAGAAGTGGACACAAAGTAGCCAATATTCCAAAGAGGAACATGCCCAGAGTGAGGGCCAGATGCCTCCCTCGGGGTTTGATAAGAATAAACTCTGTTCCTTAACCCCTGCTTTCAGCTCTGCCCTCGCTCCCCCAGCTTTATAAAGTTAAGAACACAAAGGATCTTCAGATCTGAGAGGCATTGAACTGCAGAATGCTAGAGCTTTCCCTCTGATCCCTACAGAGAAAGGATGCCAACCGCCCGTATCTAGTGAGGGTGGCACCAAGAAAATTACTTATAAACCTGCAGGACTTCTGCAAGAGGAATGTTACCTCCTTCCCACAGTGGGTACCAGTTTAGGTAGTAACCGTGTTTATTCTTTCTGCACTTCCCTGATATGAGGGAAACAGATCTAGAAAGAGATACTCCAGCACAGAGATGGGCCACCAATAGAGCTGACTACACTTGGCACCTTTTGTTTTGGCACACATGGCTGGGTACCCTGTGGAGTGCCACAGGACACCATAGCAGAGAGCTCAGCATCCACCCTCTGGCTACCAACTCACCCACAGGGTTGGATGGCTGGTGAGCAGACCACATTACCAAGAGGGTGAGTGATCACACTGAAGGACACGGACTGAAAACTGGGTGGCGTTCAGGAAGCTCTGCCATAAGGAGTCTCACCCCAAATCTGGCTAAAGAGCACTCCTTCTTGGGCTTCCAGATAGAGCTGACATTACACAAGGACAGCCAGGCTGGAGGATTAAGTATTGAAGTCAACTAGAGGAGATTTTTTCATAGCTCAACAATGTAAGAAAACTGTTGAGATTGGCCCAAGAAATAGGACATAGAGAGATAGAGAGAAGGGAAAAGAAGAAGGGAAAGTCTTTGTAACTCATTAGAGACAGTGGTAAAGAAAAATAAAAGCGTCCCATACCCCCTTTCCCCCACCCCATTTTCAAGGCCCATGGTAAATTGCTCTAGTGCTATGTGAGGAGCTAGCTATAGACATGACCCTTCAAAGCACATGAGTCATGGGGACATTAACTCTTCCTTATTTGTTTTGATGTCCCAATGTCCTGTTCCCTGCTCTAAATCCCAGTGTCTCATTAATGTACATGAGTGTTTGTAGATATTTAACGTGATAAAATGACTGGCTTACATGATACCAGCTAACATACTGATTTTATAACCTATTTTGCTTAAATATTATGTTTGCTTCTAGGCAACTCAAAAATTGAGACCAGATTTTTGCCAAATGAGTGACTGAACCATAGTGATGTCACTTGCTCATCTGATTCCTATTACAACATTCAGAGGGTTCACAGCTGAGCACTTCCCACCATCTTCCTCAGTTGTCATTTGAGTCCCAAATTTCTTTCTCTCCCTCTTTCTGTGGCAAACCAGTTGGAAAAGAATCAGGCCTCTGTGAAGAGGCGAGGTGGAGGGAGAGAAGGAAAGAGAAAGTGAGAATGCCAATTGCTATTAAATACATCAGAAACTGTCGAGAAAGGGAATTTTTACCACAATGTGATTACATTTACCGCTGGAATGTCTTTGAAGGGTATATTTAAGAACATATTTTTGCTTCACATTCACATAAAAAAAAAAAAAATCTGGCCTGTCCTCTATCCCTATCAAGTGAGGAGAGGAAAGTGGGAGAAGATAATAGGAGAAGATCTGAAATTAGTAGGTGACCAGTACTTTAAAAATGTCTGATTGTCTTCCTCAGTTGGCCAACAGTGGACAATAAGATGACCACAAGGAGTATGTTCATTCACAGAGGCTCTATAATGATGGCATATTTCTACTCAGCTTGTCGCTCCCACAAAGAAAATATACCAGCCCTCACACATGAATAATTTGATTAAACATGATCAGCCAAATTGTTTTCTGCAAATAAGAGACATTTAATTCTCTCGGATGGAAACAGGGCTTATTTTACTTGTTCCCTCTTCAAAAAGAAAGAAAACAATAAAAAAAAAACCCACCTAGCGCATTATTCACGTACTTCAAATATGTTTTTGTTTATAGTATGCACATGTGCTATATATTATTTAAAACCCTCATCCTGGAAACCTAGCCCTCTGCATATAATTTTTGACAGTAATATTGGGTGAGAAACTAGTCATTTCCCATTTCAAATGTTATGGAAATTCTTGTAAGGAACACGCCTATTTGTGTAAATAAAACAAGATGCCATTCTCAGAAACTGACTCCTCTTTCTGGCTGAGGAAATTAACCACAGATTGGGGAGTTCCAAAGAGAAGAGTGGGCTAATGATAACTGATTCTCTTGTGTGCGAACTATGTGATCTGTGCAGACAGATTCAACTGGAAGACTGTGAAAATCAAGAATTTTGGATAATTTGCTAACACAAATAAATATGGATTTTTCAGATCTACGAGTCTCAAAATAAACACAGGGTTTTATTCAAGCATGACCAAACCTTCCACAGGGCACATCTGACTTATAGCATAGCTGTCATGCCCTTCTAGTATAAAATGGAAATAAGGATCCGTTCCCCTGCACCATGCATTCCTCCCCTGATTTGTCAAGCAATTTTCACTAACTACACCTCTGCATTCAGTATGAGGGTGGGCAGGAAATGGCACACAGTGTCAGCCAGAATGTCTCCTGCAAGTCTTTGTTTTAGCCCACGTTGTGACCAGAAGAACGGAGAACAGAGACAATTCTACAGATAGTTCAACCAACCAAGACTCCCATCTGCTGACATTTGCGGTGATAAATACCACACAGAAGTGGGTGGCACGGAGAGAAGGAGCTTCACAAATGCACATGTCTTAATTTCAAAATAAAAAATAAAATTCAATATAGCCTTGAAATTAATGTTTCCCCCCAAACATTCCTGTGGCTAAGAAGCAGTGTGGATTTGCTCACATTCATTTATCTGACCAATTAGGTCTGATCCTTAGGGCACTGAATTTTTAAGAACATGTATATTTCATATCTGACCCAATAAATTATTTTTCTTATGAGTTTTCTTAAATGTTGCTAGGAAATATTTTCTTTTTCTTTTATTGTACCATGACCAAAATGTGTCTTCTCATCACATTATTTCTTCAAGGCTAAATCATCCAGACCAAAGAAAAAAAAAATCCAGACAATTTCCGTAGAAAGAGACAGGCACATATTATAACAGTTAATAGCTTGAATCCTAGAGCCAGGTATTTGCTGCATGAATTGACCATGGCTAAGTTTTTTAGCTTTGTTCTGCCTCAGTTTCCTCAACTGTAAAGTTGGATAATAGTTTATCTACTGTTAAGAAGGCTAAGGAAGTAGGGGCACCTGGTGGCTCAGTGTATTAAGCATCTGCCTTTGGCTCAGGTCATGATCTTTGGGGTCCTGGGATTGAGCCCCAACCAAGCCAAGATTGAACCCTAATTGAGCCATGATCGAGCCCCATATTTGGCTCCTTGCTCAGCAGGGAATCTGCTTCTCCCTTTCCCTCTATACCTTCCCCCCACCCTTGTGCTCCCTCTCTCTCTCTTGATCTGTCACTCAAATAAATAAATAAAACCTTTTTTTAAAAAAAAGGAGACTAAGAAAGTTAAGAAGAATAAATAATTCCTATCTGTGAAGATCTTGGAACAATATTTGGCACATAGTAAGTGCTATGAAAATGTGTTGAATCATTAAATAATGTTCGGTAAATGCTTATTGAATAGCTAAGTTGTTTGCTTTTTCAATAAATACTATTTAAAATGTGAAAAAATAGTTGTAACATATTAATAATCATCAAAATAATAAGTTAAATAATAAATGAGTAAAATAAATAATAATAATAAAATGTCAATACATTTTATCAGTACTTCACTGAATGAAGCGTGATTAATTGACCACACATGTCAGTACAGGCCTCTCTGAGATGTCTGGCTGGTGGGGCGGTTGTCCAAGAATCCAGATGATCACTACCACACGGGATGCTTACTTAGCATCTTTATTTCTATGGCACATTCCTATGCAGCTTGTTGCCTTTCATATATTCAGTAATTTGATTAAGCCTAATCTACCAAAACGTAATACTGCTATTTCCATAAATACTTTATTTTTAATTCTCTGAGACCAAAATATCATTTTACTATGTTATGTCATTGGAAACACTGTTTGTAGGGAAAAGAGGCCCTAAATGAATTGTTACTACTGTTGCTAATGGTAAGGGCGTTTATTCAGCCCAGAGTGAATTTTCATTGTAAAAAATTAAGATTCTTTTTTTTTTTTTTTTTTTTTTTTTTTAAAATTAAGATTCTCAACATACTGACCAAGCAAAAATTTCTCTCATCTACATATAGAGCATTTTTCAATATTGGATAATTCTCCTCATTTTTTTCCCCTGGTTTCCTCTGAAGTTATTCTGGCCTACAAATATACTAAGATGACTGTCACCAGTGTAAAGGATGTCCAATGCAAATAAAGCTATTTTATGTCATAAAAAGAGCAAAGGTGAGAAGGAAGCCTTTCTGAGAAGCTTAAGGGAAGCCAACATAGGAAAATAGGTAAAATTAATCACATCGGCTTTTGGAGCATGGCATTTCGGGTTTGAATTCTAACATTACTAAATGAGAGCTTGGGCTCTGAGCTTTTATTCCCCCATCTGTAAAATAGCAATAAAAACACCCATCACACAGGAATATTGAGGAGATTAAGAGCTGCTCCATGTAGGGACTGGCACACAAATAGAGTTCTACTTTAGATAGCTGTTAAATTAATCAAGACATCCAATCACCAGTTATAAGCCCCTTGAGGACAAGTACCACATACTCCACCAAACACACTGAGCACTTGATAAAATCGTCATTGATTGGCAGGCAAGGCAAACATCTGCTTCCAAAGAGATTATAGAATAAATCAACGGGATATATAGGTGGTTCCTGAAACAGCTTGCCTGAGCAACACCAGCCATGCAGAGTAGAGCTGTTCAACTCTAGTCTTATTCACAGAGTGGGATCGTTTCCTTCATCAGGCTTTAATGTATGTGCTCTGGAAAGAATGTGATGCCTGCCAATTTGCAACAATACACACATTGTAATAGAATGATCAATATCTTTTATTTTTTTTCAAAGATTTGATTCATTTATTTGAGAGAGAGCGAGAGGGAAAGAACATGGGAGGGAGAAGGGGAAGCAGACTCCCCGCTGAGCAAAGAGCTCCATACGGGACTAGATCTTGGCACCCTGGGATCAGAACCAAGCAGAAGGCAGATGCTTAACTGACTGAGCACCCAGGCACCTCAATCAATATCTTTTAAACTCTTCCTTGAATGTATTATTATTCCCAGCATCAGCTCATAAAGCTTGCTTTAATATTCAAAGAATTTCCCAAACTTCAGGTAGTCCAATAAATTCTTTTTTTAAAAAAGATTTTACTTATTTATTTGAGAGAGAGAGAAAGAAAGAAAAAGAAAGAGAGATAGAGAGAGCAGGGGGAGGAGCAGCAGAGAGAGAGGGAGAAGTAGGCTTCCCACTGAGCAGGGAGCCTGATGCAGGGCTCAATCCCAGGACCTCAGGGATCATAACCTGAGCCAAAGGCAGACACTTAACTGACTGAGCCACCCAGGCACCCCAGTACAAGCAATTCTTATTAACAATAGAATTTGATTTTTTTCCATTCTCTAAAAAAATTTAATTCCGTATTGTGAAAGCCAGGACTGGGTACCAGAAACCTCAGATTCTTGGCTCATTTGGATTTGTACGAAGCTCAAATTTGTTGGGCAGAGTCCTGCTTTAATAGATGCCTCCTATAGAGGAAAGTGTGTTTGTTTTATGTAAATGGAATACATTTGCTATTTTCTGTCCCTTCCATTTGCAGAGCTGGACATAACTTGAACATTATGTATATATTTCTAATTGGGAATTCCATTTTCGTTCTCTAACAAGCTGTTGTACAGAAAGTGAGTCATAGCAAGAAGGCTTTGCTCACCCTGCAGGAACAGTATTTAGAAATCTAAAAGGCTAAGGATGTGAAGTGGCCAATTAGGAGGGAAGTTCTTTCTCTCTCCCCCTTCATTAAAATTACCTGAAATAATGTTTATAAATCTTAGACTACAACTAAATATGGGTATCAAATATTGTCAGAGTTTTCTGTTTCTGGATATTTCTTGGGAAATTATACTGTTGAGTATAAAGCTGGAAATATGGACTCTGTGGCATTCAACTTTATTATACATTTTTTGGGTCTGGCTTTTAGAATTCAATCCATATTACTATTTATTTAATATTTTTAGATAAGTACATCTTAAAGTACTCTATTAGATATATGTGTGTGTATATATATATATATATATATTTTTTTTTTTTTTTTTTTTTACTGCTCTATGTATTCACTTTCCGAAAACCTTGCTTTGTTCAATGTATCAAAGCACAGGATGCTCATTGTTAGAATCTCTGTTCACTTTGCTATTTAAAAATGTTTCAGAATAAAACTGAGTTTAGATAAAATCATAAGTATTAATCCTAAACATTTAAACTGGAGATTAAGCATGAAGATAGTTCAAATAGTTCAATAGTTCAATACTTCTCTGAGAACTATTTGAGCAGTTTATTGATTAATAATTTGGTAAAAATTTTGAAAAAAAATTCAGATAAATCTTCCAAATTAAAAATAATTAACAATAAAAAATGGAGAATTTGATAAAGAATATAAGGCAACAGGCCTGGACATCTCACCAGAGAAGCTGGATGGGTAACAAATGAGCCTATGAAAGGAGGCTCAACATCATATGTCAGTAGGGAAATGCAAATTGAAATAAGGAGATACCACTACACCATCCTCAGAATGGCCAAAATCCCAGAGCCTGACAACACAAAATGCTGATAAAGATGAAGAGAAAGAGGAACTCTCATTCACTGCTAGTGGGAATGTAAAATGATACAATCACTTGGGAAGACAGTTTTCCTCCAGACAATGCATTATTATTATTATTATTATTATTATTATTATTATTAATCAGCACTGAAAAAAATGAGCTAGCAAACCACTAAAAGACATGGAGGAAACCATAAATGCATATTACTAAGTGAAAGACGTCAATCTGCAAAGGCTATATATTGTATAATTGCAAGCATATGACATTCTGGAAAAAGCAAAAATATGGAGAGAGTAAGGAGATAAATGGTTGCCAAGAGTTATGGGGAAGGAAGGGATAAATAGAGGGAGAATGGAGAGTTTTTAGGGCAATGAAACTATTCTGTATGATACTATAATGATGGGCCCATGTCATTGTATGATTTTCAAAGCCTGTAAAGTGTACAACACCAAGAATGAATCTTAATGCAAACTACACACTTTGAGTGATTAAGAGGTGTCATTATGGCTTCTTCATTGTCTAAAAATAATCTACTTTTTAAAAATTATTGAAGCTCAAATAATTTGTATAAGACAATGGACAGAATGAGAATCCTAAACATGATGCTGGATATTTGTGGATCTCAAAGCTCTTGCAAATAGGTATAATCAATTATATGTTCGCCTAATTTAAGTGATTTAAATATTCATTCAAATCCTGATTTATCCTTAAAATATTTATTTTTGCCTACCTGCAGAGAATCGAGTAAGATACTGTGTCTACCCTCTAGGATCCTACAATACTGAAGAGAAACTGACCATTAAGTAAGCAGAAAGTGTCATAAGTTTTATTTTAATTAGCAATAATCTTGCCTCAGATAAACCTCATTGGCAAGGATACTGCTACTGCACAAAGCTACAAGTTTTATTTTAAATGCAACTATCCTTATGAACAAGTAATAGACAATATGCATATAGAATCTACCAGAATGAGGATTCAGGAAACTTTACCTGGAGGCTGTGACACAACTGACTCGTGACCAATAAGAGGAAACAGCCACAGAAGGGAAATTTCAATGATCACCTCACTTCTGAATGGTATATACTCACAAATATACTCATGAATATATATATTCATGCTCATCTTGATGGACAGACCCCCAGCTAGCAGATGCTCCTTCCTTATTTGGTTCCATCTACTCCTTTCCTGAAGCCGTGTGTGTGTGTGTGTGTGTGTGTGTGTGTGTGTGTATGTGGTTGTGTGTTTACATTTCCAGGACAATCCTTCACAGAGGCAATGAAGCACCCATTTTCCTTCATGCGTCCTTGAGGTGAGGAACTTTTGTAAATTCTACACTTTACAACCAGGCAAGAATTAGAGATCAAGTTTTGTCTCTTTCAGAAGTTTGAATTGGACTTACACAAAGGTATCTGGGGGCAACCAATCATATAGGTGCAGAGCATGCAAAGGATTCGAATCGCTGGATCTAAATCACCTATAGATACTATATTTCTGGGACCAGGGGCTGGTCTAAACTTCATCGAGGCAGTCAGTGAATGATCTTCCAAAGTGGGGCAAAGGCCAGATGGTTGCTTAGTGCCTTCTTTGAACTCTGGAATGAGCACCTTTGAAACATCTAAGTCATCTTTCCAAATATCTGGCCTGAATTATTTCCACGGATATAAATGGTACATCTGGGGTGGGAGTGGAGCGATAATACGTGTCCTACTTGCCCAGGACACCTTGTTGACCCAAACACTCTCTTTTCATTCTATAACGTCTAGTGCCCAGACATCTTTTAAAACATTCACATTTAGCTTATTGACATTTCCACTTCTCTCCTATCTCCTATTTTCCCCGAGACAAACTTCATTTGCTGATGCCAGAGTAACTAGGCTACGCATTGTTTCCTCATAGCAAACCTGATCCTTTATGAGTAATGTATAAAAGGAGAGCATTCTGGCTGATTTGATTTGATTTGATTCTTAGTTCTTTTGAAATATAGAAACGTTCTTTCCTCTACTCCATTATTTTCAGCTTTTATGTGTGTAGCCACAAGTGTTTAGATTATAATATAAAATGGCAGATAAATATGCTATTATCCAAAGTTTTGCATAATGAGTTTAAGTGTAATACATTCACTTTTGAAAATGTCCATACTTGGTATAAGTGTGTGAGGCTGCCAGCATATTTCCCCTCCCCTCTGGGGGAGAAGCTCTGCTTTGCCTCTCATCTCAGACACATAATTAGTTGGAGCAGGTATATTATAGCAGTCTCACAGCCTACATCACCAAAATCTTCTTTAAACATCATTTTAGCAAAGTTAAACCCAGGAAATTCTGTTCACCTTACTTAAATGCTTGTAACTTTAGTATTTTTACAATTCTTTCAGGCTTAACACAGATGGGATTTTTCAAATGAAAACCAGATGAAAGTAAACAGCAATCTCACCATCAAAACCTTAAGGTAGGAAGATGCAGGCCTCGCTCTGTGCTGTAATAAGATCCGCTTTTGCCTTGGAAGTATGTTTCCAATAACTGTACAGTTACCTTTCATTAGAGACTAGAATCAGCATTTTATTTTCCCTTTTATAATTTGACATGGTAAAAGGAGAAGTGGGCTTTCAAATCTCTAATCCACGTCAACCTGAGATGAAAGTTTTTAGCACTCTGCCTCTGTGGGGGTATTTGGATTTGTAGTTCATTTTACAAATCCTGTTTAACATACAATTAAATAATAATGTAAATATGTGACATAATCTCCCCGGCTACAAACTTTCACTGACCCTGGTGATTTCCTCCCCCTGGGGCTTTCAATTTGATTTCTATTGCCCTACCTTACTGAAACATACACTCATGTCTTCTTCAGTTGCAATTTACTAAATAGTCCTTCAATGTGCGTATCCGCTTTAAAATTTATTTGCAACAATTCCTTCCACCATACAAAGAGCCCTTGATTAGAAAGGACTCATCCTAATTCTGTTGCAAATTTATTTTGAATTTATTTTTATTTTTTAACTATAGTTATTTTTATTTTTAACCAGATCATCTAGTTGTAGCCTCCAAAATTGGTGCACGTTGAAATCATTTGAGAAGCTTTAAAAGCTTGAGAGCTCCTTCTGTAGATGATCCTGTTGATCCAGGACTGGGACATGAATGTTGGAAGTCTTTAAAAATTTCATCTACTTTAAATGCAGCCTGGGTTAGGGGTCAGGGTCCTAAGTAGCACCCAGATTCTCTCTTCTTAAGGGGATTTGTCCTTGCAGGGGAAGTGTCGGGGTCCTTTCTTCCATCTCCAGGAAAGTAAAAGAATTAGAGAAGACTAGAAGGCATGTAAATTCTCTTGCAGATGCAAACCCAGATCCTGGGAGAAATCCTTAGTAGTATTAAGTGACCTTAGGACCATATCCCATTCTAAGAGTGGGCAATTAAGACAAAGATATATCTTCTCTGAAACTGCTCTGAGCATCTCTGCATTGCAGTTGTCTGACCTTTCATCAGCATTTAGTACAAACTGTTCTGGAATCAGAGGCCTGCATGTCTTGATCCTACCAGCCTTGTATATTGTGGGACAGAGCTGGCCGCCAACATAGCAACTCTTACAGACCACGATGTGGGGGTTTAACCTACTAGATGTCTACAGAATGGATCATATCTCTGGGTGTTTAGATCTTTCTCCTTCACGGGATTCTTCCTTCCTTCTATATATGGAGAAATCAAGGACATAGGTCTGCATCCGCTAGCCAGGTATAACCAGAATGAGTGGTGCAGATTTTGTTTCATATCATTTCAGAAAATGTGTTCCCGAATTAGAAGTGCTGTTATACACCCCTGCATTTTCTTGAATGATTATTATTCCAGCCAGTGATCTTTTGCTCATGTAATAGAAAAATAAAATACTATTCATAATAAGAATCATGTTTTATTCTTAATAAGGTGACTATTTTTTATTACAAATAATAGGACAGTCTTTTTAACTAATAGAGGTGCTATTAATTTTTAAGAATGTTACATAGAAAAACCAGCTGTAGTGTATCTTTTATATTTTTCCATGATCCCAATAAAATAACATGCAACTAAATATTGTAAGTTATAATTCCCCTAAACCATCCTTCCAAATGTGTTCTCTCTGTCTCTTCCTCCTGTGACTTCTTAAATTCAAAATAAAAAAGTAACCTAAAAAAATTTCATTTGGAACCCTTTGATAATCTATTTTCATAAAAGTCCTTGAAAAGAGCAATGAAATGATTTGCTGTATAGATTCAGAGGCAGGAAACTTGGGACTGTGTTTATTTGTGTTCCTTTTAATTACTCTGATACAAAAATGGAGCTATGAAGTTCAGGCAAGTTCTAGGCAAATAGCAAATATGATTAAAAGGCAAATTAGTCGACAGAAATAAAATATGGGAATATAATGTGTTTAATGTACCATGGCAAAGGACGGACTATAGAAGAGATTTGAAACCAGTGGAAAATATGTAAATAACCTAGAGGAAGAAATACAACTTTACCTTGAAAGGGTTTGTGGTGGAGATTGATAGTAAAAGTTACAATGGGGTCATATTTACACATAGAAAACATGTCAAGAAAAATCTATGACAGACAGAGAATGAAAAAATAAGTGAAATAAGAGGACATTTGGAAAAGTTACAGCCCCCTTTTACATTTCAGAAAGAAACATTCACAGAACATGTGTTTCTACCAAGGAGAAATGAGATTGAGGGAAAGGACATAAGATTTAGAATCACAGACCCAGTTTGAGTTCTTGATCTATTACCTAGTGTATGATGCAAAGCATATCACATTGCCATTTATAAAACTGCAATTATAATTTGCTCTTTTCATTGGTCATGGTAACAAATGCTATTACCCTATAAAGTGCTTTGCAAATTACAGAAATGCTTTCAAATACAGGTAGGACCTTATGACTCAAAGTGAGATTCCGGATTTTGACAAGATTGCCAAGTTGATCAGTATTTCATATGTACATGCAATCTGGAGATACACTGTTCAAAAAGGGGTGGAGATCATGTAATGGAAGACATCCCTAATCTTACGGTCAACTTTAATTTAGATCATTAATACTTGAGCAAAATGCCCTAAATCTCTGTATTCTCTTTCACCTAATATATAAAGCTATGGAAGGGAACAATTTTGGAGGTTCTCTGAAATGCTTTCAGGACATCTGTGTGTGATTTGTGTGTGAAATAATCAATTGTGTGAGGGAAATTTCAAATGAACTATTACTGACAGGAGTTAACTTTTGCTAATGATCCATATTTCACTATATGTTTGTTTGGAGTATTTCTGCTATATTATTCTCATCATCCTGCCACCTGGCATGCTTCCTTGAAAGGAAAAGGTGGGATTGCGTATACCCTACAGCGTACTTACACCTGTCCCATAAAATGTGGGTTGTGTTAAGCATAGTGATCCCAAGTGTACTAAGAGAAAAAAATGGCTGAGCACTTGTGGAGTGGATTGTGTTTGAATCTCCCTTAAGCTCTGAAAACAAACAAACAAACAAAAACAAAATGCTCTAGTGAGTAGAAGAACTTTCAAACCATGTAGGAAAATTAAATATTTTGATTTCAACTCTTTTCTTCTTGAGTATCACTTTTTAAGATTCTCGTCCTTTTTCCAGCTAGGTTCCTTTCAGTATGCAAAGAATATATGCTTTGTAGATCAACAGCAGTACTTTGTCTTTCAAGGTGAGAGGTACTATCCATGTACCCTTGAGACATGAAGTGAGAAGGCCCTTACTAGTTAGCCTCATATATCCATTGACTTAGCTAAACACCAGAAATTTCATAGAGCCAACTAGATATGTGGCCTGGAGAGCCACACTCTCTAGGAGAGTGTACAAGCAGATGACAATAGCCTGAGAGTAATTACAAAGACTGAGATAAGGAAATAAGAAAACCATGAAGGGTGCCCCAAAGAATACTGGGTAGTCTCACTGCAGGGTGCTATTTGACTCAACAACAGGCAGGTAGAAAACATGGATTGACTATCTCTCATCAGGAAATGCCCCCTGGACCATGATGCTCCATCAATAAGGGTGACATGTTGAATTGAATTTTCTCCTGCTCAGTCCAATGTCCATCTCCTTCCTCACACGGCTCCATTTCTCATTTGCAATATAGGCCCTCGTTTCCATGGGCTGCCTGGTACTGACCCAAGGGATCTGAATGTGGATTTTGATTTGGGTGTATTTTATTGATTTTTAGGTTTTCCACCTTATTCTGGACACCCCTAATCCAAGTCTGCTTTCATTCAGATTAGCTAGAACCTTCCAATAACTTAACAGATAGGAATCCAGCCATTTTAAACAACTTATTGAGGTGCAATTTGCATACTATAGAGTTTATCTGTTTAAAGTGCAGAATTCACAGATTGTTATTAAATTTACCGTTTTGCAGTTATCATCATAATCTAATTTTAGAACATTTTCATCATCCCCCAAAGCAGCCTTATACCCATTAGCAATCACTTCCCACCCCACCATCTCCCAGCCCTAGGCAACCACTAATGCACTTTCTGTCTCTATAGATTTGCTTATAATTTTTGATAAATGATTTAACTAGTCCAGAAAAAAAGTCTTTTTTTTTTTTCCTCCAAATTGCTCACCACATGATCTCTAACATCTCAGTATGAAGTTATTTATTTTGTATTAGGGTCTGAAATGATAGCAATTAGAAATTTATTTTGTTGTATATGAATATTTTTCAAAGTCCAATTAGCCATTCTCAAATCATTAAGACATATTACATTTTGTTTTCTGCTGTATTTCCTTCTATATTTTAGCAGTGAGAGGAGAGGCATAGTTATACCACCAGGAACTCGTGAGTTATCAATGACTTTATTTTCCCATCTCTGAATTTTTATTTAGTTCTGTGTACCTCTGAGACTTTCAGGAAACGAAGCATCAACCCTGAGCCTTCCACTGGCCAGGCTAATAGTATCTTAGATTCCACAGCTAGAATTGGTCACTGAGGAGAAATCCCTCCCCGGTCATACACACTGCCAACCCTTGCCAGACTATAGTTATATAGCTTTTCTGCTTGGCACAGATGGCAATCATAATGGTATGGTACTAAATACATCATAGTTTAAGTGAGCACAAATAAGTACTCATTTGGGAGAGGGAGGGTCACATTGATACTACCAATTTTTTTTTTGTGCAACTAATAAATGAATTGCAACGTAGAAAAAACAGTTTAGAATGATCACTCTGATTCCAGTAATGAATAAAATTTATTTGAGTACTTATTTTGGACATTTGGGGATATTTGATGATAAGTCATAGGTGCAGATTTTTGTTTAAAAAGATAGAGGCTTATTTAGTTATTTATTCATTGGAATTTATTTTTATTTTATTTTTTTAGGAGCTTGTTTTTTTGAAAGCAAAGAATTGCTTTGCAGAATTGATGGATCAGATCCCCAAGTGGGCAGACACTGGGACAACCTTGGAAGTCTTGGAGTGAGGAGTTCATGGAGGGGATTCTTAAGGTGCAGGAGACAAGATAAATACCTTACAATACAGTCTGTGTGGTTTCTGCTTATTAGACCAATTTCAGGGAGAAAGTGTCTGATTAGCTTAACTCAGGTCATCACCACCTCCCAGGCCCCCTGCTAGGTTTAGTTGTAGCACCTGGATTGACTGCATCACTAAGGCCATTCGAAGACAGGTGGTGGTGGGGATATTCCCCAAAGCCAAATTGGGATGCTGGTTCTGGAATTAGAAAAAGTAAATGTCGGCCATTAACAACTATTTATTTTTCAAATTTTACATAGAACTTACTCTGATCTGGCCACTGTTCCAATCACTTTATAATTAGATACTTATTAAATCCTCCTTATAATCTGATGTCGTTAGGCACTCTTCTCGTCAGCAACATTTTATAAGTCCAGGGTGGTAGGGTAACTTTCCTGAACTTGCACAGCTAATAACTGAGAGCAAGATGAGATTTGAAAAAAGTCCAGCTCCCAAGTCCTTGTGCTCAATCTACCCTATGCTAACTCTCCCTGAGCATGATGATTTGGAGCTATGTCGTTGCTTTTCATAAGAACTACATGAGATGAATCTCTATTTCAGAAATAAGAAAAGTCAGATTCCAAAGCCCATATGTCTACTACATTATACTGCTTTTCTTTACTTTTTATATAGTGATGGGCATTTACATTATTATATTAATGACTTAAATGCCACCTGAATGCTTAAAACCAAGTTTAAATCTCTAGGCTTATCCCCCCCGAATAACACCTAAAAGCGATCCTTTCCGTTTACAATTGTGTACATTCCTTTCAATAAGAAGGCAAATATCAACTCTCTGAGGAATGCTGTGTGAATAATATAGACTCTGAAAAAGCTGAAATCAAGATACCTTCTGTATCTTTTCTCTCATTTTCCCTTTTCTTGATTAGCCTGCAGTTCTACAAAGCAGCATTTCTCTCATTCTGAACATGCTAGGGCTTAATTCCCAAATAGAGGGGTCAAATTGCTAGTGGACCTAACCATTTCTAGTGGCCAATCTGTCCAAGATCTAAGAGAAAAAGAATTCCTTATTTCCTGTGCACACGCAAACATAACAGGCTAACACTGTATTTTGACTATATCATGTAAGTTTAAAGTCCAAATACAGACATTAAGTCCTTCTCTGAATATTTTCCACTTGGAGGCCTCATTCTAGGACTCCTTTCTTGGACACAAATTATATTTTAAAATAACAGAAAAGTGCGGGATTTAGGGAAAGGATTTCGTGATCTATGTGATCTACTGCTTCTGGTCAGATTTAATTCATTGAGCAGAAACATGAGTGATGGTTGCTTTGCTCTCAAAGTCCTTTTCTACCAGATGTGATCTTCTATCCAACTAGAATATAAAAGATCTGCACTGACCATTCATTCTTCAGAGGCCGACAGGCATGTGAGAGGTGGTATGCCATCCCAGGGAGACAGAGCCAAGGTTATGGACAATCCTATGGATACTGGCTGATTCCACCTCAAGGCAATGTTGTACTAACAGAATGCTTGCTTCCGAATTCTGGCTCCCCCACTGTCTAGCTGGGTCACCTTGGTCAGGTCGCCTATATTTCTGTGCTTCGTTGACCATATAGGGTTTTGTGAAGATGAGACCAGATTGTCATGCCTTAGACATTGGAAAGCAGTTGCTATATCAGGCATCACAAGTGTCTCAGTAGGAAAGGTGAAAGGATCAACAGTACACAGTGTATAGCAATTTTTGGAAATATAAAATAGTTTTATGTTTATACACTGAGCTTAGTTTCTTAACAAATAAAGCATTATATTTGGAATTGCTCAAAAGCATCCTTAGAACAATTGATGCCATTTTTTCTTATGTTGCCAATAGAGAATCATTGATCTAGAGGTCTGGTAAAAGCAGCAGGTAATAGGATAAAATGAAAAGCAAGAGAGGGTCAGATAAGTAGAAAGAGTATTGGTATTAAATTTTAATCTTTCTTTTAAAATATTTTCACCCTTCTGGAACCTGACACCAGGATCTGTTTGAGGAGGCTACTAGACAGGTAGGGAAAGATACAAACAGGGCATAAACGAAATCAAGGATTTCCTCCATTTACTTATCAATATCTATGTATCTCATACCTATATCTACATATTTCATCTATATTGGGGTTTTTAGGGTGTATATAAAAACCGGTAAACAGGTAAACATTCCTAAGGGACTTGGGTAGGCATTCAGAGGTCTGATTCTGGTTGTTATTGGCCTGGAGACACTGGCTAAAGAGGCAAACCCAGCAGGAGGGTAGAAGCTGGCTTGTGGACAAAATGCAGGTCCAGGAATAGTGTGGATCCCGAGCCAGGTGGTTTAACATAGAAGAAAGCTTAGATTTATTGTGCAACTATTATATGATTAAAATGTACTATCTCATCTGTTCTGGACAGTGGCCATTTGAAGATTATCCTGATGTTCAACATGAGGGCATTGAGGCTTAAAAGTTAAGTAATTTCCTATGTGCAATGGATTTAATTTTGTGCCCATAAAATACATATGTTGAAGTCCTGACCTTCCATGTAACTTTATTTAGAGACGGGTCTTCCAGGAAGGTAATTACGGCTACGAGAGGTAGGTTAGAAGGATATGGTATTAATGCAGTAAGATTGGTGGGTTGTGAGAAAAAGAAGATAGGTTCTCTCTATCTATCTCTCTCTGCCATATGAGGACAGTGAGAAGGTGGCCATCTGCAAAACAGGAAGAAGGTTCTTATCAGGAACCAAAGTGACTGGCTGGCATGTTGATATTGGACTTTCCAGCCTCCAGAACTGTGAGAAAACAAATTTCTGTTGTTAAAGTCATGCGACCTGTGACATTTCATTATGGCAGCCTGAGCAGACTCCTACACTCTGATTATAAACCACCAACTGGCCATGATTTGTGATTCAACTCAGATGTGAGGAGAGAAAAAAGCCAATTGAAGTAGAACCAGAAGCTGTAGAGATTCTCGAATTAGTGGGTAGGCTTACTCAAACATGCAAAAAAGGAAATTGGCCATGGGTTGTAAGATAAGGTAAGGCCTTTGTCCTGCCTTGGAATAGGTTTCCTTCTGGAGGGGGATAGCAGGTACTATTTCCCAAAATGGAATAACGTCTTGGAAGTGCAAAGTTAGCAACATGAGCTACAATGCACGGGACTTCTAGGGAGATAGATTACCCTAACAGGAGCCCTTCTTTTATTTTATTAATTACCAGTGGATTCTCATTTTAATCGCACCTATTGACCTTTTAGCTGTAGCTCTGTCACTTAACCTTGAGGTTGTCTTAATAAAATCAAGCCAGATATGTGTGCATGATATTTATACCAGGTTAGAAGATAGACTGGTAGTTTTGCTCAATCATTGTCAAGTTCTTCTGCCTAAGAGCAGAAGATCTCAGTAATATTTGATATACATAACATATTTTTGTTTGTTTACTTCTTAATCTACTTTTAGCAGTTGGGCATTTTGAAGTCATTTAAGATTTTGGGGTTACTCACTTGCGTTGCTTTTGAATTCTCAGATTCTGTTTTCTGAAATGCAGTCATTTAGGGTGATATTCTCTTGGTTTATTGCGATTTGTAGGTTTCTGTTAAAAGAGTCTGACACCATATATAACTTAGAGCATGTATGGGTTTGCTCTAAAAGGGACTAGAGTGTATTTCCAGGCTTACTAGTTTGAATAGT
The DNA here is from genome assembly GCF_011100685.1 of Canis lupus familiaris. Taxonomy (NCBI): domain Eukaryota; kingdom Metazoa; phylum Chordata; class Mammalia; order Carnivora; family Canidae; genus Canis; species Canis lupus. The sequence continues at coordinate 58,791,218 of NC_049229.1, read as the reverse complement.
CTCCCTCTCAATCAGTTGCTCAAAGGACGTGCCTGAGACCTCACAACTTTTTGGTGATAGTGTAATGGCATCATTTATTTGATACCCTCTAACTCATAATTGAACTGTTTGTCAATCTGGTGCCTCATTTTGCATAGGAATGTGATGCTCTCTGTAATACCCCTTCTTTCAAGTATGAAGCTCGAAGGCCTTTTCTACAGCATAATGGATGATATATTATTTTTATGGTTTTCAACCCAGATTGAAAGCAGCAGTGCTAAAATGCCACAGAACAGTGCTTGCAAGATTTCCAGAACTGTCTTGGCAACCAAACCATCTGGGGAGTTTGGATATGAACTTGATTACCAGATTGAATGTGTTTGCCTTAAACAAAAGAAAACTTGGAGTTCTATCCATTAACTACAGTGATAAATAAATCTAGAGCTTCAAATTCTGTGACATATTTAAATGAGGCAAAGACAATGGCTCAGTGGCAACAACAATAACCAGATTGTGTTTTTATGCAGACTGGTGGTTGAATAAACATTGCTGTGTCACAACAGATAGTCCCCAAGTTTGTCTCTGCTCCCACCTAATGCACTGTTACACAACTTCTAGATTGGTTTTCCTATACCATAGCTCTAGGCATTTCCCTCACCTCTTTTAAATTCTTCAATTGTTTCCTGATGTCTCCTAACTAACACCAGCATTCCAGACCCTTTGCCATCTGGCCCCAAACTACTTTCCAACTACCATATTTCACCAAACTCTCCTTCACACGTTAAGCATTGCCAAGCCTAAGACTGTTCATGAGTTTAAAGATATTTGTTGCAATAACACTTCCTGAAATACCTATCACTTCCCATGTCAACAACAAACTCTTCTGATGCTCAACCGAATCCTCCTTTAGAATATTTGATCCCAATGCCAAAAACCCTTTAGATTTCATGGGGAAAAGAAAAAGAAAGAAAGAAGAAGAAAGAAAGAAGAAAGAAAAAAGAAAAAGAAAGAAAAGAAAGAAGAGAAAAGAGAAAGAAAGAAAGAAAGAAAGAAAGACATAACTTAACGAATAACACTAAAGAACCAGCCCCCTTCCCGCCTCCCTCCTCCCCCCCAGACTCCATACCGCCCTCCTCCCCCCGCCTCCCGCCAGCACTAACGCCCCCTCCCGCCCCATCCCTCCCCCTAAAAACAAAAGAAAAGAACAGCATGATGGTTATCCTCATTAGCTTTAGTTGTTATAACAAATACCATAGAGTGGGTGGTTTAACCAACAGGACTTTATTCTTTACAGTTCTGGGGGTTGGAAGTACAAGATCGGAGTGTTAGCATGATCAGGTTCTAGGGAGAGCCTTCTTCCTCCCTCCAGAGAATTGTCTCCCTGCGGTGTCTTCACACGGCAGAGAGAGACCTCTGGTCTCTGCCTTCTTGTATAAGGTCACCGGTTATAGGCCTTATACAATGAGGCCTTACCTTCATGATCTCATCTAAACCTTGTTCCCTCCCTAAGACCTCACCTCCAAATACTATCCTACTGGGGATTAGGGCTTCAACATATGGACTGGGGTGGAGGGCACAAACGTCCAGTCCCTAGCAATAGTAAAGGATAACCAACATGATTTTGGCGATGAAGGCTGATAGGAAATGATGGAGACAGTGGCAAATAGGAAAACATAAGAGGCTGCTCCTCCCATGCTCTAGTCACCTACTATCATGTGTGAATGCCAGCCTAGCTGATTTTTTTTTTTTTGAAATAGAATTTAATTTTTAGAGCAGTTTTGAGTTCACAGCAAAATTGAGAGGAAAGTACAGAGGTTTCCCATATACCCCTCCTCAAAGGTGCATAGACTTCCCCACTATCAACAACCTTTACCAGTTATATATTTGATGCAATTGATGAGCCTCCGCTGACACATCATTTTCACCCAAAGTCCATAGTTTTTAATTCTGACTCACTCTGGGGCTGGGCATTCTGTAAGTTTGGACAAATGTATAAAGATATGTATCCATCATTCTGGTGTTATACAGAGTGTTTTCACTGTCCTAAAAATCTGTCTATTGACCCCTCCCCTCCCATTACCCTTGGCTACCCCTGATCTTCATACCATCTCCATATAGTATAGTCCATCTCCATTTTCCAGAATACCTTAAATTTAGAATTATACACTATATAGCTTTTGCTGATTTGTTTCTTTCACTTATTACTATGGATTGAAGATCCCTCTATGCTTTTTATAGTTTGATAGCTTATTTCTTTTTAGCACTGAATAATATTCCACTGTCTGGATCTTTCACAGTTCATTTACCCATTCACATACTGAAGGATATCTTAGTTGCTTCCAAGTTTTGGCAATTATGAATAAAGATGCTATAAACATCTGCTTATAGCAGGTTTTTGTGCAGACATAAGTTTTCAACTCATTTAGGTAAATACTAAGGAGTGTGATTGCTGGATTATGTGTTGAGAGTATGCTTAGTTCTGTAAGAAATAGCCAAGCTGTCTGCCATTGTGGTTATACAATTTTACGTTTCTACCAACAGTGAATTCTGTTCCACATCATTATCAGCAGTTGGTATTATCAGTATTCTGAATTTTCACCATTCTGATTGCATGTAGTGCTATCTCATTTCTGTTTTAATGTGTGCTTCCTTGCTGACATAACATGTAGAGCATTTTTTCATATGCTTATTTGTCATCTGTATACCTTCTTTGTCTGTTAAGGTCTTTGCCCTATTTCTTACATGGATTGTTTGTTTTCATGTTGTTGAGTTTTAAGAATTCTTTTTACATTTTGCATAACAGTCTTTATCATATATGCCCTTTGTGAATATTTTATTTCGGTCTGTGGCATTGTCTTCCACAGACCCAGCATTTTTTATTTTAATGAAGTCTAGTTTATTAATTGTTTCTTTTGTGGGTCTTGCTTTTGGCACCGTATTTATAAAGTCATTGACATACACGAGGTCATTTACATTTTCTCTATGAATCTTCCAGTAGTTTTATAGTTCTGTGTTTTGCATTTAGGTCTGTGATCCATCTTGACTTAACCTCACTTAAGAGTGTGAGGTCTGAAAGATGAATGGATAAAGAAGCTGTGGTTTATGTATACAATGGAATATTACTCAGCCATTAGAAACAACAAATACCCACCATTTGCTTCAACGTGGATGGAACTGGAGGGTATTAAGCTGAGTGAAGTAAGTCAATCGGAGAAGGACAAACATTATATGTTCTCATTCATTTGGGGAATATAAATAATGGTGAAAGGGAATATAAGGGAAGGGAGAAGAAATGTGTGGGAAATATCAGAAAGGGAGACAGAACATAAAGACTCCTAACTCTGGGAAACGAACTAGGGGTAGTGGAAGGGGAGGAGGGCAGAGGGGTGGGGGTGAATGGGTGACCGGCACTGAGGGGGGCACTTTATGGGATGAGCACTGGGTGTTATTCTGTATGGTAAATTGAACACCAATAAAAATAAATTTATTATTAAAAAAAAAAGAGAGTGAGGTCTGTGTCTAGATTCTTTTTTTTTTTTTTTTTTTTTGCATGTGGATATCTAGTTATTCCAGCATCATTTGTTGAAAAGACTATCTTATTGCACTGTCTTTTCTCCTTTATCAAAGGTCAGTTAATTATATTTACATGGGTCTATTTCTGGGTTCTCTCTTCTGCTTCATTGGTCTACTTGTCTATTCTTTCTCCAATACCACACTGGCTTGATTACTGTGGTGTTATAGTAAATCTTAAAAGTCAGTTAGTGTCTGTCTTCTAACTTCGTTCTCCTCCTTCAATGTGGTATTGACTTTTCTGAGTCTTTCACCTCTCCATGTAAATTTCAAATCTATTTGTCAATAACTACATGTCATTTTTTTAAGGGGAGCTCAAATATTTGGTCACTTATTTGAAAGCTCCTAATATTTAAATGCTATCTAATTATTCTAATAAAAAAGAGAGTAGATTGGCTTTGGTAGTTTGCTACTTATTGTCAGAATGTGTGGCTTGGGGTGAGGGTTGGCCACAAGAGAACTTTAGAAATTGGAGATTTAGTGAAGTAGTAGCCATTTTTTTCTCTCTGAAATTTACCTCCTTGCAGTCCGGCATGGTACCTCTGACCTGTGAGCACATGCTGTTGGAGTGGGGCAGTGTCCAGACCGTCATGCCTCCAATTAACAATGGAGCTTTTAAAGTTTTAAGTCTAGGCCCAGCCCTATATGCTGGTCTGTTGTGAAAGGTGTTGCTACAGTGGAAGACTATTTGTATCAACAAGAGTTGGGAAAAGAAAAAAAAAAAAAAAAAGAGTGGGGAAAAGAGGGACAGACATAAGTTTGAATTTGTCCTTGTGTGTTTCTGTTCATCAACGAGGATGCCAGGTTTTCCTTATTTTAGCACACTTCATGTGCAACTTTCCTCTCCAAATGGACTCCTGGCTGATGTATAGCAGCTTCAGATCCAAGACCAGATGCAGAGCCAACAGCCCTGCGTAGATCTCCCCATCATAGATCTTTCCCATGACTGTGTAAGGTCTAATCTCCATAACAAATTCCTTCCTCTATGTAATTCATAGGGTTCTGCTTCTCTGATTGAACTCTGATTAATACAGGGCCAAACACGTCTGTGAGTAGAAACTTGCCTGGGAGAAGCCAGAGAGCAACTGCTCTCTGAATTAATGTCTTGCATTTGTCCTCAGCTGGAAACAATCTCTCCCTCTGAAAACTCATAGTTTTATGGAGCATTTAACACATGATAATATTTATTATATACTTCTGCATACATATTTAATTTTCCTTGATATATTTCAATTTATTTACATCCTTTTAATTTCTTCTCTCCCTCCTTTCTATCTAAAACCTCAAGGAAAAAATGCTGCTATTTATCCAGTGCTCATCAGCTATGTTCAAAGATATCTTACTAATGGTATTTCATAAATTTTTATTAATTCTCATGACTGATACTGTAGATTAGATATTGTAGTGGTTATGAAGCTTTTGGTTACAAGAAACAATACACTTCACCAAAAATGGCTCAGGTAGTAATAACACTTTATCATAACATACCAGAAGATCAGAGGCTATCCAGGCATTGGAAGTGTCACTCCTTGCTCATTCTCTTGGCTCTACACTTCTGTTGATTCTGTTTATAGTTTTGTTCTCAAACCAGGTGGAAGATGGCCACAGCTATTCTATGAGCTTTCCTTTACTCACAAGGTGACTTTCTTGAATAGAATCCAAGATATACCCAGGCTGGTTTTTACACACATGACCGCATCCGGTCCACAGGGAGTACTCATGCGCCCTCTGACCTGACAAACTTGAGATGTGTATATCGTCAGGCAAACCTTTGACCTTATTTTCCTTGTGTCTATCAAACACCAGTCATCTGTGCCCACAACTGTAGAGAACATACGCAAACTTCTTTGCATGGTTGCATTGAAGCTTTTCTCATTAGACATGAAGTGGGAGTAACATTGCCTACCACTCTATGACAAAAGGGGTGTGGCACCCACAATCCATCTCTTGCCAAAGAATTATCTTTTTAATTTTCTGCTACTTTTTCAAACTCTCTGATAAACTAGGCTAGAAGTGATGGTCATTAAAGTGTTACAGAACTGATTTTTTCCTAGCTCCTTACCAAGTCCAGCATAGGTGGTCTGGCAATACACATGTGGGCACCTCCTATTCCCTTTGTCCTTCACATGATACTGACACCTTGTAGGTCGAGTTTTAACATATAATTGCACATGCAATATAAATTTGATTCAAGATGGCATGTTACAAATATACCAAAGCCAGAATGGCTCTTTCTAATATGGTTGATCCAGTTTTATATGATATTAAGAAGGGGAAAGAATTATGTTTATTTACTCTCTAAGTAAAAGTTTAGATTTATTTTTCCCTCAGTCAGCAGATGGTTTTACATAAAAAAGAAATATGCAAATAGTGAATGCATACAAGATTCCAGGTACAGATTTGCTGCTCTGATATTTTTTTCTAATTCATAAAATAATAATAGATATGATTTTTTTAGCATCTACTACATGTCAAATTGTTTTCCAAGCATTATCCAAGTTCTATGCAAAATCCAATGATACTCACTATCCCTATTCTACAAAGTAGGAAAATTCGTCTCATCAAGTTTAAGAATCCTAGAAAATCCTTGTGATTTTCTAGCTATTAAAGGATACATTTAGGATGTTATTATGTGTGTTTAATTTTAAAGATAATATTTTTCTTTATACATACTACTTAATCTTTTAAACTCCATGCATCATAAATAATCATTTGTAAAATTTTCTATAGTTTACATTTGCATAATACATCCATTTTCAAAGCTCATTCATATACTGTTACACGGCTTCTCTGTGAATTAGGCAAGCAAGAGAAATAGCTTTTCCATTTATCGGATGTGAGTGACTGAGGCACACACCAAAAAATTAACTTGCCCATGTGCCCAGCCAAGCCAACTGGCAACTGGGTCTGGTAATTTTCCAGGGGAAAGAATTAGGTACAACAATATGGTAGAAGGCTCTGGGATCAGATATGTATGGTTAAATCTGGGCTTTGTAACTTACCTCTTAATCACTATCTTTGTATCTCAAGTTCTTATCTGTATACTGAGATGTTGCTATTCATGCCTACTGATTGGGAACTGTAAAGAACCTGATGTTTATAACTCACTGAGCACAGGGCTCGGCAAATCACAGGTGCTCAGGAAAGTTTAGCTTTTTTATTACTAGCTTTGGTGCTGCTGCTGATACTCCTCTTTAGAGGAATGCATTGTTTCTTTATCTAGTCATTAAAAAATTGTCAAGAAGCAAGATATGTGGAGAATGTATATAGTTAAGTATGTGTATATATTTACTGAAGTCCCTATATTCAACTATTTGTGCAATTGATTGTGAGCATAGATCTAATTTTTATGTTGCTGTACTTCTCATATTTCAGGTAGCTACAGGTTTAAGTGCTTAGTTTTAGACTTTTCTGACATCACTTTTGACTAGCTGATAGTATTTGGATAATCTATCAGAGGAGAGGAAACATTTTACCTTCTATGGAATCTTTGAGAAGGTTGGAGTGAGGTTCTGGGCAGTTATCAACGATGGCCTAAATATTTCTAACTTGGAGGATTTTCAACCTGGTGTGTTTTACTTCTATAAAGGACTTACCTAATATAGTTCACTCCTTTTTCATCTGTAAACCCATTATTCTGCAAAATTTATAGCACTTTTATGCATCTTTTTCTCGTTGTTACACATGGAGGACATTTTTTTTTGGCAGTAATTATACAATTTGCATATTTAAAGAGTAAATTGCAATCAAGAAAAAAAAATTATCATACAAATTGCTGTGTGTGTAATATGGTATCTGCAGAATATAGTGTTTATTTCTCTGATGTGCACACTAGATCTATCTTAGAAAAACAGCGAGGAAAGGAAAAAAGAAAAACATTTGCCAAAGAGATTAAGCAGACATCACTTTCCTCTTAGAAAGACTTTTTGTCTAAAATTTAAAGAGATAAAGTATTTTTCCACATTATGACAGGGGAAAATCCTTGGTTGCCTTCAGCTTTACAATAGTTCCTTCTCTCTTTCCCCCTCCCTCTGTTTTAGGCTTTTTGTTCGAAAGTATTTGTGCGAGGCACAGTTTCTGAGAAATGTTAACATCATAAATTTAATCCTGGATATCTTTAACGGACAACTGGAGGGAAAAAAAAGAAGACAAATAATATTAGATTTTGGACTAAAATGTAAGTTATCAATGTGGTTAATAGTCCCTACTGACAGCTAGATAAAAATAAAATTGCCAGAACAAAAGCAAAATAAAATAATGACACCAAAACCTCGATAAATGAGCAAACAAAGGAATAACAAATAAGTCTTGAAGAAGTCACCTCTTCTGCTTGCGTGAATGTGCAAATTGCACATGTTCTCCCTGGAGAAATTGTCCTATATTCTATTTAGTCAGTGTAGACAGAGGCTGTTTATCTCCATAAATAGTGCATTTTGTGACTTTTTTTGACCATCTGAATGACAACTTTTTACACAGCCAACTGAATTAATCATGCAGCTGTTCTTAACTGGTCATTTAAAAGTGTCAAAAGCATCAAAGTGACTTCTTGATCTATTGTTTTTGCTTGAAGAAACCAAGTTCTGGGATCCCTGGGTGGCGCAGCGGTTTAGCGCCTGCCTTTGGCCCAGGGCGCGATCCTGGAGACCCGGGATCGAATCCCACGTCGGGCTCCCGGTGCATGGAGCCTGCTTCTCCCTCTGCCTGTGTCTCTGCCTCTCTCTCTCTCTCTCTCTCTCTCTCTCTGTGACTATCATAAATAAATAAAAAATTAAAAAAAAAAAAGAAACCAAGTTCTTTTTTAAAAATTTGAAATGTATTGGTTTTGAGTTATTTGCATGCTGACCTAATAATTTTGTACATAGTTTTAGAATATATTCTTTGAGGGCATGCAGGTGTCTTAGTAGGTTAAGCATCTGTCTTCGGCTCAGGTCATGATCCCAGGAATCTGAGATTGAAACTAGCATCAGGCTCCCCACTTCATGGGGAGTCGGCTTCACCCTCTGCCCTTCTCCCAGTTTCTACTCTCTGTCAAATACATGAAATCTTAAAAATTTATACATATTTTCTTTGTGGTCTGGATTTCATGATATGATCATGAGTATCATTTTATTGAGTATGATTTTGAACTCCAAATTTGACTTTAAAAGGTATACAGGGCTCACTAGAAAATTTTTCCAAATGGTCATTTAGTTTTCAAGAGTCAGTTTAGTAAGCACCAGATTACAAATAGGGCTTCCTATATATAAGCATGTAATGATGTTATTTGTACTGTGTGTTGGAAATAATGTGTTGAGTAAAGTTTTCACTAATTTTACTCATGAAAATGAACAATTTGGTGTTTCTTCCTAGATTGGAAGTGGAGGAATAAATCTGTATGGGATTGCATTTGATTAAAACAAAGTCCCATGTAGTTTGAAAACTGTTTTCTTTATGTTTGTGGAGGACAGTACGGTCAGAATTTTTCTCCCATGGCTTTTCTCGGTATGCATTTTCCATTCTCACTAGGAGTTAAAAGTGAAAAGACATGAAGGAAGAAGAACAAGTATTGGAAAAGTTTCAAGTGGATTCCAATATGCAGCTTAATGCGTATTTAATTCTGAAAAAAAGAAAAGTGCCTGTAGGGGTATAAGTGTGGAACACTCACCATTTCATTGTGGCAATGATTTTTTCATGCATGTGTATGAGTTTCTCTGCATTGACTGGAATGTAATACCCACAAGGTTAATTAGATGTGCTGAAAATGTAAACGTTCAGCACTCTCAAAACGTCTAGTTAATTCAGGTCTCACCCAGGCATCTATGCTATCTTTTTAACCACATTGTTTTCCAAGGTGTGGAGTTCATTTATGAGTAACATCCTTTGAACCTTTTCAATATAATAAAAGGGTATTTGAGATGCATGATCAGTCAACATCTAACATAAAATCTTAAGCCTCTGGTTTTGAAAAGAACAATGTGGATTAATGAGAGTTATTTTTTACAGAGCTGATACAATTACTTGTCAAAAGAGACAAAGAAGAGAATTACTGTTAGTATTCTGGTCAAAAACTGTGTTGATCTGTCATGAAAATTGAAACTACTCTAGAGAATGGATGGATTTTGACTTATTTGTGGTCCTAGTAAGGGGAATGAAGTCACGAAGAAGATGCATGGATCATAAAGCAAAATCAATATGGATACTCAGTTAAAGAAAAGCATTTTATATTTGTGTCAATTGAAATGGAAAATGAATAGTTTCTACAAAGAAGGATGAAGCACTGTTGCTTATGAATTTTTACTTTGCTTGTTCTTTATTAATATGCCCTTAACTTGTTCATTTTGAGTACTATGTGATATTATACTGAAAATATATGTCTTTTAGTTTCTCTATTTTATCAATATTTACCTAGATACTATTGTCTGATCTCCGAATTTACACAGTATCTGCTCCAAAAATTGAAGATAAGGACAGGGCTTCTTTTGTTTCATGAATTTTCATACCAAAAGAAAAAAGTGGGAAGAGATCAGTATAGTTTTTTGTATCCACAAATATGAACTAACATGGGTGCCTAATAACCATACAAAGTTTTTTTAGGAAAATATCACGGTCAATCCTTGACGCAATTCCAAGTGACAACTCCAAGTAAAGTTTCCCTAAAACATTCGCTGCTAGTTGTGTTTTTAAATAACTTCTGAAACAGGGTGACATAAAGTATTTTGAATTAGGGAAAGATAAAAAATTTGTAGTGCCATTATGAAGGAGTAAAGTTAAAACAACATCTTCCCTTGTGCCCAAAATGGTCATCCAAGAGGAGAGAGGGGATATAAAACAAGTGACTAAAAATTACATTTAGTCACTACCGTTTCATAAGTCATGGATATCTTAATGCTACACTTCAAGGATGCCTTTGGAAAACTTCCATGAAACACAGCTATCAAAGTTACATGATATAAAGTTTATTTATAAAGGTCAATTGTATTATTTTTTAGTATGCCTATAAACTCCATCAATGTCACATGTGAAAAAACTGATCTGGGTTCTGAACCACATATTCTAGTTCAAGTTTCTCCATTGAAAAGCTTTGTGATTGTGATTGCAAACGTCTTGGCCTTGTTTCATCATCAGTGGATCAAATAAGTCCATATGCATGTATGCCTACTTCTCGGAAGAGCCAAAAAAGTAATCCATACATCAGAACCTTGTAGGCTATTAACATACCAGTATTAGAGGCTTCTCCTACTACAGTTATCTAGGACCAGTTACTCCAATTGGTTAGAGTCTAAAGCTCCAGAAGTCAACAAATTGGGTTAATTTCTCTAGATAGATGGTTTGTTTCTGAGCAATCCTATAAATTCCTCTGAGTCTCTACTCAAAACCTATGTTCATGCTGTTGGCTACAATGGAATTAAGTATGAAAATGCCAAGTATTCAGTTTTGACCCACTTGAAACCACGACTCAGGGGTACATGTCCCACTTTGAGCAATTCAAAAGCATAATGCTTTTCTATAAAACTCTGCATTTTGGAATGCAGGCTTTTATAAAATCATAACATTGGAGAGGGATCTAGATTAAGTAGATTATCTAGTTACACATTGTGATTTCAGTTTCAGGATGATTTAAATCAAACAGTCCAACACACACACACACACACACACACACACGGAAAAAGATACGCATCATTCTCAGAGCTGTTCAAAATTCATACTTAGAAATTACCACCTACCTCTTCAACTAAGCAGTTCATATTTATTGTCATTTGCTTTCAATCAGGACCTCAGCCTATTCCTGTTCTTCATAGACTGAGGTGATCCAAATTTTTGTTTTAGATTTCTTGTTGGGTCCATTTGTATAGAGTTGTTATAGAATTTCATCAGCTTTTTGCACTGAACAAGATCATTCTTGAATGTTACACAGGAAACCCTGTTGCATCTACATTCCTTCCTGTCCCTATAGCATTGCAGCAATCCTAGCTCACTTTGATAGTCAGAATCAATCATATCAGACAGCAATGTTCTGTTTGCTCATCTGTTGATGAGAAGAACCTCAAATGACCAGGAGTAATTTAGCTTCCAATTTAATAGAATTGGGTCCCGCTGAATCCATTGAAGGATGATTTTCTCATTTGTATAATAAAACCTCTAAACTACAAAAGTTTAGAATCATGAAGGAAAGATTTATGGTTAGGTCAAAACATGTAATAGGAAAAGTTGACACTTCCACTTTCCCCATTAGTTCCTGTATCCATGAATACTGGCTACAGGAAAAACAGCACCATAAGTCAGTTGTGGTTCTGAGCACGTGACCTTTATTATGAGGTGGTTTTTGACAATTGCACAGTAACACAGACATTAAAAGACATCCTATCCATTCTGTATGGTCAACTGCTTCTAAGTTATGAGTACACAAAAAGATCTAGGAATTGTTGTGTGGTGCCGTGGACTGAATTTTGTCCCCCTCCAAATTTAAATGTTGAAGTATAAACCCCAATATGACTGTATTTAAAGAAAGGTTCTTTAAAGCTATATGAGATACTAAGGTTGTGGAACCTGAGAGCTCTCAGAATTGACTCAGGGGGTAGGCAAGACCATTCTCCCCAGAAACTGAACCCTGCTGACCTTTGTTCTCAGACTTCCCAGCCTTAAGAACTATGAGAAAATAAATTTGTTGGTTAAGCCACTCAGTCCGTGGTATATTGTTATGACAGCAAACATACAAATATATGTGGAATGTCACTATTTCTTTAAAGTATCTTTATCTCTAAGCTGGAAAAAGCAAAACCAAATCCAGAATATGGCTTTCCAGGTACGGGTAAATTGTTACCTGCACCATAGTAAAAGGAGGCCAAATGCCAGCAGGTGATTGTCTGGCTCTCCAACGTACATGGCCATATTGGGTGTCAGTTCAGGCATTGCTCCTAGGAAGTGCATCAGTCAGCAATAGCACTAGATAAGCGAAACTTTGAAATGGGAGATACAAGTAGCTAAGACTAAATATAATTTTACATCTTTTATAATTTAATTTGTAATCAGATATATATTTTATATATTAAATATATACTATAATATAATTTAGATGCTGTATTATACATTATAATATATTATAATGTTTTAATAAATTATAACATAATTTATACATCATCTTTACTACTATTGTTAATTTGTTTATTTATTCATAATCCAATTTAGGAATTTCCAAGATGACTGAAAAAAGTACTGGATGATATTGCTATAAAAGTCATCTTGTCCTCCTTGGTTAATTAAAAACCTTTATTAAGTGGGGACATCTTTGTAAAGACAGAAACCTGTTGGACACAAATTTTCTTACCCCCGAGTCAATTCTGAGAGCTGCACATCTATAATTCTTTTCTAAATCTCATACCATCAACCACACTGCTTCCTTATAAGTCTCTGAACATTCTTTCTAAACCAGGAATCACTAAATATCTGTATCTCAAAAGTTTCAAGGTCTTTCAGCAAGGCAGGAGAGAGCTTCAGTGACTTGGGAAGAGTCATCGCTTCTTTTGTCAAAGCAGTCTAAGAGTGGATTGAATTTTGGTACTCACCATAATCTGATCCCTCACATATGCTCTTTTTCTAAAGATTATAGGCCCGTTCTTTCCTTATCAATGCCCTAAACTTCCTGAAAGACTGTAAATCCAATTAATAAAATTTGGCAACCCACAGAAACAAATTTTGTGTCTGGGCTTTAACTCTTGGTCTAGAGTCTCTAAGACATATGGAACTCTTTCAGAGAAGTCCTGGAGATTTTCCAGTTTTCTATCTGTGTTTGAAAAACAATAACAACAAAATAATTTGAACTTATCAATCTATTTGTTTTCCAGTCACATTGGAGTAAAGCACTCCACTCTGCAGTCTTTAATTTTATTTCTTAACACCCAATGGCTTTTCAAACGTTGTCTTCAATTGGCACTTTCCAAGTGATCATTGATAACATACCTGGTTTTTCATTTTCTATTGCCTGTCATGGCAGCCACTCATGGCAGACACTCATCCCTTAATGCTTATTCGATATTTTTTAATTGCCTTTAGTCTCAACCAATTCCAAGTAACAAATCCCAGATTCTCCTTATTTCTGTGAATATCTTTGGCTTATAACAACTACTTGTGCCAACTGCTACATTAGCTTCTTGGACACATGACACAAGGGATTTAACAAAAAAGTATTGGTAATTCAAAGAATATCCGAGAAGTCTACAGAATCAGACAAGGGGAATGGATAGGGATAAGGTAAGCTGGGTATTAGCCAGGGCCACAGCAACACCATGCCCCAAGCCAGTCTAGTACTGATGCTGACTGTTGGCTGCCAAAGTTTTGCACTGATTTCATCACCCTACTGTCTCTAGAAATTGCTACTGAATTATTGACATTGCTTGTCCTAGAATTTCAGAGTTCCTGCTTGACTATCTCTGCTCCTTAGCAAATGTTCAATCAGAAGCTTACATTGGGAGCACCTGCTTAGCAAAAATGATTGGGTAAGTCAGTATCTTTTTAATTCTACTACAGTAGGAAATAGTCTCTGCTTTCCTATCATAACCCACATGGTTTATGGGCATATACAAATGGTTGGCTAAGTGAGCACTCATTCCTGTTTCTTTTCCCTACTATCTCCTGTAACTATTTCAGTCCAGGCTTCTTCTTGAGTTAGAAGTGACCATCTGAAATCTTTCTCACCGATGAAACATATTTTGAATTACATAGATTGATTTGGGGGGATGGTTTTGCTGCTTTTCCTGATAAGAAAGATAGTTTTAACTTATATCATCCCTCTCCCTGCCCTCTTGCCCTGCTTTGATAGTAGGCATGGGTCCTGGAGTCATAGCAATCAGCTTTGACTGTACAAAGGATAGGAGGATGCCTGGGTGGCTCAGTGGCTGGACGTCTGCCTTTGGCTCAGGTCATGATCCCAGGGTCCTGGGATCGAGTCCCACATCAGGCTCCCTACAGAAAGTCTGTTTCTCTCCCTGCCTGTGTCTCTGCCTCTCTGTGTGCCTCTCATGAATTAATAAATGAAATTTTTTTTAAAAAAGAAAGGATAGGGAAATTACAGATGCAAACACTGATACTACAGAGCCACTGAATCAGTGCTGAATCAGTGCCAGCAAAAACATGATACAGACTTCTTGTAATATAAGAAAAATAAACTCCTATTTGTTTAGGCCTTTGAACTCAAGTTTTCTATTACTTGAAACTAAACACATTCTAACTAACAAAATGAATAATTCCCCAGATCCTGGACAGCCAAACAGAAAAATTAAAATAAATCAAATTCATTTCTATTTTAAACACTAAGCAAAATGAAATAAACACTGATTTCCAAAGTTCACATCTGAAATTGTTATTAAGGATATTTGGAAATTTGAGCACATGTGTGAGTTGATGACAACTTCTTCTAAATACCTTTGGAAGTCTGATGTATAATATACATATTCTTCTTATGAGGCTTGTATAAGTCTCACATATGGATAATAGCTTATATTTTTTAAATTTACTCTCCATTTCAAGATGAAACACAACCACTGCTTCATGCTTACCCCTAGCAAATAGGTAGATGAGACAAAATGTAACTAACAGACTTTTTTAAAATGTGAACTAATATGTAGGGGTAAGATGATAATAGCAATCTACCTTTCTGACACACAGCTAAGATAATCACAGATGCAAGCTCTATGTGAGGATAATAAATCTGTGTAACAATTATAAAATTCAAATGCCAGAAAACAAACTTAATATATTTAGTTTTATGGCTAAATATGCCAGTTTTTTTGGCATTGTTGCAAAAATGGTTGTGATCCAAATTCCCATTGGGACCAGGGAGGTAACAAAAATGAGGCCAGGTAGAAGGATGCATGCATACATTGGGAGAATAGCTGCACCTAAAGAAGAATGAAAACAGACACCTTATCAAAGCCGGAGAAGCCAGTTGGCTCCAGCCCATTATGGTCATGCTGGAAGGCAGCACACTTGTCAGATCTTATTGTCAACAGAAGCTGAAAATTTCAGATTTCAATCTGAAGTTTTTTAATGTTTTTCAATTTTAGTCAATTAAACAATAATTAAAGTCTATATCTGGATTTTGGGTCAAAAACATGTGACTTTCATCTTAAGGATAGACTTAATCACTGAGTAATGTCCTTGTCTTTTTAGGTTAGGAAAAAATACATTAGAAGAACAGCACACACCCAGACACACACACACATAGTAGAATAAACAGACCTACATATTTTAAAATACTTAACCAAAATGCTTTGCTTTCAGGATTTCTGAGTAGAAGAAGGCAGATGGGCTTCTCTGTCTAGAGATTATGCTATATACTGACCTATTTTCAAAACAATTTCATATTTATTTCCATTGATAACATACTGATGACATTATATTCATTATATATATATATTATTAGGGTAATGCTAGTGACAAACTTTTAACTTTTACTGTTACACAATGATATAATATAACATCATATTTCTATTATGTTTAATTGATACAGAGGTCAGAGATGAGATAACTCTCTTTGTGATGTCATCAGGGATTAAGTCTGACATAGGCTCCACAGTTTTTAACATGTGTTTTTTCTAGACATTGATATCCATTCAAAAGAAAAGGTGGATTTTTTTATGCACCAAGACTTGTATCTTATATTGATCTACTCTATATTCCATCATTTAGAAATGAGTCTCGGTGTCTCAACTGGGATACAAAAAGGACATTGAATCCATTTGATAACTGGGCTGTGACTTTCAAGCAATGAACTTAGCACAAAGAAAGCAACAAGAATAGTCAGTGAATATGTAGCCATCACAGCCCCAGGGTTCTAGATTTTGTTGACTAAGTGTCAATTTCCAGGAGCTTTCTTACTCCATATATTGTGGCTTATTAGCAGTTAATTTATACAAGTCAAGCATAAAAACAAAAATAAAAATATGTTTTTTTCACAAGTCTTTCTGTAGTAACTTTACTGAAGTATAATGTTTAGTCATGTTGTTTACAAATCATTTCCCGAACTACGTCCCATTCAGTTCCATTTGATTTAATTAGTTTTGCCAATTAATTTATTAATTACCCACTATTAATTACCCAAGCATTGTGATGGTTTCAGGAGACAGAGAAGTGTGTAAAAAAATACCTGGGATATTTGTAGTTGATTTTGGTGGATGGATTATGTGCATTGACCCCTAAGATCTCTTCAAACACTACTAAAATGAGAATGAAGGAGAACCAAATAGATAAGCCCACCAGTGTGTAAAGAATGGATGGGGAAGCAGAATGAATGAAAAACGTGAATTTATTTTTGGAAGTGTGGTAACTGACAACATGCCTGAAAAGGCTGAAACATAAGATGCTGAATGGAGTGGGCTCCGTGTCATAATCTAATGATTTATGTCATGAGAGATCAAGAAGGCTTAGAATTAGAAAATACAAGTACCATAGAAGAGGAGGAAGACACATCACAACAGAGGAGGATGTAAAATCTATTAGAAATAGACGTTCTGCTTGGTAATTCTCACTTTGTCTTTCTTCCCTCCCAGAAAGCCATCCTCCCCTGGGAATATATTTAACCACTAAAAACAAACAAACGAGAACTTCAGAGCTTTTAATTCAAGACACAAGCGAACAGGAAGTGAAAGTGAGGTTTCACACAGAAAATGAGGATTCAGTGAAAATTTACCAACCAGGACACAATGGCAGCTCATATCTCTTCTAGTCTGTTCCAACAATTCCTGTATTCGGCTCACATACCCTTCAACAGAAGGGTAACAGGTCTATGCTTGGAAAGGCAGAAGAGACCACAAAGAAAAATGATAGGTATCTTTGTATGGGGTAAGGAGGCTTCCCTCTGAAAAGCGAGAGTCTTCCTACACTGAGGTCCACCATTTAAAAAGTGCTACACATGGACAAAGAGTTCCAATCAACAACCAAGCTTCATAAGACATAACTAACATAAACTAAGAAGTGACCCCGTTGGAAACAAAGAGAAAGCAGGGAACAGAAGAAAAATTCAGTGAAACTAGAAGTGATCTGAAAGATGAAACAGAATACACTGGGGTTTTGTTTGTTGTTATTTTTATAAGAAAGGATCGCTTAACCTCTTTGTCTCATTGGTAAGATGGTACCTCATGGTGTGGCGTAAAGATTACATTAATGAATGTGTGTAACATATTTTTGTGTGTGTGTGTGTAACATATTTAAAATAATTCCACCTATCTAATAAATACTACGTAAGTGTTAGCTATTAGATTTAAATCAAGGAAGATCGTGAATTACATGTTTATAATTACTTCATCAAGTTTTAGGACTGAGGACAGCACTCAGATAATTAATTTTACAGTCAGAAAATGAAACCAAGAAAACAACTCCATTTTTAATAACAGCGAAATATTACGACATTTAGGAATAAATTTAACAACAGAAGTATAGGACTTGTACACTAAAAAGCATAAAACATTGCTGAAAGAAAAAGAAAAAAAATGAATAAATAAAAAAAAAAAACATTGCTGAAAGAAATTAAAGAAATAAAGGTAACTGACCCCAATGTTCATAGATTGGACTATTTAATATCTTAAGATGGCAAGACTCTCAAAATTGATCAACAGATACAATACAATCCTTACCAAAATCCCAGTTGCTTTTTTAAATAGAAATTTGCTAACTGATCTTAAAATTCAAACAGAAATCGGGGCGGGGGGGCGTCCAGAATAACCAAAACAATCTTGGGGAAAAAAGAACAAAGTTATATGATTCAAACTTCCTGATTTCAAAATTTATTACAGTTTTACAGTAATCAGTACAGTGTTGTACTGACATAGAAATAAGCAAAAAGGTCATTGGCTTATAATTGACAATGCATATATAAACCTTGCATTTGTGGTTAATTGATTTTTAACAAAGGTGCTGAGACAATTCAAGGAGGGGAAAAAATAGTCTTTTTTTGGCAAATGTTGCCAGAGCAATTGTATATGTACCTGTAACAGAATGATGTTGTACCCTCTACTTAAAACCATGTACAAAAATTAATGCAAAATAGATCATAAGTAAAAGTCTTAGAAGAAAGCGTAAGAGTAAATCTTTGTGACATTGCTTCAGGCTATGATTTCTATGACACCAAAATTGCAAACAACAAAAGATGAGATGAATTAGAATCCATAAAAAATTTAAATTTTTGTGCTTCTAAAGATGCCATCAAGAAAATTAAATGACAACCCATAAAAAATAGAGAATTTTTGTAAATCATATATATTATCAGGAAACTAATGGAGAATGACTGATAATACAAGGTTTCCTTGTAAAGTAGTGAAAGTCTTTCCAAATTAGGTGGTGGTGATTATTGTACAAATCTAGGAATATAAAAAAAATCACTGACATGGACACTTTAAGGGGTAAATTTTATGGTGTATGAATTACATTGCAATAAAGTTGATATAAAATAGATTAAAAGATAATCTTGTTAGAATGAAGAACTGATACCATGATTTACTGTAAAACAGAGAAAAAAAAAAGAGATTTTAAGGAGAAAGAATCCGAAGCACAAGTATGAAGTTATAGATGACTGGTGAGTTGAGTTAAAAGTATCTTAATGCTTCTAGTAGTTTCAAACCTCACATCAGGTAAGACTGGTTATCTTATATGCATTCACCATAGATCGTTTAGGCTCAATTAGGTGAAGAAAATCTCTTTGATTTAATCACATTCACTCATTTTGTGAATGATACAACCAAGAAGGAACCCAAGTGGTTTATGTTCTGGTACCATGCTGACATGTAAATGCATTGGAGTGTGCCTATTTTCATCAACATACTTTTTCTTTTATTCCACTCCTATATGTGCCACACAAACTAGTCAGCAATAAGATAGAAACCAATCACTTTTTCTAGATAATTTGTTAAATTAGACTATACTTGAACAACTTCAAACATTTTCTATGAAAAAAAGTGCTTTCTTAAATGCAAAAGCTGTAGGCAATATTAACACTCTTCTTTTTGTATTTATTATCTTATTAATTTTGGTAGTATTCTGAAGTTGATATAACATGATTTATTAGCTTTAGTCCTCATGCTGCCTGTTTTCTGTGATTCTATTATCTTTTTTCTGAATTATGACTTTCTTTATTATTTTTCTATCATTTCAATACATAATTAGATTTATTTCACCACAAGTTGTGGGGTCATTTATTCCAAGTGAACTTTTCACAAGATTATATATGGATTCATTATCCTACAATTATACCATTAACCTACCTTCTTCTTACATAAACAAATATTTCAAAAAATATTATACGATGCTTATGGTATCTATTATTTGGTGTTTTCAGGTTTAAAAAAAAAGCCATTTGTGCTTATTTAGTTGTTTCTATTTCTTTAAACATTTCCTCTTTATTTTTTAATTTTTTTTAAGATTTATTGATTTTAGAGAGACAGAGAAAGAGCCATTGAGGGAGTAAGGACAGTGGGAGAGGAAGAGAAGTAAATACCCCCCCACACACAGTGCAGAGCCTGAGGTGGGGCTTATCCCAGGTCCCCAAGATCATGACCTGAACCTAAACAAGAGTCAGATGCTTAACCAACTGAGCCAACCAGGGGCCCCTAAATATTTCCTCTTTAGCTCTAAACAACTAATCTGGGAAAATAAAGACTTCAAGTAACTGACCAGGTAAATGAGGAAAGATACAGGTTTTAAATAAAATAATGTTAATATTAGATAAGCATCATTTCCTCCTCCTCCAACTATATATTCAAAGCAGGTAGACAGATGCCAGGTTTCATGTATGAAGACCACTTCTAAGTATTCTCTTTATGTTACAGTATCTTAATATGAATTTTAGAGTTTTCTCTAAGACATATATTGAGATAGTTTTAATGAAATGCAATCAGTTCTCCTGGGATGTAGATATTGTTGTGAGTGTTTGTTGATGGTATGTCACAACTCTCTGGAGTGCCTTCCTAGATGTGACACAGCCAGAGTCATCAGAGAAGATTTTTTTCTTCTAAAATGGTTCAGTTGGTATTTACTTTTTGGATTCATTAATTGATTGTATCAGTTTTATTTTTTATTTTTTAAATTTTTGTTTATTTATTCATGAGAGAATGGGAGAATGAGAGAGAGAGAGAGAGAGAGAGAGAGAGAGAGGCAGAGACACAGGCAGAGAGAGAAGCAGGCTCCATGCAGGGAGCCCAACATGGGACTCGATCCCGTGTCTCCAGGATCATGGCCTGGGCTGCAGGTGGTGCTAAACCACTGAGCTACCCAGGCTGCCCAATTGTATCAGTTTTAAAAAATACAGTCCAATAGAGAAGAATAAAGTTCTTTTGAAATATATTTAGGTGAATATTCTCTTATCTGGTGGACACCTTTTAACACACATCATCCTCAAAATAAATCTGCAAAGCAGCTATTAATATTGCTATAACAAATTGCACATGGGGAAACTGAGCCTCATAGGAAATAAATAGCTGTGAGGTGGCAATTCATGAGGATATGTTGCCTCTCGGATTACCAAGTGCCTGTGCTGGTGGCTGCCAGAGCTGTCTCTCCAGAAGGACTGACCAATTGTAAGTCTTCCTATGTTGGATATAGATTAATATTCAGAAGAGATGAGCAAGACTAAGAACATCTATGGCCTTTAACTAGGCAAAAACTCAACTTCTAGTAGGAGGTTTCTCAGATGAGCATATTGTTATGCTCAGATCAGGCTAATCTAATTAAGTTTTTCCAATCCTTCCCCAAACTCAGTGTTGACTGTATTTACAAGTAGCAAAATCATACAAGAAACTTTGATGTCTTCTGTCATAAAGCCAATAATGCTGCAGAATAAAGAAACCATGATTTCACAATATCTAGTTCCTAGACTCTGAAGATACTCAAGTATAAGGATTCTTGATTTATTAATATTTGTGTCCTAACGACCTAACAAAATGACAAATGCATAATAGATTAGATAAATATTTGATGCTGGATTGCCTGAAGCAAGGAAGGAAAAAAAGGAGAGTTACCAATCCCAAATTGAACAGGGAAGTTAGTGTCCCATTTTCTTTTAGGAAGTTTCAGAATTCCCTTGTGGACTCTAAGCATTTTCCTATGCACAACTCACCATAGGGATGTTAACACTCCTTTATTTTTAGATCTCATATTCTTGTCTAGATTCCATATTACCAAAGCACTTCAGTTCTACAGCATGCATTTTAGCTACATAGCACTTCCTGTTTTCATGTTTACTAAGTTGGAATGTCTCTCTACTAGCCATGGTGGGTACTGCTTAGTAGTAACAGAAGATCAGCTCTCTCCACCATCTCACTTTAGGGAGAGAGAGGAGAATTCCTGGAGCTCTCTTTATTTCCCTCTCAGGAAAATAAAAGAGTAAATATCAGCAGAGAACACCCTGAGAAAAATAGCAAGCAGCCAGCAGGTGCGGATATTTACTCTTTTCGGTTTTCTCAATGTGTAGACAAGGCATTTACTTTGTGGTCTCAATGTTTTGTTGTGATTCCCTGTGTTCACAAGTCTGGCCAACCTAGGGTATCATTGCCCACTGAATAACAGCATAACCACACTGCCACAGGTGGCTTGCAGACTCAGCAAAATGTGAAAGCCATGTACTGGATCCTGCCACAGAGGCTGGCGGCCTATGCAATGCTCTTAAGAAGATAATTATTCCATCATTTAATCCATCATATTTCTTGCTATTGTATAATATCCTCACATTAAGAGATGTTCATTCACAGCTTAGAGTAATTCCTGTCCTCTATAAATTGCCCATACCAAAACCCAGGAAATTTTAAGGGTTACCAGTTGGGTTATATAGCTTCTATCACATGCGCGCACGCACACACACACACGTACACACACACTCCACATCATCACGTACGCATGGTCAAAAGGAACATATTGATATCTGAGAGATAAGAATCCAAGCTGCCATTGCTCCTTTTTTAGTGACAAAAAATGCTTATGGTTTTATTGAACATTATTTACTGACAGTTGATAAAGTCCCTTACAATCAAATTTCTTTTTATTACTTTTCATCTTCCTTTTGTGTTCAACCTAGTTTCTTGTACCTCTCCCAGCTCAATATTTGTTTGCCGACTACAAAGTTACTTGGAGGAGTGTAAAATACAGCAGCATTTATGGTATAGTTGATTTTCCACAAGTAGATATTCTGCAACAAATAAAAAAGTCCCTAATGGTCTTTAACTGTGCTTTATATATCAAATATGCCCCACCACATTTTGACCTGGATTATGTATAAAATGATGAATTATATCTAAACATACT
The DNA here is from genome assembly GCF_011100685.1 of Canis lupus familiaris. Lineage (NCBI taxonomy): Eukaryota > Metazoa > Chordata > Mammalia > Carnivora > Canidae > Canis > Canis lupus. The sequence goes on along the minus strand of NC_049229.1, from coordinate 58,768,409 downwards.
GCTGTGTCATAATTTGTAAAGTAGATTTGGCACCATTTTATGGTCACCTTTTATACAATTTTTTTTCATATGCATTAGGGCGCATTTGTTATGCCACATAGAAAATGTATTCAAATCTATTCCAAAGTTTAGACAAAATCCAACTGTTTCATATGACTGACAGTTGAGTTTCTTTAGACAGTGGAAATCTCATAAAACTCTCTTCCATTCTTCCCTCCTTCCTTTCATCCCTTCCTTCCTAAATTATCTGATGCCAGGAACTAAATCGATCCATGAGGACATAATAAATAAAGAAGTATATAGATAGGGCTTGGCTTCCATTAACTTACCGTCTAACGACAGTGACAGACAAATAAATATGTAATGGCAAAAAAAAAAAAAAAACCTTCCAATCAAGCTACTTCTCATATGAGCAAAGACAGACTAAAAAGAACAGGCCTGATAAGGCTAGGATGAAGCTCTTCAGACATATTTCACACTGCTCTGGTGGCCTGAACACAGTAGCACCTGAGTAGTGAGAGAGTAACTCCATAGACATCGTTGAGTGCAGACCCGGAAATTATAATCTAACTTCAACATCCATCATCACAGGACAAGTTCATTTTGTTGCTGTCATGTATGTCACTATGGGAATAACTGTTTTGCTAAGTAGCCAGCATCTGGTCAGAGATGAGAAGAAAAGAAACAAGTCAGAGAAAGTAGTTTTTCACTTCCTGCCTTGGCTCTTCCTTGACCTAGAGAATTCCATGAAGTACCAGCATAATAGCACTCTGTGACCTGGGAGGGGAATTCTTAAAGCATCTTTAGGGAGTGTTCTCTATAATTAAGAGTCTACTTCTTGTTTTGTGAGTGTGTCTCTCTTATTTTTCCCCCTTTGCTTTCTGAAAACAATGAAAATAATAAAATACCAAAAAAAAAAAAAAAAAAAAAAAGGGAATCTTTAAGGATTGTGGCAAGGAGTATGGAAAGAAAGTAAGAGGCCAGGCAAATGAGCATGCAGAGACTGCTGGCTGACCATTCATTGAATCATTGTCAATCCTTCCTGCACATGAATGCTCCGTCTTTCCTGCCATTTGACATAAAATGGGACATACGACAGCTTTAGAACTTGACACTAAGCTAAACCCAAGTGGTTTTTCAAGCCATCACAATGAGTTCAGTAGTGAAGTCCCTTTGATCAGGTCCCATACAAGTCATTTGCACAGGAATGGCGCCTAAGCCACTTACACAAATAAAATAACTGAAACAATAATATGAAGGTTTATGTTGTTAGTTAATTCAAATAAAACCAATTCATATAGTGTGACTAAGTTTTAATAAGAGATCTGACATTTATGAAACACTCACCTGATGACATAAAGTACCTAGTATGCATTACCTTATTGAAGCCCTAAATAGCTCTGTAAAATAGACATTTCATTCCTGTTTTACGGATGTGAAGCCCAGGACCTCAGACAGTTTAGGTTCCAAATAATATAGCTAGCAGATGATAGACCTAGGATGTAAAGTCTATTGGTCAGCTCCAGGATCCATTTTTATGTTATTATACAAAGCTACCTCCCTGAAATAGTATTTAAGACATGGATTCTTCCTCAAGGAATTTGTGATTTTGTCACAGAAATAGAGCCTATAAGTGAATATAAATCAGCATGTATTTGCTGAATACCTTTGTGGACAACATACTATGAGATTTATAAAAATAATCACAGTATAGCCCTTGCTCTAAAGAAAACTTCTTCGAGAAAACAAAACACAAAAAAAACCAAGAACTTTCTTTCTTTCGGGGATGGCGGGAGGGCGGCGGAGGGGGGGGGCGGGGGGGGGTTTCGGAGAGGTAGGCGGGGGGAGGGAGGGGGGAGGGAGGGTGGGGAGGGAAGGAAGGAGGCAAGAAGGCCTAGGAGTCCGGATGGTTCCTTCTTCTTTGCTGTTGGCGGTCTTCTTGTTCTTTCTTTTTTTCTTTCTTCTTGTCGTTTTGTCTGTCTTTCGTTCTTTCGTTCTTTCCTTCCTTCCTTCCTTCCTTCCTTCCTTCCTGCTCCTTCCTTCCTCCTTCTTTCTTTCTTTCTTTCTTTCTTTCTTTCTTTCTTTCTTTCTTTCTTTTTTTTTTCTTTATTGATAGAACGGGAGAGAAAGCAAGCAGTGGGGGAAGCACAGGGAGAGGGAGAGAGAGGGAATCTTAAGCCAGCTCCATGCTTCGCATTGGAGCTGGACATAGGGCTCAATCTCAAGACTCTGAGATCATGACCTGAGATGAAGTCAAGAGTCAGACACTTAACTGACTGAGCCACTCAGATGCCACAAGAAGGCTTCTTGAAATCAAACCACCACCTCCGTATCACCTCACTTCTGTTAGGAGGTTTATTATCAAAAAGACAAGAGGTAACAAATACTGGCGAGGATGTGGAATAATTGGAACTCTTGTATGCTGTTGGCAGGAATGAAAATTGGTGCAGTCACTATGGGAAACACTATGGAGGTTACTTAAGAAAGTAAAAATAGAACTACCATATGACCTAGAAATCCCATTTCTGGGGACATATCTGAAGGAAATAAAACTTCTATCCTGAAGAGACAAGTATACTCTCATGTTCATTGCAGCATCATTCAGTGACTCTGACATGATAACAGCTTAAGTGTTCATTAACAGAAAGACAGATAATTAAAACATGGTATGTTATACAATGGAATATTATCCAACCATAAAAAAAGAAGAAATACCTGAGATTTGCATCTTTGAGGGCATTCTGCTAAGTGAAATAAGTCAGACACAGAAAGATGGTAAGAGCTCACTTATATGTGGAATATATTAAAGTTGAACTCATAGAAACCTAGAGAACACTGGTGGTCGCCAGGGGGTTGGGCAAGTGGGAGAAATAGAGAGATACCAATCAGAAAATGCAAACTTTCAAGTATGAGATGAATAAATTCTGGAGATCTAATGTGCAGTACATGGAAACTCATAACAATACTAGAGTGTATACTTGAAATTTGCTAAGAGAGTAGATTCTCAATTGTTCTCACCACACACATGAAAATGGTAAGTCTGTGAAGTAATGGATGTGTTAATGAGCCTTACTGTGGTGATCATTCTGCAATAAATATGTATATCAAATCATCACATTGTACACCTTAAATTTACATATTGAATGCCAATTATAGGGACACCTGAATGGCTCAGTGGTTGAGCGTCTGCCTTCGGCTCAGATCCTGATCCTGGGATCCGGGATCAAGTCCCACATTGGGCTCCTTGCAGGGAGCCTGCTTCTCCCTCTGCCCATGTCTCTGCCTCTCTCTCTTTCCCTGTGTCTCTCATGAATAAATAAATAAAATCTTTAAAAGAAAGAATGCCAATTATATCACAGTAAAGTTGGGAAAAATAAAATATAAAAGACAGAAAAAAAAGCTTGGAAAAAAATGAGAACTTAGACACTATCTAACCCTTCATTTTAATGGGGGCTCCAATACCTGAACAGGTAATTGCAATACCCAAACTCATCCAGTCCTTTATTGGCAAAGTAGGATCAGAAGCTGGTAATAGATGTGGTGGTGAAAGGGATTGCATGAAGCCTGGATCTCAAGACTCCATACTTGGGATTTAATGTTCTGTGACTGATGTCTTAAAATCTTTACCAATTTTATCTTTGACTCATGCTTTATAAAGTGAAGTCCTAGGGGACAAGGAGGCATGCACTAGGGCTTGGAGCCTCTACTCATCCTGGTGACTCCACCTCTCCAGGACCAGATACCCACGATCTGCCCCAGGGGTTCCTGAGAACCTGGATAGCCTCCTCCTTTCTGGTCCTTCTCTTCACTCCTAGAAGGGAGCTGAGTGGGATCCCAAGAAGAGTTGAGGAAAGGTGTGCACTCCATACCATGTTTTAGGCCAGGGTGTGGGGATGGCCTTCTCCATCTCAAACTGGCAGAGCCATGTTGTATCCAAATGGATGACTAAGCACGGATAAGCTTCTTGCCCACTTCGCCACCTTGCCTCCATGCTCATCGCAAAGCAGAAATTGCATCTCTTGAGGTTTGCAGGCTCACCGTAGTTTGGGGCAACAGACTTCTGAGAAGAGAAGATTCAGTGTGTTAGCTGGCAGGAGGTGGTGAACTTTGCTTTTCTCCTGGGTCATGGGGAGGACCCTCAGGCACCTGTAAAGTTTTGCTGGGTGAATATCCTTGAACCTAAGCGACTATGAGGTCAAACAGCAAATTACAAATATCATGACATATTTGAGCAAGGGGCTCCATGTTTTATTTTGCACTGGGCCTGGCAAATTAAGTGGCCAGTAACTTTGGTTACTATTCACCAATTGCTTAGTGTGTACTAAGTACTGGTGCTAAATACTCTACAGGAAATCACAGCATCCACCCATTATACTGACTTATTACTGAGACATTGTTAGCAGCCAAATTTTATGAATAAAGAAACCCAGTTCCAAGAGGTTAAGGCAGCATGCCTGTGATCACACAGCTAGTGACTAAAGCCTCAGCTTTGGTCTGTGGGATCCCATAGTCCATATTTTTAACAACCAGGCATTACTGCTTCCATCCTGGATGGTGTTGGGTGCGCACAGAGCCTCCTTAGCCCCACCATGCCAGGCTCCATGATGTTGCCATGCCAGGCAGAACTAAAGCAGGCTCTGTAGCGAGCAAACACATGGAGCAGACAAAGTGTTCCTGGAGCAGATAAAATGCTCCTGATGACTCTGGTGGGGGAAAGCAGAGTTCTCATCCATAGGACCCTCTCTTTGCAGAGTTTCTGCATTTTTCTCATGCAAGATTTATATATATATAGTTTCAAGATTTATGTCTTCTATGCATCCAACAAGGCAGCAACCTTGTGTTAGCTGACTCTCTCACCCCGCCCTCCTTTTTTTTCTGTTAAAAGACTTATATTTTAGGGTCACTAATCCTAATATGGAATCTGAACTCCTGAGCTCATAAGACATAATTTTGAACGATGACATAGGGAACAATGGCAGCAGTTGTGCCTTTAACCAAAATCCTATAAACCACATATCAATAAATGTGTAAGCATTCTTCTTTGATTGAAGGGTAAATGGGTTTTCCATATCCTTGCTAGAAGCAAGTGTGATCCCATTCTCAGAAGGCATCTGCAAAGAGATTCTCCAACCATGTACGAACACAGTGGAAGTGAAAGGCAGCTCTCGACAATCACAAATGTGATTAGGCATCCTTTGCCCTTCAATATATCATTGTGTCTACTTCCCCAGCCAAACCTAAGTCAGCCTGCCTCCACGCCACACTGTTTCTGTTCCCCCAAACATGACCAGGATCCTCGCAAACATCTGGCTCCTCATCTCTGTTATTGAGATTTCATTTGTTGGGAGAAAATGACTCCAATACGTGAGCTCTCCCTCCCTACTTCTCTCCCCTCCACCAAATGCTCATTTATGGAGGAGCAGGTTTCATTCTCTAAATGATTACGCTTGGCAGGTGGAGATTGCAGCGCCAGTTACGTTAATGATTTCTGAGGTGACGCTGAGGCCTCAGAGGCTGCTTGCAGAACAGCTAGCAGGAAACTAATGAGTATCCCAGCACGACCCTGGGCCATTAAAAGGAGGATTTTTTTTTTTTTTTTTTTTTTTAGGAGAGAGGGAGGGAAATAAATTAGAGACCTCAGCCTCTGGTAAGAATATCAGTGAAGGCCCTTAATGGAGTCGAGAAAAGAAAATTAATCACCCATAATGACTGGGGTGTGTGCGAATATTTGATTTAATTCCTTTTATAAATATTTTTCCACAGAATGATGCATGGCATCTGAGAGAGTTGAGAAGCAAATTCTGAACTTGATTTAATCATGAGATGAGCTGAGTGGGTGGAAGTGACAACAATTACAGGAATATGTACTTGGGAAAGGCATTCTTTTTCTAATGCTCTTGTGCTAATCTTGGCTGGAAGTGCACAGAATTCTGTGGTGAAGAATGTGCCTCAGAATTCACGATCTTAAGTACTGGAGATAGTCAATTAACAATTGGCAAATTAAAATATACTTACATAAGCACTATCCTAATATTGGATTTTTAGTAAAGAAGAACAGTTGAAGCATATAATTTCCTAGTCACTGGGCTCTGATACGTAATGTTCTTCATTCAAGTAAAATAGTAACAGGATAATCCTTTAAATGTTGAATAATTAACCTGATAGGAAAAAAAAAAGTGTTTTCTGAAGAAAGTGTTTTCTTGCACTGAAGTGTAGCAAGAGATAGGCATCTTAGTTAAAAAAAAAATTCATATGAGTCATAGGAAATCTATAAGGCCCCTAACCCGAGTGTGAAACAAACAAACAAAAAGACATGGGGCTGGTTACTACATGTCAGGCCATAAAGAACTAATTCTTTAGTTAAATATCTTCCTGAACTTTGATCAAATCAGTTGATGTTCTTATCTTTCAATGGAGTTTTATTTAATCCAATTCTCTATTTTCCAGTCCACGATTTATGCTCAAAAATCTATGAGTTTCAATTTCCTACAGTCTTAGTAACAGATGAAGAAATATACAGGGAAGTTACTCTGAGCATAACTCAACCAAGCAAAGATTCTGGTCCCTCTCCAGTTGTCCAGACCATTCCAGCGAAGGGCCAGAAGCTGTTTGAGGAGAGGAATATATCCTGACCCTCCATCCTATTGACACTTCAGAAGCTTATGGTTTTAGAAAGCCACTTAACTTCTCTATGCTTTATTTTTATTATCTTCTTCTTCTTTTTTTTTTTTTTTTTTTTTTACAAAAAGGTGATGATGAGTTATATTGGCTTGAGATATTGTAATGCATAGGGGAATTTATAAACTAGTTTTCAGTGTAACTCTTTCACCGAAGAAATGCACCAAAATAAAGTATGCCAAGCCAACGAAATGTAATAGTTTGATGATTTAAAATAAAAAAAAATGGGATATGTAGGATTGGAACTGCTCCTTTCAAGGAGCAGAGTGGGGAATTCTCATTCTTTGGAGGCACTTAAGTAGTCAGATGTAGACTCACTATCACTAACATGTATAGTATCTTTTCTCCTAATCAGCTGCTGAATGGTACCAAACTACATCAGAGTGCAGCACTGTTCCCATCCCAAATGCTATTCCAAAAGCTGAGGGCCAGAGAGTGGTGCCAGCCTCTCTACGCATGCCATTTGGCAAAGATTGGTGAACAGGAGAGGTATATAATCCAGGCATAACAAGCCCACCAAAAGTTGCCCAAGCATATCGTCACTCTGCTTCCTGAGACAATGGACACTACCTCAGGTAGACTTAACATCAGGGCAGCACTCTTCCACCAGAATGACTTCTCCCAAGGTTAAGAAGCTAAAATATAATTCACCTAAGAGCCAATCCATTTTGATGCCATGTCAGATGATGCTGAGGCACGTAAGGATCCGTTGTCCTGAACTTGACATACCTGTCTCAAATTACATTGCATAATATTTCACTAAATATGTATACTTGTTATATCCTAAGATATTATTCGCAAGTAATCTCAGCATAAGAATTTTCTAGGATGCTTACTAAAGCATCCTAGCACAGTTTCCTGAACCCCTTGGCAGAGATTCAGATAGTCAGAATCAGTTTCAAATATACATTTTTAACAAGCAACTCAGAGGATTCCTTTGACTAGTCAAGTTGTTGTAATTTCTGCTAGGTATTGGAAAACAGATAAATATGATTTGATTCAACCCTTGGAAGACTCCACCAAATTTAGAGAGACATATAAATATCTGTTTAATAAATAATTTCTGGAGCTAGGATAAAGGTTCAGGATACAGAGAGCACAGTGGAGATGCTACCCAGTTTCATCAGAGAAGAGGGGACAGAGGCAGAATTTACACAGAAAACATGAACAGTTTGTGGGACTCCTAGGTGGCTCAGTGGTTGAGCATCTGCCTTTGGCTCAGCACGTGATCCCAGTTCAGGGATCAAGTCCCACATCTCCCTCTGCCTATGTCTCTGCCTCTCTCTGTGTGTCTCTCATGAGTAAATAAAATCTTTAAAAAAAAAAAACATGAACAGTTATTTGTAACAATAAATAATTTTAATATTAATAACAATTTTAAACTTTTTTGGATTGCTTTTAATTTCTCTTTTTATAGTGATGATTTTGATTCCTCCTACTTTTGAACATTTTTGAGAGCATTTTTTGCTTTATTTTATATCTTGTTTATCTAATTAAGTACATATCATTAAGAAATCATCAATTGTGCAATTTTTCATGTACTCTTTATGGTAAACATTTCAATGTTACATATGCTTATGATTTTACGAACTCACTTAAAAAAGTGGACATTTGTCCAAATCCATGACCGCTTAGCAGGATAATGCTTTGAGGGCAAGAGAGATGTGCCCTTATCACTATATCCTCAACATTAAATATCTTAATGCCTTATTATTATTTTTTAAGATTTTATTTATTCATGAGAGACACAGAGAGAAAGAGAGGCAGAGATACAGGCGGAGGGAGAAGCAGGCTTCATGCAGGGAGTCCGATGTGGGACTCGATCCGGGACTCTAGGATCACACCCTGGGCTGAAGGCAGGCACTAAACTGCTGAGCCACCCATGGATCCCCTTAATGCTTTATTTTTTAACCAAATCTCAAAAGTGGTATTTTCTATTTTATTTTAATTTATAGGTCTTTAAGCTTCAGAGTGGATAAATTGCATATGCTTATTTGACCATCTGTATTTTTTTTACTTTATATAGTTTATATTCATGACTAAAATTTTTGAGATAGGGAAATCAGCTAGATTTCATCAGTGTATTTGGGAACTCATAGAATTCTTTAAAACTCCTCCTGGGGAACATGACCTTTGCACCCTCAAATGTATATTTGTGTGTGCAGAAGGAGATGTTGCATCCCAGTTATAGTTTAAGAAAATATTATGACAGCCTAATAAAATGCAAACACTTTTCCCCATTGTTCCTTAGGTATTCATGTGTTGGAAGATTGTATACAGTCCACAGTAATGTACAATTAGCTGTACACATTGGTCTGTGAACCTTCCCTTTGATTTTTCTTACTGTGAGCTAATGCTTTGACTGCCGATAACACGACCTTGCAATACTTACACAGTCTTGTCACAGGTGAATGCAGACATCTATAAGATTAGGTTCAGGAAATGGAGTCTTAGATGAGTAAAGGAGAGAGCGAGCTTAAAGTCTGAGAGGGAACACAAAAAGCAAAAGCTGTTATGGCTTAGAATGTATAAGGAGAGCTTACATTCTGCTCCTGTGAGTTTACCACCTCTTTCTGCAGTGATGAATTATGTGCCGGGTCAACTGCAGTGGTTGTGATCCATATAAGACAGGACAAGCATTCAGCTTTTGAACCAGAAAAATTTTGTGACTAACTGGTCTGGTCTGTAGATTATAAGAAACAGCGCATGTAAAAAGTTCCAAAATAAAGAACAAATTATGATGTGATGATGCTCGGTATTTATAATTACCCTTTTATTCCTTACATTTTCAGCATATGGAAACCTCTGTCTTTTTTTTTGTTGTTGTTTATTTTATTTATTTATGATAGTCATCACAGAGAGAGAGAGAGAGGCAGAGACATAGTCTTCAAGAAGTTGCTATTAGCTGATGATCTGGAAAAATGATGGAATTATTGAGAGAGAGGAAATGGAGTGTTTACCTTGTTCTAGTCTTATTTTAAAATATGAGATAGGGGCACCTGGGTGGCTCAGTGGGTTAAGAGGCTGACTCTTGATTGTGGCCCAGATCATGATACTAGCCCCACATTGTGCTCCCTGCCCAGTGAGAAGTCGGCGGGGAATTCTCTCTCTCCCTCTGCCCATTCCTTACTCGTGCACACTCTTACTCTCTAAATAAATAAATAAAATCTTAAAACAAGAGAATAAAATAAAATAAAATATGAAATAAATATGAATCTAAAAGGTAGCATTATTGTCCAGGCTGACACAGAAAGGGAGATACAGACCCAATATTGGCACAAAGATTTCTGATTGCCAACACAGTGTCGTTTCTACCCTAGCACAGTTTACACTGTCCTGACAAGCATATACTAAGATATCAAATATTATTAAGCAACTGTTAAGAGGTAAAAAAATTAAATAAGGCACCATCCTACTTTGATTGTGGTGGGCTCTTCAAAAATGTGTAACCTCTACGACCCAACATTATAAGGTGGTGGGAAATGATATGCTTTTCTGACATCTAACTAAGTCACAAAATAACCAGTGAGTGGAAGAAATTGAACTTTTCACTGAAATGCTTTGGTGGTCCAAAATGCAGGTCAAAGCAAACTTCTGTAGGTTACTTTTCCACAGAATGCTAATGTAATACACACTGGAAACCATTAGTTTCTAGAAGTGTCAACCTATTCTCCCTTTCACAGAAACTATAAGCCGGCTTCCATAATTCAGATACCCCATAAGTAAGCAACTACTTTCCCTCAAGGAGATTTAGTTACCTTTCTGTTTTTGTCATCTAGAGGGAACCCCAGTTAGCATTGCCTACCTGGAAGGAACATTTTACACCTCCACTTCCAAGTCTACGTGCGGAAAGGCCATGACTTATTTCCTTTTAACGAAAGTGACCAAACTGAACACAGAGAATTCCCCAAACTCCAGGGGACTTTACGGGAAAGAACTGCCCACTCGTAACTCAGGCTGGCTTAGGAGGCTGACCTCACCTTCCATCACCACGGGCTTCCAGTCATCTATGCAATGAAGTGTGACAACAGCTTTAATAGCATGTGAAAACATATTTTATTATGGGGTCATTAATTTGTCCTGCTGGCTATGTGATATTCTCCATATGCTACATGAGAAAGTGCCCTTCTGCTCTGAGGTCTTTCCTGATGAGCATGCCTGCTCTACCGGGTGGAGCTCCAAAGGGCACCCTTTTCCCTGCTCTGTCCTTGGCAGTGACCGGCGTCATTCCATCATTTCATTTATGCATGGAAGAGTGGAATGTCATGGAATTACGTCCTGCAGTTGTGCATTTTCTTTTACTACTCAGATATCTGCCAAGCTGTGGCTTTTGAGGGCCTAGTCAATGAATTTAAAAGCATTATTATCAGGAGATTCATTTTTAGCATACAGAAATAAAAAAGAAAAAAGGCTCCATTAATTTTAGAAAAGGGTCTGTGAGAATATGCATGGGCTAAAAAGGCACATGACTACACAGATTGCTATTTATTACCCATATCAGACAAATAAAATTTGCACACTAATGTAGTAACCTGAAAGAAAAATAAATAACCCTCAAGCCTCAGTTTGTAAAAATACATACTGTGTATGTTAATGTATAATGATGTCATTTCAGTATATTTTGAGATCCAAAAAACTTGTAATCACAGTTTTTGTGGATAATCACATACCTCATTTATTCAACCAAGCATTAATAAATAACACATTAAGTTCTAGGGATTATGCTCAATAGAGAGCCTGGTGGGTAGACAGGAAGATAACTATGGTCTTTTTTTTTTTTTTTCAAGATTTTATTTATCTATTCATGATAGACATAGAGAGAGAGAGACAGAGACACAGGCAGGGAGAAGCAGGCTCCATGCAGGGAGCCTGACGTGGGCCTTGATCCTGGGACTCCAGGATCGCATCCTGGGCCAAAGGTAGGCGCTAAACCGCTGAGCCACCCAGGGATCCCCGATACCTATGGTCTTGATGTTCAGCAGCTCCCTGTGATTGCAATATTGAACTACGGAATTTCTTAATAAATAGATGATGTTACATATACATTATAGATAGAAGATATACTGTTTTTTAATTATTTCTGTAAGTGCGTAAATAATACAAACATTTGCAAAATGTTGTAGAGTATCGGAGGATGGAGAATGGGCCCCCAAGAAAGCAAATTTTGTTGTACTACTTGAAGGAGACCAATAATTTTAAAAGTAAGGAAGAGTGGTACGTGGAGGCTATTATGCCAGTTTTCTGTGGGATAAAGAGATGACTAAGGCATTAACCAAGTTTAATTTCCTGGTTTTAATGATTCTACTACACTTATGTAAGATGGTAACATTAAAGGATGTCATAGATGACATCATTAGATGAGTGTCATATGGAATATGAGATCTTTTTGGAACTTTTTAATAAGTTTAAAAGCAACCTCAAATATATGTTTAATAGAAGATTAAAAAAGACAGGCTTTTGTGCTGTTAGTTGCAGTAGGGAGAATCCTAAAATGACCCCCAAAATTTTCTACCTCCTGATGTACAAATCTACAAAATCCATAGATTTTACTCCTATAATTAGGCTATGTTATTTGGCAGAGTTGGCCTTAAGATAAGGAGATTATCTAGGTGGGCCTAACCTGATCACATGAGCCTATTAAAAGCAGAGAGCTTTTGTGATTCATTACACAGAAGAAAGTCAGAAATTCAAATTGAGAAAGAAATCGCACTGTTGTTGGCTTGGAGATGAAGCAGACCATGTGTTAAGGAATATACACAACCTTGAAACACCTGGGTGGCTCAGCGGTTGAGCGTCTGCCTTTGGCTCAGGGTGTGATCTCAGGGTTCCGGGATCGAGTCCCACATCAGGCTTCCTGGATGGAGCCTGCTTCTCCCTCTGTGTGTGTCTCTGCCTCTCTGACTCTCTGTATCTCTCATGAATAAATAAATAAAATCTTGAGAAAAAAAAAAAAGGAATATACACAACCTCTAGATGCCTAAAGCAGCCCCTGGCTTACAGCCAGTTAGGAAGCAGAGATCTTAGTCTTACAACCACAGGAACTGAATTTTACCAACAACAAGAATAAGCTTGGAAGTAGGTTGTCCCCAGAGACTCTAGATAATAACTCCGGCAGGGTAACACCTTAATTTTCACTTTGTGAGACCTTAAGCAAAGAATACTCATCTAAGTTTGAGGTAATTTGCTACACAACAATAGAAGACCTAGTCTTGCTGAAGTAAGATACAAAAATCCTTTTGGAGAAAATTTTCCCATAAATACCTATTACACCTGTCTAAAATCCACAACAACTTTCCTTGATTGTTCTTCCCCAACAAGTAGCTCCAAACATTTGATCCATATTTATTCAGTCTGTTACAAAGCCTGCTTTCTCTGACTTCCGACTTCAGGCAAAGCTTGTTTGGCAACCACATCATATTCTTCTATTAAAATAAAGTGTGTTACTTCTAGTTTCAGGAAGGAAAGGATTAAAAATGTCTCTTAAGACAGAACATAAAGACTCCTAACTCTAGGAAACAAACTAGGGGTAGTGGAAGGGGAGGAGGGCGGGGGGTGGGGGTGAATAGGTGACGGGCACTGAGGGGGGCACTTGACGGGATGAGCACTGGGTGTTATTCCGTATGTTGTCAAATTGAATACCAATAAAAATAAATTTATTATTAAAAAAAAAGTCTCCTAAGATCTCAAAGCATTTTTTCTTTTCCTTAAAAGTTACCTTTGAAAAAAATTTAAAAATCAAAAGATAGGCACAGAAGTGTTATTATTGAAATTAAAAAATATCTAATACCCACACCATAATAGAAGAAGATGGATAGTGGGTGGAGGAGTAGGAAATCCATTTGCAGAACTGGTCAAGAACTGTGTGCCCATGGAAGGAGATGATGGTTACAGATGGCAATCCTAAGAGACGGAGGCACTAGATACCAAGAAAGGCAGGGTGATCCAGACCACTGAAAGAGGATACTATTTTGAAAGGGAATTAAAAATATAATTAAGTTTTCCTGTCCCAACCCCAATCTATTTTGTTAGGCATTTAGTCTCCTTACCTCAGATGCCTTTACTAGAGAAATGAATGTAGATACTCTGAATTGAGGACCACCAGACGTGAAAAATTGGAAAACAGAGTGATAAACCCTGGGAGAGAGGGTGAAAGATCCTTTTCAATGGAAGACTGAACAGTTCCAGACAAAGTAACAATATAACATTTTGCATTTTGAACAAAAATCCAGCAGACTGCCTGACTACCCTACCAGTCAAAAGTTTCAACCCAATCGGAATTCATATTTCAAACTTGCAAAAGTGAATGCACAATAAAAAAAGCAGTATTTTTGAAGAAATGCTCTAGCAAGAGATCAGATATCAATAAAAAGAAACAGAATAGTACTTCAGAGATCATACAGAGAATAGAAAAAGATTTCAGTTTACCATCATTAATATTCTTAGAGACAAGAAAATATATTTAATTTACGATGCAAAAATGGAATACTATCGAAACCAGAAAATACTATTAAACCCAGAAAATAAAATGAAAACATGATAGACTTTTAAAAAGTTAAATATTTGAAAGATAATACCTAGGCTTTTCTGAAGCAACAAATAGATGAACGATGTGAATGGAAAAGATAAGACAAAGGATAGATAAGCAAAGTATATCATCCAATCACTAGGAAACACTATAATACAGTTGAAAAAACAAAACTCCCCAAGCAGGACATTTGCTTCTACATTAAAAAGGTCTATTAAGGGGCACCTGGGTGGCTCAGTCGGTTAAGCAGCCAGTTCTTGATTTTAACTTTGGTCATGATATCAGGGTCCTAGGATTGAGCTCTGCCTCAAGCTCCATGCTTAGCATGGAGTTGGCATGAGGATTCTCTCTCTCTCTTTCTCTCTCTCCTTCTGCCCCTCCCCCAGCTCATATTCTCTCTCTCTCTAAAATAAATAAATCTTTTTTTAAAAGTACTTATCACAGTGCATTAAAAAATAACTCTTAAGGACATAATCATAAAACTTTTAAAGACCAGAGGCCAAAATCTTAAATTATTCTGGGATGTAGGAGAAATATCAAATTTCATATAAGAAATTGGAATCAAATGGCAACAAACTTCTCAAACAAGAGACTGAAAGAAAGAATGCCGTGGAATATTGCTTCCAAAATTCTGAAAGGAAATGTTTTTTCAGTTTGGAAATCCATAACCTGATAAATCACCAATTAAGTGTGAGGCACAGCAGAGATGTTTTCCAGACTTGCATGGCCTCAAACCATGTATCTCTTATACTTATGCTCTTCCTCTCTCCCCCAAGGAGCTACTGGCACATGTGTTTCAGCAAAATGAAGAATATTTGGGATCCAGTAAAGATGGCATCTGACCCCGGGGAAAGGTAGAGATGTTCCAGGACAGCACTTAGAGAACATCTAATCCTGACTGCAGGAGGTAGAGACCTCCAGCAGGGTGCCTCAAGCAAAATGTGGAAAAGCTAATACCTGGCTAACTTCTACAGAGTTGAAGAAAACAACACAAAAGTTAAAATGAAGCAAAGCAAAACAAAACAAGAACTGTACAAGAAAATGTGATAATTGCATACCACCTGGCTCAAGAATAAAATATAATTACATAGTCTCATACGGAATGGAGATTTGTTAATTATACATGGAGCAAGTGGGAATGGTGAGAGGTTTATAGAGAGCTGAAACCTCATGAACCATCACAGGGAGTCAACAGATAGTGTTGAAATAATTGAATTGAGAAATAATAGCCTAAATATATTTTTTTCAGAGATTTGTTAAAGACCAGTAGAACATTGTAAAAGTGAAAAGAATCACTGCCTTTGGGGAATGGGACTGAGGACTGGTAAAAAATGAAGCAGACGATCGGTATTTTTTTTTATTATTATTTCTGTAGAATAAGGATTTTTAGATGTTTTGCTTTTTCAAAGTAAGAGCATGATAAAATTTCAAAAAAATTGTTGAACCATGAAATAAAAAAAAAAAAAAACCCTGCACTTCAATGTGTATTATGAAAACAAACGCAAGATAATGGCACCGAGCATGGGATCCTAGATTTCTTTCGTCTTGGATCTGCCATGGCTTTTCTTCCTCATAGTTAATCACACACATCAACAGATGCAGCTGTAGCTAATGCTTGCTGCTCTCTTGCACAGGGCATGTTGAAGTAAAAAGAGCAGGTCTTGTATTCGGTTTCATGCATTCTGGCTCAGATCTGACTTCTGTGGCTGAGCTGAGCCAGGAGAGCAAAAATCTTTTGCCCAGTTTCCTAGTCTATAAAGCAGTGCCAATAATACCTACCACTGAGATTTGCAGGGAAAAATCAAAAGATTCTACTCAAAAAGGGCCTACAGAGTGATTTGTCTTTGTTGGCATTCTGCTACAAATGCACCTCATCAAGCAGCACCTTCTATCTATCACCAACTTGACCTTGGAAGCTTTACCTTTTTAGTGCTTAGAATTACAAAGGCTTAAATCAATTAATTGATTCAACCATTTGTCAACCCAATCTGTTGTTGGATCGATGAACATTTTTTTTTTTTTGCTTATGTATATTAAATTTTTAGAATGTCAAATTCCTGATTTGGTTAATTTTTCTATTTTTCAATGCATTCATTGTCTGGTAGAGCAGAATTACCTGGTGAAGTTAACACATACAGCCAGGCTCTGGCATGATCTAATAGATCACTTTGTACTCATTTTGTCTCTGTATCTATAGTTCAATCCATAAACATGTGATAAACATGCTTTCCAATTTATCTTGCAAAATAAACATTTTTTCTATAAAACATCTTCTGGAACAGCAGAATTACTTTCACTAAAAATTATCTTTGCAGTGCATATTTTTACATTAGGCACTTACTTATGAGAAGCTGCCTTTCAGTATATTTGTCTTCAAGAATTGCTTTTCATTGAATGAATAGATATTTTTAGAAAATGCTTCATAATTCATTATTTAACCATGCATTTCCCTGACTCATGTGGTGTTGTGTCTTGCTTTTATGGATTAAATTGTGTTCCTCCCAAATTCATGTGTTGAAGCTCTAACCTCCAGTGTAACTATATTTGGAGACAGAGCACTTTGGAAGGTAATTAAGGTTAAATGAGGTCATAATGGTGATGTCTAAATCCAGCAAGGCTGGTGTCCTTTTAAGAAGAAGAGATATCAGAACTTTCTCATATTCTCTCTCTCTCTCTCTCTCTCTCTCTCTCTCTCTCTCCCCGCCATGTGAGGGCACAGTGAGAAGGAAGCTGTCTCTAAGACAGTTTCACCAGAAACTGAATGTTCTGACACTTTGATCTTATACTTCTAGCCTCCAGGACTGTGAGAAAATAAATTTATATTGTTTAAGCTACCTGGTCTGTGGTACTCAGTCATCACAGCCTGAGCTAATATACTTACCTCCCCATTAGATGGTAACCTCCTCTACTGTAGGGACAGCTCTTTGGCATCTGAAATGCTTACCTTGTACCTGGTCGCAGTCACAGTCACTCTGTAAATACCTCTTAAATGTGTTGACTGACATGATACTTAGCTCTTCTGTTAGAGATTTTTATTTTGCGGTTCCACTTTGGATCACAGACTGACTGTTCCAGACAGTTTAGCTCCTTTTCCTTTGTTCCTCAGAGCATCTTCACTTACAGGGGACCGACAACTAATACCCATTGACTGGGGTTAAAGAGAAGTTATAAACCTTGTGAATCAAGACAGAGCTGGACTAAGGCTCACTGGGCCTCTCTCTCCTTCCATCTCTAAACCATTTATACTCTTGCTTTCTGTTGGATTTATTCTCTAACTAATATTTGTGGTAAAACACCCTTCTGATATTTATGTTCTACTGTTTAACAAAATGTCAGTAAGAAAATAAAATAATCACCTATTCCAAGCACTTTGGATATATCTATGAGGTAAGCACTATTACTACCAACATTTTGCAGGCACTGAGACACAGATAAAGGAAATTGTTCCATTACATCTTCTGTTCTGCCCTGTCTTCTTCCTCATAGAAGGGAGACACAATCAGAAATAAACAAGTAAATCATTTTAATTGTATTCTGCTTATGTGGCATCCTTTAGTACGAGGGTAAAAAGAGCATTCTTATTAAACATGGGAAATTTACAGATTGTACTTGGGACAAAATTGCACCTTACATACCATTGCTTATCAGAATCTAGGCAATGTGCAAAATATTTCCCTTTTTTCCTTGCTTTCTTTGGCTATTTTTAATTCTTCAAAACAACTAAAAAATACAGATTTATTTAATGTAAACTCACCATTTATAAAATTATAATATATAATGCCATGCTACATAGAAAATATGCATTTATATATAAATGTGCACGTATGTAATAAATGAGAACTGTATTAATAAAGGAGACTCCTGCAGGGACATGCACTTCACAAACCATCTCAACCTGAAAGGGCTGAATATATACCACTTCTGCCAGAAGTGCCAGTCATTTTTGAGTTCTGAGTCACATAAACATATTTGGGTCAGGAATTACTTTAAAATAAACTTCGAAGATAATAATTCCCCACATCTCAATAAAGATGTTTTTAACTTTTCTAAGTACATTCACATAGACCTCATAAAACAACTAGTTTAAAGAGGGATTAGCAGAATATAAGATTTCCAGAGCTGTGATTTAATAATCAAAACAAAACCATTTAAATGCTTGGCTGAGGATAGACAAATTGTGGGAGAAAATGTCTGGAAAGTACATAACAAAGACTAGGTTAGGGAGATGTCAGTGTTTATTAAAAGCTGAATAAACTCAATGAGTGAACCAATTTGGCCAAGAGTTAGTCAAAACTCAAAGACTCAGAAATCAAAAAGAAAGAGCTAAGTCCCTGAGGTCAGGAAGCACAAGAACTAGTTGAGTCTCAGAAATCTAGTTCAGAATTTGAAAACCAAGCATAACTCTTTTGTCTTCTGTCCTAAGAAGCATCATCCTTTGAGGTAATTTGTATCTATAAGTTTTTTTTTTTTTAAATCCACAGCAGTTATTATGGGATTTACAGTGAACAAAAGCTAAAGACTAAGGCTCTGGCATACAACATTCGAGATTGTTCTGTCAGGCAAGGTTTGGCTCGATTAAATACAATATAAAAACAGGAATAGTAAACAAGATGTTGCAGAAAAGCACGAGGCAAACAAACAAAAACAAACAAATAAACAGTAAAGGGGAGGAGCCCAGTTTTAAAAATGTGATGGCTATGCTAGGCAAAATAACAGCAGATTTTAAGTATACTTAGAATGTAGAAGAAGATGCCAGTCACTTTAAAATGGGAGAACTGATGTGAAAATTGTAAAATAGAAGTTCAGGTAGAGGCAAAGATTTAGTTGGGAACTTAGAGTTGAAAGTGTAGAAACTAGAAAAGACAAATTTGTTGGGAGTTGTTTGTAAGATTCACTACAGTATTTTGTATTAAAAAGAAGGGAAAAGTTCTACTTCTGAGAAGATTCTTTAGACATACTATTCACTATTTTTCTTGTGAAGGCTACAACTAAAACCTTTGGATATTATATATAAAGCGGACATAAGAAAACTCTGAAAGGTAGGAAATGGAAGACAGACCTCAGGACTCAAGGAAGGACATAATGTGAGTTTTCTTTTTGCTTTATATTTCCCAAACTTGGAGCCGAAAAAGCTGGCATCCTGAAAATACTTACAAGTGATGACAGGAATGTTCTCCAAAAGCCAAAGGACCAGAAAAGGGGTAGTTTTGCAAGAAAAAAAGTCTTAGATGGTAATCACTCTACTCTAGTCAAACATCACAAAACAAAACAAACAGCGACAACAACAACAAAATTCTGGTCTCCTCACCACTCACATCAATGAAGAATGAATGAGAAGCCCAGATATCCACCTTAATGAGTTTTAGCATTGTCCTTCAACAACAATGACTAGATGGTATCAGAAAAGGCCAAACAGGGAGCCATGATTTTCATCCCCATGAGCTTGTAATGAGCTCCCACTCCTCTCTAGTGTCAGTAGAAAACACACAGAAAGCCTAGATTTTTCACCGCCCCTGATATTGAAGATATTTTTCTTGCCTTCTTAATTGAAATGATGTCAGAGGAGGCCTAGTGAAAAGTCAAGATTTTTACCATCTGCCACCAATAATAAGGTCTCAGTGAAGGCTGTCCTGGAAACAGTAATGAGACTCTTATCCCTCCTAGCAATTGAGGCCTAATGGAAGCTAGAACTTATACCTCTGCCCAACAGTCATAATGTATTGGGGAAACTGGACTCCTAACTGCATTTGGCAGTAAGGAGAAAATGCCCCTCCATTGCCTGAGTGCTACCAGAGGAATCAGCTAAAACAGAAACTTTAAATAAAATCCAGCATCTCAGAATATAATATAAAAGTGTCTAAATTTCAATCTAAAATCTCTAATTTCATGAAGAAGCAAGAACAGTTCAAACTGAAAAATAAATCACATAAATAACAAAAATGAGGTGATGGATTTTAGAATTACCTAAGAAGTGTTTCAAAGTAGTCATCATAAAAATGTTTAAATGAGTAATTACAAACATACTTGAAACAAATGAGAAAATAAAAATCATCAGCAAAGATATGAAATATATAAAGAAGAACCAATAAAAAATCTTAGAATTTTAAAAACCAAAATAATAGGGAGGAAAACTCAATGGAAGGGACAGAGGAAAGAATTAGTAAAATGGAAGCTATAACAATATCTAAATTGCCCAGTTGAACAACAAAGAGAAATAGGCAAAATGGGACGCTTGTGTGCTTCAGTGGTTGAGCACCTGCCTTCGGCTTTGAGTGTGATCCTTGGGTCCTGGGATCAAGTCCCACAACAGGCTCCCCACAGGGAGCTTGCTTCTCTCTGTGCCTATGTTTCTGCCTCAGTCTCTATTTCTCTCATGAATAAATAAATCAAATCTTTAAAAAAAAAAAAAAAAGAAATGGGAAAAAAAAGTGAAAAGAATCCCAAGGATATGTGGAACTATAATAAAGAGATACCACATGATCCAATAATTTCATGACTATGTATCTACCACCGACCCCAAAAGAAAACCCAAATTCAAAAAAGATATATGCACTATGTTTTTTTTACAGCATTATTGCAATAGCTAAGGTATGGAAGCAACTTAATTGTCCAACAATTGATGAAAGGATAAAGATTTGATATATAATATATAATATGTATAAAGAATATATAATAGATTATACATCCATAAAAAGATGAGATCTTGTCATTTATATAAGATAAATAGGTGATATTATGCTAAGTGAAATAAGTCAGACTGAAAAAGGCAAACACCATATGATTTAACCCATGTATGGAATCTAAAAAAACGAAAAACAAAATAATGAATAGACAAACAGCAGAACAGATTTAGATATAGAGAACAAACTGATAGTTGTCAGAGGGAAGGGGTGTGAGGGAATGGGCGGAATGGGTAAAAGGGAGTGAGAGATACAGGCTTTCAGTTATGGAATGAACAGGTCACTGGAATAAGATGCATAGTCCTGAGAAATACAGTCAATGATTCTGTAGTAATATTTTATGGTGACAGAGGGCAGCTACACTTGTGGGGAGCATGGCATAATGTAAGAGATGTTAAATCATTATGTTGCCCACCTGAAACTAGTGTGATATTGTGTGTCAATTATACTAACAATTTTTTTTAAAGGAACCAATGTTCATATTATCAAAATCTTTATTGGTGGTAGGGAAATAAAGAGGGGTAGGGTGGAAAAAGTACTAAAAAATAATGATAAAAACCTCCCAAATATAGCAATAAATATTCTTGTGGATTCAAGAAGCTAAGCCCAAAATGGAATATATGCAAAGAAATCCACACTGAGATATATTACAGTAAAACACCTGATAACTGAAGACAAAGAAAAATTTTGAGAAAGAGAAGAAATAACACATTATTTGCAGTGGAAAAACAATTTAAATAATAACAGATTTCTCATCAAAGGTCATAGAGGTCAGAAGGAAGTGGCATAATATTTTTCAAGAGCTGAAAGAAAATAACTGCTAGCCCTATATCCTAAAAATATATCCTTAAGGAAAAAAGGAATCAAGACATAGTCAGATAAAGGAAAACAAAGAGGATTTGTTACTAGCAGACCTGTCCTAAATGAATGGTTATAGAAAGTTTCTAAACAGACAGAAAACAATACAAGAAGTAATTTAGGAACAGTAGAAATGAAGAAAAATACAATTAGCAAATATATGGATAACTACAACAGACTTTCCTTTTCCTCTTGAGTTTTCTAAATTTTGACTTGCAGTGGAAAGAAAAATTCTAACACTTTCTGAAATGGTTATAAATGAACATAAATATTTAAGTTTATGTTGCAAATGAGGAAGAGTAAAGAAATGTGCAAAGATATAAGGTTCCTGCATTTCACTTGAACTGGCAAAATGAGAACTCTAGTAGACTGTGACAAGCTATGTACATGCTATTTAATTTATAGAACAACCACTCAAAAAAGGCTATACAGATATGCATTCAAAAATGAAAGACAAATCAAAGTTCATTCTTAAAAATGTTCAAATAATCAGCAGGAGGATATCAAAAAACAAACAGAACTGGTGAACAAACAAAATAAAATATTAAAAAATCAGAACTAAGCCCTAATATTAATAATTACATTAAATGTAAATGGTCTAAATATATCAATTAACAAACAGATAATGCAGGGGTGGATTAAAAAGCATGATCCAAGTACATGCTGTCTATGGGAAATTCACTTCAAATATATCAGTATATAGTTGAAAGTAAAAGGATAAAAATATACATATATTATGCACACATTAAAACAAATCAGGGTCAGCTATATAAATATTGGGTGGACTTCAGAGAAAAGAAAATTACAAGAGTCAGAGAGGGACATTTAATAATGATAAAAGAGTCATTTTACAGGCACCAGAGCATTTGCCTTTGACTCAGGTCCTGATCCTGGAGTCCTAGGATTGAGTTTCACATCAGGATCCCCACAGGGAGCCTGCTTCTCCCTCTGCCTGTCTCTGCATCTCTCTCTCTGTGTCTCTCATGAATAAATAAAATCTTTAAAAAAAAAAGTCAATTTACTAAGAAGGCGTAGCATCCTCAACATGTATACACTGAACAATAACAACAAATTATATGCAATAAAACGTGGTAAAATGGAAAGAAGAAATAGACAAATTCACAATTATATTTGGATATTTTGGCAGTCCCTCTAGATAAGTGATAGAGCAATTAGACAAAAAAAAAAAATCAGTAAGATACCAGACAAATTCAACACCACAAGCAACAGGCTCTAATCAAAATTTATAGAACACTCCATCAACACAGTATGCATCCTCTCCAAGTCGACATGAGACATATATACCAAAAGAGGTCATATCCTATTACCATAAAACAAGTATAAAGGAATTTAAGTCATACAGTGTGTGTTCTCTAACCACAATGGAATCAAACTACAAACAAAAAGTCAAAATATAAAAAGGATTATCTCCAAACATTTGGAAAACTAAAAAGCACACTTTCATAAAATGCATTGGTGAAGAAGTCTCAAGAGAAATAAAACACACATTGAACTGACTGGAAACTAAGATGCAATATTGCATAATCATGAGGCAGAACTGAAGGAATGCTAAGAAGTTTGTATCACCAAATGTACACATTGGAAAGAGGGGAAATCTCTAATCAATAATGAAAGTTTCCACATTAATAAACTGGGGGTGGGTGGATAAGCCAAATGCAGGCAAGAGGACAGAAATACAGATAAAAGCATAAAACATAAAATTGAAAACAAAAATATATATAATATATAAATTTATAATTATAATTTAATTATAAATAAATTATAAATTTATATATTATAATTATATATTATATAAATGTGTATATAAATATATTTATATATTATAATATATTATATATAAATACATATTATATATATATATATACAACAGCTGGTTCTTTGAAAAGAACAACATAATTGATAAACTTCTAAAAAAAAAAAAAGATAAACTTCTAGTAAGAATGGTAAATAAGAGGAAGAGAAACACAAAATACTAATAATTGTGGATGAAACAGGAATATCTCCACTAATACTGCAGACACCAAAAGGAAAATAAGGGGATGCTAGTAACAACTCTACATATACAATTTTCACAATGTAGATAAAATTGACCGATTCTACAAAACGCACAAACTGTCATAGCTTACTGAATATGAAATAGATAAGGAAACCGAAGTTGTGGCTTAATAAACTCTCCCTTGAAGAAAAGAAATTTCCAGCCATAGATGGTTTCATTGGACAATTCTACTCATTGCTTTTAGAGAAGAATTGACACAAATTTTACATGTCTCTTCCAGAAAATATAACAGGAGAAAACACTTTGCAATTTATTTTATTAAGCTAGCATTGCCCTGACCAAGAAACCCCCAAACCAAAAAACAAGTATTGAATATATCTCCACTGAACAAAGCAGTAAACACTGTAAACCGCTTGTTAATAGGGTAGGACACAATATAAATAATACATAAAAAATATAGATTAATAACCAAGTGGGACACATTACAAGGAAATACGTTCTTGTTTAATATTTAGAAACCAAAGCAATCTACCATATCAACAGGCTAGCATCCTCTATGATTTCATCTATACTACTTTCTTGAAAGGATAAACATAAAAAATGGAGAACAGATTAATGGTTGTCAGGAGTTAAGAGAGGTGGGAAATGGGTATGGCTGCAAAAGAGAAACATGAGGATGATGGAATATTTTGATTTTATCAGTTCCAAAATTCTGCTTTGCATATTGTACAATAGTTTTATGACATTTACCATGGGGAGATTGGGTCAAGGGCAGACTGGATCTCTATGTAGTATTTCTTGTAACCGCATGTAAAACTACAATTATCTACAATAAAAATTTTAAAGAACAAAAGAATACCATGAAAGAGCATGAAGTCCCCTTACGGTACCTGACTTTTGTATACGGAGATAATACAACCAAATATTACAACAAATATTTCAGTTTTTATAGTATTTTCTGAGAATTCATGGTATATGTCTTATCCTTTCTTGTTGACTTGTATTATTTTTATTATAATGATAGTTAAATAAATATGAACATAAAGAAAGTGCCTAAATTTATTTACTTACAGCTTATTGGAAGCTATCAAGTCAAGAGAATTTATAAATTAAGTGCTAACAAAACTAAATAAACAATAAAATCCAAACGAACATCATTAGTTTACTCTGACAAATGATGTTTTTTGTTGACACTAAATCAGCAATTACAATGTGAATACGGTTCTGACTGCTAAAATGCAATTTGTTTTACTTGATCTTATACACCATTATTTCTATGCACTGCATGATGATGCAGCTTTTCTAACATTTTTTCACATTTCAAAGTAGCACACCACCTTTGCCGTGTCTCAGCGTGCTCAGTCTTGTTTCGGTTTGAACCCATCATTTATGTATTATGTTTGCCTTTGTGTTCTTTTTCTTAAGTCAACATGTATATTTGGATAAGCATTATTTTGTGCCAACACTATCACAAACACAAGTGTTTGGGCAGATTCTGAAACTCTATAGGGCCATACAGGTACCTGAGAAGTCATATTTGGTAGTCTAGATTTCTGCCCCCAATTAAAGAAACAATGTTTTATGCTTCAAACACAGTGAACTCAAATAACCTCAACAAATACTTGGAGCTTTTAATTAGCTTCAGATTTCTCTGCTCATCTAATCAAAAGATGATAAAATTTTACTGCTATGGGGAAAAAAAGTTAAGAGAGAACACATAAATGTGTCAGTACAAACTCACTCAACTACATATATTATCTTCCAAAGTGTGTAATGAGTAAAACACACACACACACACACACACAAAACTATAAAAATCCAAGGAATAGAATGAGGTATCATTTATTTGGTTATAAGAGCTATGTTTTCTTTGGATATTTTTCTGTTTATATCACTGTAGGCCACAAAACTGAGAGAAAAGTGTGCTTTACAGTTGAGATAAATTTCATTCTATGTAATTCCAAAAATATTTCTCCTGAAACTTCTGTATCATGTTGCAGATGATTCCATTACATTACTTTTTGCTTTTGTTCTTATTTTTGATGTATGCAAAGTTTAGAGCTAGCTTCTTCACTCTGCTGAGAAGTTTCCTCAAACAGAAGTCAGACTACTGCATGCTGAGATAATGGCAATTTCTTACTTACATATATTCTGATATTTTCCAGGGACCTTTACAAAATCTATACAGGTTCACCTAGTTAAAATAGGTATAATTGGAGCCCATTGCATCAAAATGATAAGTGAATCCGCGTCTTGGCCTTTGGTGATTTTTTCTTCTTTATTATTTTTATTATTATATAATCTCCTACATGAAAAGCTACTTAAATAACATTACTCTCAAATAAGTAAGAAAACACCTTTGCAATAAAAAATGAAATTGACTTTATAATTTGCTCTTTGATATTGAGAATGAGGTATTATATATAAATCTATAGATCTATATCTACAGGAAATAGAATGAGGCATCATTTACTTTGTTTTAAATGTTAGGTTTTCTGCATTACATGTGTGTGTGTATGTGTATATACATATATATATATATATGTATACATATATATAAACATACACACACATAAAGAAATGTATTTGTCATGCACTAACTTTTAAGCCATATAACATTGTCTTTAGTAGAGTTTTGCTTTATCCATTTCCTGTATTTTTGCATTTTATTTCTCCTCCTCCTCCTTTTCCTATTCCTTCTTTTTCTTTTTCTTTGGTAGTTTGGTGGTTTTTTATTTCCACTTACTTGAGTGACCAGAGAAACAGAAAATATTTGTTTAAAAATTTATTATATGAAAACCAATTATTAATCTTGTAAATTCAGGTATTTTTCATTTGCCAATTAGTGTATAGATATATTTCCATTATAAATATTTAAAACTATTTAATAAAAAACAAATAAGTCATAATAAATTGAAGTTAGACACAAACAAACAAACAAACAAAAAAAGATGAAAAAGCCTTGAGACAAGAAGTGGTTAATCATAGTCATTTTTTTTTTTATAACTGTATTACTGTCCTGATGAACCAACATGAAGGTGGAATAAGCTGAAGTTGTAGAGTTGGTATACAGCCATAGCATACAAGACTTTTAAGACAAAGTGAAAAACATTAATTTTATTCTAAATCACAGTGTGAAGTAGTTTGAAGACAAATTAGTATTGTTTTTTAAAGAATTTTTTAAAAGATTTTATTTATTTATTCCTGAGAGACATAAAGAGAGAAGCAGTGACATAGACAGAGGGAGGAGCAGGCTCCTCACAGGAAGCCCATGTGGGACTTGATCCCTGGACTGAGATGATGCCCTGGAAAGTCATTTTATTTTTCTTCTTTATTTTTATAATTGTTTTAATTGAAATTGTGTGGTTTATTTCTTTTCACTTTGGTTATTTTTCATTGGGAGTGTTCCGCTGTGTTTCTTTAGGTGTGTTTGTAATTTGGAGATTTTATATACCTCCAAAATATATGTATATACACATAATATAAAAATGCTTTTTTTTTTTTTTAATATAGTGTGTACTTTGAAGTCCCCTTGGTTTTTGAACCCTTGGCCTGCCAATCTGGATAGGTCAGCCTCTCAGTTTGGTCTAGAGGCAGGCCTCTGAATCTGGGGAAGCAGTTTCCAATGACACCTGGGCAGCTCCAGGGAGCTCCTGTGAAGCCCCACTTGCCAGCCAGGCAGGAGCTGGGAAGAAAAAAAAAAATATCCCTGGACTGAGATGATGCCCTGAGCCAAAGGCAGATGCTCAACCCTGAGCTACTCGGGCATCCCTGAAGATAAATTATTGATGTTAGAAACTCATTTTTCTCAAAGTGAAAAACTAGAAGCAATGAGAAAAGAATTGGCAAGTCCAACAAAATTCCTGTCATGATCCAAGTGATAAATGATGTTGACTTGAACTAGAGTGGTGGCTGAGAAGGAGATAAAGGGTAGGTTTAAAATACTATAAAATATATTTAAAGTCTACATGGGTTCTTATGAGTTAGATGTGGAGAGTTATAGTTCAAAATAAAGCAATAATGATGATAATATTACTGCTACTGTTCATGATGAAGCAAAGATAAGGGATGAAGCCACATTGGTTGTGACAGTGATGATGATAGGTAGCACTTATTGTGTATTTTCTAGAGGTAGAGAACTGAGCAAAACATTTTTAATAGCTTAATTTAGTCCTTATAATAACTTTAACATACAAGTATTACTAATTATTATATCTATTTTAGGAGTTGCTATGACTGAATGCTTGTGTTCTACCCAAATGCATATGTTGAAGTTCTTGTCTTTGATATGATGGTATTTAGAGCTGAGGCCTTTCAGAGGGAATCTGGTCATGAGAGTGGAACCCACATGCATGGAATTAGTGCCTTTATAAGAAGAAACACGGAGAAATTCTCTCTCTCTCTGCCATCTGAGGACACAGCAAGAAAGCAGTCATCAGAAGACCAGGAAAAGGACTTCACTAGCACTTGACCATGATGGCACCAAGATCTTGAACTTTCCAGGCTCTAGAACTATGTGAAATAAATTTCTGTTGATTAACCATAACAATGTTATGGTATTTTATGAAAGCAACCCAAACCCCTCAAACCACAAGTGAGGAAACTTTGACTTAGAGAAATATAGAAACTTGTCCAGAGTCACTATTATAGACTGAATGTTAATGTCTCACCATAATGGGCATATTGGCACCTAACCCCTAGTGGGAGATAATGTTAAGAAGTGGAGCCTTTGGGAGGTGATAAGGTCATGATGGTAGCAGCCTCATGAATGGCATTAGAGTAGCTCCAGAGAGCTGCTTTGCCCATTTTAACACATGAGAACAGAGCAAGAAGATAACCACCTATGAGTCATGAAGCAGACCTCACCAGACACCAAGTTTGCTGGCACCTTAGTCTTGGATTTCCCATCCTTCAAAACTGTAAAAAATTAAATTTCCATTGTTTAAGCCATGTAGTGTATGGTGTATGATTTTTTATTATAGTAGCATGACTGGACTAAGACCATCAGCTAGTAAAATATGGCAGGACCAAGATTTGAACCACAGAGACCATGCTCTTGGTCATTGTGTTTTACCAATATCTGAGTTTTCTGGCTTGAGCAGCTAATCAATGGTAAAGCCATTTGCAGTGATGGAGACATTGAGGAATTGAAGTAGAGGTGAAATGTTGAATCAATAGCATTATGTTGGACAAGAAAAGTCTAAGATTTCAACTTGATAGCTTCACATGCGGAGCAGAGTTCTGACCTGGGGATAAACATATGAGTCCCATGTTTATTTCTCGGTGTTTATGTGATATTTAAAGCTGTGACATGGATGATGCCACATAGCAGGGATACAAGACAGGGTGAAAAATATCCTTGATTAAAACTGAGAAATATTCTTATTTAGAGGTAATGACATTATGGAAAGACTGATAGAAAGGCCAACATGGTCAATAGAAAGTTGGGAAATAGATATGTCACAAGACTAAGAGGAAAATGTTTTAACAAATGGGAATCGGTTGATTATGTTGAATGTTGTCAAATAATACAAGTGTACAGAAATACTTAAGGGATTTGACAGTATGAGAGAAAAATGGAAGCAGTACCTTGACTGGACTAGGGTTAAAGAGAATGGAAGGTGAGCATATGGAGGCAACCATATTTCCTTCAGGTTTACCTATTTCTTAATAACAGAGAAGTTGTCTTGTATGTGCACAATAAAAGGAGTTAAATAGTGGTATATTTTACTTTTCATATAGGATACATTAAACACACTTGTATATCCACATGATAACAAAAGAAGGAAACAAGGTAGTACCAACTAACCAGTTATTATTTGTTGAAGCTAAACTCTTGCAGTATGCCAGCTCAATGTGTTGAGACAAACATTATTTATTCTTTTTTATATATGAAGATCCTGAGATTGAGTTGGGACCATGAACAGGTTGACGGTCCCCCAGCAAGGAATGGATGCATGATGATGATGTATATGAATTCAGGGCAAGTGTCAAGCAATGACAGACCACTCCCCATTCCTTCAGGTCTCTCCTTAGCTTTCTATACTATAGTTGATTTGTGTAGGCTTGAAGAACACAGAATAGCTGCTAACTGCAAGCCCTCTGACAAGTAAAAATTTCATTTACTGCCGAATAAAAGATCAGGCCCCAAAATAATAAAGATTAAGACCCCCTATAGACTACAGAATTGAGTGACTGCCTTGCAAATGTATTACATATGTATAACTAAAATTTCCAGAATTGGCCTCAATTGCAGATAAGTTCTTTATGCCTAGTCTGTTAAGTTCAGTTGTGATCAAATCTTTCTATTTTCCTTCCATCACCTATACCTAGACTTTACCTAGGATAAAGAGCTTCCTAAGCAGAAAAAAATGCCACATACCTCAGGTGCCTCTCTACACCCTCCAAAGAAGCAAGAAAAGAAAGAAGAGAAGAGTAAAAGAAGAGTAAAGAAAAGAAAAAAAAAAGAAAAGAAATTAAAAGATCTAAAGCCATTTCCATTCTTGGCTGTTATCACACAGCTATTTTTAAAAGTTATTTTGTGGAGCTGGCAAAGAAGGAATGAAGATGGAAAACAAATACAGCTAATCTCACAATTTTTCCACAAAAGGAGATTTTAAAGAAATCCCATTTTACTGGCTTTCCAAATTAAAAGGTCATTTTTTTCATAGTCTTAGAACTAGGCTCTTTCCAATCTATCACTCCGCAGGACAAGCAATTGTGCTTCTATGATTTTAAAAATAGTAGTATTCCTCTGGTTCTGGTTACTTTTAGACCCTTTTTGCTTTGTGCAATGTAGACTTTATGTGGTCCTATAAATAACTGAAGGGAGGGAGGCAGAGGATTCTTCTCACTCAGTTCCTCTATTACATGAATCACCAGCAAGAAGTGTTGTCTTCCGATAGGAAGGGCATCAATAGATTGTACATATGCAGTTCTGCCTCTGTAGGCAGTTTTCTTAAGGTTCTAGTTGAAGAAATAAGAAAGCCAGTGATAAAGGTATCCTTCGGATGATGCTGATTTGATGAAAACTCAAAACCACTATCTATATTGGAATAAAAGCAAGTTTTTCATGGCTAAGATTTCAAGCTCAATTTCTATACAATAATCCCCCCTTATCTGTGAGGATATGTTTCAAGGCTCCTAGTAGGTGCCTGAAATGGGAATAATACCAAACCCAATATCTACTGGTTTATTTTTTTCTATACGAGAAGATATCTCTAATAAAGTTTAATTTATAAACTAGGCCTGGTAAGAGATTAACAATAATAGCTAATAATTATGGATAATTACAACAATATACTGTAAAAAGTCATGTGAATATGCTTGCTCTCTCTCAAAATTCCTTATTGTTCTGTATTCACCTTTCTTTATTTTGTGATGATCTGAGATGATAAAATAAAGGACTACGTGATAAGATGATGTGAGGTGGATGATGTAGGCATTATAATGTAGCATCCAGCCACCACTGACCTGACAATATGTCCAAGAACGATCATCCGCTTCCAGAGCTCAGTTGACTGCAGAGACTGAAACCATGAATGAGGGGGATCCACTAGAGTCCAACCATAGTTGTGAGTAACTCTTCTGTTGTAGAGGCTCAAACCTTTGAATCATTGTTGTCAACTCCATCTTTCCATTGTAAAGATGAACTTGCTTTAAAGTGTAAACAAGGACCAGCTCGAATTTCACTGCTGAACCAATAGGAAATAAAAAATTCTGGGATCCCTGGGTGGCGCAGCGGTTTAGCGCCTGCCTTTGGCCCAGGGCGCGATCCTGGAGACGCGGGATCGAATCCCACGTCGGGCTCCTGGTGCATTGAGCCTGCTTCTCCCTCTGCCTCTCTCTCTCTCTCTCTCTCTCTCTCTCTCTCTGTGACTATCATAAATAAATAAAAAAAATTAAAAAAGGAAATAAAAAATTCTTACATTACTGTGGGACTGAAGTCCAACTTAGATGCCAAATCTGAGACCAGATATTTTTTCGAGGGACTTATAAAACTGTGCTGCCATGGCAGTCCGTTTTCAATGAGGCCGGTGTGAAATGGGTCTTTGTTTGCACACCCATGTTTTTATGCACACTGCTTCCTTTCTGTGAGCAATGTATCTTTGGCTGCTCTTCTCTACCTGTCAAATTCTTGCTCAAATTTCCAAATCATGTGGGTTAATATTAACAAAAAAATTGTATTTCAACTCTGCAGATATATACCATCCTTAATTAACTTATTTATATATCTGTTTTGTCCAAACTTAGCCTCACTAAAATAATAAGGCTTAGAAACAAGTGGTTTTATTCATGATATGTCTACATGTCACCAAAAATTACATAAAAAGAAAAACTTACTCTATGGTGCATTCATGAAATCATCTCTGTTTTAAGACTTGTGGATTGGTAGCTCAAATCACAAAGTTAATTCTACAAATATCACTTTGGATATGTTTCTAGGAGATTTTTTTAAAGATTCATTTATTTATTTGAGAGAGAAAGTGGAGGCCGGGGCAGCAGGAGAAAGAAGAAAGAGAGAGAGAGAAAGAGAGAGAGAGAGAGTGAGAGAGAGAGAGTCTTTAGCAGACTCCCTGCTGCATGCAGAGCCCAATGTGGGGGCTCAATCTCATAAACCTGAGATCGGTGACCTGGGCCAAAGTCAAGAGTCTGACACCCAACAGACTGAGTCATCCAAGTGCTCCTCTAAGAGGTATTTTTTTGTATATATTAAACACTTAAATTCTCTACATCTGAAAATCATTTTTTATACTTCTATTCCTTTATTTTCCGCAAAAAGTGAGCATTTCTGCAACTTTATTATGAGAATATTCATAAGCCTGTTGCTAATTAACTTATTAACTTATATATCAACTTATTAGCTTGTGTTTACCTCCTTCCATCAAAAGGAATTGGTCTAGCATAATATTTTTTAATAATAGCAAAATGGTGTTGCCAGTTGATATTCAGTAGTGTAATTCATTAGCTCACATTTTGATAGAACCTATCCATGATTTGTTGGTGAATTTCACTTGGAAAAAGGAATGACCCTTATTCCTTGCCTCTGCTTATATTTGTTCATGCAAGTTTTATGACGAAGTAGAAGCCTGGTATATTTAATGTGCTCAAAAAGAAATATTCTTTGTCCTTTTCTAGGTCTTTTCAAGATTTAATATTCCCTTTGTGTAGAAATTAAAGCTAGTTGAGATGAAGTAGAAACAGCTATATCTCCAGAATTTTATATCCTTCATAGAGTTCTAAAGGTACATTGAACAGCTCCCCTAGATCAAACCATAGTACATTTTTAGCTCACAAATGCGTTCCCACTGGCTGTTGGAGAGAGAGATGTTTAAAGGGTTGGGTAACTCTTCTCATTTTCATTTCTTGTAGATATGTAAAGCCCCTGAGGGTGAAAAAAATACCTAAGACATTTACATGTGCATGATCATGAAATAAAAAGTGATGAAACAGAGAAAAAGATTTTATTTCCTGGAAAAGTAAATGATTCAATGCTAATACAGTTAGAAATGGTACATAACCTATTACAGATGTTTAAAATGCAAGCAATTCAATGGGACACCTCTATGAAAGAACCCATTATAGGAATTTATCAGAAAAATGGCTTTTGCAGTGTTTGGTATCTGATAACTGAGGCTTGCTCTCATTTCAATTATAAAAATAAAATGAAATAAAGTATTTGGAGAAACACACACTGATACACAGATACATTCACACAACCCCATAGACGTGTACCAAACAACCTACTTCCACGTGATAGAGGTCATTTGAAATAGTTCTTTAAGTAACTCCATCTTGCTCTGAGCCCAGTGCAGGCAAAGTTTAAAGGACAGTGATTGTGGCAAGAACAGAAAATGCACTTTGGTTTTGAAATCCAGTAGCACATTCACACCACCAGGAACCTGTTGGGAAATTTCCTCTTTATAGGCCAGAGTCTTTTCAGCAGAGCGAGGAGGATTTCATGCTAATACACAGAAAGGAAATATAGGTAACATTACAGTTTACTATTACATCAATAATGAATATTTTTGACAATTTCTTGAATTATAACACATCTGTCTCAGGGACAGTTTTCCAATGACTTCAGGATACAGATGTTTGTGTTGGTCTCGAAGGAAATCTCTGACTCCAGTTCATCTTGTGAGGCATGACAATCAATATTCATTCTCTTTCATGGACTTCATGCTGCCATTCAATGGACAGTTAACCTTGGAGATCTGATCATGGTTCTCAAATGCACATGAATGTAGAAAGGACACACTGCAATCTGCATCCCTTATGAGAATCTAATATCTACATAGGGAAAGCCCATGACCTCTGGTGCTCAGCCCTTTCACTGCAGCAAGGTCTGGATGTCCACCCTGCAGTGTTCAATTCATCCATCTGCACTTGGTAGCTTGGATCAGGTGCTGATTTGTTATACTCTCATTGGGATGAATGATAGCTATCAATGTCTTGGTTTGAATTTTGGTGGCTAAGTCTTGTTTTGTAGATATTTTTTCGAGGGACTTATAAAACCCTGCTGCCATGGCAGTCTGTTTTCAATGAGGCTGGTGTGAAATGCGTCTTTGTTTGCACACCCATGTTTTTATGCACACTGCTTCCTTTCTGTGAGCAATGTCTCTTCGGCTGCTCTTCTCTACCTGTCAAATTCTTGTTCAAATTTCCAAACCTAGTGACAAAGTCACTTCTGAGAAACTTCTTTGATTGTCTTGGGCTGAATTATTTGCTCTCTATCCTCTATGATTCCTCTCTATTGTTATGCTTTTATCTTAGCACTGACTATACACGGACTATGGCCTTCCAGAACTCTGGACCTCCTACTTGCTTTGATTTCAGTAAGCAGTGTTACAAATAGTAATTAACCAAATAAATATCCACGGTTGGTCAGATGATGAGTACGTTGAAGAAGATCATGACAAGACTAAGATAGAGAAAACTTTTGGCTATGGGTGTGGAGAGCCCTGGGAGCTGAATGGAGCAAATCTGGCTACCTGCATTTGATCTGAGACCCTTAGAAGCTAAAATATTGTTGGAAAATATGGGGAAATAATGTTTTAGGAAGAGGGCAGAGTGAATGAAAAGGCCCAGAGTGAGAAAGTTTGAGGAATATTTGAAGGATGTTTTGGGAGGGGTGTTGTCTGGAGTCCACTGAGCTAGTGGGAAGGTATTTAGAGGACACTGAAATAGGAAGCAAAGGTCGGGCTCTGGAGACCTTCCCTAAAGCAGAAGCCACTGAGGTTGGTTCAATGTATGAACCATCCTACCAGCTATTATTTTAATCTTAATTGTATTACCTTCACTATGAACTCTTTATATAATGGATAAAATTAACAACCCATCATTAACTATAAAAACAATAGGATACCAATGATACTCAAGTTATTACAAATATACTGATCATGAAGACTTAAATTTTGACTTCTACGTAATTCCTATGCAAGAGCTAAAACCACAAGAACTATGATTGCTAGAAGTCGATAACCGACCTCCCAATAGAAATAACAATCCAAATATTAATTTCACCAGAAGATGTATTACACTCATGAGCTATACCATCATTAGGATTAAAAACAGATGCAATTCCAGGATAACTAAAGCAAACTACTTTAATGGCCATATGACCAGGACTATATTACAGTCAATGCTCCCAAATCTGTGGATCCAGTCATAGCTTCATACCTTATCATACTTGAAATAGTCCCACTTTCATATTTTGAAACTTGATCTGCCTTAGACCTCAGAAGGGAATGTGGGATGACACCAGTGCTTGTCCTATTAACTTGTGAAATGTCCCAGGTTGCCAGGAGTTGATTTGTAAACCAAAACTTTTCCCTTAAATTTCTAGACATTATCTCGTGTTTCTTAAAAGGAAAAAAGATTGTCAAAAAAAAAAAAAAAAAAAAAAAGAATCAACTGTGGTGCCTGGGTGGTGCAGTTGGTTAAACTTCTAACTCTTGATTTCAGCCCAGGTCATGATTTCAGGGTTGTGGGATCAAGCCCCTCATGAGGCTCCATGCTCAGCTGGAGTCTGCTTAAGAGTCTCTCTCCTCTTCTCTCTGTCCCTCCCCCACTCCCATTTGTGTTGTCGATAAATAAATGAATAAATAAATAAATAGACAAAAAAGGGAGTCTACCTCACAAATTGGCTTTGCTGAAGAATTCATTCTCATAGCACTGCCCTAGAGAGATGCTATTCATGGGTTAAAATTCAAATCTTCATTTAGCTACTTGCTCTTTGTGTGACCTTGGGCAAATAACTTGACCTTTCCAAACCTCAGTTCCTTTATCTGTAAAGGGGAAAGAATATCAGTACCTGCCTCATATGGCACCTATAAGTATCAGGCAATACGATCTAAGGAAGGTACACGAGTAAGGGGCTGCCAAATGGTGGTCATCTGATAGGACCCAGCCATGCATGATATTGATTATTAGCTAAAAAACTTGCTATAAATATGAGCACAGTTTCCTGACAGGAAACAATATTTTACATTTCTACCCTTCGTAAGGCCTCACCTCTCATCTAACTACCTCCTGGGTGATTCCACTACATTCTGGGCAAATACTTAGCTCACTCTACGTGACTGTACTGTCCTTGCTTCTGTATGTGCCCATTTCCAAGCCATCCCACAGCAAAGTGGTTCACTCCATGTGACTGGGAGAGTTTACTCATTATATTATTTACTATATCCCAAACAACCCCTTATTAATAGCAGGCACATAATTTTTATTTGCTAAATTGCTTGCTGAATCTGAAGAAAAAGCGATGAAGCTAGCTTATTATCACCACACAAAACACAATTAAAGTAGATGCTGGAGGCAGTCAGATTTTGGATTAATAGGGAGAATTTCATTGTCATTGCCAGGGTTGTTTGGGGGTGAAATCAGGAGTCTACACAGGCGTGAATGTTCAAGCTTGCATTGGATGACCATTTGACTATAATATCCCACACATAGACTTTATTCGACTTTCTCAGAGGTTACTTCCCACCCTAGGAGTCTTTCATTCAAATGTTTCCAGGGCAGCATGCAGTACTGAAAGGACCAGATTTAGAAGATGGGGATAGCATGACCTGTGGTGATAACAGATTAATGTCATATTTCATGATCCCCAAAGCAAATATACCCCCTATAATTTTCTGCCATGTAATGTCTCATAATTCTCTTGGAGAACTGTTTGGGGCAGCTTTGCAAGCCTTTTAATAGGTTGTTGAGAGTGCTGTGAGTGCAGTAAGTCCGTGGCAAAACCTGTTTAATAAATGCGATTTTTCAATTCGCTTAGTAATAACTGAGTCAAGGAAGAGTTCGGATAACTTCATTACCATTGACCATTTCAGCAACAGAGAGCAGCAAAAGCCTATTGACTGACTGACAGTTACAGAGCAAGGAGCTGATAAAATGATTGAAACATCTGCCATTATCCTTCCAGTTCCTTGCTCTATCAAATAAATGAAACGATACTGTTGGTGCCATGTTTATGGTTGGAGAAGCATGCACGTGACGTCCCCTGATGTTAGCTTCCACAAATATTATTAGAAAATAACCAGCTGTGTTTGGAATCTGATGAAGCTATTTATTATTTTAAATTCCTGGAAGGAAGGAGAGTTGCCTGCATGTTATGTCTGTGTCGTACGATCCCACTAAGACACATGATGTGTAGGTATCAAAACTTTATAAGTGAAGGAAATTTTTTCCAATTTCAAACATTGATGAGCTTTTTTTACTTATTTCTGATAGTATCCTATTCACTTGGCACAGCCTGAAGTATTTCTAAAACATGACCTCAGCAGGGTTTGTTAATGCATTCTTTTATGTCTGCCCACCTTTTAAACACTCAGCTTACACTTGCTTTCCCCTGGTTAACTTCATCTAGCAGATAGGAAAAAGGGGTCCCCCAAAGTAGTAAAATGAACCTCACTGTTTAAGCAATTAACTGATATCCACAGTATATTTAAGGCCATGTTTAAGATACTCTGTCTAAGGTATTACAGAAATAATTTTCTGATAATTAAAATGTCTTTCTTTCATTAGCTTACTCAGCTAGCACTGCATAGTAAACCTTATTTACAGAGAGGCACCTAATTACATTCATTTCTGCTCGTTTCCTTACTGCTGTTAATGCATTATATGGGGTCCAGCAGACTGTTTCAGCTCAGCTTTGTGCCGATGTTCTTAATTTTTCCTATCTCTTACCAAGTTTTATTGGGGAGCAAAGTACATAAATGTGGATACACATTTCAGTTCTCTGAAGGTATTTTTAAGAGCTGTCTAATTAGACTTTATCTTCATATATTAAATAAATTATATTGCTCCAAATGCTCACTTTATTTAGGGATTTAATAGAGCATTTTGGTAAAACCCGCACACAATACCTAATGAAAAACTGGATGAAAAATAGTGGGAGCTAATCTTTCTTCTGTATTTATGTTCTTTGGAGTCTTATTGGATGTTCTTTTGTTTAATCTTCAAAACAGCTCTAGGAGGAAGATATTGTGCACAATGTAACACATGAAGAAGAAAATCAAAGAGCTGAAATTACTTGTCCAATCCAGTATCTAGTAAGTTTCAGAGGTGAGATTTTGGTCTAGTTTGGTCTACCTTAAAATGTATGCTATTCATATTACTTTATACTACCCTTATTCTGCAGGAATTGTCATTTTGGACAGGCAGTTCAAATTTAATGAAATCTGGAGAAATCGCCTCTATACTCATGAGTAGCAAGAAGGAATGTCATTTAGAGAAATCTCTGTGAGGGGAAAAACTATTAAAGCAAAGTACTACTTATGAAAGAGGGCTTAAAAATCAATTAAAATTAAAACTAAAGCAATTAATTTCCTTTCAGGCTGAATAATCAATCCTAGAGTTTGAAACAAATGGATTGGGTTTAAAATCACTAGAAAATAGTTATTGACTCCTATTATTATCTATGTCAATTGTTGGGATGAATGGAGATATGCACTGATTATTATTACAATGAACACTGAGATTTGAATGCACCACAAGGATTCTCAGCACCTGATTTAAAAGGTGATCTCTCAATACCTCTGCCTTCTGGAATATCAACAAGTAAATCTTGAACGTCTTTGTTCATTTATAAGATGCAGCATATATTTCAAAAATGTTAAAAATGGATGCAAACATAAAATTTCAATGGAAAATAAGATTCACAAGGAAGCTTATTGAGAAAAATGTTATTGAGTTTCTGGTTCTCTAATGTGCATGGATAGAAATTATGAAAGCTCTGAGTTAAGGAGCCCAGAGGGATGTGCCATAAGGCGTAATAATTATGACTAGCCGAACTATAGACTCATTAAGTCATATCAAGTGATGTTTATATCTTATAATTGAGGGACATTATTTCCCAGACTGCCCTTCACAAAACGTGCTCCCTATCATACCTGAAATACCTCCATCAAAATAGTATGACATCATACTTTTATACATACATATATTTTAGCATCACCCTCTTCTCTGAGGTCTTCTTTTAAAATATTTATGTTCCAACAAAGGAGATTATATATTAGATGACATGCTTTCTTGGCAGGATACCCCTGGCCAATGCAGGTAGAAAACAAACTGTTTTGTAATGAGACACAGAGGGTACCAATAGCAAATCTTGTCTATTCTCCATTGTATCTAGAGCCAATCTCAGATTTAGCTGGAATTCATATCCATGGACTCAGCTTTACAACGTATTCAGTATTTTGAAAGATAAATTCACATTTAAAACTTACCACGAATCAACCAAGAGTCCTTAATTCAAAGAATAATCGAGGAATTTCTATTTCTTGTCAATCCATATTAAATCATTCCACAGGTGTCCCTTTAATGACATCTTGTCTGTTAGTGGATATCCCTTACGTTTTGTCTCTTATAGTTAACATTGCCTGTATTCTTCTTTTCTTGGTTCTGTTCAACGAAATTTCATTGATCATCTACCATAAACCAGACTGTATCTAGGTGGTGGAATTATAAAGTTAGACTTGTCATTTCTTCTGCCTAAAAGAAGTTCAGAGGTCTAAAGAGAGGGCAAAAGGGTGGCACAAAATAACATCAACTTCCTATGACTATATTTAAGAGTGAGATGCATTCAAACTATTTTTTTTTTAATTTTAGAGAGTGTGGAATGTAGGGTGAAAAACTTAACACAAAATCTACAATTAAAATAGCAAATGTTTAAACTGTTTTGAACTAGTCTTTGTCTCTGTGGAGGTGCATTCATCTGGATAAAATGAGAGGTTCGTGGCAGGCCACCCCAGAATGTGCCACTTTGTTAGGTGGATTGTTTTGGATTGGAGATGATCAAGGTCCTATAGATTCAAGAAGAGCTTTTTACCTCTCCTTTAACTGCCTAAAAAGATTTAGATAGGGAGCCTGCACCAGGAAGAGCTATCACCAGAGGTAACTTTTTACAAGGCTTATAAACATGGCAGGGCAAATGT
This sequence comes from Canis lupus familiaris, assembly GCF_011100685.1. Lineage (NCBI taxonomy): Eukaryota > Metazoa > Chordata > Mammalia > Carnivora > Canidae > Canis > Canis lupus. The sequence goes on along the minus strand of NC_049229.1, from coordinate 58,728,209 downwards.
CTGTTTACAAAACACTTGTTCTTTCCATCTTCCTGTGAATTGTCTTCTTACTTTTTGAAGTCTCAGACCCCCATCCCTTTTTCTTTAGCTCAGAAAGGCATATAAGCTTCAATTGCCTGGTTTTCAGGGAGTCTTACATCTTTGGGGTTCCCATAAGAATGAAGTTCAAGGTGTGTTTTTCCTCCTGTTAGTATGTCTTATGACAATTTAATTATAAGACCAGCCAAAAAAATCTTAAAGGGAAAAGTTTTCTCCCCATAGAAGCAAGAGGTATCTTTGTTTTGCCAAAACCACCAGAGGAAATATCATGTGAATGCAAAGCAGTTAGTCACCATTGTACTTCTGGAACATCAAAGCCATCCTTTACTTTATGCAGATATCTTAGGTTTGCAAATGGATTGTTCTGTTTGGTAAATCAAATTGGATATCTCTTCTAGAAAAAAAAAAAGTAATTTTTTCATGCCTCCTTGGGGAGATTTAGAACACCTTTCTTATCTTTGTAAATTTTTTATTTTTCTTGTAGATTTGTAGGTAGCCTCTTTTGAACAATCATTTGTAAATGAGAAGCTACACAGGAAGAATTTCAGGAAGATGGTAAATGTTAATAAGTAATATGAAGATTAATAAACAGATAATATATTGATATGATTACTATTATTAATACATATTCTTTATTTAAACCATGGAAGAGGTCAAAAGTGGGTGAACACTGAAGTCTGATTATTGTGTTCTGGTATGATTGTGTCCTTCAGACCAGAGGGCAATATCCCAACAGTACGAGTGGGAGTTGGGTTTCTCCTGAAGGAAATGGCATTTCTCATGATCAATAAACTGGGTAAGAGTTCAAACATGGGACAAGGGTTCAGGAAATAAAAATGGAAGAGTATAATGAACCACAAGGTGGGTGAACACCCTTGCTCTCATGCCTGCTCAGCATTTGGTAAGCCCAAATGTTCACATGACGATGATGATGCCAGGTTGTGGATAAGGGCATTCAGAATGTCAGTAATTAAAAACAATAAATTTCTAGACCCATGGAGAAATGACTGACTTCTGACAGGACACGGTAGAGTTACCACTGGACAATTAAGAGCTCCCCTGATTGAAGTGACAACAGCCAAATCACTATTTTCTGCAGTTATGAATACATAGAGCTTTGAGGTCTATAAAATGTCTTGGTTTCTAGGGTTGTCCCCCAAGTACTATGTTGGTGTCACCCACACAGACCTCTGCCACAAAATAAAGGAGACCCAGAGATTGTGTTCCCCGACAGTGTGCCACTAGGGGGCAGCAGGAGTTTATCTAACCCAAAGCAAAGCCAACGTGTTCCCTCAGGTTCCAAAATTCATACTAGGACTAACTAGTCATTAGTTATCACTCACAGTTCTTTTACCCACGGATGCCATTCTGAATTTGTGTTTTAGAAGACTACGAGCAACCAAAATAGGACTTACTGAAAAAAGACAAGAGGATTGAGGAAATGTTGACTTTTTAAAAAGCAGCAGGATGAGGGCATGGTGGTTAAGAGGTTTTTGGGTATATAGCTCATCACTTTAGGACATCGCAAATTGTGCTGAAGAGGCTGTATTTTAACAGTTTTGTCTTTGCCCTGGGTTATAAAGCAGCCACTGCTCTATCAGTTCAATATTTCTATATGAACTAAGTTCTATGTCATTTCCATCATTTTTTAACGACTCAGTCTTCAGTTAAGAGAATTATTTGGCCTCAACGTCTTAAATACCCAATTTATGCAGAAAACAATAATCACCGATCAGTCAATCTATTAAAGAAAATGCTTGGCAGTGCCTCCATATCCGTTAGGCCAAATTCTATTTTTCGCCCTAAATGAACCCCCAATTCTCCTCACGCTCTCATTGCTCCTCCTTAGATTATGACTGTCATCTCTCTCCTGTGTTCTTGCTAAAGCCACTTAATTTGTCTCCCTGCTACTGGGGTTTCCCTCATCTGACCTAACCTCTCTCTGCCGCTAAAATTATTATACATGCAATCTGATAATGGCACTGGCTGTTCTCACATAGTCAGCAAGGTTCTTCCTCCTCTTTTCATTCTCAAAATCTCTCTTCAGCTCAAATCTTATCTGTCTCTATCTGCACTCAAGCCTTAAGTGAGATCGTACTAATGGCTTTAAAGATCATAAAAATGCTTCTGACTCTCTCCAGTCCCTGAGCTGTAACATCTAACTTGTCCATTTTCAAATCCATCTGCATGTTGAGTAACCATCTCAAACTTAACGAATCCAAAGCAGATCTCTTGGCTTCTCAAACTCCCATCAAATAGTTCTCTTGGTCTTCTCCATATCCACAAAAGACATCATTCTAACTCTATGTTTCCTGCTAAACTGTATCCCTCTTTGCTCAATGATCCATATCATGTTCTTTACCAAATCCTGTCAGTCTGCCTCCAAAATATTTCCAGAATCTATCCACCTCTTGCTCACTACCACCCATCTGATTTTTGAAATGTTCTCATATACAAGGGTATGATTGCTTCCTCATAACTTCTTGATTCCTTCTGACTCCATCACTCAATTCACACAAAGGGCATGCGATTCTTTAAAAAATCACACCTTTGGCCAATACTCTGCCATGACTTCCTATTGGAAAAATGATAAAATTCAAGCTTCTGACTGCTATCTCTAAGGGCCTTTGTGATGCCAACTATCTTTCTGACCTTGGATCTTAATGTTCTCCTACTAATTCCCTCCACTCTGCCTGTACTCCTCTTCTTTCCAGTCATTATACAAGCAAATTTTCCCACTCTGGGATCATTGATTTGCTTTTCTGTTGACTTGAAAGCTTTTCCTCAGATCCTTCCATGACTTGCACTTTCCTGTTCATTCCCACTTCAGGTCTCTGCCTTTCTTATTCACACTCTCTACACTAGATCCTCCTGGGTTAGTTATGTTATATTGGGGCTCCTAAGAAGAACATGATTTCTGGTATTCACACAGTTTTATAGTCACCTCCCCAGGAATTAGGCTCTCTCTGAGGCTCAATTTAATCAATAGAACAAATAGAAATGACACTCTACTGTTTCAGGGTACAAGTCTTAAGTAATCCCAAGAGCTTCTGCATTTGTGTTTATTGAAGCCAACCTGCCAGGAGTCTGGCTATACTGTTGAGGAGATTGTTGTGGAGCAACACCATGAGGTGATCAGGTGCACAGACTTTATGGAGAAATCAAGTAGAGAGGGAGAGAAGCCCAACCATCTGGCGGAGTCCAGCCCACAGCTAATCAGCCTCCTGAATGCTGTCAAAGGATATCTCCTGAGGGGACAGCAGAACCATACACCCAAGCCCAGTTCAAATGATGGAATCATGAGCAAATAAAATTATTCTTGTTTGTTTTACATTTTTGGGTCGTTTGTTATACAGCAATAGATAATTGGTAAACCCCCCTTTAGTTATATTGCCTGCTCCTGAGTTACCTTTCTAATGCCCTGCACCATTATTTGACATGCTATTTTGTGAATGTGTGTGTATTTGCTTATTTTTGTTTCCTCCAATATACCAGGAGATTTGAGATAGCAGATTATGTTTTGTTCACCATTGTACCCCCTGCATGTTACTAAATGAAGGGATTAATCAATCAGTCTCTCTTGTGACATTGAGTTGCCTTATCTTGCTGTCTGAAGAAGTGTTTCTGTCTACACTCCTCCATTCACGTCCATGTCTTATTAAAGGTGAGCTTTAGCCAAGTTTGTATAGATACTCTTTTTCTTCCTAGAAATAAAATTAACATTGATTATTGAATTCATAAATTAACAGAAAGTTAGAAATGTGAGTAACATCAGGAAAAAATCCAATTCAATGTGTTTTTTGTGTGGTCATAGAACTCTTCATTATATGAAATCTTCCATTTCATGACAAAAATATAAATCAATAAAAGTAGAGCTGTTCTGCAGGCTGAACGTTTACTTTATCTTTTCTCGAGACATCTTCGGGAATGCTTCTTCAAAACCCAAAGGTGCCAAAAGGCATAGTAGGAAAGCCACTGATCTCTTTTCAAACATGACTGGTAAACAAGGAGAAAGGAATGGGGAGTTGATATGACTGATATGTCTAGCTGAACAAAACAGAGCTGGCTGGGACTAGAATCCAAGCAATTCAGTTTAATCCACTTTGGTAACAGTAATTCTCAAGAGCATTCTTTCTGGTGGGATTTGTTTTAGATTGGAAGACAGATTCAAACCATCACTTTAAAGTGGAGCTAGTTAAACTAATGAGAGAGCATCTAATTGAGATTATTAGGATTTAACAGAACTGATACAAAAACTAGCTTAACCTGCATGTGACATGTGATCTGTCCTACTCTCAGGTAGATGGCTAAATTTGTATCTGCTACTCTCTGTAACAGAGTCATTTAGTATGGGCCAAAAGCATAAAAAAGAAAACCAAAGAAAGTGCCATTTTTGAATCAGCATATCCACAATAGCCAGAGATATTGTCAAACAAATATATATATGTACGATGATCAATTATAAGCTAAAAAAAGAGAAGAAATATTAATATATTCAAATATAAGGTATTTTTCCATATGCTTTACATTTTACCATGGCTTTAAATTTTTTTTATAGTTTCTAGAAAATCAAAGTTTCATTAAAATACTTTCTTACTACAATATCATAATTTTTGTTTTTACACCTATGAATAAAATGTATAATATCATTAATGTTTTTTGAAACTATGTATATTTAAAATAACTTAAAATTTCCTTCACCTGAATTTCCAAATTCTGGTATTTTAAGGAGCAGTGATAGTTATTTTTTCCTGATTATTTGATTTGGGCTAGAAATTATGAATACAGAGAATCTTGGTGGATCTACTGTTTTGTTTATTTAAATGACACTATGGTTCTGCCAATTTAAATACCTTGCTCATCTTCACATAATTATATAAAGTCACAAAGCTGGCTTGTTCTCATGCCTGGCTTTAAATTCCAGTCTTTTTTTTACTAAACAAATCTATAAACTAGAACTTAAAGGATCATTAAAATACTTTATTTCATTATTTCACCTTTCATATGAGAAAACTGAGGTCTAAAGAGGCTAAATTATTTATCTAATTTAACTAAGATTATTTAAGTCAGACTTGGGGGGAAAACTCAGGTAATTTCTTTCAAATATTGAAAGTTCATATCCCATTCACTACATATATATGTAGATATATTTATATTTTTACATTAATATAAATATTAAACATTTATATATCTATATATAATAATATAATATAATCTCTATATATCTTTATATATATCTTTAAATCCATATATATATATGGATTTAAATATGTATAAATCTTTATATACTCACTGAAGAAGTTTAGTCCCGATTGGATTCTTCCCTCTTGTCTTCATTTAGTTAATTCCTGTTATTTCTTTAAAATCTAAAGTTTAGACCTCATCTCAAGTAGCTGTTCATCTGGATAAATGCAGCAAGGCTGATTTCCCTGTTATATTCATTCAGATTTCTCTCTCTTTCACACACAACATCATTTCCATTTTAATTTATTTGTGTGATTATTTGACTGGTGTCTTTTGCCAATAGAATGGAAAATCTTGAAAGGAAAGGATTATAATTTGTTTACTATTAGTATTCCCAAAGACCAGTTAAGTGGCTAGCACTCAGTAGCAGCTCCGTTAATTACAAGCAGTTAAATAACTGATTTAATGACAACACAAAGGATGTAGCTTTTCCTAGCAAAACCACCTTGATAAATATATTATATTACATAATTAATTATTTAAGAAAGTTTTGGAAATGAGTACTCCTATATCTTGAATAGTCTGCTAAGGAAATTACTAACAGCACTGTAGCACTGGTTGCCTATTCAGGGGAGACCAAGTCAGGTGGGCAGTACCTGTAAAGGTGGGTGTGTTAGACAAGAGATTCAGAGATGATTCAGAGACATTCAGGGACTAAGGTTACATAGCAACCAGGCACTTTTGTCAACAAATTTGGGATCTAAGGATCAAAGCAAAAGGTTGAGCCCATGAGTCTTCAGAAACAAGTTAACAAGATACAAGATATCTGGTATCCAGGTGTGAAGACAGACATTAAGTAGCCCACCAGGGCCTCAAATAAGGTCAGTGCTATTTCTCCAATGTTGTTTCATAAATATGAGGAGGTATTTTTGATTGACACAATAACAGAGAGGTGTTCCTGATGATGGATTGGGGCTAAGGATGCTAAGTGTCCTGCAAAGCACAAGGCAATTCTGTACAATGGAGAATTTCCTTGCCCTAAATTCCAGAAGCACCCCCTTAGAGAAATCTTTTGTGTCAGTGAGCTCCTTGACAACTGGGTTTCTACCTTGTTTCTCTGGGTATTCCAGCAACAAGCACAATGCTTGACCTACACTGAATGCATATTGGAAATGGACTTCAGTTACTTGCCAATGAGCTAGATGGGAATATAGCTATGCATAAATGTATGACTTACTATTGATTCAATGGTGGAGAGAATACACACTCTTGCATCTAAGCAGAGATAGAAAAAGGCAGTCCATTCTCAGCTGTCAAAAAAAGAAAAAAAGTGATCAGAATGGATAAATCACAGAGAGCAGAGTGGTAACCTTGATCAGAAATCAACAATAAAACCTGATATTGAGGTAGTTTTTAATATCAGCATCTTACCAACCACCTGGGCTGGAAGTGGTGCTGTTCCAAGCTTCCATGCCATGTCCATGGAAGGCAGCAAAGTTGCAGAAAATGGGAGAAAAAGGAAGGTGTGTTTTATGTGTACGTGTGTGGCAAGGGGTGGGGAATTGCAAATCATGGGAAGAAAGGAGAGATTCATTAGAGGGCAAAAGCACCTTCCCATGGTTTTCAAAAGACCCACAAAACCAACCACTGCCCTCTGTGATGGAGACATTCTTTGTGTCAGTCTCGGTATAACTGTTCTGAAATAGCAAGGGTAATCGTATCGATTTTGAAGGAATGTCTGGTTAATTTTTCACAAGGCGTAGATCCCTCAAAAATCAATAACTTTCTGCTGTATCTTTATTCTTCAGAATAAACTGTGTCTGTCGGAGAAACTTGATTCTTAAGCTCAATTGGATTCATAAAACATTCACAGACACATAGTACAAAAGAAATGTAAGCTTTCCCTAGGAGTGGTAAGTATTTAACCTCAACATAGGACAAAGGCTCCTTCCCTTTTGATATATTCTTGTCCTTGGACAGGCATTGGTAGGGACTGCGATTCCTGTGATGCAAATATTTCCCTTCCCCTAAGGAAAGAAGCTTCAGTAGAAGATTTGAAGCACACATCTGGAAAGCAGAGACTAGGCAAATATCTTTTTAAAAAATTCTGGGATTACGGGGTGGATGTTAGAAATATATTCATCTCCTTGTCCTTTTACTCACCAGGTTGAGTGTGCATAGTAAACTTATTTAGGAGAAACAAAAATGTGCTTTGGGAACAGTATAAAAACGTGATCCAGTAACGCAACTTTAGGAAATCACTGAGTGATCCTTGACCTCTTATTTACATTTACACACAAAGAAGGTAATGCTCAGAGAGGTGAAGGGTTCTTCCTAAGGTCACACAGTAAATATCTCATTCATTAAATTGGAAATGCCACTTTGAAAAGAAATCAATGAACGCTCATTTATCAAGGGCAGGAAATGTGCAAGGTTGAAACGGTGATAATGTTTGGCTTGGAATAAGCACGCAAGGCAAGAACTCAAATAATAAAAACAGGAATGGGAAGAAAAAAATTGAAAATTCAAAAAAAAATAAAGTGCTTGCAATACTAGAAAATCTTCCCACATTTGACTTAATATCACTGATGATTCATTTACTTATAAATTGGTTATACAACTTGAGAGGTTAAGACTGGTCATTGCTGTTCAGGTCCTTCATAGGTGATGGTTTTGAACTCCCCGGTACACAAAAATCCACCACAACTTTAAAAACACCTCCAAGAAAACATGCATAGGCTGTTTATTGGCCAGGTGGATATATTGGTGTCATTCCAAAACATATAGAAAGACAATCCAATGATTAAAACGTTTTCTGGGGACGTGAACCAGAAGGACCTACTATGCCTGTTCTCCTACCTCAGCCCCATGAGTGTGAGCGCACGTGTATGAGTGTGAGCGTGTGTGTGCACGTGTGAGGGAGCACCTGGGAGCATGTGCACACATCTGCCTGTGTATGCTTACTAGTATCTCAAAGAAGAACAGAAATGCTTAGTGTCACATCAGACAGTGCTTTATGAAAATAAATTTTGTGGGGATCTCTTGATTCCCTTGATTTATTGCTAACTTAAGAATATGAGAAATAGCAAAAGTCACTGAAACCAGTTATGTTGCATGCTCATTTCCAACTGGAACTCCCTGCCTCATTAAACAGGGATAGCCTCCCTTTACAGGCTGAAACACGATCAAGAATAAACCCCGTGGCTTACTTCCCTCCCCGGTGACGCTGCCTAGCATCCCTCCCTCTGGCTTTTAGGGGAGATTTAGGAATGAGGACCGAGCATTACAGCTTCTATCCAAGTTGTCCAGGCAGCTACAAGGTAAACACTGAAAGGGAGCCCAGCCTACCTTCTGATGCTTACCGGAGCCAGCTATAAAATTTATCTTCATCTAATTCTAAAAGAGATGATTTTAATCTAGAACTAGACTGAGATTTTCTTCTTTGTCCAATCCAATAATAAAAAAAGAAAAAGATGTCACCCTATAGATATTTGAACGGAAGCCTAAGATCCCAACCACTCAAGAGTTCTAATTTATTTAAAACACATTAGATATTTTAGCCATGCAGAGACGCCAAAATAGAATACCCAAAGTGTGTTATCAGTACTAACGTCGATTTCATAAGTTCAGGACTTGGCAAAACTGTTATCCAGATTACCATCGAGGAAAAAGAAAAATAAAATGTCTCCCTTAACTCTCTTTTCCCTTGTGGCTCCTTTTACATATCCCATGTTTCAATATCCTGAGTGTGCGTGAGAAAGCTAGTAGCTTTTCTTATGATCAGGTTTAAAATTCATTAGGGTATAGATCTCTCCAGATTTCAGTCTTTGTTTTTAATTAATATCGAAGTGTGGTTGACACACCATATTACATCAGTTTCAGGTGTAAACCACAGTGATTGACGAGTCTATACATTGTGCTATACTTAGGACACAACTAGCTATCATCTGTCACCACATGGTGCTATTATGAATCTTTGACTACATTTCCTATGCTGTAGCTTTCATCCCCATGACTTATTCACCACATAACTAGAAGCCTGTGTCCATCTTTCAATCATTAACTGATGGAAGTGCAAAATGTCATCTCAGAGATTCCTCCACTATTAGACTTACATCTCCAATTATTTGTATTGTTAATTACATACATAGACCCTTAATTCCTTTGTCCAATTTAAACTATATTCCAATGACTGATTATTTTTCTATCATTTCTTTGTTTTGATTGGCACTGCCATGGTCTACTAGAGCTCACAGTTCCTCTGTGACCCAAATATTTCCACGATGTATGTGTTGTATAACAGAGAAGGTCTTTTTCTGTGATCTGGATGTTATAACGAATGAGTAGTGTCCAGAGTGAGCCTGGGCTTTAAGTCACCCCTCAGTACAAAAGTTCTGGGAATTTGAAACATGCTTCTGCTAACCAGTGTAGAATAACCACCATGAATACTTTGCCAGATCCAGAAATCCTTTTGTTTCTTGAAAATACAATGTAGTATTCACTAGAATATTTGAAGCTGGTTGCTGCAATACACAAACTCCTGAAAGTTTAGTGGTTTAACACCAATGTTGGTTTATTTTTGCTCATGTCTCACTCAGCCTGATGTAAGTTAGGCTGTCCTCCTCCATCCTGAAAGCATATGATGTGAAATATGCAGTAGGGTAATGGAGAAGACACACTCATTATCCCCCATTGACTCTGTGGAAGTAACACATGTCAATTTGGCTCCAATTTCACTGGCCATTAATAATTACATGATTGTCATCTTACTTCGAGGGAGATTGCACGAGGTAGAGGAATCCTGACCTATTCCATGAGTACTAAATATTTCTGCCATACATCTGGGTTTGAGCTAAAACATAAATAAAAGGTGTAGTAGTGGTTTCTGCTCTCCACTGAAGGATTCTGTTAATCCCAACCACATCCAGACAGTGGCAAACTCTTACTGAGTATCCTAAGTGCAATTTAGAATGAGCTTAAGCATATTTTTAACATCTGACACTAAATTATAGATATAGAACAACTGGCTAGTTGTTCAATTTGTGTAGCTTCCAATTGGTTCAAAGTCATGAGAGACTGAACATGAATTAGTCTACACACAGGTAGGTATGAACCCTCAGTGGCAGAGGAGGGACTTTAGTTCAAATGCGATGATGTTAATTTGATGGTTTCCTTGTGCTTCAGTGTCTTCATCTGAAAAATACAACTCACGTCAAAGTACTTATTGTAACTGGCTTTACAGAGATTTGTGAAGAGTAATTGAATTCAAAGAATTGACAAAACTTTGGAAAATAGAAACTGCTAGATAAACATAAAATGTTATATGTTGATGGCACTATGAGTATTCTTTAACTTAATATTTCAGAATTGTTTATAATCTTTTGACCAAAGTAAAAAGAACACTATTTGCAAGAACGCTAGTTTAAATATCAAATACTTTAAACCGAAAATTCAGTATATTTTTATGAAGAGTGGACAATTCTCAGTTTCTAATTCATGTACTGTTATTTAAAAAAAAAGACTAAAAATAAGTGATAAGCCATAATCAAACTTCTAATTTTGAAAGCTAGCTAGTTAAAAATGATTTTCATACTGCTACAAACATATTTTCTCTACATAATCATGTTGGTAAGAAAATAGATCATTTTTACAAGACTGTTCATGTTGGGGAAAGAAATCTTTTAAAATTCATAACTCATTAAAATAATTTATTTTATTACAAGTGAATTTATGTAGCTATCTTCTGTTAATGAAATCTTTCCCACTGTGGTATATATATATATTTTTTTCTAATAGCATACACAGGAAAGGTAAAGCCGATGTTATAAAGGATCAGAATACATTTTAAAAAAATCACTCCATTTAGGATGCCTGTGCTGTTGTTGATTTTTTTTTTCTTCTTTTCTGTCACTTCTGAAAATTCAAGAAGGGATCTAAAAATCAATCTTTCTTCACTACGCATTTAATTCCTCATGAAAATACAAAATCTTCAGCCAGCATTTGAAAGAGGATCCACATATTGAAGCCTCAGACGGAAAACACTCTTGCTCTGGTGTTTTTGGAGTAAAAACAATTTTTGCCTTCTGAATGCACTAAGTCTTCCTTCTAAAAGAATAAAGCCTCTACTCTGAGGCTATTCTCTGCTACTGAAGGTTGCCTCACCTATAGCCTCATATGGGATATATGACAACTCTTCTAGTAATTCTCTTACAGTTTTGGGTTGGCTTTGAATGCTTCAGCAGAATCATGGATAGTTTGTATGGATGCTTACTAATCTTTGACATTTACATCCAACTAATCATTCTTCCACAGCATGACTTTGGGTCATTAAGCAGTGCAAGATGATGGGGGCCTAATATAACACTGTAATTACCTTGAGTTCAAAAGCCATAAAATAACTCCTCTTTTCCACAGGAAACCAAGGGAACAATAGATTTATGTCTCCATCCCACACTCACTCCACAGCAGGGTCACTATGCACTGGGTATTTTGCTTACTTGAATTTTACAGGTGGCCATCCTCCTATTCCGTTGTTGCCACTGACCCAGTTTCAAGGGAATATAAGGAGAGATCAGTTATTTGGAGCCAGAGGAGATTTTGAAAATGAAGTGTCACATTCTTGTTGATTATGGTGGTGGTCTTTGCCTTCTCAGAAACACTTCCTTTAACGAGCAGAGCATTAAGGGGAAGGAATGTAAGGCTCAGGTTTCTAAGTCTTTATCCATATTTGGATTGGCAAAGCAAATATTTTGTCACTTAAGCTCTAACGCAGGCTTTCCAGATATACTTGGCAGAAGAAAATGATCTTATCAAGAATGTTAGCCGACTCTTCTTTCAGTCACAGCAAAGCCTTGTGTTAATAAATATACTTTCTCCATTAAAAGATTAGTAGATGTCACAGATTAGAAATGGCCACAAAACTTTTGCTACACAACCCACTGTGGTCTATGTGTTGTTCCCTTAATGTGGTTTCGTTAACCAAAAGAATATAATGGAAGTGATGAGATGGTTTCCAGGCTGAGAATTAAGATGCTTCTCTTCTCCTTCCTTTCTCTTAAACCATTTACTTTGGGACTTCTTATATCATAATATCATATATCATAATATAAGAAGTCCTTCTAACTTTCTGGAGACAGGGACGTGGAAAGGGTCTGAGACTGTAGAGAGGGAAGGGGACTCTGTTAAACCCAGCCTCCCAGTCATGCCTCCTAGCCCATGGCATTAAGAATGTGAGCAAAGCTATCTTGGCCCCTCTAGACCAACACAGACCTCTGTTGGATACCATCAAGTATGAGACCTGATACAGGGAAAAGAATTGCCTAGCTGAGCCCTGCACATATCCCTGATCTACTAACACATAAGATACAGTAAAATGATTGTCCTTTAAAAATCATTAGGTTTGGAGACAATTTGCTCTCCAATAATTGGTGACCCACAGCATGAACCTTGGATAACATGTCTTTATTTTCTCTGAATCTCTAGCATTCAGAGTCTGGCATATGTTGGGGGATTATGAGTTATTTACTGAGTGGGCATTTAAAGGGAGGATAAAGAAATAGATTCTTGAATAGTGGAAAGATGCAGATAAGCATGAGGATTTGACTCATTTGTTGAACCATTGAATGAAATATGTGATTAAATCATCACAGGTACCAGAATTTGACCAATGAGGAGGTTTGAAATGTAGAAACATTCATTTTACATTCTAAGACTGGCACATAAGGCATAGCACCATAAATTATCCTCAACAAATTTTAAAATGCATGTAGTAAAATGGAATATGTGGCTGTGTGCATTCCAAAAGGAGTTGGATTAAATACAGCATGTAGTGGTGCCTGGGTGGCTCAGTCAGTTAAACATCTGCTTTTGGCCCAGGTCATGATCCCAGAGTCCCTGAATCAAAACCCTCTTTGGGCTCTCTGCTCAGTGGGGAGTCTGCTTCCCCCTCTCTTTGCTCCTCTCCCCACTCATCCTCTCTCTCTCTCTCTCTCTCACAAGTAAATAAATAAATATTTTAAAAATACAAAAAAATAAAGTTAGCATATAAATATCCAATTTATAAATAATCCCTAATCCCCCAACATGCTAGACTCTGAATGGTAGAGATTCAGAGAAAATAAAGACAAGTCCGAAACTATCTGAGATTTGTTCACATCTACTAATCAATTATTATTGAATCCTTAATCCGTACCTCGTACAGTTGTAGGAAATGAATAGTTTATAGTGAACACATAGTTCCCTAAAACTGAGCCTGGAAGAAAGACACATACATTAGTGAAATAAAACACAAATGAAAAATATCATGGGACACAGAGAGAGAGTGGCTAGAGTAGATACGGAAGGTTTCATGGTAGAGATGGTATCTGTGCTGAGTCTTGAAGGAAGGATGAGTCGTTTTTCAGATAGAGACTAGTGAGAACTCATGAGAGATCAAAGGAACTGCAGGTACACATACACAAACAAGTTGCACTGTGTATCCACTTGGGAATGGGGACAATTTTCTTTCCAGAGACTGGAAAGTTAAGTTGATGGGGAAAGGAACAAATTGTCGCATGTGAAATTAGAGCAGTGAGGATCATTCCTTCACAGTGAGTACCTTCATTTAAGTACTTGAGTCTCTATTACCAAGAACTGGTACCATCATAGACACCGCCTAAGGAACTAGTAAACAATTACAAAAACACGAGATAGCCCTGCTCTAAAAAAGGATATAGTCTAATGGAAAAACAAATGCAGAACATTATAATCCAGTATGACGATTACTGAAAAGAAGATGCACAAAGACATTTCAGGAACAGCAATAAGAACCAAGCTTACCAGAAGGTAGTATTCCCGCACTGAATGGAAGTCTTTCAAACAAGAGTGTTTTGTGTGTGTGTATAAGTGTGCAAAGAACACAGGGAGCGGACACAGCATGCACATGACAAAGATCCTGAGCTGAGAGAAAGCAAGTTTAAGGAATTTCACTTGATTTAGCTCGCATAAAGAGCAGGAACTGGGTACAGGTGAGCCACACTGGACAGTGAAATCCCTGGTGTGCCTTCCCAAATGCTGATGGGGCATCCCCCTGTTTACAGGAAGCATGGGGATATTTTAGGTAAGAGACTGTCAGGGCCGGATGTACTGATTGGGGAGTCTCTCCGTGTAAGAGAAACTGATTTGGAAGAGTAGTTAACTGGGTTTCAGATAACAGGGAAGTAGTAAGTTAAGGGCCGAAACATTTCTATCGGATCTATCAAGAAAACATTTGGGGATAGATTAGGAAGGATTGTCCTATAGGAAATGGAAAATGATATCAGATTTTATACAGGGCTAGGGTCATAAAGTGATTGTCTATTTTAGAAAGATAAATCCAGGTGGATGAACCAGTGGGGTGGGGCTGCCAAGTGTCTCCAGTGGGAACGTCAGTGAAGCAATCAGCAGTGGGATGAACAAATGGAATACAGAATTGCTGCTGTGCTGTCACATAGATACTAAGAAATGTTTGTGGCTTTGGGACTAAAAAGGGAGATATCCCAACACAACTGTTCAAATTTCCAATAACATTAAAAGTGACTCCACACCTAACCCAATTTTTAAGGATCACATCATGTGTTACTGTTTTTGTTTGTGCGTTTAAGAACGCATGTGTTTAATAACGGAAATAACAGAATTTTTTAAATACTAGAAGAATTTCATGATGTAGAAAAGAAATACAATAAGGCCACATTGAAACCTCAACCATAAAATTGGAAGAAATGAAAATGATTTTGAGACTGTTATGAGCCTGGAGAAAAAAAATATGTTTCTGTGATAGAATTTTAGAGTTTCATCTAAAATAAAATTGAGAAGGAAACCAAGTCCCCAAGTTGTCCTGCTGGCACCTTCCAATGGCATTCAGTAGATATATGAGCATCCAAAGTCTATAACTCTGGAGACAAGAAATACATGGTGAAGAATTTGCAAACATGTCAGTCAGAAAGTTGACAGTTGGAGTGGCTGTAGGCATGGGTTGGCTGTGACATTGCTAACACTTTTACAAACATAAAGTGCAAGAGAAGAAGTGAACCAACTTGCTCAAAGACATTCTGCTGACTGAGAAATCAATCTCAGCCACCAGGAAGGCTGTGCCTGACAGCTGCCCTCGGGGAGATAACCCAGTGTTGGAAAGTCACAGAGTTCCAAAGAAAGCAACCTTACAGTTGGGTGAAAGGGTCTGGAAGGAAGTCACTAAAACGTAGCTGTAAACAACCCCAATGCTGTTCACCACAAAATGCAATACAGTTGTATTTGTATTTTGTTTACGAAAGAAACCCTCAGCCATTAACCCACTTGTTTTCCTTTGAATGGTAATGACATAGAAGGAACCAGAAAGGGAATGAAAATAACAATTATTAACAAGAAATATCCAGACTGCCTGTATGAGGACAGAAATCCTCAGCTCTTTTACTCTCTCTCTATATATATATAATATTTATCTAGCTATAGGCATGTGTGTGTGTGTGTGTGTGTCTGTTACACACTTTCGGGCCTTTGTCAGCCTTGGGAATCCCATAAACTATCACCTCCTGAAGATTTCTGGGCATATTAGGTAGTATTTTTCATGATTTGGGTAAATAATCTGGGTTTCCATAAAGAATGCACCAAGGGTTGGGAAACACTGGAAAGGATTTTAACACAAGCTTACATAGGGGCAGGATTCAGTGATGATATCGCTACGCACCTCTAATCTCTGACTTTATCTGTTTTTAAACATCTGCCTTCTTTTCTCTTTTACTCCAGACCCCTTGGTCACATTACCACTCTTCTGAGGCACAGGGATTAATTCAGAACTCTTTTGTACACGGTTTGCCTTCAGTCCAGATGAAATTAAACTTCTCTTTAGAGTACTTGAATGGTATTAAACAACCTATGCATGCATTGTGAATCCCAAAATTATCTAGAACTTTGGGCAAGAGAGTATTTACAAGTTTCTTATTGATTTTCCAAGTTGGAATTCATTTTAAGCACTAATATAAAATTGAACTCAATTTCAGGAGGATGAATAAAGTTGAATTAGCTCTGATATTATGTAGCAAATGCAGAAAATTTAAAAGACTGCAATTTTCTATGCCTATTCCAAAATGTGCTTCTACAAATAATAGCCAGATGAATTATATTGAAGAGACAAAAGAAAGTACAGTCAACAGTTAATGTTTGGCAGCAAACTTGATCCGTTTCACATTGTTGAAGATAGTTAACAACATCGAAAGATGTATATTAAGTTCAAGATTTTTGTTTCTCGTTCTAAATTCATATTCAGTGCTCTTAGAAATATTTTACTAAATGAAGAATGTTGTCAAATTTAAGTAAGGAGAGAATTAAGAAAGAGATAATTTGAAGCAGACCAATTGAGAAAGTTATTTGCATGAAATTGTAAAACAGTCCATATCTTAAGCACATCAATTTTTTTTTTCCAAGTTTAGTCAGCTAATCTGGGATGAAGTCATGAAGACCAACAATGAATCTTACATATTTGAATAGAGGTCAGATTTTTTATTGAATATCTGACTGAAGAAAGCTGTAGGGGCCACTTTGAAATGACTGTCATTGCTTAGCGAGGTTATATTTTTCTTGGGTGGCTTAGAGGAAGGTTGAAAATGTGATTACAAGGAGCCTCTGGGGGAGCTCAGTGGTTGAGCATCTTTCTTGGGCTCCGGTTGTGATCCTGGGGTTCTGGGAGTCCTGCATTGGGTTCCCTGCATGGAGCCTGCTTCTCCCTCTGCCTGTGTCTCTGCCTCTCTCTGTGTGTCTCTCATTAATAAATAAATTAAAAAAATTTAAAAAGAAAATTTGATTACTAGACAGCATGGTATACAAATAGGAAAAATGTGGCATCATGCTTGCTCTTCTGAATATGATTCTATGAGAGATATCACATTATGACATATGACTGTCAAATATTTTTGAAGACTGATGCATTTGAGCCTTGCTTTCACAACAAATCCAGGACATGAAGGACAGCACTGAGGGGAATGGTAAACTGTATGATGATGAAGTCTCGTGGGTCACTGAAAACCGTACTTGGGAGAGCAACACAAAGAGGTGCAATCATGAACCTTGGTTGTAATTAAATCCCTGATGGCACATTTTCACGGCATTTATCATGTAAAATATTCTTAGGATTCATTGCAAATTGTCTATGATTTATAGATAGGTTCTTTCTTCTGGTACTGTTCATTGACTTTGCACTTAATAGTGTCATAAAATGTTCACTAAGACATGCTAATATTCCATCTGGAATACCTTAGTTGATCGCACAAGCCTTTATAATACGTGTATAAAATTCAACGCGGTGAATCCATTCCCAATGAATAGGCGTCAGAGCAGGGCCACAGTTCAATGCATCAATAGTTATTACTCACTTCTATTATTTTCTTAACTTTAGGTTAAGAAACAGTGTATTTGATAATAAAATTCCCGACTCTTATTTAGGCATACATATTAATTTCAAGTCATGAGATGCAGATTTACTTTTTACACAGAAGAAATAGCCAACCAGTTGACTCTCTTCTGTGAAGTGAAAAAAAGAAATTACCACCTTTTCAGCTGAGAATACATGAGAATAGAAATAATTGATCACTGAGGCTAACTATAGAGTTATTGTTCTCTATTCTAATCAACCTTGACATGTTTCCCTTGACCCTTCACATTTTTTCTTGGGATATTTATAGACACCTAATGTGAAAGTATGGAAATTGTACTAAGTAAGAGGTAAAATATTTAGTCTGGGTCCTGCACAAGTATGTCTTCAAGTGTCATACAATGTTAAGGATAACAACGTGCAGATAAAAGGCTTAGGATTATGATGCTCACACTTCTAATAAGATGGCAATGTAACTGTAATTTAAGCAGAAGGCAGTCAGGAAAATGACCCTGGATATTGCTCTTATTTTACTAACCTAAAATAAAATCTAAACCTATATGGGGCACTAGAGAACAAAAATCCAGCTGAGTAAATTTGAAGACCCAATTGGCTTTAATACGTGATTCAGGAATCCACAGCATCTCATCTAACAAAAAGAGGGGAGCCCCAAGGGATTGCACAAAACAGAGAGACGGGTTTTTGTAGGAATAAGGGTGGGGCGAGAAAGTTATAAACAAACAAAAAACAAGGATAGGGATTGTTTCACACTAGGTCATTTTCCCACAGGGGTAAGTGCAGAGGTTCTTACCGTGCAGATTTAGACTCCTGTCCTTTGGGGGATGGACACGACCCTTTTGACAGATTATCTCATTGGTATTTATCAAAAAATTCCTGGCTGACCAGTTAAAACATTTCTGGAGGAGATTGAAGCTGCAATTAGGTTAAGCATTAAGCCTCAGTTTGGTGACTTGGCCTAAGTGACCCCATTTTGGGCCTGTGGTTTTCTTTTTGACAGCTGAAATATTTTCTCTACATACCTCTATAGGAATAAGCTTAACACAAATATTCCTGATATTGCTAAGTGTAATTATGTTTCAATGGGCTTTTTGAGTTCCCATATATCCCAAATCTCCGTAGTCACGAAACACGTTATCATGAAATTCTAGCATACTGAAAATATATTTAGGGAAATTACTTTTTATTTTTGGCTAAATTAAAAAAAAGAGCATAAACAATAACATAACCAATATTGGTCTTATTATGTTATGATTCAATAGAGATAGTTTTAACAGACATTGCCATTATCAAGGACAGAACGCCTTTTCTTCTCATCATTTGCTTAAAGTCTTTTACTTCAATATATATATCTAAAGCTGCCTGTCAGTGAGATAGCCGGGCTGCTTTCATTAAGTACAGAACCACCAGGCTGACATTTTCAGATTGAATCCATGGGAAATAACTACATTTTAACATTCCCAATTTATTATGTTAGGTTTATAATGGTTACAAGATCATCTTAGCATTATAAAGTTTAGAGAGGAAAAAAAAGCTATCCTCAAGTACTCTATCCTACATAATGCAAAAAGATTTTTTTTTACTCCACATCATTCAACAGTCCAATTATTTTCTCAGTGGAAACCCCCTTTATTGCCTTCCTCACATTGATGTGTCACAGAATATAGGCTTCGCCGTGGGATGGTGCTGTGGTTTTTTCCTTTTTCTTAAATTTGGGTTTAGATAGTTCTTTGCTTCAATATTCCTATAGATAAGCGAACTTCAGAGTTGGAATGTCCAAGTCACATCTGCACCCCAGATATCTGCTTTGAGTTTCTGGCCTATTAGACACGTCACTCTTTATTTGGATGTCACTGCTTAAAGATTCCATGTGGTGTACAACACAAACCATCTTCTTTTCCACTGAGCCCTAATCCTGCTCCAGCTCTTATGTTTTCTATCTCAGTAAATGGAAATATCACCTTCCCAGTGCCCAAGACACCCTCAACCTAAACCTATCACATCTGTTGACATCTTTCATGATCACCATCTCCTCCATCCTAGCTGTTCAATTCCTAATATTTCCTGTGTCCATCTTTTCTCCTTCAGGACACTGGTATTCTCTTAGTTAAGACTCTTCCTCTTGAATGTTTTGTGACAAAATCCTATATGCTCTCTCTGCCTCCATCTTTGCCTCTCTTAAATCCATTTTTAAAAAAGATTTTATTTATTTATTCATGAGAGATACGGAGAGAGAGAGGCAGAGACATAGGCAGAGGGAGAAAGAAGCAGGCTCCTTGTGGGGAGACTGACGTGGGACTGGATCCCAGGACCCCAAGATCATGCCCTGAGCCAAAAGCAGATGCTCAACCACTGAACCACCCAGGTGCCTCTCTTAAATCCATTTTTAAATCTTCAGCCACGGTGAACTTTAAAGTCAGCAGTTGGCAAACTATGGCCAAGGGCCAAATTCAGCCAGTTACCCTTTTGGTAAATAGGATTTCATTGCAATACAGCATGCTCATTTGCTTAGATCATATCTATGCTGCCTTTATGCTACAAAGAAAGTGAAGCAAAGGGTTCAAGGAGCCGAAAGTATTTACTGTCTACTTTTTACAGAATAATTGTGCTAACTCCTATCCAATATCAAATAGTTCCCCAACGTACATGCTTTCAAAGGTTTTCCATCATCCCCAGGGGAGAAATCCCACACCAGTCTTCAAGTTCATCTCTCACAACTCCCTGATGTAAACTGATGTCCCAAACATACTATACCCAACAGTCCTTACCTCAGAGTCTCTGGTCACTATTATGAGCTTCGTGAACTATCTCTCACCTTCTACAGCTTGATATCAACATTTCTGTTGGTGGACAAGATCCCTTGACCCTGGAAGTCTGAGGTATACATCCCTTTATACATAAACCCAGAACTTTCTAGACTTGCCCCTATCAAAGGGGCATATATACATACTGCAATCTACTTACCTGTTATTCTTGCCTCCCAGCTCAACTGCCTCTCAAAACACTAATAGTGTGTGAATTTATTCTTAAACCTTTTCTACAATCAATTTTATAATTCTTAGTCTTAAAGTATCTTAGTTTCAATATGTTGAATGCATACTAATATCATACTAAGATGTAGATCCACTGGGGTGACTAGATAGCAATGTCAGTTAACATCCGACTCTTGGTTTTAGCTCCGGTACACGATCTCATTGATGGTCTTGAGACTGAGCCTGGGAGTCGGCTCTGTGCTCAGCTTGCATCTCTTTCTTGCACTCTCTCTCTAAAATAAATAAATAAAATAAATAAATAAATAAATAAATAAATAAATAAATAAATGTTAAAAAAAAAAGATATAGATCTGCTTTGTAGTTGTTAATCAAGTGCAAAAGCAAATAGTATTGTAAAATATTTGAAAAATACTTAGCGGCTCATAAAGTGTCTTCCCATATATTTTCTCATTGAGTTGATTCTCAGAAACAGCTCTGCGGTGCCAATCCTCTCTAGTCATTCATATGCAACATCCAGCTTTGTGGAATGATTAAAAATGACTCAGAAAATTGATACACAATTCTTGTAACACATGAATTCAGAACATGGATTATAATCAAAATATATTGTAATGAAAGTTAGTGAGAACTAATTCAGCAGCATCAGATTCTCTTATTTGCTTGAAATTGATCCCAGGGTCCATTTTCTTTTAGTTCTACCTCTAATTCAATCTCCTGCTGTTCCTAGATATGTTTTATTCTTCTGTTTGAAGGTGGGAAATTCATTGTTTTACTCTATTATTTTCCTTGAATACTAAAGCCTATCAGTATATTTTTCTCTAAGATCTAACTCTTTGGAAATAAAAACTTTGTTCTACCTTTGAACACATACATTTTACTTTTTAATTTTCTCCCTTGATCTGGATGTGAGAGGGTATTTGCATTCAGCTCAAAATCATGTAAAGATATTTGCTTTTATCTAATATTGTCTACTTGTGAACATTAACTTAAATAAATTTGAGTTCAGAACATATTATTATGAACACTCTAGTTTTTATCACACTAGAACATTGGTTATAAAATTTAGAAGATTAAGGATTATCACCTTATAAACTTTTTAGAAATGCTGATTCCAGCACCCCAACACCAAATATTCTGATCACTATGTCCAATATTGGGTCTTTAATTCTTATCAAGTATTACAATAATTCTGATGCAGGTGGTCCAGGGCGACCCTTTGAGAAACATTGAATAAAACCAAGGTTTTGCTGAAAACTTCGTGTGTCCATTCAATTAGGTTTAGAGTGCATGTGTGACATTATTTGAATTTCTTACCTCTGAAAATCAGCGCAATTGGCTTCCAACAAATGGAAAGAGATAAACCAGGAATCAAAGATGGTAAACCTTATCAAAATGAGAGCTAAATAATTCAGTGGAGGCTGATTCTTCACCCACATCCCATCAGATTCAAACAAGTCTTATGCTATGACTATTGACAGCTACAGCTTAGTCCCCACTCTTCCTTTGCTAACTTTAATGTACATTTATCTTTTTTGTATATTTTAATTCTGACGTGTTTCCAATACACAAATAATTTGTTTGTTATGGACCAAATAAGAAAAGAAATAAAATTCAAATAAACTAACAAACAAAAACCAAGTCACTTAAAATCCCTCTATCCAAAGCTAGCAACTCATATTTTGTATATGTTTTCTGGTGTGCATGTATTCATTGAAATTACCTGGAAAACTAGCTTAATAGATTATCCCTGTTCCTATGGGGAATATCCCTTTTTGCAATATCAGTCTTTGGTTTTAGTAAAAAAAATGTTTAGATGGAAGTGATGACATGTCCATTTAAACCAGTTTAAGATAAAGGAAAATTACAGGGTCACAGAACCATTTTATGGTATGAAACTTGCTTGGAGAACAGTGGATCCACATCTTCAAGAATATCCACATCTGGCTTTCTCCACCACCCTCTGTTGGCAGAGAGGGTGCTTTTCATTGGTTTGAGTCCCAGGCAGGCTCCTTCATTGCAGACCGATTCCATTTCTCAGTTCCAGAGAGAAGTATGTGATGGAACGCGCTCCCATGATTGTTGCCAGTGACTTTTATTTAATTTTTAAAATATTTTATTTATTTATTCATGAGAGACACAGAAAGAGGCAGAGAGGCAGAGAGAGGCACAGGGAGGAAAAGCTAGCTCCATGCAAGGAGCCCAATGTGGGACTCGATCCCAGGACCCCAGGATCATGCCCTGAGCCAAAGGTAGATGCTCAACCACTGAGCCACTCAGGCATTCCTATTGTCAGTGACTTTTATTGAAGATAAAGACACACTACCTCAGGTAGAGTCCCTGAGCTAGCTGAGTGGAAGATTGTAACTTCAGTGAAGGAAAAGCAGAGCAAAAGAAAGCCAGAAAACTGGAGAGCTGGACGTGATTATCCTTGAGGCCACTGTACCTGAGGCAACTTCATTCCATGACTTTTTCTGTTTTATGATCCCATAAATTTCCTTTTAACTCCATCTAGTCTGACATATTGTATCACTTCCAACCAAAAAGGTCCTCATTCATGAATTTTATATTTGCAAATTGGTCTACTTGCTGAGATTTATTTGTGACCCTGGGATCAATACGCATGGTACTTTCCTGGTCATCTGTGGACACGCCACCATGTAAGAGAAATTCCTTATCTTACACATATGTTCCCATTTGGAATCAACAAGATGACATTCTGTCTTCTTATTTCAGCTTTCATACTGTAAACAAGTGTCCTTTTTGTGGTTGATTTATTGTCACTTCACATTTTTGTGTGTTTTGTTTTTGTGGGTAATTTCTTTATTTGAAATAACCCTCATGCATGGTGTTGAAGTACTTGTCCAGCCTACTTAAGTGCAAGAAGTTTGTAGTGCATCTTATAGAGAAAATATGTGTGTTATATATGCTTTGTTCAGGCATAAGTTATAGCACTGGTAGTCAGTGACTTTGGTTAATACATGAATAATATGTATTAAATAAGATACCCCTTTTTTAGGGTGTTTATTTATTTATTTGAGAGAAAGAGCATCAATGAGGGGGAGGAGCAGAAGGAGGGTGAGAAGCAGACTCCCCGCAGAGTAGGGAGCTTGATGTGGGGCAGGGCTAGATCCCAGGACCCAGAGATCATGACCTGGGTTGAAGGAAGACACTTAACCAACTGAGCCACTCAGGCACCCCTAAATAAGGTGTTCCTTAAAGAGGAACATACATAAAACAAGATTATATATTTATATATAGAGAGAGGTTAATAAAAATCTTTGACTGGGGTTTGCAGGAATCTCCCTCTGCATTTCCTCCAGAAGAAGCAGTTCTGTATTTGATAATTCAGCACTTGGAATAACTTTATCAAGAACACAGCTTCTATGAATAATAAAAATTGAGTGCATATATAAGATACTGTAAGTACTGTTTTGCAACCTTTTATGTTATGTAATACTATAAGTATTAATACTTTTGGATAGTACTTACTATTTCATTACTTAACACTATAAAAAAAGACCAAGTGGTTGTATGTGTTTGTATGTGTGCACATGTGTTTCTGTACATGTTTCTTTGTGAATCTTTGTGAGTACCAGGAGCCCAGTATATGTGTGTTTTATTTGCTTGTTTGCTTTTTCCACCGAAGTGTACACTATTCCTGCTTGGTGAGACCTAGAGGTTTCTGTTAGAGAGCTTTACTTTGGTTTATTGATTAGTAAGTGATTTTATACATAAAGCAAAGTAATTCTTTGTCAGACAGGTTGTAAATAATTTTCTGACTTACTTATTTGCCCTCTAACATGGTTTATATTTTCCTGGCATTAAATAATTTTTGAATATGTATGTAATCAAATACATCAATATTTGCCTTAATTTCTACCTCTGAAGCTTTGTTTAGAAAGCATTTTACCAACCTTCAAATTTCTGTTCTGTTTTTAATACTTATTCCAGTTTTCCAGAGCTATTATTAATGTATGTTTTCTTATGTGTTTTTCTGCTGTATCAATGGGATTTGGAGGCAGAGAGAGAGAAGGTTAATTCATGTGCTTAGCTGGGCCTCTTAGAGGGCAAGTCTCAACACTATTTCTATTTTAACTTGTGCAATGATGAATAATGTTACAGTTTCCTCATTACTGAAACATTATTGCATTTCTGGAATATATTCAAACTCATGATGATATTATTTTAATACTATGTTGGATTCAGTTTACTAATCTGTTTTAGGATTTTTATATCTATATTCAGGTAAGACAGATACATATAAACACACACTAAGACTTTTGGGTGGGACTGTTTGCAGAGTGCTGGAATTTTTTGTTCTTCAATGTTTAGGAAGGATTACCTGTGATGTTGTCCAGATCTGACACCATTTTAAGGAGTTCTTAATATATACATTTGTGTATATATTATATATACATAAACATTATATTTTATACATGTGTATGTATAAATATATGTATGTATTAATATATTAATATATTTATAAAATTATATTGTATAATATATAATACATGTGTATATGTATACATATATAAAATATATACACAAATATATGATATATATACATGCAATTATTTAATAATTATCTAATAAGGGTTTCAGAATTAATTTTGATATGCTTTTTAAGATTTTTTTGAAAATTAAACATTTTATTAATATTTATGTTGATTAGCATTAAAAAGCCACTTTTCTCATTCAAAATTTTTAACAACTTGATTTAGATAAGAGCTTGACTTTTCATAGTTGTTTTAAAAATTATTTCCAAGTTTATATGTTTTTGTCATCAATGAAATTTGATTTAACAACCACTTGTCTAACACATACCATGTGCCAGAATATTTCAGCACTTAATATTAATTTAATTACCTCTATAAGCCTGTGACATAATTTCTTTTATTATTCGCACTTGCCGGATGAAAAATATGAGGCACAGAGAGATTAAGTAATTTACCTAAACTCACACAGCTAGAAAATGGAAGAGCCAGGAGTGAAACCAAGCTGTTTGCCTCTAGAGTGTTTTATGTTTTAGCCATGACGCTCTGTTGAAAGGAAGAACACTTTTCAGAGCGATCATTGAAAACTGCACCCAGAGCTTTCATACATATACGAAAGCGTCTTCTTTAACACCCCCTCTCAGAAATAGTTCTGTTTACCTAAATTTCTGAAAGGCAGCTCTCTACCTGTTTAAACTATCTATTCCCAGGTGATAAATATTCCAAGGTAACAAAAAAAAATAAAAATAAAAGAACAGGAAGAAAATAATGAATTGGGGGAGCAGCACCACTCACACAGAGAAAATTGCTTTTATTGGTAATACCCCAGGCAGCAGCAGTTAGGAGCCCAGTGACCTCAAGTGCCACAGAGCCATTAAAAGTAATGAGGTGTGAGCTTAAGCCAATGGCTGATAAAAAGGCAATGTCTTCTCAGGGGCTCGAGCTGTAACATCCAACATTAATGTATTAGTATCAGTAGATGAAACATGACGAGTACTAAGACTCATTTGCATAATGGATGAAGCCTGGGAAGCAGTTCCAGATGGCTGATGAGCACCTGAAGCCAAGAGGAGAATTTTTTTTTTTTTTTTTTTTTAAGACTCAGTATACAAAGGTCTGGCGTATTAAGACACAGGTAACTAAAAAACCTAGAACAAATGTAAGAGAACTATGGACTGCTGGATGATGCACTTCTCTTCAATCCAAAATCAAATTAGATAAAACTTTCCTGTAGAGCCCAAATATGCCATCCAGCGGCCTTGCCTGGACTGACGCACTCCATCTCTCAAATCATCCTCATCGCCTAAGAAAACGGGTAATAAATTGGTTGGGTAAACTTTGAGTAAACTTATTCAAATCTCGATGCAGATGTCTAAATGACTTATTTGACTATGTTTTGTGCAATTTCTCAATTGTGCCAGTATTTGAATGAAAATCATACAGTGTATTCAATTTACTAGACGCAGCCTGGCTTGTGGGGAAAGAAATCCTTTCTGGGGAGTAAATGTGACTTGATTTAGTTCCTATACAAGTTTCTCTCTAAGTAGAGGAAATGATCTAACATCAATTATGTGTGTGTGTGAGAGAGAGTGTATGTGTGTGTGATGTTAGTTCCTTAGGTCTCTAATTATGATAGTTGTGATTTATCTCTTTATTGAAATTTCTGTACAGGCATACTTCACAGATATTTACAAGTTTGATTCCGGACCTCTGCAATAAAGCTAATATTGCAATAAAGTGAGTCCAATGATTTGTTGTTGTTACTTTCCCAGGGCACATATATGTTTACACTCTACCATAGTCTATTAAGTATGCAATCGTATTGTATCTAAAATAATGATGTTCATACCTTAATTAAAAAATATATTTTATTGCTAAAAAGTGCTAGCCATTTTCCAGGCTTTTAAGTGACTCATGATCCCAGATCATCATAACAAATATAATAACAGAGAAGCTTGAAATATTTCAAGAATTATCAAAATGTGACATTGAGGCGAGACATAAGCAAATGATGTTGGGAAAATGGTGCCACTAGACTTGCTTGATGCAAGTTTGCTTTAATTTTGAAGAACAAAGTATCCTGGAAGCTCCATAAAACAAAGTGCAATAGATCATGTTTTACCTATACTACAAACACATAGGGTTGGGTGTAATATGTTCTAATGTAACATATTATACAAGTTCTGAGCTACCACTGGATAAAAGCATAAAGCTTATAGCATATCATCCCAGACCACCTCCCGGCTGGGGACACTGTCCACTGTGGACAGACCCACCTACACCACCTACTCACCTTCAGCCTTTTACCCTTAAGCAATGCAACACCACATTAAATAATGCCCTCTTCCCCTTCAGAAATTTGCCTCACCCAGGCCATCTCAGTCCATTCATGGCACTGATATCCTCATACTATCCCCCTTAAACTCAGTTTGAATCTTTTTTATATTTCCTACTTTGCTTCTCTTTAAAGGTAATAATATTATTCTCAGTTTCTCACCAGTAGTGAGAAGTATAGCTAGGAGACTAGAATTGAAGTTGTGATATTTTAAAACCTACAAGAATTCTATCCCACTTATCTCACAAATAAAGAGATGAGGAACTCTTTCAACTTAAAAAATGACTCTTTCAGGCTGATTTCACTCTCCCTCATTAGTGGGAAATTGTTTCATAGTTTGATGGTCTTTTTGCCCATGACATGACCTTGCCAATTTGGTCATGATCTATCTCCCTTTTGTACTTCACTTGGGTTGCCCTTTGTGGTAGCCAGCCTCACTTTGCTAGAGCCCACTGTATATACGATTAAAGTGATTCATTTGTTCCAAATCAATGAGGAGTCAGGTAGCATAAATTGAATTATATACTTTAGCTCAAGGAATGAAATAAAACAATTGCAAGAAATTTTAGGCACATGGTCACTCCATGGGGCAAACCAGGACTGGAGTAATCTTTAGAATGATACCATAAAGACCACGGTGTTCTCCTGGGAATGAGTCCATTTCTTCCCAAGTAATTTCCACATTGAGAAAATACTCTGGTCAGACATATATTTGGATATTCAACTGAACAGATTAGAGATGGAAATTTATTTCATAATGTACCTATAACCTCATTTCTTAACTGATATATTAATACTTTGCATCCATACCTTGTGTTATTGAAGCCTCTGTCCTCTGGCTTTAATATGCACCACTGAGCATGCTATCAACCCTGCAGCCACATTACTTTTGTCACTTAAATGGTCATAGTGTCACACCTGAAGGCTGAATGATCTACCCAGAGTACATTGCTTGTGATTTCAGAGCTGGGACAGGAACTTGTATCTTCTCATTCTAAGTCCAATGACTTTTCCACAGTCAATTCATGACGTTTTTGTTAGAGCCAACACCAGTGCATAGCACCACAGTGCGGTGGGTGGAAGGGTAGAGGTCAACAGCTACAGTACTGGTGGAATTCTTTATTTTTATTTTTTTTTTTAATTTTTTTTTTTTTTAATTTTTTTTTTTATTTATTTATGATAGTCACAGAGAGAGAGAGAGAGAGGCAGAGACACAGGCAGAGGGAGAAGCAGGCTCCATGCACCGGGAGCCTGATGTGGGATTCGATCCCGGGTCTCCAGGATCGCGCCCTGGGCCAAAGGCAGGCGCCAAACCGCTGCGCCACCCAGGGATCCCGAATTCTTTATTTTTAAAAGATATTTTATTTATTTATTCATGAGAGACACACAGAAAGAGGCAGAGACACAGGCAGAAGGAGAAGCAGCCCGACGCGGGACTCGATCCCAGGACCCTATGGGATCATGCCATGAGCCAAAGTCAGATGCTCCACCCCTGAGCCTCCCAGGTGCCCTGGTGGAATTCTTTAGAAGGTAGGTACACAAACAGGATTAATGAAAATAATGGGGGTTTCCTCATGCTGTATTAGGAGGACATGCTAAATTAAAACTGGTAGTTAAGTCTAAACATGTAGTTAGCCAGACATCTGAAAAAAAGTTTTATAATCATTTTCACTAATTATTATTTGTGAGAAAAAAAAAAACCACACTCGTTTGTTTCCTCTAAATACTATGCTTCAACTTCTGACACCAGGTGAGTGGCAATTCTGTGATGCCAGCTGGGTGTCCTACAACTCCACTTAAATTTGACGCCATCTACCTGGAGACAGCCACAAATTCCATGAGTTAAGGGCTCAGCGCCATGACAATGCCCCTACTTCAGACTCTAACTGCAAGTCAGCTTGTTACCCGTGCTTCTGACTGCTTGGCTTATAAACTGGAAGTTCCCATGACCCTTGCTTAGGTTTGATTACTTTGCTAGAATGGTTCGCAGAACTCAGGAAAATAATTTATTTACTAGATTACCAGTTTATTACGAAGGACATTAAAGGATACAAATAAAAAACCAGATGAAGGAATAGATAGGGCAAGGTCTGGATGAGAATCCTGAACACAGGAGCTTTTATCTCCTTGGGTTTGGGATTTACCATCCTTATGTCACATGGATGCATTCTTGTTTACGAACCCAAAGCTCTCCATACTCCATCCCTTTTGGATTTGTATGGAAGCTTCATTATGTAGTCATGGCTGATTAAATCACTGAGCATTGCGGATTGAGTCGATTTCCATCCCTTCTCCCTTCCAGGGAGGTTGAGGGTGGGCGGAAAGTTTCAACACTGATGAGAAGGATGAGTCTTCTGGCAACCTATGCCTATTTTTAAGGGCTTTCCAAAAGTCACTTCATTAACATAAGCTGAAGTGTGGTTGAAAGGGACTTGTTATGAATAATAAAGTACACTCATTTCACCTTAATCACCCCGAAACTATTTCAGGAACTCAGAACAAAACTATTAGAAGAAAAGATGCCCCTACAGCTCTCATGTAGAGAATTACAAGGGTTTCAGGAGCTATATGCCACAAACAGGAGATGAAAGATGAAACTATGTATTTCTTATTAGATCACAACACTGCAGTGATGAATGCTGAATTAAAATGAACCTCGTTTTTCGAATAAGGCAGTATATGAAAAATGTGGCTTGAAATTTATAATCCCTCTCCTTATGATTCTCGTTATTCAAAAGGAAGTTATATATCTAATAGCCCCCCTTCATCTATAGAGGATTCATCCCAACACCCCCACTGGTGCCTGAAACTGAAGACAGTACTAAATTCTATTTATACTATGTTTGTTTCTATACATACATACCTATGATGAAGTATAATGTATAAATCAGCACAGTAAGACTAACCACAACAATAATAAAAATACAACAGTTATAACAATATATTGTGTTATATAGGTCATATCAATGCAGCCTTAAAAAATAACTTCTTGTACTGTACTCACCCTTCTTGTGATCTAATATGAGACAATAAAATGCCTAAGTGATGAGATGAAGTGAGGTGAATGAGGCAGGCATTTTGACAGTGTTAGGCTTCTCTTCACCTTCTGAGGATACATCTGAAGGAGAATCATCTGTCCCCAACTGCAGTTGATTGCAGGCAACTGAAACCCTGGAAGGGGAAGCTGCACATAAAGGCAGACCACTGTGTGTATATTCTGAATCTTTCCTTCTTGATCATAATCCACCTCTTTTTCCTTATAGCATCTATAATATAGATACAGTTTTGTATATTAAACAGCAATCATAAGAGGGTAACACAACCTAAGATAACCATTTTGCAATCCGTGTAACAACAATGTATTTTCATACCATATGGAAAGTCACATAACCTGCTTCTTTAACTTGTCACTATGGTCCCACATTCAGGTTTCTCAGGCTGGTATTAGTGAAGCGCAAACACTAATAAGTGTTGCTTGGATAGAGGTAACTCAAATATGGTAAAAAATCATGAGTTGAATCAGATTTGACTTGGTTTTGTTGTAAAATGTTTTTAAGGTTTATTTGTTTGCTTGTTTGTTAGTTTATTTGAGGGAGAGAGGAAGAGAGAATCTGAAGCACTCTACACTAAGTGTGGAGCTGGATGTAGGGCTAGTTCCCACGACCCTGAGATCATGACCTGAAATGAAACCAAGAGTCCATCGCTCAAGCGAAGGAGTCACCCAGGCACCCCTCATTGCAGAACTTCTAAGAATTGTGTGTACTAATGTACATTATGCTTATGTATCAGGCTCCAGAAAGAGGCAGAGCATTTCTTTCTTTTTCTTAAGATCAATTAATTGTATATGAATGTGTACACACATGCATATGTGTTTATTTCTTTATAATGTCTCTAAACAAAGTAGTTATGTTACAGGTTGAAGCAAATGGTGCATAGCATAGAAATAGCTCTAATACGGTTGTGCTTATGGAAGTACTCTGGCAGAGCACAGAACCTATGTTCCCCATAAATAAAATTGAATGTCCAAACACCAAGCTTAAAGGTAAAGTTTATCTGTTCAGTTGTATGGCTGTGTGGCTTCCAGCAAATTTGGGATGATAATTGATCTTACACAAGTGAGCCCTAATGCCCATAGGTCAACCTGAACTGTAATACCTGTGGACAATTCTTTGTGAATCAGGACCATTATCATGAGCATTTTAATCTAAATTCTAACATGTGACTGTCAATACTTGACACAGATTGCCTCATGCCAGATAAAGCTTGTCTTCATCTAAGTTTCAAGCAGAAAATTGCTATTACCTTGATATTTGGATATTTACTCTGTTGTTAACTGAAGCTCATTAAGAGGCTTTAAGCTCAAAGAAAGAAAGAAGACCAAAAGGAGACACAATGGTCTCTACCTTTTATTGATCCGTCATTAAAATGAAAGCCGTGCAGAATGTAAAACTGAACAAGATAAAGTCCCTGCCCTCAATTTGCTTTTGATCAAGTAATAGCCAAGTTATAAGAAATGGAAGCAGGATAAGTGAGTGCCTTTCTCTCTACTATGGGACTCCACAATCACAGTCTCATTTTGCTGTCACAGTGGTGCAGGGAAGGAGCAAATGGGTGGAAAGGGAGAGAAAAATCACTTAGGATGACACTCACACTAAAGCATACATAAGCAGTGCCTACATATAGTCAAATCAGCACATTTTTCTACCTTGAGACCCAGTTCCAGATCAGATGAGAGAAAAATTAGCATTGCTCTTCTCTTCTTCCACTTTGTTTTGTAAGAATACCTGCCAGGCATTTTAATATGATTTCTCAGTACATTATTGAGAGATGAGTGCACAAAATTATAATGTGTGATTTTATAGCATCTCTACTTTTAGGAATAGGAGCAGAAGGAGAACAGAAATTTATTTAGACAAAATGAGAGCATTTATTTGTATATAATGCAATAACCAGGTGAAATGCCTATAACAGTCTGAAATCCAACAGGTACAGAGGCAGATTTTCTTTTGTAAAATAGTTCTATAAAAAAGAATTGCACTTGCACTTGATTTTATTTGATTAACAATCAATATTGAAGACAGTCACTGAGATTAATGTTTAAAAGAAAATGTTTAAGAGATTTATGTTTAAGGCTAAGTTTAAAAGGAGATAATTCCACTCAAAACGGCATCAAAATGATAGCATATGTCAGAATATCTTTGGTAAAAGAAGTGCAAGACTTGTACATTAAAAATCACAAACTATTCTTGAGTGAAACCATCCCCCACAAGAATTATCCAGCTCGAAATGTCAATAGTTGAGGAAAAGAGATGAGAAGCACTGCTCCAGGAGGTGATCTTTGAGTGAAGACTTGTGCGATACAGAGCCAGTCATGCAAATATCTAGTAGAAGAATAATTCTTCTTCTAATTCAGGTAAAGGAACAGAAATTACAAAAGCTCTGAGATGGAAAAGGCGCCCAGTATCCATAAAGGGCAGAAAGATTGCTAGTCTGGCTGGAATGCAACAAGAACTGAAAATAAAGGACCAGATAATGTCAAGGAAGAATGTAGGAACCAGATTCAAAATAACTTTACATATGAGATAGAGTCATGTATGGAATTTTAATATGGTTGAGTAGATTTTTCAACCGGCTGAATGAAATTCAAACACACAGAGCATTCGCCACTTGGAGGACTGCCAGCTCCATTGCTCTTTCCTTGGCTTGGCCCCCTTAGCATTTTTATCATTGACTCCGATAAGGACAAAGAAGGCCTGTTATCAAATCTGTGCCTGACAACAAGCTCAAGCAGATAACTCATACCAGGGATGACAGAATCAGGATTCTAAAGCATCTTGACAGGCTGAAACAGTGGGTTGAGCTTCAGAAGTGACATTTAATAAAGATAAATGCAATATTCTGCAGCGGGGTCAGAAAACATATGGTTCAAAAGAGTCAGGGAGAGGCAAGTCTGAACAATAGCATGGGTTAAAATGTTAGAGGCATTCTTGCCAGGTCTTAGATTCACATGAGCCAGCACTGAGTCACCAATGAAGTCAACGTGGACCTCAGACACATTGATCAAAGAACTCTGTCCACAACCGAGGAGACCTCAATCCATATCTGCAACCCTACTGCTAGACCATGCTTTCAGAAGGAAGTCCACAAACCCAGGTGTGGCAAAAGGTCAAAAAAAAAAAAAATGAGGAAGATGGATCCTGAAATAGATACACATTTCACTTATATGATTCACATATTGGAAGGTCAGTAGTCTACTTGAGGAATTAGGTTACTGGGGGACAAGTTTGAATGTCCCTCAGTAGAAGGAAACTATATGTTGTCATTTCAAGCGAACATTGAGAGAAATTACCTACAATAATAGTGGCCCCCAAATTCAGTGGGCAGCTCTTCAATATGGTGAGTTTCACCTCACCAGAAGTTTGCAAGCAGAGACTGAGGAAATGTGTTTAAGAATTTCTAAGGAATCTGGGGCACTGGAGTGGCTCAGTGTTGAGCATCTGCCTTTGGCCCAGGGTGTGATCCTGGGGTCCTGGGATCGAGTCCTGTATCAGTCTTCCTGCGAGGAGCCTGCTTCTCCCTCTGCCTATGTATCTGCCTCTCTCTCTGGGTCTCTCATGAATACATAAATAAAATCTCAAAAAAAAAAAAAATTCTAAGAAATCCATGCAGGAACACTAGATTTGGGAGTCTGCTTTCAGTTTCCAAGATTTTATTATTTAGTACTTTGGTTACAAAAGTTGAAATGCCTTTTTATTATTTATACCTCAGTCTTTTCACCCATATGCAGGCAAAAATGCATTTTGTAAAAAAAAGGTTAAATGCAAACAAATGTATAGTAGCCAGGGTTCAGCAAGATTTTGAAACAAATTATTTTTCTCAAGTCTTTTGGGATTTGAACAGATCAAAAAATGTCTATCTTCAAAGACTCCTTTTTTAAGTGGGGCCAATGCCTCCTATCCACGTTCTGGTCCTATTCTAACCAGTAGTGTTTAAATAATTTGATTTTAAATCAGTACTATGCACCCAGAATCCAACACCTGAACCAGAAAGAGTGAGTTGGTTGCTTTCACCAGTGAGTGGAAAAAGACCTTCATTGGTCAATTGCAACAGAATCACCTGGGAACCACAGTCCCTTCTAATGTATAGGTAAACACCAGGGCCATGGGTGTGAATTAGACACTTAAGCGTGCCTATTAGCAATTATAGCCACCCACATCCTTTGGTAGAAGGTGAAAAACATTAGAGTTGAAATTAGCTCCAAGAATATTTGGTCTTGTTTAATTTTACTTTCATTACTGTGACTATTAGGAGTTTAAGCTTAGAAAGGAAAGAAAAAGAGAAAGAAGAAGAAAGAAAGAGACAATACAGATAGCACATCAAAAAGAAAGGAAAGAAAGAAGAAAGAAAGAAAATAAGAAAGAAAAAAGAAGCAATAACTCAAGAAAAAAAAAAGAAAGAAAACAGACAGCACATAACTCCGAACTAAACCCTCAAGCAAACCACAAGCACTAATCATCCCTCACCGCCCGCCCGCCACTCCCTCCCGCCCGGCCCTCCTTCCTTCCTTCCTGCTCCTCCCTCTCTCTCTCCCTCCCTCCGCCTCCGCTCATCCCCTCCATCCCTCCTCCCTCCCTCCCTCCACTCCCTCCCCTCCAGCCAGACCTACCTCCTCCACTTCCCTCCAGACCCTCCCCTCCCTCCCTCACTTCCCTCCTCCCTCCCTCCCTCCACTCGCCTCCCTCCCTCCCTCCCCTCCCTCCCCTCCCGCCCCCCTCCCCAAGAAAATAGGTAGAAGAGCCTGAGTCATAATAATATTCTTCTCACTTAAAGGAGAGTAAGGGAGGCCAACAGCAGTTCTTCATTGCAGTTCCTTTAAACCTGGCTTTTTTTTTTTTTTTTTTCAATCACACCAAGGATTTACTTATGTTTTTTTTTTTATCCTGCAGCAAAGATGTTTTGTCTGTAGTCTTCCAGGACTTTTCCATCTTTTCCATTCTGATGCACTAGATTTCCAGTATATGTGCATTTTCTGTGGATTTTTTTTTTTTTATGAGTGAATTCTTCACATCAGTTTTGTTACTTGGTTGGATCTTAGGAAGTTGTTATTTATTTTTAAGCCAATAAATATTCCATCACAATAAACTCTTTGAGTGAAATTAGGTTTTATACTCATACTAAGTACAGATAATATATTGGCTCGATTTCCCAAACAGTGTCACGAAGGCTGCCAGAACCTATCACACATGCTTTTTGCAACTATAATATGATGGCCTCAATTAATTGATTTTTACTTAAAAAACTTTGTGTCTCTTCTAATTTTTCTTTTAGAAATAAAAAATAAGTTGTGAAGCTAAAATTAAATAAGTATAAATCAGGATTTATCACATAATTGAATTCACAGTTTCAACATTACACTTTTCCAAAAAGCCTTGCATGAATGCCCCTTATACTTCTAATTTCTTAACTGCAATAACATACTCAGCCTCTATGTGTGTTGACGGTACAAAGATAATGGGGAACATGCTATTTTCTAGGCTTCATCCTCAAGGACAATTAACATCCATCAGAATAACTATATAAAATAGAATTATCTTCATATATAAAAATTCTAGTTGAGACTAAAAATCCACAAAAGGAAATGCACAGGAAAATTGTCAAAATATTTCCAGGTTTATGAGGACTCTGCCTTATATTTCAGAATTCTTCTAAAATATTGTTAAATAAAGGGGCGCCTGGGTGGCTCAATGGATTTTAAGTGTTTGGCTCTTGGTTTCAGCTCAGGTCATGATCTCAGGGTCATGAGATGGAGCTCTGTACTCGGCATGGAGCCTGCTTAAGATTCTCTCTCACCTTCTCCCCCTGTCCCTCTCCCCCATAAAATAAAATTTTAAAAATTATAAAAAGAAAAAAAGAACTCCAGTCATATTAGATGAGGAGCCCACCCTACTCCAGGATGACCTCATCTGGGCTTATTAATATATCTGTAACAATGCTATTTATAAATAAGGTCACATTCTGAGGTACTGGGAGTGAGGACTTCGATATGTAAATTTTGGGGAATACAAATGAGGCTAAAACACTTAATTTCCACTCTTTATAAGAATAGATACCTGCTTCCTCAGCCTTCTTGAAGCTGACATGAGCAAGTAGGTGGTGAGCTCTGCAAAGTATTGTTATGGGTACAAAAAAAGAGAGCAGGATAAAGAAAGTTGGAGTCTCTCTTGTTGCTTTCATTCTTTGCAGTTGGAAGACACAATGCATTGAGATGCCAGAGCTCTCTTACTACCATGAAGAGAACTATCACTGTAAAAGTCTAAGCAAAATATGGAAAGTGCTAGAGCCTGAGGAGCAGTGAGAAACCAACCCTGGGATGTCAGACATTTAGGCTTTCATTATGTGATACGAATATACATAATTAGCACTTTAATATTTCATACATATAGTATTTCAGCCCCCTTTATTTGAATATTAAAAATATATGAAATAATGCACTTTTGATATAAGTATCTTCAACAACTTTTCCTGGAATTATTAACCTTTCTGCTCTGCCATGTAGATCCTTACTTACCTCTTCTAGGGTGTATTTGTTGTCCTATCCAACATGAAGTCTGTACATAAACTCTCATTAAGGTTCCATTCTTCTTTGCCCCATTACTTCTGTCTCAATATTGACTTTCTACCATTATCTGTATGTCACTTCTTACCACTGGACTGTGGGACATCTCAGAGCCTGACTGAGGAGACCCACTTAGAATTCACTGCAGTTAATGTCACAGCATTGTCATAATTGGCCTCTTATTTCATTTATTCCTTCAAGCATCCTCCATTTGAATTCTTATCATTTGTCCTTTAAAGTTCATTGAATGAAACAGAAACACCTCCATGTAATTTGAGCATAAATGGATCTAATAGTGGGAATTAAATTTTTGCAAAAGTGTTGGAAGGTGGAAGTCAGATGAACACCACTAAAATATTGTTAAGGACACACAGCCCTGTGGTCACACATTCATGTTCTGGAGGTCAAGGAGCCTTGATTGCTGCCACTGTTGAGCAATACCCACAGGGTCAGTGTTGAGAGGTGGCGGCCACCATTATTCTTAACATCACAGTCATGCTTGCCAGGAAAAGCTGGAGAAGATCACCTATATTTCACTTACAACTTCTCAATTCTCAAGCTATTGCTTCTGTTGAGCAAAAATACAAAACCAGCTGTAAGGTGTCTGGGAAATGTTACTTTTGGTTTTCTCTAACTTGTAGCACAAGAAGTTTCCTAAAAGGCAATGCCCATTGACCACAGCTGTCACAGTATACAAAAGGGATATTCTGAAAGTCAGATGAAGAATTAAAACAAGCAATCTGAATACTCAATAAGCTGACCTCCCATTATAAATAAGAAGGCTGCACATAATTTTTAAATACTATGGATCATAATTGCTTAAAATATATATAGATCATAAAAGAAGTGGAGGAAAAGTTGGATGTGTGCTCACATTAGGGAAGATGTTATCTGGAGCACATCAAGAGTGGAAAAGATGGAGGAAAGAAAATCCATAGGTAACCTTAAACAAATAAAGTTTCAAAAAAGTTAGAATTTCATTCAGTAGGAAGTGGGGAGCTCATGACGGATCTCCCAGCTTATCAGGCGTTCCTGGAACCAGGATATTTTACTTCTTGGCCTCCTTTTCTGGATCCTCTTGCTTTTTCAACTTTTAAATTGTGTAATTCCTTAAGGACTAATCTTAGGCTCTCTACTCTTCTCTCTGTATGTTAGTTCTGTGTTAGCTCATTTATCCCCATGGCTTACACACTCTATTCTTCTAGCTCTCAGATTTCTATTTCTAGCTGTGATAGTTTTTTATGTGTCAATGTGACTGGGCCACTGAGGGTGCCTAGATACAGGAAATGTTTTAAAATTCTCCATACCTCACATCCAGTCCATCAGTAAATCTAATATTGTTTGCTTCTAAAGTATTTGCCATACCTTTCCATGTCTGTTTCATTCTGCACCCCCACCACCATGGCCATCTTGGGCCTATATACTGATGCAAACGTCTTACTCAACTCTACACTTCGCGTTTGGTCCATGCCCAATCTATCCACTGTCCATAGCATATAAATCAGACATGTCATGTACTCAAAACCCTGAAGGAATCCCGTCACTTGAATCAAGCATATTGATCTGCCATCTAAGACTGTAGAAGATCTGACATATGTCTCCAACTCCCCTTTGGGTCTCCCATGGAGCTTTTATTCTCTGTCTCATTAGCCTTTCATGTACCAGTAACATATGACCTTATCTTCTTCATATTCCTTGATGCACGTTATTCTTTTTTCCTCTTTTCTAAGATGTTGCAATGTCCTGATCCTTCTCGACCTTCAGCTTAAATCTAAAATCCATTCTCTTATTTTTTAAGAATTTCATAGTATTAATTATCTCTGTACTCTATTCATTTTCTTTAGACTATTTCACAAGTTGTGATTATATTATTATTTACTTGCTTTCTTATTTTTGGTCTATCTCTCCAGCTTGAATATAGGTAACATCAAGCTGAGTACTATGCATGTCTCTTCTACTCTGCCCTTTGAATACCCAGAATCTCATGCATTATAAATAATGGGTTCTTAATGAATATTTTGTGTGGATAAATAGTTATACTTCATTTATTTATTCTCTGTTACCTTTTCTTAATTCTATTTTCATATTGTCATTTTATCCCCCATCCTCCCTGTTCCTCATTGCTCCCTCCTCCCTTCCAATGCTACTAAATTGAAGATTATTAGCAACAGAAAAAACAGACAGGGAATTTAAGCTGCTGACTTTGTGGCATTGAATAGGCTCAGCTCAGCAGCACGGCGCCAGGAGCAATCTGCAACAGCCTTTGGAGGAGACCCCCTTCTAATCACCCCAGATTATAAACATCATTGGCTATGTTGCCTCCCAAGGTTATGGCAAAACTTAATCTCATTTCTGTTAATAGTAAATTCCCTCTTGTTCTCTTATAATTAGTCACTGTGGAGTTTTAGAAAGGTCACTTGGTTGAAATATGAGGCTGCAATTTGTTTAAAGGGAGAAATAGGCAGAGGAAATTATCTTTCCACAATTCATTAGCCTAGGTCACAGTTACCCCAGGCATTCTGAGTGTATGTGTCGACAGACTAGCGTTGCCATGACCAGAATGCATGCTTGACCCTCGGACAGACACGGACTCACTAAACCACTGTTAGTCTGAACCACACTGATGTTGTATCTCTCTAATACCAAAACATCTATTAAAAAATAAAAATGTCTCCACTTCACTACAAATGTGGCTCATGTAAGGCCAGGCACAACATATCTGTAAAAAGCTAGATTACTGGAAAAACTAGTTTGTAATACCTGCAAAGCTAATAGACACAGGCAAGGTCTTTCATCTTGCTCCTCCTTCACTGTTAGTGGTCACTCAAATAAAAAATAAATGTAAAAAAAAAAATGTATATCCCTTTCTAATTCTATCAAGGGAGGCATTACTTTTGCAGAAGGCTACCCAGATTTGATTACTGGCAAACAGCAAATACAAGAAAACAGCAAAGATCCCAGATTTTAAGACTGAAATAATTCATTTTCCTTCATCATATGTTAGCACAGCTGTGTGATACTGCCCACATGCATTTTTGATAAGAAGATTATAAAATTGCACATTGTTTGTTACTATTGTGAGTATTTGCTAAAAAGTAAAGGTTGAAATTCTAACAACTGATTTTTAGAAACATTTTTTAGGAACTGAGGAAGTACAATGTTATTGCCATCCAATTTAACATCATTTCTTTCCTGAACATGTGAATAGTAATAAGATTTTTAAAGGCTACATACATTTATTATATTTTGTTTATATATATATATTTTTTCATGTTCAGACTGATGAATCACAAGACTGTCAGCACATTGCATGCTTAGAAACTTAAGCATACTTGCATCTCTAACATAGTGAAGGCATATTCCTTCTGCAATATTTACCTTCACTACACATAACGCATGTTTGAATTCTCGAGAATAAATAAATCAGAGGAGAGTAAATGAGTAGATCAGGCTGGCTACTTGGAGAATGAAATGAATGAATGAATTGGAAGAAAGTTAATGAGTAGATCTGGTTGGCTACACTTTAGAGAAGAAGAAACTTTGAATTATGGTCCCTACATGACACAAATTCACACTGATGAGATTGCAGTCGTAACGGACCAAAAAATACTAAATACCCAGGTGCTAAAGAGGAAAACAATTTAGGAAGAGTTTAATGTGCAGTTGAGTAACAATGCTCATGGTCAAAGTAGAAAAATAATTCTAAAAAAAGGTGGTTACAAAATCATGATAACAGTTCTTTCTTTCTTTCTTTCTTTCTTTCTTTCTTTCTTTCTTTCTTTCTTTCTTTCTTTCTTTCTTTCTTATAGTCACAGAGAGAGAGAGAGAGAGGCAGAGACACAGGCAGAGGGAGAAGCAGGCTCCATGCACCGGGAGCCCGATGTGGGATTCTATCCCGGGTCTCTAGGATCATGCCCTGGGCCAAAGGCAGGCGCCAAACCGCTGCGCCACCCAGGGATCCCAAGAACGACAAATGATAAAACCAGGAACCAGAATAAAGTACTTACCTGTATCTCAGACTCTCATATCCACCTTTCCCCACCAGTGAATATAATTTTATCTTCAGCTTCTTCTAAAATACAACAGCAGAAAACTTTTTTTTCTCTTGTAGTGACCATTGGTCACTACTCACTTTGATGACTTTGGTATCCAGGCTCTAGGCATACTAGGACTTCAGTGACTTGGCTTGGTAGCAAATGGAAACAAAACAGCATAGGCTTGTCTGAGAAGCCT
Organism: Canis lupus familiaris; assembly: GCF_011100685.1. Classification (NCBI taxonomy): domain Eukaryota; kingdom Metazoa; phylum Chordata; class Mammalia; order Carnivora; family Canidae; genus Canis; species Canis lupus. Next base: position 58,686,916 of record NC_049229.1, on the reverse strand, counting down.
GAGCTGAAGGTGGCCTGATGTCCAAGCATGTTTGCAGGAAACTTATGTGTAAAAAAAGCACATACCTTAGTGTAGTTCTCCATAGTCTTAGAAAAACAGGTATAAGATGGATTGAAATATCAAAAATACATGTAAAATGATGAATAAATTAGGAAAAGAGGCCATGGCTGCATTTGTTTTATGGAGGTGTTCCCCAACAGAATTCTCCTGGATGGCAGATGTGTTTTATTACCTGCACTGTCCGATCTTGTAGTGAAGTCCACACGTGGCTCTTGAGCCTCAGAAGTTCAGCAAGTGGGACAGAAATGCTGACTTTTAGATTTTGTTTCATTTGAACTCATTTCACCTAAGATGTAAATAGCCACATGTGATTAGTGGCCACTATACTGGACAGAGCCGTTCTAGGACACAAAGGTAATGTCAACATTTCGCCGAGACAGAAAATCAAATCACATCAAGGCTGTGTGTGCTGGATCTTGATGAGATTTATCATCATCTTGGTAGCTGAACACTTATCTACTAGTGTTAATATGTACTGACCCCCACACGGCCAACATTATGGCCATCTTATCTCACTCGGACCCTAAAATATCATGTTTTGTTCATGATATAACCAAGCTGAGAGATTCAGAAGATGAAAAAAAAAAAAAAAAAACATGCTGTGTATCTGGAACCAACAATTCATTTTAAACACATCCTTCTCTTTCCCCAGTCTTTTCAGAGACTATGCCTGTCTCCATTAAGGCCTGGCTTCCTCTGGGGGCCACACTTCCTTTTAAGTCCTCAAAATGAAGCCTTGCTCATTATTCTGAGCTCCTAAGGCCAGGAGATCTTGGTGCCATTCTCTGGTCTGTCTTGCCTTCCTTTGAAACTCCTTGCAGTTGCCACACAGCCAGATTCATAGTTTTTTTTTTTTTTTTTTTGTCTTCCCCTGCATGCTGCATCTTGTTGATTTAAGAAGCATTTGGTGACTCCATCAACCTCTCTCTAGACCTCCCTTATTCACCTCAACGACAGGGGTCCCACTTATACTCTAATTTAGCAACAGCTCAGGAGCCATATTCTCTGTATTTTCCTCATACAGAATTAGTCCACCTATCAAATCTCCTGGATTCTATTTCCTGAATGCAAACCCGATCAGTCCATACCTATTTCTGGAGTCACTCTAGGTGCTAGGTGCTATGTAAGAGTATGGATATGGTGGCAGCGAGGCCAGGCTCCCACACAGCTGGCATTCTAGTGAGATAAAGATAAAGATTCTAGTGAGATAAAGATGTTGAGACAATAATACAAATGATAATACCAAGTGATACAAAAGACACTACCTTTTACTTCAGTGTGTGAAGGATGCGGGGTGGGGGGGGGAAGCAAATGAGACCAGGTCCACAGTAGGAGCCTCCATAAGCAGATGACATTGGAGGTGACATCAGAATAAAAAGAAAGAGTCAGTAAGTAAAGACCTCAGACAGAAGAAATAATTGGAACAGAACCTAAATTGAGAATATGCTTGGTGCTTTCAAGGAACAGAGAAAAGTCCAACATGACCTGAGCCTAGTGGTGGGGGGTAGGTGTATGTATTTCTTATTCATTTTTCCTCACCAGCAGGTTCTTCCCTACCTAAGTAGCCCAACATAGACTATTTACTTAGCTGCCCCCTCATCTGCAACTTCTACTGCCTCATTCCTTCTCCTTCTGTCCCTCCTTCCTAATCAGCTTTAATCCTAGATTAATATCTTTGCTTCTGCATATGATGCCTGGGTACTACACAGTCATGCATTTTTGTTCTGCAAAGACTTCTTTCAGAACACGATTAGGACTTAAACATCACTTAATAATTATTTTTCTTGACTTATGTAAACTCCTTTTCTATATCCACCTTCCTAAATTGGATATAGTCACCATCTATGGCTTTCTACTTCAGCAGAGGGAATAATGTTCCACTTAGGAAAAGATGGGCCACCAGTGAGGAGATCTCTTACCTTCAGAACTAACAATACACATACTGTGTGTTTGTCTTTTATGGTCATCATCTCCACCTTCCATCTCTTCTTCCATGAAAGAGACTGTTGTTCACTTATTCAAGACAAATTCTTCCAGTTTAATTCTTGATCACATTCCTTTTTACCTTTGACATGAGTTAATCTCATTAATCATTGTCCTTTTGTCTGCTTTTTTATTTAATTCTTTTCCTCCTGTTTCTTCTCAGTAATAAAACTAATTTCTCCTTCATTTTTTCCTTTTCAGACAGGAAAGAGTAGACCGCAATTACATATTTTACATTTTGAATTCACAATCCCTTCTGAATCTGCAATACCTTGGCCTCCATCAGTCTTAAAATTTTAGAAATCTACAGAAACTAATCAGTCTTGAAGTTACTCTAGCTTCTCTGGGGCAAGAAACACAGTTGCCTACTTCCTTCTTTCATTCCTTGTATCCTTTATCACCTTTCCAACCTTTCTTTCCTCTTCTCTGATGGTTTGTTTGTTTGTTTTTTATCCTTTATTGTCTCCACCTCTGTCTGCCTCTTGATTCTTGATACTCTCTGGGCCTTATTTCTTTGCCCTTTTATATTACTCTTCACCAATTCAATATACAGTCTTGACCTTTCCTATACTGTTAAATTAAACCTGTGATCTACTGGACAATCTTGCTGACTCCAAAATTCAATGTGAGTCACAGACCAATGCTCGTATTTCACACTTATGTCTTCTTGTAGTGTTCTCACCATAACAGCTACATCGCAGCTGTGTGAATTCAAGTAGATTATTTAACCTTTCTATGGATCAGTTTCTTCATTGACAAAAAGAAGCATTATAATAGATTTTACTTAATTAAACTTTGTCATAAGAATTGTAAGAAATGATTGAGTACATGTAAAGCAACTGAGAATAGTAGAATAATCATTCTATAACTGTCATTTAATATATGTTGTTATGTCATTTGACAGACCACAGGGACACATCCGTAATCTCCTTTACCTGGAACAATCTCTGTATCAGTTAAACAATGCTACAAAACAAATGATTTTTTTCCAAACTTCATGACTTAAATTAACAACCATTCACTATCATTCTTGAGTTTATAGGTAGCAATATAGGCTAGACTTCAAGGGACAGTTCTTCTGATCTCTAGTCTCAGTTGGGTTTACTCACTCATCTAGAAGATATCTATCTTTGGGCTGATCTAGGATGGCTTTGCTGAGATAACTCATCTCTCTTTTACATCTTTCACCCTCCAACAGGCTATCCTGGGCAAGAGAGAGGAATCACAACTGTGGAAGATTGCCAACAGAAATTCTCTTTTCAAATGAATTGCATCATGTTTGCATAATGTTACTAACATTCCATTGACGACAACATTATCTGACAGTTCAAAGTCAGAGTGGAAGAGATCACAGGTAAAGTTATAGGGTAAAAGATATAGATAGAAAAAATGAATTAGGGTCATTAATGCAATCAATCTTTTGCAGTCTTTCATCTCTGGCCCTCAACCTGCAAAATACACCTACCTACTCACAGGACATCCATGAGTCTCACCTAATTAGCATCAGAATCAAAGTTCAGGGTCCTTTTATTTACACTAGGTCTACATCAATCTCCTCAGATTTGGCTCCTTTTGATATGGAGAATTATGGACTAACACAAGCTATTTTCCTACTCATCCAAAATTCAATGGTGAGACAGATGTAAGGTATCTGTAATAGTCACTGCCATTCACAAAGGGAAAGAAAGGATAGGAAGCATGGGGCAGTCACTTCTTAATAGCTCTCGGAAGGTGATGAAGCACATGTTACCAGGTCCCTCAATTTCAAGGGTTATATTGTGCCTTTATTGGTTCCTGTCTTAGCCTTGACCACACTGTGAACTGTTTCCTTTTCATGGTCTTCTTTAACCACCTCTTAGGAAGGTATTGGAAAATAGGGCTTTTGAGAAATTTTCTCATCTTGTTTCCTGACTTTATAAAGTTGGGGTCCCGGAGGCTTTAATAAAATTGACTCCATAAAATTTTATTTTATTTTATGTTTAGTTTAGGCCAGTGGCTCTTTACCCTATACAGATCCTTTTAAAAAGATGGCATGGGTTTTCTATGAATCTGATTTGAGTGGCAACATTGAAATAAAGCTGGACACACAATATCTTTGAGACTAGCATGCTTTTGTTAAACCTCTGCTTCTACAAAATTTTCTAACATCTCAATGAACTAAGAAAGTAATTTTCTGAGTCTAGAGTCAAGAGAAAAGAATTAAACATTAAAGAACAAAGGGCATGGAATCAGAGTGGCTATTTTAATTATGATCATGAATACAATAAATACACCACATCCCATTCTCTCCCTAGCATCTTTCATCAATTTGTATTGGATTCCTATCAATACCTTAAAAGCTAACTCAAATACGCCTTCTCTAAAGAATGTTCTCTTTCTGGGAATTAAATCATTCATTTCCTCAGTCTCCTAATGTCCTTGCTATTGTAGTTCTCAGCACAATACCTGTTCTGGGTTGAGCTATACATTTGCTAAACAGTAAAGTTCCAAACATAATAATCATATTTTATTCATCTCTGTATCACCTAAAGCACCTAACTATTTGTATAGACCATAATTATCTTTAATATGTCTTCGGTAAATCCTCACATTTTCATGTAAGACTTCCATACTACTGAAGTTTCCCTTTCTTTCCAGCTCATTTTAGTTACATCACACAATTTAGAGTTTCATTATGCGGAGTATTTGGTTGTGTTTTGTAATTATATGTATGAATACATATCATTAGGTATGTGTCTCACCCATTTGACAATCATCTTGTTCATCTTAGTCACTATCTCTTACATTCCTCTCCTATAGTTTTCAACATAGGATGGGATAGATTTAAAGCAAATGAAACTATATGAGAATTTTAAAAATTATTATTACAAGATATTGCTTCCTAACATCTAAGTTTTTAGAGCTTAGAGAAAGCTGTCTAGCACAAATAATGTCATGATAATTAGAATCCAAAGACAGAATAGAAAATGAGCTGTTGTTGGCCTTCTTCTAAGTAGACATTTTAAAAACTTTTATTTCAAGTTTCCACATTGAACATAAAGTGAGTTTCTTCTATTTCCATTACTATGGTAACAATGTGAAATTGCTTACATAATAATTATTTACTCATGGTCTTAAACCATAAATTTAATCAAGCTCATTAAAATCCAGGAAATTTGATTGCTAAATATAGATATCCAAATGTAGGTTGTCAGCTAAATTACTAATCTGATTGAAAGGTATTTAGCACTTGCTTACATTTATGCTGAGGAAAAAAAAAAAAAGGCTGTTTGGAGATTTCTGAACTTTCTGCAAGTAAATAGCACCATTTGCACACATTTCATTTCATCCTGAGATAAACAGGGAGCCCAGAAGTTTTGAGGGCTGTGTATTACATTAAGAAAATGTCAAAAGGAATTATACCTTAACCAGACAATTCACAAAACACAGTTCAGGAAAATAATTTCAGGATTAGAGTATATAAAGCTTAAACTATCAATATGTTCTTTCATGATAGGGGAAAAAACAAGAATATATAAAACAGAACACAGAATAGGCATGGATTTTTTAATATATATTTATTTTAAGTAAAAAAAAAAACGTATTACAAGCTCAGTGAAAAAAATTAAAGAAAACAAAAGTATATGAGTCCTTCCCCCTCATCACCTCCCACACTCGTTCTGCCTAAGAATTCACTATTAAATGACATTTATATTCTTCCAAGTTTATTTCATTGAAAAATATTGACTTAAACGTATGTATATCAGTGTATCAATGTAGACAATATACACAGATGGTTTGTATTTGTGTCTGTGCCTATACATGTGTTTATACATGTGTGTGAGAAAAATATTGCAAATTTGGAGACTGAGAGAACAAAAACTCATTTGTATAGAATAGCATGCAAAGTAATATTTAGGAAAAAAATTGTAGAACACATTTCTGAGGTTGATTGCCTTTATCCTGAGGAAACAATGAGGCTTCATGGGACTTTCTGGATGAGAAAGTACCATAGACAGACTGCAAAGGACAAGGCAAGTAGATAACTAGACTGTCTTGCAAAAGAATGTCAGCAGATCTGCAGGTTCTGAGCCTTCTCCCAAATTTGGAGAGCCATGCTGACTGAAGCAAGCAGCTGCAAAAACAGCCTAAATGCTCAAATGGATAACCTATGAATGGATAAAGAAAAGAGTGATAACTGGGAGGATAGAGCTAGGTGGAGAAGAGTGTTGAAAAGGAAAAGAAGAGACTGAAAATGATGGTAAACTGGTGTTTATGTCCAAGAAATCTTTCCCATGTGGAAGGATTTTGAAAAATAGAATAAAATACTCAACCTTAAGCTATTGCTTCCACCAAGTTTACTTGTATTCTTCATCTATAATCCCAACAACTATGAAGAAACAAGCCAGTGCCTATTTTATGGTCAAGGGGTGAACAGACATAAGTCAGTGTAGGTGATAGATGGAATTTGGTTTAAACAGGGATAAGAACAGGAAGCAAGTCAATGTGAGAGACTGAATTACTAGTCCCCAAACATTTCATTCACATTCCTCTTCTCCCTACCCTCCTGGCTGAGTTTGGATTCAGGCAATGAGCATGTATTTCTGAAATGGACAAGAAAGCTACATCACACCAGATTAACAGACGAAGTTGATAGAGCTCTGACCTTATACTGATCAAGGAATAAGAGAGAAGGTACAAATTATAAATATCAGGAATGAAAAAGGTGAAATCACAGCAGATACAGAAGACATTAAGGAAAGAATGAGAGGATATTAAGAAAAATGATACAAAAATACACTTGACAATTTGGATGAATCAAATTTCTGGCAAAATGTAGTTTGCCAGGCCTAACACTAGAAGAAAGAACATTTTAATAAATATGTTTATTAAGAGAAATTGACTTCCACTTATGGCCAGGGAATAACAGGAACTAAAATATTTTCTCACTGTAAAACAACTAGAACATTGGACAAACGTATTTGACTTGTTTTTAGATCTTAGCCAATAATTAGATCTTCACTATGTCTTCATAAAGTCCGGTCTAGGACTATGATTCTGAGATAAGGGAACCAAACAAGGTGAATGTGGCAAAACACTCGGCTTTCTGTCCAAAGGTATATTTGGAAGCCAGCCAAAGATTGAGGAAACCCAGAGCTCCCCAAAGAGAAGATGGAGATTCAGTGATAAGTCTTACAATCCTGTAGAGATCTTCTGACCAGTTACTATAACAAGTAAGTCATCTGCTCCTCTCCTCCATGGATCCTGTTTGCTGAGGTTATCAGAGAAAATGGAGAAAAATCTTTCCTGAATTATCATCAGAAACTTGACTCTCAAAACCCCAGTTAAAGTCAATTTACTCAAATTAGCACGTCATCCACGACCTTTTTGCACTCACCTCCACCATGTGATCCTAGAGCATAGAGAAATAAATAAATATTCTTTATGTTTCCTTCCCCAGCCACCAACTCTCCAGTTATTCTAGACAGTTGTAAAAAAAAAGAACTCGTTTTTTTTCATATTAAACATTTCATTTATTTTTATTATTTTAATGAAAGTCATATACTCACATACCTTGCAGGATGGATGGAGATGAAATAAGTAGCATATGGGAATGAGCAGAAATTAAACAGCACATTGTGAGGGGCTTTGAGCTATTAGTTTTGAGCTATAAGTGCAAAATATTATTATTGCTGGACCATATTCTGTCAAATGTTTTTACTGGAATATGTATATTAACGGCAGGATATAGTACATTGCCACTAAATGCACAGCAACTAAACACTTTGGAATATTCATTACAAAAACCAAAGGCTGTTATGGCATTATCACTAAATTTGTTTTGAAAATGCACTTTCTGTACATCTTTTCCCTGATTTATAGCCTAGAATTACATCTTTGTAATAAATATACAATTGGGCTTTATTCTAACCATAATGGAAACAAAGATTGAAGACTTTTTTCCCCCAATATTCTAATACTTTCTTTTCCAATCACATTAACTTTTGGCTAGTGTGTGTGTGTGTGGTGTGTGCGTGTGTGTGTGTGTGTGCATGCGACATAGACCAGTGTGATCAGGGCTACACACTTAGACTTATCTGGTACTAGGAGGGCTTTAAGGAGAAAGTGTCAGACAGGGAAAAAAAAAAATAAAACAAAACAAGCAGCACATGAAGGATAAGGCAACCAAAGTAGAAGACAACTTTGTCAAGGCTTCTAGCAGCTTGTAGTATGGTGGGATGATGAATCCAAGGGCAAGTGACCACAGTGACTATAAAACATTACGTAATATGGGAATGGACTAGGGGAGTACAGAAAAGCTAGTGACCTTTTATGAAAGGCTAGATCCTAGCTCTACACCACCTCTTCTGACTCAGAAGAGGAAAGACAGAAAGAGAAAAGAATGTACGCAAGTTCAGGAAGGCTCAGGAACTTGCAAGGATTTTTATACACCTGGAAAAATGATGTTTTCATGATACTGGAAATTAGAGAGACTTGCATGTCCATTGTATACCCTGTGGGCTTTATCTTGGAAAGCTGCTAAAGAGCTTCTAAATGAGGATCAAAATAATTTAAATTATTTTTTTCAGAAAGAAAATGGAGGACAGAGGTAGAAGGAAAACCGATAATTTCCAGGCTTCCAAGGACACTTGTTTTCTTAATGAAGAGACAATGTGGTAATTGAGGCCATCAAGAATTCCCTGGCAGCGATGCTGATCAACAGAAAAAAAAAAAAAAAATCCATGATTTCAAATGTACTAAGACAAAATTTGTCAACTCTCCAAGCAACAGATCCTGTATGAACATTTGGTGACCTGTATGGACAATTACTCTTCTGGAGCAGAAGACTTCAATGTGGGTGAACAAGATTATGGCTGTACTGCCCAGTCAGTGATGTGGACGGGCCATTTAATTTTCTTTCCTTTCCTTGCCCAAACTTATCATTCCCCTTCTATTTCAACATTTCTGTAATATGTCCTAGGCCACAACTATGAATTCAGTGAACACCTTTCCCTTTATCTTTATGTGTTCTTATTCTATTCCCCGGGTGTAGAAACAAAGAATCCAAATAACTGCACTATCAAACAAATTGTGTGCCATAAATCACATGGATTGATCACTGGAAACTGTCACAGAGCCAGTTCTGTGCCTTTGTTTTTACTTGAAGCTGTGCTCTTCAAAGGTGTTAAAAATTTATATGCGTTGCAGTGTGAGCCTTCCTCTAATATTTGAAATTGTTAGACTGATACATTACTTTTCTTTTTTTAAAAAAAGAAAGATAATGGCTACATTAGGGAGGACAGAGCCATGGTGGGTAAGATTGGAAGCAGGGAGACTGACCAGGAGACTAAGGAAATAAAACGGACAGGATGGTCACATTTTTAAATTCTGCTTCTGTAGTGATTAATATTTGCAAAAGCAGAAATATCACAAAATGTGATATGTTTAATCTCCTTCTGTCATGTCTTGATGGCTGCTAGTTTTACCAAAACATTATTTCATAAAAGTTACTAAAGTAGTCTTGTGTCTGTTTGTGCCATGGACTTATATTATGTTCTGATACTTGGCACCCAAATGTAGATATATTCAAGAAAACAGAGACATGCACTCATATTAATATGTCCTGAATCTGTGATTTTATTTTATTTTTATTTTTTTAAAGATTCATTTATTTATTTGAGAAAGAAAGAGCACATGCAGAGGGAAGGGCAGAGAGAGAGAGAAAGAATCTTAAGCAAACTCCCCACTGAGCATGGAACCTGATGCAGGGCTTGATCCCACTACCCTGAGATCATGACCTGGGCTGAAACCAGGAGTCAGATGGTTAACTGACTGAACCACCCAGGTGCCCCAGTGACTATGTGATTTTAAACAGAAAATGTCTACCCAAGTAAGATTTTGTTTTCAAATGATAGTTTTAAAATTTAGCTCCTGCAGCTGGGTTTGGGAATTACTAGGGTAGAATTTGAAGCAACGAAGGGCATGAAAGTCCCTTGAGCAATGGTGGGTTAACACTGGTTAACACACAGCTAGAAACATACATTTTATTTTGTTTTGTGATTACAAGATTATACATAAAATCTCCCTCATCGTTTTAAAGAAAATTTATTTTTCCCAGAGAAGATCAACAACACAGTTTTTAACAGCACAGTTTTTAACAACAGGAATTGGGGACATACAGAGACGGGTAATGACAAAATAGTGAAAGAGTCCACGTAGGTTGGCAAAATTTCTTTTACATTTAATTTGAACTTCAAAAAAGAAAAATAGAGAGAGAGAAAGAGAGAAAGAGAGAGAGAGAGAGAAAGAGAGAGAGAGAGAGACCAAGATAATTATCCTCTTAGCTCTGATAACAGGAATGGAACAATGGAACATAACGTGAAATTAGAACATGTCACAGAGAATAAGAACAATGAGAAAAGAAGGAAATCTTGGCCAGCAGCATGCTAACCTAACCAGCAATTTCACCCAACCTCAATTTAGGATTTTCTAATATTCTGATAAAGAGGAATTTCCAGTTAATACTAGACTTACACAATAGAGCATAAAATATATCCAGTTGATCGTAATCATTGGTTTGATTGACATCAAATGATCTTTTGTGCAACAGAAAATCCACATATAACTTTTGAGTCCCCCAAAACTTAACTACTCATAGCCTACTGTGGTCCAAAAGCCTTACTGATAACATGAACAGTTAACATATATTCTGTATATGTATTATATTGTATTCTTAAAGTAAGCTAGAGAAAAGAAAATGTTGTTAAGAAAATCATAAGGAAAAAAGAAAATCATAAGGAAGAGAAAATGCATTTATAAGACTCTACTGTATTTATAAAAAAAATTTAAAAAACAGCATATAGGTGAACCTACACAGTTCAAGCTTGTGCTCTTTAAGGGTCAGTCATATTTAATATTTATGCCATGTCCATCCATTGCAATTTTCTTCCATCTTCTGTTTTCTGTTATGTTTTTACTTATTTGTTGCTGTTGTGTTTTCCCAACTAGTATATAAGCCCCTTAAGAGCTGGGTCAGTTTATCATCTCTGAATCTCTAGCATCTAAAATGGGATTTAGCAGTTACAAGCCCTCGGTGAATATTTATCAGAGACTAAAATCAGTATTTGTATTACATTTGGGATAAAATACAAATCTGTTGTCACACCTTCATCTTGAGCATCAAGTACAAGGTACTTTCTGTGTTCAATGCACAGTAGTAGGCGGCTTTAAAAATGTTCTATAGATCTCACGACAGCACATGTAGTGGTGAGTAGATTGAGATCGAAAGGTTAAGCGGTCTCCCCAAAAACATGAAATCCATTGGTCAGATCTTTTGAGGGTCAAACCTGTGCTTGTGTTACATACATTTAATTATCCTCTAATATGATTTGTTTTTGTTTTTACTTAAATAAAGTTTTTGTGCTAGATAGACCATTTTTTATTGATGGAATAGAGTTTTTTGCCTGAGATTAACAAATCAAATGGACACTTGTTATCTTTGTATCTGTTTTTTTAATTTTAATTTTGTTAAAGATTACATTTATTTTGAGAGAGAGAGCGCACACAAGCAGACAAGAGGGGCAGAAGAAGAGGGAGAGGGAAATGCAGGCTCCCCACTGAGCAGGGAGCCCAATGCTGGGCTCCATCCCAGGACCCTGAGATCACGACCTGAGCTGAAGGCAGGTGCTTAACCAACTGAGCCACGCAGAGGCCCCTACATCTCAGTCTTATAGACCAAGCAAAGGAGTCTATTAGGAATTGCTGCCTGAGCCCGGGTGGCTCAGCGGTTTAGCACCACCTTCAGCCCAGGGCATGACCCTGGGGACCTGGGATCAAGTTCCACATCAGGCTCCTTGCATGGGGCCTGCTTCTCCCTCTGCCTGTGTCTCTGCCTCTCTCTCTTTCTCTCTCTGTGTGACTCTCACGAATAAATAAATAAAACCTTTAAAAAAAAAACTTAAAAAAAAAAAAAAAGGAATTGCTGCCTGGTCAAGGGGGCAGCATTCGTATGCCCTAGCACTATGACATGGATCTGCTTGGAGTTGTTTCCTCACTGCTACAAATATTCACTGGTAGCCAGAACTATCTAATTTTTGCTGAGACTCTGAGTTGGGGCTTTAACATCTGTGAATTGTCATATCAGGATTGAAGGTTCCAGTCTCAGCGTTGGCCACACTCTGTCCTCTAGCAAAATTTCTGTTATTATTTTGGATCATTTCCGTGCATCTCTGTTTCCACCCACTAAATATTATTTAGGTTATTTAAGGATGGGAATAAATCTCGTATCATCCCTCTGCCCGTCTCCCCAACATATGACACAGAGCTCGCATACAGTTGGCCCTCAGTAAGGGACTGCTATTTTTAGAGCCGTGTTTTGCAGAGCCTCTCCTTCCCCTTGCCTTGGGGCTGACCTACGATCAGTTCATCAATAATCTTTGGGAACCTTACTGACTCACACTAGAATATACTGGTGAGCTCAGAAGAGTTGCCAAAATCATGTAGAATAAATAGTTACAGGGTTTAACTTCAAGCACCGGTGCTTAAGATTACTTCTGCCTGACATGACTTCATTTCAGCCTTCTCAGCCATTACTTTCCTATCATGTAGTTATCAGATTTTCTGTAAATTGACAGAAATTATTGCGTGCCAAGAGAAGATGAAGTCAGAATAATTAGATGGGCTTATTCAACCATAAATATGTGCAATGATATCATCATAATCATAGTATTATCTAATATTATTGCCCTTATTTCCAACCTTTCTTATTTTTATTTTTAATCTGTTCTGAATTAGTATGTTTAGTGACACTGCTGTTTAATATATATATTTTTTTAGTTTAAAAGGCCCCAGAAGTTATAGATTAGCAAAGTTGGATATTTCTCTTTGTAGGAATCTTTTTCTCCAGCAAAACCAATACTCCTGAAAATAATAACCATTAAAAGATTTTTACATAGGCATCTGCCCAAGATAAAATTACAGACCTTTAAAGATATGATTTTCTTTAAACAAATAACTGATATTTTATCAAGGCTTTGAAACCACAGTGACCCGTCAACTGCTGGCAATTTGGTCCCTCTTAATTTCAAGTGGCTGTAGTGTGAACCTAGATACAGATGGAGAGAGGTCTGTAGCAGCCTCCGGCCTTACAGATTTTCTCAGAAAGACCCTTCCATGTACAAAACTCTGATCTTTAGGTTAGGGGTAAGACAAAGTATTATTCCATGGTTGTCTGTGATATATATGACAATAAATAAAGTACCAAGTCTAAGGAACATTTATTTTTCTTTGATCAATTAATGTACTTAATAGAAAGTTAAAATGGGTTGTTTTTATTTCTTTGGCTGATATCCCAAGGGACAAAAATAAAACATTCGTGCTAAATGTCCCACCTCCTAAGTAAGGTGCTGTCCGACCTGTGGAGGGTTTACCACTAGGAAGATGGACAAAATCTGCCTCTGTGAGCCTTGACACAGCATTCAGCCAGGACAGTGTCAAAGGACCTGGAAGTGAAGAAATCAAGGAAGAATGCTTTCTGTTCCCCATCATTGGAGTGCTGGGGCCTCCCCTCACCTTTGGGCAGGAGAGGAGAATGCTTCCTCTTTACCTCAAGCCTTGGCAGGCGGGCTTCAAGGACCACTTGGAGAACTTGATAGGTTTAATCCAAAGTTTATTAGACTCAACAGACTACCTGGCCCCAGCCTGAGGATTGTTGAGGATTTTAAAGGAAGGAGATTGTGGTTATTAATCTCCATCAACCACATGGATAGAAGGAGCCTGCACTGGAGCCAACTTTGCCCTGCTGCTGAGGTCAGGGGAGGGATGAATGTGTCTTAGGGGCCCTATTGGGGAGTGCAGGCTTGATGCCATCTTCATTGACTCTGTTCAATGGAGACTTCTGAAGTAATGGTGGGGCCCAAATAGACGGAGTCTATATGGATATACTGTCAGATGCCTAGGCACTGAGCCTGGAAGCTTCAAGTAGACAGCTGGTGGGGTCATGAAATTGCAACTGAAGATTCCCAGCAGTGGAATCTTTTGTTTTTTAAGATTTTATTTATTTATTCATAAGAGATACACACAGAGTGGGGGGGGGGTGCGGGTAGAGGGAGAAACAAGCTCCATGCAGGGAGCCCAAAGTGGGACTCCATCCCGTGTCTCCAGGATCACGCCTGGGCTGAAGGTGGCACTAAACCGCTGAGCGACCAGGGCTGCCCCCCAGCAGTGGAATCTATTTGCACCACTGACATCTTGCTCAATCAATGCAAAGCTTTTGGAGGATAGAAATCTCCCTGTATAACATTGTCAGCTCACTTGCATCGTTTTCTTGTGAGGAGGAAAACAGTGGAGTCACCCACAAGCTGAAACCTTTGTTAGCTTCACCGCAGCCATTAGCAAGTACCACTCACAGTTGTGAGGATAACAAATTATTTTGGTTCTCTACATCCAACAGAAATAGCATCCAAGTTAAAAAAAAAAAAATTACTCAGGATGTGTATGGTGTCTGGGGAAAAGAAAGAACCGATGCTTAAAATGGCAAGAATTCTCTGCCCTTCTGTTATGAATGAGAGATCCCTGGAGGTTCCTACCTGCTTTATTGTTTATCAGCATCACCCAACGCTGACTCTGTGACAACAGGGCAGCTCCTATTTACAAATGGTGCTCTTTCTTTGCTTCTCACCACTTCTCTCTCTCTGGGGGCTTCTTCCTTATAGTGATTCAGGGAGGCTTGTCATATTTACAAGTGATTTCCTTGGTTTTCTCTTTCTTTTCAAATCCAGGTATCTTCCCCTTGTTGCTGAGAGTGAAAAGAATGCACGTTCCTCAAAGGTCGCTTATCAAAACAGGAGTGTATGAGAATATATTAAAACCTCTTGCAACTTCACTATCCAGCCATAGCAAGCACTACTATGAAGTTGATGCATATAGAATTTTTGATATTTGGCTGTTCTGACCTACAAAGCAGCAATGCTGTATGGTTTAATTTAATTTTCATGCAGATATGTCTTTTCTTTTCCTATAATATATACATTTTATACATGATAATAATGTGTAATAGTCAGCATTGTACTTTACATATTGTACATATATACAACCTTAGGTGACATTATAAGGCTATCATGTTTGATGCACACACATGCATCTCACTGTAAGATTTATTTATACATTTAATAATCAACATTTGAGAACTTTCAATTGATATCACAGAATCATGAAGTGCTGCTAGAAGTGGAAGATTTAGATGGTCCATCTACATCTAAAATTTTCAGATTTAAGTTATACTTGTTATCATTTTATGTTTCTTTTTAAAAATATATTTAAAGTCCACATACATATTCAGGAGCAATGATCTTTGGCATCCTGTGCTTAAGAAAAGTCCCATTTAATCTAAAGTATTAAACTTGGTGCTCTCAGAGTCTACCATTGAAACAGCACAAAACCCAATAATATTCTAGGTATTTGTAATTTTCAGCTGACAAAATAAGCAAGGAGTTGAGGGATTTCAGTCCAAAGGTCTCATTTCCATTTTCAATTTTGTGCGCTCAAGATATCTTTTCCTAAAACTACATGTATACAATTGCAGGCATAAATGGGTTCAAAATAAATGCCAATCAATAGAGTTTCATTTGTTGCAGTATCAAATGAAGGAGTGTTCTGTTGAATTTATTGTGTGTTCTCAAGGGTATTTATGTAGGATTCCAAAATATCTAATTTTTTAATAGCTTTGCTACTAAATTTTGTATATTTAAGTAGGTATTTTAACCTCATTGACTTCTAGTGGCTATTCTTAGTACAACAGCAAATTTGTACTAATGATATTTTTGGCTTAAAAATAATTTGGAATTTGAGCCAGACATATTTTATGTAAATTGGACATTCCATAATTTAAAGCCATTTGGTAGTTTTATTTCATGTCTATGAAACACCTACTATATAAAAACATTGTTCATCACCACCAAATAATGGGTTATATTCTTCTTTGTGCTGCTAATGAACTCTTCTATTATATTTCAAACAATTTAGAAATTGAAAAGAACTGCCTGTAAAGTGTAGATGACTATTGTGTTATTACCCAAGATGGTGTCTATAGTGCATACAAAGCAATGGATCACTTGAAGAAAGACATAAGAGGTAGAACTAAAAGAAAATTATTGGAAAACAAGAGACTGGGAACAATATTCAAATAATAGGCAAGTTTTGAGGTGCTTTTGAATTATTCCACTTTCTTCCTGCATACCAGGAACCATGACTGAATGAGGCAGAGTTGAATTTTAAAGCCAGATTCTTTTTTTTTTTTTTTTTTTAAGCCAGATTCTTTGTGGATCTTCCAAATGTTTTAGAAAACATCATCTCCCTGGCACTTATGAACTCTTTTTAAAAAATTTAACACCAATGAACTGACGTATAGTATATTATTATTTTCAGTTTAGTGACTCATCAATTGCATATAACACCCAGTGCTCATTACATCAAGTGATCTCCTTAATGCCCATCACCCAGTCACCTGATTCCCTCCCCCACATCCCCACCAGCAACCCTCAGTTTGTTTCCTAGAGCTAAGAGTATCTTATGGTTTGTCTCCCTCTCTGATTCTAGCCAATTTCATTTTTCTCTCCCTTCCCCTATATTCACTTGTTTTGTTTCTTAAATTCCACATATGAGTGAAATCATATGGTATTTGTCTTTCTCTGATTGACTTATTTCACTTAGTATAATACCTCTCTAGTTCTATCCACATCATTACAAATGACAAGATATTTTGAGGGCTGAGTAATATTCCATTGTATATATACACCACATTTTCTTTATCCATTCATCTATTGATGGACATCTGGGCTCTTTCCATAGTTTGCCTACTGTGGATATTGTTGCTATAAACATTGGGTGCATGTGCCCCTTCGAAGCACTATGTTTGTATTCTTTGGATAAATACCTAGTAGTGCAGTTGGTGGGTCATAGGGTAACTCTATTTTAACTTTTTTAAGGAAATTCCATACTGTTTTCCAGAGTGATTGCACCAATTTGCATCCCTACCAACTAGTAAACTTTTAAAGAATAAATTAAATAACCCAACAAGACTATCTGTAATCAGAACTCCCTAGGGAGAAATGGAAAAACAAAACAAAACAAAACTTTTCATCAGAAATTTGGAATAGGTATTTTAATAATATCTAAGAAATGATGTATTTAAGTGTATTGTTTTCTTAGATATAGTCAAATCTACATATTCAATATTATTGTAGATATTATTTATTATTTTTAAATTATAGAATACTTAGTAATTACTTTGTGATATATTCAGATTTGTAACTTCAATAACATGCAAATTGGGACACCTGGGTAGCTCAGTGGCTGAATGTCTACCTTTGGCTCAGGGCATGATCCTGGGGTACAGGGATCAAGTCCTGCATTAAGCTCCTTGCAAGGAGCCTGCTTCTCCTTCTGCCTGTGTCTCTGCCTCTGTGTGTCTCTCTTGAACAAATCAATAAAATCTTTAAAACCAACATGCAAATTATTTTTAAAAATTAAAGTAACTAATTAATGAAATCAAAGAACCAAGTAAATGGAGAGATATCCCATGTTCATGAAGAGGAGAATGCAGTATTACCAAGGAGTCATTTTTCCCTCCCTTGATCTATATATTCAGTGAAATCCCAATCAAAATGTCAGCATGTTTTTTGTAAATACCAATAAACTGATTTCAAAACTGATATGAAGTCAACAAAATATTGAAGGAGAATAATAAACTTGGAGGACTAACAACTTTGAGCTTTACTTTAAAGATACAATAATCAAAACAATGTGGTATTGATAAGAACCTATAGACAAATATACAAATGGAATAGAATAGATAGAACAGATATAGACCCATATAAATATAGTTAATTGACCTTTGACCAAGGATCAAAGCCAATACAATGGAGCAAAGATAGTTTCTTCAACAAATAGTGCTGGGACATCCACGTGCAAAAAAAAAAAAAAAAAAAAAAAAAAAAAGTCTAGACATAGACTTCATATCTTTCATTAAAATTAAATTAAATGAAAATGGATCACCAACCAAAATGAAAAGCACAAAATTATAAAACTCCTAGAAGATAACATAGGAAAAACCCTAGGTGACCTTGGGTTTGGTCATGACATCTTAGATACAACTCCAAAGGCATGATCTGTGAAAGAAATAGACTTTATTAAAATTGAAAACTTCCTCTCTTTAAAAGATACTGCCAACAGTTTGAGAGGACAAGCTACAGACTGTAAGAACATATTTGTAAAAGACATATGTGAAAAAAGAGCTGTTACTCAAAATACACAAAGAACTCCTAAAACTTAACCATAAGAAAATAACCTGTTTTAAAAATGAGCCAGAGATCAGAACAGACACTACATCAAAGAAGATACAAGGATACCAAATAAGCATATGAAAAGATCCTCCATATTGTATGTCATAATGGAATTGTATATTAAAACAAAATGAAATAAGATGAGAATGGCCAAAATACAAAATACTGACAATACCAAAGGATTGTGATGATGTGGAACAACATGAACTCTCATTCCTTACTGGTGGGAATGAAAAATGGTATAGATACTTTGGGATTAAACATACACTTTACATGATCCAGCAACCATTCTCCTTGGAATTTACCCAAACAAGTTGAAAACATAACTACACAAAAACCTGAACATGGATAGTTTATAAGAACTTTATTTATAGATGTCAAAATTCAGAAAAACAAAACAAAACAAAAACAAGATATTCTTCAGTGAGTAAATAAATAAGCGGTGGTACATCCAGACCATGGAATATTATTTAGCATTAAAAAGAAATGAGCTATAGGGGATCCCTGGGTGGTGCAGCGGTTTGGCGCCTGCTTTTGGCCCAGGGTGCGATCCTGGAGACCCGGGATCGAATCCCACGTCAGGCTCCCGGTGCATGGAACCTGCTTCTCCCTCTGCCTATGTCTCTGCCTCTCTCTCTCTCTGTCTGTATGACTATCATTAAAAAAAAATAAATAAAAATAAAATAAAATTAAAAAAAGAAATGAGCTATCAAGCCATGAACAGACATGGAGAAATCTTAAACGTGCATAACTAAGTGAAAAAAGCCAATCTGAAAAGGCTACATACTGCAGGGTTCCTAAGATATGATATCTAGAAAAGACAAAACTTGAGGCAATAAAAAGACCAGGGTTTGCCAGGAGGTTGGGTAAAGGGATGAAATAAGAGGAACACAAAGGTTTTTTAGGACCGTGAAAATACTGCATAATATAACAATGGATATACATGTCATTACAGATTTGTCAGAATCTGTAAAATACACAGCAACCAAGAGTGAAATATAAGGTAAAGTACAGACTTTGGATGATGTGTAATATAGGTGCGTCAGTTGAAACAAACATACCAATCGGGTGGGGGACACTGATAATAGGGGAGACTATACATGCACGGAGGCAGTTAGTGCTCTCCTCTCAATTTTACTATGAACTTTAAACTGCTCTCAAAAAAATAGTCTTAATTTTAAAACTTAGAGTAAGTTTTAATTTTGCCAGAGCTAACTGTTATCAGACAAAATAGATACATTTGTTATGGATTGCTATGATATTTTAACCACAAATAAAAGAAAAAGTATAATAAATAGCCCAAAACATTTATTTGCATATTTTCTTTATAAATACAGTAATATATGGTAAAGATTATAAAATACTACATTTTCAATATATTTTTATTTACTTAGATGTGTACTGCACAAATTATTTTATGCAAAGTACTTTATTCCTTATAGGAGTTCTGCAAAGATCTACCCTTGTTCTCAGGTGGACACACCGAGTCAGAGCCATTTAGTGATTTCCACAATGATAAGTAGGTAGGTAGTGACTGAAAATAAACACATACGCAGGGTTGTTTGTTTCATTTTTTGAGATTCCAAATGTGCAACTCCCTGCAATGCCAGTCTGTATTCACCCCAATGAATTTCATATGAAAAATAAGTTAGATTAGCTTCATTCAGAATATCCTTTAGAGGCAGACAGCACATTTGGAGATGCTCAAATATATCTATATTTTATTGAAGATATTTCCTAAATAATTTAGAGACAAGTTTGTTTAAGGAGGAAAATCATTGAGCTATGGAATGTTGTTTGATTAAAAAAAATGTAATGACTCTGAAGAGATAGTTCTATGCTTTTCTTGTAGATCATAAACTGTCTCTTCCTTGCTCTGGGAACCTCAGAGGTTGGGAGTTGGATAGTTGAGTCCCTTGTTCTTCATTCCTATTCTTCAGAATTGTCACCTCCGTTGTCACCTACGTTTCCACCCTTACCTGTGATTCCCCACTTTTATCTGTAATCTATACCCACCAAAACCCTGGGCATCTGACTTGCCCTCATTCTCTTCTCGCTGCTCCCATCATCATGGATGACTTCAACATGTATGAAGATGCTTTTGTCTTCTCAACACCTTATCTCTGTTGTCCTTATTTTACCTTAGTAACCCAAATATTTCACCTGTAAGCATTGGAACCATGAACAAGTTTATTACCTCAGAGATTTCTATTTCAAGTATTCTATAATTTGACCTCCTTGCTACATCTGATTGACGGATTCAAATGCTTTCTTCTTGTCAACTGATCAGGTTCTCACTTTCTTATTTGTTCATTATAGACCCTATGGTTTTTACGTTTGAGCTGTTCCCTTGCTACTACCTTTGACTGTCAGTCTTCTTTATGCTATGCTCTTCTGGCAACTTCCCATCCTGGTCAAAACCAACTCTCATTAACTTTCCACTTGCATCTAGGTAGCTAAATGTTTTTGGAGAAAAATCATATGACAACCATGCTGCCTGAGCTCACTTGATATTTAGGATCATAACTCTCAATAAGTCTGTCCTAGCGCCAGATAATCCCACTACGTTCCCTTGTGGATTCATCTTTACACTCGTGGAAAAAAAAAAATTTCATCCTTTCTTGTCTTTCCTCCAGTCTCCAAAATCTTTTGTTTCCCTCATTCTCTGTATATCACTTAGCCACACATATAACAGAAAAAGTAAATTCAACCAGAAAAGAATGATTTTATATTGAATCAGAAAGAACACTTAGTTTTCCTTTCTTCTTATTACTATCAAACAGGTAAACCAGTTCCTTCCTTTGTGCTTTTGATCCTATCCTTAGTCCTTCTGAGGGACTTAATACCTGAATTTATCTCCTTTCCTGAATCATCAAATTCTCCTTCTCTACCAGATAATTCCCACTCATATACTAGCCTTCATACCAGCCACAGAAAAAGAAAGTACAACAAAATACCAACCTCCCTCCTTTTTTCTATGCCCACCCCACCCCCTTGGTACTGCTTTGTGTCTTTAATACTTTGTCGCTTCTTATGCCACCTCACAGGGTTTTAAGTATTCCAGGGCTCTGCTCCTCTGGCCCTTCTATCTACACTCTTTCTCAAATGATCTCAGACTTCCCTAGGGTGCTAAATACCAACTATGTGTTAATGACTCTTAGCTTTCCAACTCTAGCCTAGACATTGCAACCTGAATGCTAGATTCATATTTAACTATGTACTCACATCTGCTACTTGAATTTCTACCAGGCATCTAATTATTAATATGGCCAAAACACTTGTTCCCATCCTCACTCCCACCCTAAGTCTTTAATCCCAGCCAACCACACCACATGCAATGGATTGGAATCATACTTAATTGCTCAATCTTTCCTTTAGATCCCAACTTCCAATCTCTTAGTAAGCCCAACTGTCATCTCCAAAATGCAACCTGGATCCAAACACTTTTTTTTCCACCTCCACTGCTATGACTTTCACTAGCAAGTCATTCATTACTTCTCATTTTTTAGAGGATCCTAACTGTCCCATGATCTGTACTCTCTACTCCAACTGAGTGATAGTTTTAAAACACATTATCAGATCATTTCTCCTCTTTCAAAAAGTCTTCTATTGTTGTTGTTATTTTAAGATTTATTATTTATTTGAGAGAAGGGAGACAGAGGAACAGAGAGAGAGAAACTTTAATCAGGCTCCCCATTGAGTGTTGAGCCAAACACGGGGCTGCTTCAGAACCCAGGAGATCATGACCTAACCTAAAACCAAGAGTTGGACACAAAAACTGAGTCATTCAGGTGCCCTGGTTTTGTTTTGTTTTCTGCAATCAAAATAGAGCACAAATCCGATCCTGTCTCCCAGCTATACTTGTTATCCACTAGCGTTTCTCTCTCAATCCTTCTTTCTTTCTTCCCACATAACTGAAGGAATCCTAATAAGTAAATTAAATACCCATCTAAAGCTAGACCAGATAGACAATATGTGGCAGATTCAACTTGCAGCAGATTCTACAATTCAAATTTCCCAATTCCTGCCTCAGGTCACTCTTTCATTTTAATCCACCCACCTTCACAGTTGAAAATTCCAGAATCCAAGGAAGTCAAACACTACCTCCTCAGTTTGTGTTTCCTTTGTGATTCATTTGCAAATCATACATCTGTTTGTTTTGAATGGTCTTTTGATGAATATTCGCAGTTGGCTTTGGTATCTCTGAGGCTGGTCAGGGAAATTAAGCAACAAGAAGGAAAACAAAACCATTCTTATCTGAACCATACATTTGTGTTTTAATTAAATGGTCTTGCAGAGTTGCTCCATTTCTGATAAAATAGCAGCTATTACTGTTATTTTCTTTAAAAGGCTCTAGCGACTCCTGAAGTTTCCAGGATTTAAAAGCAATGGCTCTTGTTCCAAGTGCAGCTTCTCTATTAGATACTTAACTACTTGTAACAATTCAGCTGCAGAAACAATCTCATCCCTAATGACTGTAACATGAAAACAGCTTGCCTTCTCCAATACAGGACACAGGCATTAATTGTGATGACTGGGTACACCTTACTGTATTGACACTCTTCTTAGCGTGATTTATTAGGTACTAATTGCACATTTGTGGTATGCTAATTTCTATTTGGAAGGATGTTCTATCACAGTTCAATGGCATAATTATAATCTCATTTATTCTGTGGTAGTGATCCTATCCCTCTGAAATTCTCCTGTTGGTCCAATATTTCCTATTATTGCCCTCTGACTCTTTTTTAAAGGCAGCAGAACAGTACCTTGAAGAACTGAATGAAGCTGACTCTTAGAGTGGATCTCTACAGATGGATGAGATTTGAAACTCCTTAAAAAATATTAAAAACTTATGAAATTCACATTCAAGGTTTTCTTAAGAAATTTTAAGGTAGGCTTTATTGAACGAAGTCTCTCTACAGTAGACAAATGGTAAGTGGCATTTGAGTTTTACTTTTATCCTCGATGCTCTCATAAGTAAAATAATACTGATGGCAAAATATTTGCAAAGTATTATAAGGAGTCTATTCTGTAAAGCCGATTAAGGCCTCGCAGTGAATTATTTTCAGGCCAGAAGACTTGAGCAAAGGTGATGGAGAACAGAGTACAGATTACATGGAAGGGAACTGGAACTAACCCCAAGGTGCAAGGCACTGTGACAAGGCTTAGGAAAAGAACCAAGTCCATGGTCTTAATACAGTTCCTCTTAATATTTGTTGTATCGCTATTAACAACATTAATCTCTCCCAAATAGTGAATGACAATCAGAGAAACAGATTTGGAAACTAGGTAAAAATACATCATCAAGTGATGCCCAAATCAGTTTAATTATTTCCTAAAAGCAATCTTAACCTCACACTGCACTAGAAGAATGCAGTTAAACTTACCACTTTAGCATATAGACAGAAAATTTATCAAGCAGGAAAGAAAAGTGTTCTGGAGATCTGAGTTCATGATATAGAAGAGATCAGTGACAAGAGAAAGATCTAAAATAATATGCATTAGAGGGCACCAGAATGGCTCAGTTGAGTAAGCATATGACTTCTAATTGAGGGTCAGGTCATGATCTCAGGATCCTGAGATCCAGCCCCAAGGCAGGCTCTGCACTATGTGTAGAACCTGCTTAAGATTCTCTCTCTCCCTCTGCCTCTCCCAACCCCTGTTCTCTCTCTCTCTCTCTCTTTCTAAATAAATAAATACACATTATGATCAGATTTTGGAAGAAAGATAAGAAATGGGGAAAAACATAAAATATTAGAATGTGCTGCTATGCATTCACCCTGATTCTTGATTTTCTAAAATACTTTCTTTCCTTAGCTCAAACTCCACGCAACCAGCACACTATTACTGCTTCTGTCCTGGGGTAGGAAGAATTGTGATGGTGAATTCTTTCCCTGATCTAGATTCTGGACACTTCTCTACTCACAATTCAACTCATTTGCTGTTACCAAACTTGCTCCCACAGATTATCCCCATTCACCAAGTCGTTTGTTCACATGCAGGAATATTTTGTCTATATTCAGGTACACTTATTTTCTGGACTCATTTTAGCTTAGTCTCTAAAACATCAGAAGTATCCTGTTTGGTTTCTCCAGAAATACCCAGAACAGTGACAGATACAATGATCCCCTTTTTAGCATCAATACAAAGCAATAACAGTTTCTTCAGAAAGCTAACAGAATCTTCACATGAGGCAAGATGTACATTCTTTGAAAAGTGAGCTTTCCCTTTAGAATGTGTTAGAGCTTGTGTAGCTGTGGAAAGGATGGCAGATACAGGGATGAGTACTTTAGAGCTCTCCATTTCAGACCGGCAAATTGTAGCTTGTGAATATGAATGCCTTGCCTTTACGTAACATTTCTGCTTCCAGAATGTTTTCATAATTATCACCATCACATTCTTCATTAGTCCTGAGCAAGATATGAACATGGACACGAGGCATTCTTACAAATGTCCCCTATTTTACCAGTATTAAATCAACTAGTACTAATAGTTAATATTTACTAAGGGCCTATTATGTTCGAGGTAGTAAAACATACCAAGAATTATCTCCTTAATTTGTACAATAATCCCAGGAGATCAAGTAGTAGCCCTCCCTCTAATTGGAAAGCCTAACACAGTCTTTACAATATGCAATAGGCACTCAATCAATATTTCAGTGCATGAATACACACTTCCCATTATTATTTTTGCTTTTATTCAGTTTACAAATGAAAATCAGAGACTTAGAAAGGTTAAATAATTTATTCAAGTTTACTTAGCTAGTAAGCAGGTTAGCCTGGAATTGAATTCATGTCTATTGGACTATAATTTTCTCAACCATAATAATTTTACTTAAAGTTAATGACATTTGGTGACAAAGATCAGGTTAGCACCTATGTAAGCTGGCACTCATCCTCATGCTTTTCTCTGCATCTTGCCTCACATGCCCAACTCACTTATCAGAGCAAAATCAGGAACCTTGTTTTGTCACTCTCAGAACAAAGACTTTTCTCCTTCTTCTGTGTAATATGAATTTCATAAAACCTCACTTACAACCTAGAGACTTAGGAGAAGAGTGCTACAAAGGTGGACATTTTGAATTGAAGGTATTTTTAGTGATTCAAAAAGGATAATTTATCCTTTCAGTATGTGGAAAAAACACCGAGTGCTTCCTGATAAAGCCATACTTTTGCTGGCTCAGACACAAAGATCAACCTCTTTTTTGTTTAGGAGTATTTGGGAATCAAAGGCAGATGAAGGACAAGTAGCTGAATATTCCACCAACAGTAGTCTATAAAGAGCAAGGAAATGCCACTGATGCAAATCAGAAACATGATTCCAGTTAACCTAGGTGTTCATGTGCAGTCCTTTCTAATTGGTGAAATATTGATTCTACATATTACATAAAATTTCAGAACCAACTTTAAGAACATTTTCTTTGGTGATCTTACACAAGCTGTATGGTACAGGTTTATAACCTCAACCCTAAGATATCCAGCTGACAGCTTTTTGAGATTGATAGAGCAGTTGATATTCTGAAACCAAATGAAGTATTTCCTAGCACTGACTCCTAAAATATGGGTGGCATATTTTATCATTTAGATTTAAGAGTCATAAACATGAATAAGCTGTCTGTTTAAAAAGATGGCACTCGGTGTTTCAATAAATTAATACTTCTCATGCACTGCATGTATGGTATTACATGCTAGGCAGTGGGGAGTCTTTGGTGAGAAAAAAGAATGAGTGTCATCTGATTGAACACATGCTGAAACATGTAAATCTCACTGTGAAAGATGGTCAAGTTATTTTACTTTCTAAGTCATCCTCATTTCTTAATCCAACCCTGGCTCACATTTAAACAATTAGTATTTTCAACCATTTAGAACATGTTGAGTTGTTCAGTAGGTCTTCCATGGGCTTACTTATTGGAGGATTTTTAAACAATGGGCTGCAAAGAAGGGTATTTATTTCTTATTAGTACTGTAACAAATTGCTACAAACTTAGTGGTTTAAAACAACACAGATCTATTATCTTACAAACTCGGAAAGTCAAGATGGCAGCAGGGCTGGCTCCTTTCGAAGTCTCTAAAGAGAGAACCCATTCCTTTGTCTTTGCAGCTGCTACGGGCTGTCCTCGGTTCCTGGTGTGTGATTTCTTCCCTTCATCACTCCAGCCACTTGATCTTGTCATCACATTTCCTACTTCTGATGCTGATCCTCCTGCCTCCTTCTTATCAGGACCCTCGTGACTGCATTGGTTCTATCTGAATAATCCAGCATAATCTCCCCATTTCAAGATCCTTAGTAATATCTAAAAGCCTCACTTGTTATAGAAGTTTACATATTTACCATTTCGAAGGATCCAGATGTGGACATCTTTGATGACTGTTATTCAGTCTACCATAGCAAGTGCATTTGTGATCAGGCTACCAGTAATAGGAGTGAGGCAGAGGGAGGAAGTTAAGGATACTGAGAATGAGAATATGTAAGAATACTAGAAAAAAGCAGAAGGAGTGGAATTATTAAAATAGCGGGCTCTAAGGGGCTCCTGGGCTCAGTCAGTTGAGCATCTGACTCTTGATTTCTGCTGAGGTCATGATCTCAGGGTCATGAGATGGAGGCCCACGTTGGGCTTGTGCTCAGCCCAGAGTATGCATGAGATTCTCTCCTTCTCCCTCTGCTCCTTCCCACCCTCTCTCTCTCAAAATATAAAAAATAAAATAATAAAATAAAATAAATAAAATAAAATATAAAATAAATTAAAATAAAATAACAGACTCTGAGAGGAAAAGAAGGGGTGGTAAAGTGACATAAATCAAAGTCTATAACACGATGAGCAAAGTCAGGGACAGCCAGGACTAAAGTATTTACTCAATCAAGCAATATTATACAGGAAGGGCTGAGATGAAGGCCAAATGCTACAAAGGACATGAAATTGCAATCGTTGTCATGGAGGAGAGAAGGGTGATGATTTTTGATGAGAGCTGCAGTACATTTCAAAGGCTTTAGGGCATCAGTTTACTAAAAATATCATACATACTAACAGACTGATACTGAGAGAAAACATAATTGTCATTGTTGTTCTATTTGGGTCCAAGGAGAGTTGGGTCATACTGCTGAGTATCTCTATCTACTTAGTGGCTGCTTTGTGAATATCAATGTTAACATATGTGATGTTAGCCTAGTGACTAGCGTATGGTTTTATATTATAGACTGAATGTGTCCCCCCAAGATTCATATGGTAAAACCCTAACCCCCAGTGTGATGGCATTTTAAGGTGGGGCCTTTGGTAGATGATTAGATTTAAATGAAGTCATGAAAGTAGGGTTCCCATAAGGGGAATAGTGTTCACATCAGAAATGGAAAGGAAAAAATAAAAATAAAAAATAAATTAAAGAATAAAAAGAAGTGGAAAGGAGATGACTTTCTCTCTACCATGTGAGGACATAAAAAAGGTAGCCACCTGCAGGTCAGAAAGGGAGACTTTTTAAATTGATAAGCATCTTGATCTTGGAATTCCCAGCCTGCAAACTATGAGGAATAAATTTCTATTGTTTAAACCACCCCACCTATGGTACTTTGTTATGGTAGCTTGATCTAAGACAATGTCCAATAAGTAGAAAATATTATTAGGACAAAGACACTCCGAGGTCACCATGGACATTCTCCATGAGCTGAGGATGGGGCTAAGAATACTCCGAGAGTGTTATCTCTGGCTGTGGCCAGGCCATCTTTACTGTCTTGATTCAAAAGTCATCAGAAATTCCTTAGTTTCCAAAACTCCACTCTCTACTCAAAACATGGCCAAAGATCTTCCTGGAAGGCCATCATAAAGACACAGCCCTTTTTTAGGATTTATAGTCCTGTCTATCCTAGAAAAGTTCTCAACTCCAGTTCTAGGGGCTCTCCCTACCAACGAAAGAGAAAACAAATAATTTAGTCATTCTTATTTCTGTCTCTAGGTGAGATGATTATCTAATCTATCTTACTAGCTCTTCAGTTCATTCTCCTCCATGGAGATAGAAAGAAGTGAGAAAAAGACCTTGCAACAAACAGGGTAAGAGATCTACCAGCAAAGGGGAAGAAATATATGCCAACTACTGCTGTGGCTCACTCCCCCTGTGACCTGGACTGGATAAGAAAACATGGCAACTGACTGATGACAAACCTGAATGTATTTTTTCAATATTTTATTTATTTATTGATGAAAAACGCAGAGAGATACAGCGAGACAGAGACATAGGCAGAGGGAGAAGCAGGCTCCCCATGGGGAGCCTGATGCAGGGCTCGATCCTAGGACCCTGGGATCACAACCTGAGGCATAGGCAGATGTTCAACCACTGAGCCACCCAGGTACCCGACAAGCCTGAATTTAAAGTGCTGGTCCGGGATCCCTGGGTGGCGCAGCGGTTTGGCGCCTGCCTTTGGCCCAGGGCGCGATCCTGGAGACCCGGGATCGAATCCCACATCGGGCTCCCGGTGCATGGAGCCTGCTTCTCCCTCTGCCTGTGTCTCTGCCTCTCTCTCTCTCTGTGACTATCATGAATAAATAAATAAAATCTTTAAAAAAAAAAAAAATAAATAAAGTGCTGGTCCAGGCAATAAGGAGCTCTGAGTGATTTTAGTCCTTTTTCCTAGACCTTCATTTCCTCAGCTATGAAATAGAAATAGTAACAGTCTTTGCTAGAAGATAATGTGGTAAACACATTCAGCATAATACCTCGAAATAGTAGGCTTTTAATGGAAATTTTAAGCACTTTTTCTCTTTTCTGGCCTCACTCCTCCTCACCACACTCTTTGTGTCAGACCCAGAAATTCTTGAGTGGATATTCATGCTAGAATCCACCCAAGAATGAGATGTGTGGACACAGGTTTCTATTGGACTCTGAGAAGAAGTAATGGTGAGATATGAAGCTCTTACAAACCACATTAAAGAATTTGGACTTTTCCAAATTTAGCAGAAAGCAATAAGTGGGTTTTAAGTAGGAAATTGACATGATCAAATAAGCACTTAGCAATGTGTGGCATTTATGTGGAAACCAGATTGGAGGAGAATAGGATAGTGCATGAGGAGAGCTGGTAGGACAGTTTTAATAACAGAGACTGGATAATGGTGGCTTGAAGGACATTTGCAGTGCAGATTGAGTAAGGACATCCATTCAGAGATATTTAGAAGGTAAAATATTTATAGGTAGATACCTGAATGGTTTTAGAGAAATTAGTAAATGGTGACACCTTGTTTTATGGTTTGGACAATTTTGTAGATTATTGATCACATGGATGCATATGGGAAGAACCAGAAGCTAGGAGCAAGTAAGAAGAGAAAAAGAGGTGGGTAAAATTTTGAACATGTTAATTTTGAAATGTGTGCATGATATCCTCATAGATAGGTTTACTTAAAACTAAAAGGACACACTGGATCCATTCATTTCAGAAGTTGATCTTTTTTTTTTAATTTTTAAAAATTTATTTAGTTATTCATGAGAGACACACACACAGAGAGAGAGAGGCAGAGGGAGAAGCAGGCTCCATGCAGGGAGCCTGATGTGGGATTCGATCTGGGGTCTCCAGGATCACACCCTGGGCTGAAGGCAGGTGCTAAACTGCTGAGCCACCAGGACTGCCCAGAAATAGTTGATCTTCAGGCAACTTGACCTTTGGGCTATGCTGTGATTGGACATCTAGATCACAATACACCTTCCAGCCACTTTTCATGTCTGGAGAATCAAAAAGGAAAACATATAATCCAAAATTATTCTTAGATTTATTCTTTAAGGAGACGAGCACGAGTATGTGGAAATCCTAAACAAACTGTATGGACTACAGCGACATGTAGGTTGGATTTCTTTCAGTCTGTCAAGTAGACGGGAACAGTAAATGGTGGTGACATCTCAGAGAATAGCTGCATACTATTATTTCTCAACATTTCTAACGGCTTATGGGACCTTTTCAAAAATTAAGTCTTGCTTCACACAATTAAAAGTTTTTGATTCCTTGGCAAAGCTCAGCTACTTTGCATATATGTAAATTTTCCTCATTAAGTTATGTAAGTTCTCATTCAAGGTTACCAATCTCCTTCAGATGTTGCTCTCATTCTCTCTCCTCTCTCTCCCTCTTTTTTAAGAATTATTTATTTACTTGAGAAAGAAAGCACACAAGCAGGAGGGACAGAAAGAAGGAGAGAGAATTTCCAGCAGACTCTGTGCTGAGCATGGAGCTCAATCTCTGAGATCATGACCTGAGCCAAAACCAAGAGTTGGAGGCTCAATTAACTGCACCACCCTGGAGCCCCCCATCATTATTTTTTTCAAGGTATCATGACCTCTACTCACTCACTGGACTTTTCAGTATTCTACAGATGTAGGGTAAAAAGTTTCCACCATTTGATTCGTCTGCAACTGCATTCTATGATTAGAAAGCTCAATAATGTGGTTTTCCTTAGCCATTGGGAGAAAAATGCATTTTTATTTTTCAAGTGGGGACTTCTTTGTTGCCATATCCTACTCTGAAATGTTAAAACAAACCTACAATTGTTTTCCTTTTTTGTCCTCTTACTCGTATCCCTTTTTCAGAGGGTGAGGTATATAGAAATATGAATAATATTGTAATCCCTTCTGGAACCAGAAGAGAAACATGGTTTCTATTAGAGTTTATTGCATTTTATTCCTTTCTTTAAAAAAATAAAAGTTAAACAAAGTAACCCCTGGAGGCTCAAATCTTTCTATTTATAATTGTAAGCAACCTGAGTTGGAGGACCAGCTTTCCCTGACATCATGCTTCTTTTTGATTCGGTCTCCCTTTGGCTTCTCTGAGAATATGTGCATGATTGTTGCTTTAGTGCTGGAAGATATTCACCTTGTGTGTGTGAGTGTGGGTGTGGGTGTTAGCCTCTGCAGATGCCTCTAAAAAAGTTAGAGTGTCTGTTGTAAATTCTGAATACGTGTACTTTATGTGTTGGTATGCAGTGGTTAGTAGCGATTGTATAAGATCTCTTACGGTTATGCTTTATTTTTAAGGTCTTATAATTTCACATTCTGTTAATCAAAGTGATTAACTCTTTCTGTAGTAAATCCACACCAGCTTCTTAATGTATTCATTCATTTATGGACTCATACATTTGTTTCTCCGTTCGCATATTTATTCTAAAAAAAGAAGCGTGTACTTTTCCCTCTTTCCGTCTATAATTAATGTTATTGGTAATCAGGAGGCCGGGATTGTGGGCTACAGTGTGCCACTGATTTGTAATAGGACATCGGCAAGAAAAAAGAGGGGAAAAAGTCATTTGCTATTTCTTTCCTTTAACTTGTGCGATGGGGATTAGTAACTAATTCGTGCACATGCAATTCTTGGAGTTGTTCTGATAGTGGAATTCAACTTTAAAACAACCTGAAGAGTTTAAGGGACTAGATGGTAGGGAGCTATCATCTTTGTCCAGGCAGAGCATTAGTAGCTATAAAAGTATCCATTTGTTCCCAAAATAAGCACACAAAGTGGGTGCTGTACTGCTTATGCTTCTGATCACCAAAGTGAGGCTTAGTTTAAATAACTTGCCTGGAATATATCAGTTAGTAAATGGGAGTGTTATAATTCTGACCTGGGTCTGTCTAAATCCAGAGCCCAGACTCGTTCTCCCCGCCATACACTGGCAATAGCAATGCTGTGGTTTTCCAAGTGCCGCGCTCCATGACCACCTGGGCAGCACCTCTCTGGGTGCCTTGTCAGGGCTAGCTTGCTGACGACACTGATGGATCAGGCATGTAATAAGCAATGATTCTTTCAGGTGATCCAATTTTGCTGTCCTTAAGGGCCACTGCAGAGCCACTGAGGCCTCATGTTTGAAGCCAGATTGAAAGCATGGATGGTGTCCAAGGAGGCCCTCTCCTTCACACAGGGCAGAGGGCACTGAAGAGCAAGTGCTCAGTTAGACTGATCTGCTACACCAATCCTGTGGTAAATGAGGCTAAGTTCTTCCTTGTGTGTCTCTTCCCTCCATGAGTCTGTAAGCTCAGGAAAGGCAGAGATATGTTCATCAGGATCCCTATTGTCCTCCAGAAGTCCGGACAGTAGCTTAGGAACAATGTTTAATGCTGGCCAAATGGAAAAAATATCCATCTTTTCAGTAGCTGGATCTTTCTCTCTCTCTCTCCCCAGATCTTAGTCCCCGTTGTACAAATACCACCCTGACGGACTTGCAGTTGCTTTTGTTTGCAATCTATTTCCCTCATTAGGCTGTAAATTATCTGAGAGGAGAGATGGTGTCTTAATCATGTTTTTATCCGAAGTATCCAGCAGTGCCTGTAATAAATAATTGTTTTCAATAAATATTTGTAAAATTGAAGTGAATAAATTATTACAGCTCAACAAAGAGTTTCAAGCACCTTTAATTTTCCACTCATTTTCAAAGGCACCAGAGAGTGCCTCAGCAATCAAGAAGTTGGTAATCGAGTCCGTAATCTAATAGAGCGTCATGCGTTGGTTATTTTTTTTAAATATTTTATTTATTTATTGATGAGAGACACAGAGAGAGAGAGAGAAGCAGAGACACAGGCAGAGGGAGAAGCAGGCTACATGCAGGGAGCCTGACATGAGACTTGATCCCAGAACTCCAGGATAATGCCCTGGGCCAAAGGCAGGCACTAAACTGCTGAGCCACCCAGGGATTCCCTATGTGTTGGTTATTAAGATGTCTTCCCTCAACTTCATACTCGCTCTTCTATGTGCTACTTTGTGAGGTGGAAACTAGGACTTCAAAAAACAAGTTTCTTTTTGCCACCAGGCTTTCTGGATTACTCTGCCCAAAGGGGTTGTTGGAGGGAAGGTGGGAAGAAGAGTTAAAGCCCAATCTTCCCTCTTCTGGCTGGTTTGTTCCCAGATTAGTGTCCCAGCAGAAACCAACATGGTGGTCCTACCAGTGGTCCCAGCCTCCAAGGGCTTCCTGCACCAATTCCCCCGTGTCCCATCAGAGGTGACAGCTGCAAAAATGGTCCCTGTTCCTTAGAGGCTCATGTTGGGCTTTTTAAGGTTCCTTCTCTGAGTCTCTAGATTCAGATAACCCCAATTCTAGCCCAATTGGTAGCTTTAGATAATTATTAAAAGTAGATGCCATCACTTCCCTAAAGGGAAGAGAAGCAGAGTTGGGTTTCTTTACTCATTTATGGTTGATATAGGAAGCCTTTATTTGATTTACATGGCTCAAGCCAAGAACCAGGCAAATGAAGAGCAGGATTTAGTGATAGCTTTCAAGGAATCTTCAGCCTGGTAGTAGATGGAGACATGAAGAAGGTAAGTTAGAGATATTATGTAGCACCTGGTAACAATCATGGCATAATGTGATAGCATATTTTAGTAGGAAAACCCATACAGTCCCCCAGTTTCTCCAAGTTTATTTCATATTGCACATGATACCAACCTCTCTTTCAAAGTAATGACATAAAAATGAAGGTTAGGGGTGCTTGTGTGGCTCAGTAATGTTGTGAGATTCTTGATTTCGGCTCAGTCATGTTTTCAGTGTCTTGAGATGGAGCCCCATGGTAGAGCTTAGTGCTAAGCATGTAGCCTGCTTGAGATTCTCTCTTTCTCTCTCTTTGTCCCTCCCTACCACTCATGCTTTCACATATATGTGCTCTTTCTCTCTCTCTTAAAAATTTTTGTTTGAAAAAAAAAATATTTTTTAAAAATGAAGATTAAACATCCCTTCCTAAGTGATTCTTCCCAGCCCAGAATTAGCAATTTAACATGTAACAATTCTGAAGATTGATTTATGGACAAAGTAAACATTCATAATTAGACATCAGGAAGAATTTTGTTACCACATTTCTTTCACTCTGCCTAACATTTTTCCCACCAAGTTAAAAAACAATTAGAAATATATCTAACTCTGTTGCTTTCTGACACCACAGAGATCATTTCCCACTTGTTCTGTGAAAGACTTTTGTTCTCTCCTATGACCTTAGTGTCACAAGGCATAATTTCTCATTTTGCAGTACACCCTGGGGACATGACCAAAACCCAGAGTCCTTCAGAGGTCAATGTGATCTCCATGCTTAACTAAGTAATGCCCGCCTGGCCTAGAGAAGGTTGAAAAATGGGTATAAAATATGAGGCCATTTTTAATGTCCTAATTTATTAGACAAGTGATTAGTAAAGAAAATAATCTAGCAGAAATTTATGTCACAAATACCACATTCCAATTATCCCATACATTTGGTTACTTTTTCATAATTTGCCTGAGATTGATAAGTTATTAATGAAATTTAGCAAGAAGTTCCTCTAACAAATTTTCATATTTTATTTTAAGCAGCACCTTTTACATATAAATTTATCTTTTAAGGTTTCATAAGTTAGTCAGAATGGTTTCTAAAAGTTCCTTTCCTAGAGTTCCTTAAGTGCATTTAAATATTATTTTGTAAATGCATTTAATTTGCAGGAAGGTGGTACAGGTGATGGCCATTTGTTTTAAAAATCTTTAATAAATTAAAAATATTGTTTACTCTTTGATGCTTTGTGGCTCTTTGCAAATTCCTCAATAAAAATTTGGTATCCATATACAAAACAGATGTGGAAACATATATCAAGGGTTAAGTAAAACTTCAAAAACAACAACAAAAAAGGCATCTCCTCTAAGAAATAGAATATCTATTTCTCTCATTTGAGTCAATACATTTAATAAACAAATAAGCTGCTTGTTTTCTATAAAAGAAAAAAGTCTATTGAATGTTAAATACATTTTTTTATGATTATTGTTATAAACATTATTGATAGCATGATGATAATCACTAAATGTCCTCCAAAATTCTCTCCCACAAATGAAACTCATATGGTCTTATTTTTAAAAGGTAGACCTCAAAGCAAGGTTAAATGCAAAGGAACAAAATTATGCCAATAGAACAAATTTAGCCTTACTTATACAGCTTCCTATCTAAATACCATATGGCATACACGCCATAATATTCTTTATTACAAACAAGCTGTTTTTGAGGACCTTGTGTGTGTTAGGAGCTGTTGAAATTCTGAAGATATGCACATAGATGTGGTCATGATTTAGAGGAACCCAAAGTGAGCTGGGGGACTAAGGTGGCTATTTGAAAAAAAATGATGATAGTCACTGAATTCCTGGAAGTACTGCGGTTACCTTACAGTCGGATAGACTTTGGTATGTTTATGTGTTTATCACTTACTTATACAAAAAATGTATATAAAATGATTACTGTATGTAAGACATTGTGTAGGAACTGGATGTAGAGTGGAGAATAAGACACTTGAGGTTTTTCATGGATGGAACTCACAGAGCAGGGGAAGAGAGCCCTTCAGCAGCTAATCATGTAATTACCATTTATTTCTAAATGAACTTTATTTTTTAGAACTGTTTTATATGACCAGGAAATTGCAAAGTAGTACAGAAAATTCCTTTTTTGCCCAGACAGTTTTCCTTATTAGTAGTCTCTTATGTATGCGGTACAACGTATTTGTTATGATAAATGAATCGATATTGATACATTCTTTTTTTTAAGATTTATTTATTTGAGGAGGAAGAGGATCACAGGAAGAGGAAGAGAATCCTCAAGCAGACTCACTGCTGAACCTGGAGTCCATCATGGGGCTCTATTCCAGGACATCAAGATCATGACCTGAGCCTAAATCTAGAGTTGGCCACTTAATCGACTGAGCCACCCAGGTGCCCCATGATATTGATACATTCTTATAACCAAAGTACATTACTTTATTCAACTACTTTTTTAAATAATAATTATTTAAAAAAAATAAAATACAGAATGATTTGAAAAAGTAGAGAAGATCCTAAATTCATACTGGAAAAATCAATGAGTGAGTTGTCAATTTGAAATTTATGGTACACTCTGGGAGATGTGTACCATAAAGTACACATCTAGTAGGAATTAGCTAAAAAAAGATGAAGGGGGTACCACTCCAGGTATAAGGAATAGCATTGTGCAAGGCTCCTGAGATGCTATTACAGGCCACTAGTTCATACTGGTCTTAGAAAGTCATAACAATTTGGGTCTTCATTCTAAAAATGCTGAAAAATTGTTGAAGGATTTCAGGTATGGTGATGACATCACTGTATTGCCATTTGTGAAAGAACACTCGAAAAGATCTACAGTTAACATGTGGGTATTTAAATGCACTCTAGTATCTACTCCACAGATGTGAAGTTGGTTCCTAGAAACTCTAGGATTGTTATCCATCTTTGACTCACTCTGAATGATGGTGTGTTTTCTAAGATTGGTTGAGAAGATGAGAGGAGGACCGTGCTTACCATGTCCATTCTAGTTCAGAAGCACTCCTCACACATCTGACAGAAAACAATCAATTATCCAACAATAGGGAGCACAAAAATATCAAAAACAGTAAAAGTTGTAGAGCCATCTGAAAAATAGATTCCAGGATCCTATCTAGCTACATCAAACTTGGACTTGAAATAGCTAAACAGTAATTTCCCTGAGTTCTGAAAGGCTAGTAAGGTAGATCATTTAATGGTGCTAGAAGACAAATGCCACTGGGGTGCCCAAGAAATAATCTCTTTTTAGTGCAGATCTCATGCCAGGAGGTGATTCTTCCCGCTTTGAAAAGATTACTATACCACTTACTATACCACTGTGTGGACAGTGATCATGACAAGAAGTCACTGAGACAGAACCTACAAATACCCCGTAATTCTGTTAGTGAGAGAGAGAAGTTAGGTATCCGTAAAGGTTGAGTTTTACAGAGATGTTGAGAGTAAGCATCTTATTTCTCAGAAGGCAATTTACAGAAGCTTATGATGTAAAGATGGTGAGTAGGGCAAGTGTCACCTAAACTAAGAGATTAAATAATTTCATACACATACTGAAGCAACAACCAGTCCATATGTACAAGATGCCATAGGAAATACAGAAGATGATGTGAAAGGCCTAGGGAAAAAGAGCCCAGTCTCAAAATAGATAAAAATATTTGCATAAATTATTAGGAGTACACAAAAGCACAAAAGTTAATATCTGAATCCCACTGCTTAAGACATCACTGTGCTTTATGTGAGAATATGGATAATGTCCTCATTTTGAAATGGGGTCCAGTCATGCTCCATCCATACTCAATGTCTTATTGAAACCCCACCCAGGAAGTTGCCAGGTGTTGTATATGGACATCTCTCCCTACCCTCTCTACTCTCAGCTTTCTGGTGTCCAGAGTAGGAATTTGATCACACTTAATCACAGACAATGTTATTCATAATAGGGTTTTCTTTCTTTTTTCTTTTTCTTTTTTCTCTTCTCTCTCCTTTTTTTTCCTTTGGTAGTGGCTGGACACAGGGAGAGGGAAGGAGAAAATCTTAAGCAGACTCCACACCCAGCTCGGAGTCCAATGTTGGACTTGATCTCACAACCCTGAGATCATGACCTGAAGTAAAAATCAAAAATCAGACTCAACCTACTGAGCCATCCAGGTAGCATTTTGAAAAATATGAAAGAACGTTAATTTTACTTATAATCTTCCTATCTAGACATAACTATTGCTAACATGTGGAGATAGATGAACACACAGCTAAGGATTGAAGTGGTATAATTATCCTTTGGTCTGTCCATTGGCCTCTCTGTCTATCTGTCTCTCTCTCTCTCTCTCCCTCTCTCTCTCTCACCACACATACACACACATCCCATCCCATAGAGCACATACAGAAAGAACACAGTGTAAAACAAAATTAAACTCAGGCTACACGTTGTTGCCTTGTAAATCTCATCTCAGTACCTCTCTCTCTCTCTGTCTTTTTTAAACAGAAATATATTTAATAAGTGGAGGCTCATCTGAATCATCAGTTTAATCCATGGCTCATCTGCATCATCAGTTTCCACTGAAACATCTCTGAAGGAACACATTTTGGAGATATTTTATGTACAAGAGGACAGAGTTATAATGATTTCATATTTAATCCACATGTATCTATACCTATTAATATAAAATTTTTAGAAAAGCACCAAATGAAGCTACTAGCTACAGAAAAATGCATCAGTGCTCACTCTAGGCTCCACAGCAATATAAAGTATATATTTGCAGTAATTACTGAGAAGAAAGAAGAGCAGGGCAATTAAAAATGTGCAACTCAAGACAACACCTGTTTCTAGAAGGCCTTTTGTGCCCAAACCTAGGGTGAGGATGTGTAGCATTTCCCATCTTTATATGGCAGACTCTTTATGCTAGACTTTTTAGCACCCTGTTTATTTTCCACAATAACTTATTTTAACTTGTGAGTTCTAAATCTCAATAATGTTTAATA
Source organism: Canis lupus familiaris (assembly GCF_011100685.1). NCBI lineage: Eukaryota > Metazoa > Chordata > Mammalia > Carnivora > Canidae > Canis > Canis lupus. The sequence continues at coordinate 58,648,306 of NC_049229.1, read as the reverse complement.
ATTCACTTTGTCTATTATAAAGAAGAAGTTCCTATCTATGAAAAAATGAAGTCTACAGCATTGAGTGTCATGGGCCAGTAAGAATAGCAAAAAGGACAGATAATTTTGAGTTAATTCTACAGCCTACCAAAGGCACGTCATGACCTAACAACAGGCCAAATATCACACATGGGGAGCAATCTTCTATCTTATTTCATGATTGGCAAAAACCTCCTCATTTTTCACTCTATTAATTTCTTCAGGTGAGAACAAGCTGAATACTTATTATTTTCCTTTCATATATAACTGCATTCTCAGATGAACATAATAACACAATCAGCACTTAGAGTAGAATAGAAAAAAAACTTTTCTATAGGTTCATCATAATTTTTGGAGTAACACTATGCAGAGACATGATGTACTTATCCTCCAAAGTTAATATAAGTCCTGGTTTATATGCTTAATTCTTCCTGTGGCTTTAGCAACAAAGTTTTGAACCATTTGCAATTTAGAAATAAATTAATTGCTGTGTCTCCTTTTCTGGTTGTGCATTGTTATGTTTACATGAATATTTTTTCCCTTGAAACACCAAATCTAATTTAGTTACTTACATGTCAACCTACTAGGAAGATTGAGACATTTCTTTAAAGTGATTAATTCAATAAGATCTTAACCAGGGGTAGCATTTCAGGTAAAGATTGACTGGTAGCATTGTGGGAGAAAGCCACATTTGCATTGTTATTCAATTAGTTGACCTTTTCTCTGCAAAGAAAGGCTATAATGGACTCAGCCTTAGCCCCAAAGGTAAGACTCTTACTCCACTTTAAATTAATATCTGTTATTGCTTTGGTTTTTCATATGTCTGAATGGACATATGTGAGTATGCACATACATGTGTACACCTTAATAATTGAAGATAGTACACTGATTGAAGTCTTTGCAAATGAAAAACAATAAGCAAGTACATCAACAAAATCTACATTTTTCTTTTTCAGGCAAACCTGGAATAGCTTAAGAAAGATCCTTTGCCTTTGTTGTCCTCGTACCTATAAGACTCTTGACTGAACATGAAACTCCTTTTACTGAAGTGAGGTTAATGATTATTGTGTTCTGAAGCATTTCTATTTAATCATGTGCATTAATGAAGGCAGAATGTCTTACATAAACAAATAATTAATTTTAACAATTGGAGTGGAAACATATTCTTCACTGATACAGACAGCTGGAGTTTGGTATTTAACTGTGAAATTGCACTTTTTCCCAGATATATATTTTGCATTGACAAAAATATGTGTAAATACAAATTTACTGTATAAACATTGCACTTCTTATATCATTATAGGAGGGGTTGATGCTTTAAATGGGAGAATAGATATATTACATATAGAATCATAACACAGAAGAGGTCAGATTTGAAAGGTCATTAGATCAATCACTTCAGAGGTATGACACAAGAATATGATATATAATATTTAACATGTAAAATAATATAATGCAACATAATGTAAGATGTGCTATATTGCATAACAATATATGTCATGTAAGATAAGAAAACATCAATTCTGGAGTCACCAAGACTTGGGGTTAAATTGCAGCTCGATCCCTTACTGACAATATGACATTGAGAAAGTTATTTAATTTCTTGTGTCTCAGTTTTATTAATTATAAAATGAGAAAATCTTTCATATCTCAAAGGGCTTTGTAAGAATGAGATAAAATAATATGTAAAGAACTCAACATTGCTACTGTATGGTAGTAGTAGCTTTAAAATTATTCTTATTCTTCTTCTTATTATTATTATTTCAAGATTTATTTATTTGTGGGATGCATGGCTCAGCAGTTGAGCATCTGCCTTCAGCTCAGAGTGTGATCCTGGAGTGCCAGGATCAAGCCCCACATTAGGCTCCTTGCATGGAGCCTGCTTCTTCCTCTTCCTATGTCTCTGCCTTTCTCTCTGTGTCTCTCATGAATAAATAAAAATCTAAAAAAAATAAGATTATTTATTTGAGAGAGAGAGAGAGAGAATGTGAGAGAAGAGGGGCAGAGGGAGAGGGAGACAGTCTCAAGCAGACTTGGTGCTGAGCATGGAGCCCAACGCAGCGCTTCATCCCATGACCCCACAACCCTGAGATCATGACCTGAACCAAAATCAAGAGTCAGATGCTCAACTGGAGTCACCCAGGCATTCCTACAAATACTACTTTTACTACAATACAACAACCTCCCTGTCCCACACATCTAATGTGAGGAACACATGATGTGTGGGTCATGTGTCACCAGTAGCTAATGTGTTACAGTGTGATGACTAAAAAATTATAATGTGTGGTTATTTAGCCATTTTTATATATAATAGTAATATATACATATATACATATGTATATATATATGCACATATATGTAAGTATATATATAAGGTTACTTCACAAATGATGTTGTAGAAAGAGCATCAAACCAGGGGTAAGAAAGAAAACCATTAATTTGGGGAGCTGTAGTGTCTTCTTAAAAAATAAATGCTTGTGTTATAATGGATATAAATGTATATATTTAAAGTGTACATTTTGATAGCTTTTGACATAAGTAGGTATCATCAAAAAAAAAAAAAGAAAAAAAAAGAAGTAGGTATCGTCATGACAACCAAGATGAAGAACATATCTATCATCTCAAAAGTCCCCTGCTGCCCCTTGGTCATCCTTCCTACCCACCCTTCCCCTTCTCCTACCCTATATTCCCTCATTCCAGTCCTCAGGTAACCAGTGATTAGCTTTCCCTTACTATAGAATTCTTTGACTTTTTCAGAGTTTTATATAAACAGAATCACATGGTATGCATTCCTATTCACCTGGTTATTTTCAATCTCTCTCACTTTGAGTTTTATGACTGTTGCCTTGTGTATTGATAGTTCATAACTTTTTATTGCTGAGTGGTATTCCATTTTAGGACAGTCCCAAGTTTATCCATTCATTTGTTGATGGACATTTGGGTTATTTCTATTTGGGGGTTACTACAAATAAAGCTTCTGTGAACATTCCATTCATGTACAAATCTTTGTGTGGACATATGCCTTCATTACACTTGAGAATGACTAGGAGTGAAATGGCTAGATCATACCACAGGTGCATGTTTGACTTTTAAAGAAAATGACACTTTCCCAACTTGTACTGTTTTACACTGACACCACCAGAGTACAAGAGTTCCAGTTTCTCCACATCTTTTCACTTTTAGCCGTATTATTAGGTGTGCATTGATACCTTCCTTATTGGGGTTTTAGTTTCCATTTCCCTACTGATGTTATTCATTTTTTTTCATATACTTACTTGCTATCCATATATCCTTTTTGTTAATGCATCTGCTCAAATAAGTGGGTCATTTCAATTGAGCTTTTTTTACATTGAAGTTTGAGTTTCTTATTCTTCAGTAAATTAGATACAAATCTTTTCTCAATATAGTCATTTCTCATCCTTGGTAGTTGTGCTCTACAGTCATCACAAATACTGAATTAGGGAGTGCTGCACCATTGCTCCTAGGAGAAATACAGGTTTAGATGACTAAATGTCCCTAGTCACATTTTTATCAACTGATTAGTATATAACTTTGTTTTTTGTGTATTTTTGTTTAAGGGCACCTAACTGAAAAACATATTATTGACTCACTAACTTTAAACTCATGTCCAATGACACCATAGCTCCTTTTGGAATCAAGATCCCCTCAGATGTATAGATTCTCTCTGGAACACATCACAGCTTTTTTGTTCTTAGGAAGATTAGCCAAATATTCAGCACTACTTTTGAGAGCCGTTTTGAATAGCAAAATGGCCTCCAAAGAACACATCATGGTGAAAAATGTGGCACTAAATACACCACAAAAAAAGACACTGGTTTATAGTAATAGAGCTGAAACAAGAGGCCGAAAGATCACCTTGTTCCATATCAGCTGAAAATGTGCACCTGGGACAATTCAAAAGGGAAAGATGAAAAAGTAGGTTACCTTGGGGGGAACTTATTGGACATAACAAAGTAAGGAGGGCTGGAGCCCTAGCTGTTACTGTCCTGGCAGGTGTTAACAACTTGGCCAAGTATCCTGTTGGAACAGATTTATTATGTCTGATTCTATTTTTCCACTTCATGTCACTTTGTCAATCTCACTTATTAGGTGCTTTTTGTTTTTTGCTTTTTTATTCTATCAGATTTTCTATATAGACAATCAGGTTACGTGAGATAAATTCATTTAACTTCTCTTTTAAAATGTGGTGTATTTATTTATGTTTGTTGCATGATTTCATTGTCAAGAACTTCTAAAACAGTTCTGAATAGAAGTGGTGAGGGTGGACATTCTTGTTTTGTTCTTGATCATAGGGGAAAGCACTCAGTTTTTCACCATTAAGTATGACACTTGTTGTAGGTTTTAGTAGATGCATCCTATCAGTTTGAAGAAGTTCTAATCTATTACTGGTTTGCTGAGAGATTTTTCAATGAATCAATGTTGGCTTTTGTCACTGCTTTATTATTAATTATTATTGCTATTAAAGTAATAGTTTCACTTTTCTTCTTTCATTGTTAAAATGGTGAATTACAGTGATTAATCCTAACATTAAATCAACCTTGCATTTCTTGGATAAACCCTACCTGGTCATGATATATACATATACATGTATTTACACACACACATATACATACATACACATTTGTATACATACGTATGTGTACTATACATATATATATATACATATATATACAGATATGTGATTTATATGTCTGTATTTGAATTCTTATGCTAATAATTTGATTTAATTTCACATCTATGTTAATGAGTCTTATTGGTTTATAGTTTTCCCATGTTTTATTTTTCTAATTTTGGTATCAGAGTATAATAATCTCAAAGAATAAATTTGGAAGTTTTCCTTCATCTTGAATTTTTTTAAAGAGTTTATATAATTGATAATATTTATGTCACATGTTTGATAGAATTTACAAGTGAGACTATTTGCAGTTAGAATTTTCTTTGTAGGAAGCTTTTTATTTATTTTTTTATTTTTTTGTAGGATGGTTTTTAAACTACAAATGCAATTATTTTAAAATATAGTAGATTTTAGGTTATTTAGTTTTTCTTGAATAAGCCTTAGTAATTTCTGTCTTTCAAGGACTTTCCTCATTTAAACTGACTTGTAAATTTATTAATATAACATTATTTATGAGTCATAATATTATTCTTTTATTATCCGTACAGTCTGTAGTAATGTCACCTCTTTTACACCTGATTGCAGTATTTGTGTCTTCTCTTTTCTTCCTGATAAATTTGACTAGAGACTCACCAATTTCATTGATCTTCTCAGACTCAGCTTTTCATTCCATTATTTTCTTTATTATTTCTGTCTCCTATTCCATTGATTTCTGCTCTGATCTATATTATTACCTCTTATACTTTATACTTCACTTGCTTTAATCTTTCTAGTGTTTTTGTTTGTTGGTTGGTTGGTTCGAAGTTGACATTGCTGAGTTTAAAGTTTTTTTTTCTTATCTAATATAGGCAGAAGACATTACTTTTGTCTCACCTCTAAAATTTTATCTCTGCAGTCTCTTTGAAATTATTTTACTTCTGAGTTTTATTTCCACTATCTGTCAAATGGGACTATCAATTCTTGTCTGATCAGTTACCAAATCTGCTTGACAGAATTCTCATGAATCAAATGATGATACTATATGGCAAAAAGGTTGAACTCTATTATGGGTTAAACAGGCATATGCTATTATTATATTTGGTTACTTTTCATAGTTCTAATCAGCCTAAATAACTTTTTAAAATTTTATAAATTAAATTGAAGATATATTTTCTATTTTGTTTTTCATGCATGTAGCTTTCTAGAAAACCCCTAAATAAAATGCACTGAGTCTCATCAACTAGGATGCTTAGGGGAAAATATTGGTATGTCTTTTTTGTTTCAATTTTTATATATTTACCTTCCCAGAAGTAGACTTTATATTGTGTAAAGAAAGTTTCTCTCTCCTTACCTTTTGATGTGGTTTTAGGAGCAGGTGGCATAGCTTTAGTGGGATCTCTCTCCCCTGAGGCAAGTCTGGTATTGATCAGCTTTGAAATGAATGTCCTGCCCTCAACAATCCCCCTTATTGACTATCTGCTCACTTTGCCAATTAAAGCAGTCAGAGAGTTATATGTTTTATCTTTGGGTTCAGTTTTGAACCAGGCATCTATGCTTTCTTTTAAATTTACCTTTGATCCAGAATCCAGATCCCCTAAGGGATGCCTTCCTTGCTTCTGAATGCATGAAGTTTTTGTTACAGATTTTCAGAGGCCTTTATTGATTGGCAAATAAGGAAAATGAGAAAAAAATGAAGAAAGAAGGAAATGGGCAGGTCTAAATAAATAACAACAACAACAACAACAACAACAACAACAAAACCCTGAAATAATTTATTTTCAAAAAGTTAAAAATAAAATATCCCATATTTAGCAGCTATCGACTAAAGGACAAAGGTATAAAATAGAAGGTAAAACCATTACTTTTTAATTCATTTAATGAATATTTATTGAGTGACACACTCTGGTCATGCCACCAGAGACATAGTGGTGACCAAGACAGATGTGTGGTCTTGTATGGAACTTATATCCTCATTATTCCAAAATGTTTAGTTTTTCCTTTATCTTCAGTTTGGTGTTTATGTCTGCAACTTGACTGAGAGTTACTAATATACATTTGAATATTTTATCATTTGCCTCCAGATATATTTAATTGTTCACTTACTCTGGTAAGTGTGGAGGACGCAAAAGTAAGAGACAGAGAGTTCTTCATGTCAGGAGGTCATAACCTCTTGAGAAGAGAAACTCTGCTTTGTTCATGATTGATAATTTACAAATTGAAACCAATATGGCACAAATATATACTTGTATCCCTTTAGGCTTACAGTGGTCTGACCTCACAACCCTTATAGGGAAAGGGTGGAAGTCATCTTCTGTGGTATTAGGACAAGTGAGTCTGAAGGGTCTTGAATCCTATGCAGTGAAACTTCCTTACTAAATAACTGCATTTGAAGAGCCATTTTCTAGTTGCTAAGTTTGGACTTTTCACCCAGATTTACATGTAAGTTTGCTTATGGCTCTTCTTACCTAGGCATCCTGTCCTCTCAGTTCTGGGGCCAAACAAAAGTGCATCTTCAAGATGAATTCCTTACTCTACTCTTTCCTAACATCCTTCCTAGCAAACCTCCTCCTTTAAACTCTTCCTATATAGAAAATCTGGCACTTCTAAAGTGCTGTCAAACCCTCATGTGGATTTTCTTGCATTTTGTCTCTTCTATGACAATAAGACATGTTGACCCTTGAACAAGGTCATCTATTCTGGGTCTGTCCTTGCAGGACTCAGGTATAATTTTGATCCCCTACTAATGAAGTTCCCCTCCTCTCCTTACTACTGGACACTGTAGACTTCTTGCCCAGCCAAGCAGAATAAACTATGAATTTCTTACAATCAAATTTGAGGCCGAGTATTTGGAGGATCTCTCCCCACAAACTCTGCTGTGATGGTTTAATCTTTTGTTCATTCATGTATATTGGGAACTTGTGGCTTTAATTATTGATCAGAGAGCCAGAGCAGGTGAAAACTGAAGCTGAAGGAATGTATAAATGGTAGTGGGTTGGAATAAATCTATTTGAGCAGAGAAATTAAAAGTTGTTTCTACTCCCCAATTACCATCATCAATGGGTTGATTATTCTTCTCAAGAATAATCATTCCTGAGAATGATTAGCAGGCATTAGCAGGTAGATCCATGAATCAATGCCTCAAAAGACCATACTGAAAGGCAGAAACAGAACAGTTCACTTCATTTGTAGTCCCTGTAAGAGTGGGAAGAATAAAAAAATAAAAACCCATCTCAGAAGGTATGACAAATTCAATTGTGTTAATTGTGTTCCCCCAAAATTCATATGTTGAAGCCTTAACCCCCAGTGTAGCTCTATCTGATGACAGGGTCTTTAGGAGATAATTAAGGTTAAATGAAGGTAGAGGTTGGAATCCTAGTCTGATAGGGCTGACGCCTTATAAGACTAGGAAGAGAGAGATAATCTCTATCTTCTTCTCTCTGTGTATCTCTTTCTCCCCTCCCCATGTGAGAGCACAGAGAGAAAGCAGCCATCTAAAAGCCAGGAAGAGAACTCTCAAACTCTCACCAGGAATGAAATCACCAGGTACCTTGATCTTGTATTTTTCAGCTTCCAGAACTGTGAGAAACTAAATTTCTATTGTTAAAGCCACCCAGACTACAGTATTTTGTCATGGCAGCCTGAGAAAACCAAGGCAGAGGGAGGTACCTCTAGATGGCTCTCATTTATTCTCATTGGCCAGAACAATGTCACATGCCTACTGCTTCTATGCCAATCACTTTCAAAGGCAATCAATAGCTTAACCAGTAGCTCTCACCCAATCAAGAGTCATTTTGTCTGCATAGGACTTTTACCAAAGGCTGGAGAAGTTATTTTTTATTGTTACAGCTTATAACTCACTTGGAGGGGAGAGATGTTACTGGCCTCTAGGGGGTAGATGTCAAAGATATGTAGAATCATCTTATAGGAATGGACAGTTCTTCAGTCCCCAACAGCAAAGAAATGTCCTGCCCAAATGTCAATAATGCTGAGATTGAGAAATCATGACCTACGTGAGTCAGGGACATCATCACAGAGCTTTTGAGCTTTGTATTCAAATATATATTGAACATGAATGATATATTGATGTATAAAGTTGAATGCCATTTCTGTGTTTCTTAAAGGGTATGAGAAAGAGGCTAGGGAAGAGGTTTGAGGGAGCTAGTAGCCCTAAAGGTCCCTCTGAGCTGCAACAGGAAAGATGGAAGATATCCAGTGTGAATTATTGATCTGAGACCAGACTCCCATATAGCGTTTGCCAGGAAACTATATGCCCTTTGGCACCTCCATGGAAATGTGATGAGGCTGCTGAGACTGTGTCTGGCTTTCCAGGCAGATACACTATGCCGCATGTTCTTGTGTTCTTTCTACTGATGCCAAGCCCTGCAGGAACTGGGGAGGAGGAGGCAGATAGGGTTGCAGACTGGGGAGTGAGAGGAGAATTGACAGGCTGAAGGGGGGATCTAAGATATGATACTTAACCAGGCTACACTCAGCACCGTATACATGTCTTTTGGTCTCAGAGCCTCACACTACTCTCTCTCTTATCCTTCCCAGATTTCAAGTTAGGATTTTGACCAAATGCTACCTGAGTGTTGGGTGTGAGGCCAAAGTACAAGGTGCCTTCATGAAGTCCACAACAGCATTTAACACTTCTGCTCAGCTCTCTGATTGTGTTTTGATTCTAGCCCATGGGATGTTTTTCTAATATGGTGAAAATATTGGACTTTATGCTTCTGGGAAGCAGTTAAGGTCAAGAAATCCTGTATTCTTTTATTTTCCAGAAAAGGCAAATAGCAGAAGACCACCATAGTCTCACATATTCTCAGAGAGGAGGGGCCTCCACCTCCTCCCACCATGCTTTTATCTGCTTGTATAAAACCCCAAGTCTCCTTTTTTCTTTAAGTTGTCCTTCATTAATGAACTTCTTTATTGCAGTGGCCTGAATAAAACCAACTCCTTAATGTCCAGTGCATTTCATCTTTTCTACTGAGTATGTAGGAAGACTGGCTATCATTGAACATGCATTCTCTGATGCCTCTGATGTGTTTATGACATAAATTTTATGCCTTCAGTCATTCTGGGCTCTGAATTTTGCTTCTAAAGAAAAAAAAAGAACAAAAAAATCCTTTAAATCTTTTCTTTCATACAAACTGCCAAGAATTTAAGTGTCTATTTGAAATTCAAAAATAAAGCATTGGGTCTCTTTCCTTGGAAGTCTGTTGTTACAACCCCAACTGGAGGGAAGAAAATATCAAATGCTATCCCAATCGCATAAAAGAATGAGTAATACATGAAAAGAAGCAGAGGGTAATATTTTTAAAATATTTCCCATCCCATGAAGTTCTCATGAGGTCATGTATGTGAAGCTCTTAGAGCAGTTTCTGATATATAAGAGATGCCAAATAATTTCACTTTTATTATTGTCATGACTATTGTCATCATCTTTGTAAATATTTTAGTCATTGGGGAATTTTAGGTAATTTGGTTTCAGTCAGTCTCTTTCAAAGCTTTTCCTTGTCTTTATTTTTAAACTGACTTATCCTAGGAGCTTTGATCATAAACTAGTATAATCACCTAAAAGGGTTTGGCACCTCCTGAAATAAAGGAAAGGCATTTTTAAAAGCCTAAATATAATCTTCCCAGTGTTTTGGTTTATCCTCAAAAAGAAAAGCATAATGTAGGAAGGGAAAAGAAGGATTACTGGGCAGAGAGATATAATACCAATCTTGGAAAGGAATTTTTAAAACTAAAATTTGCAAGAGCCAGAAGCTTTGAAAAAAAAAAAAATCTTAAATAAAGCTTTTGTGTGGTCCCTGGCTTGGAACAGAAAATCTGGAGGAAATTACCATTGGAGTAAACAGTAGGATCTGAGCTCTGTCTGACACAGTCTGAGAAATTAGAAATTAATGTCGGCAATAGATGAAACTGTCAGGCCAAAAACTAATTGGGAGCGTTTAGAAGGGGAATCTTCTGATGCCTAATGTAAGAACTTAAAGTGTTTTAAGAAACTGTAGCGAATGTATTTTTCATTGTAAATAATTTTGCACTTTAGCCCCCTATTTCTTTTTTTTACTTATTTCAAAATGACATATATAAAATAGGTAGTATAGGTATGGCTTGACAGTGGTACAGGTACAAACACATATACATACATATTCTAATTCTTTTTTCTCATATCCAATGCATTATTTTTTTTGAGAAAATATTTTCTAAAGAAATGAGTAGGAACCCACTGTTGATGTACCCTAAAATGATTTGCCAAATAAAGGGAGGTTACATCACTTAATAGTGATATTTTTTTTTAAATGTCACAAGATGACATAACCTATCCATAAACATCGAACACTTGACGTGGCATTCTCTGAGTTTTAGAGTAGGTCTATTGCACAAGACTGCGATGGCATCAAAAGCGGGAGTCTGATGAAAACCACGGAGTAGTTTAGAAGAGATCTAATTGCTACTCTCTTCTGGAAACTTTTTTTTTTTTCTTTCAATTTAAAAGGTTTAGATCTTTACGGGGGCCAATTCTTAAAACGGTAAGGGAAAATGTGTGTTTTAAGGGAAAATCATGCATTGTCTAGAGCAAACTCCTCAGAGTTCTCTGACTAGATTCTATGGGAGCTATCTTAGGCACTAAAGAAAGCAATGCAAAAAAATAAATACATAAATAAATAAAATAAAGAAAGCAATGTAAACTCCTCTTGCCCATAGACATGCAAATAGATTCTGTCCATGGGGGTTCAGTCACCTTTCTTTCCGAGTCTCAAGGAGAAACCAGGATTCATCTATTTCTGAATTCATTTAAATAGTCCCCCCCCATGAATTTATACTTCTTTGATTTCCTTGAACCCTTAGAATAACTGCTGGGTTCCCTCCTTTGATTAATCCGTTAAATAAAATCTTTAACTGATGCTCTTTTTAGATCTGTGTGTGAGTTGTAATTTTACCTGTTTTTGAAAAAACAAACTTTCACATAACGTATGCAGACACCTGATGAATCTCGGAGCTTTGCCCAGTTATCAAGTGGGAAGAGGAACTCGATCCTGCAAGGGTCTGTTGCATGCCTACTATTGTGGAAAGCAAGCTCCCTGCTAGAAGGTGAAGGTGTAGATAAGTGAGGTATAAATGTATAAATGTGCCTCCTGTAAGAAATTGGAAATAGAATAGACTAGAAGTTTGCATGTTATTAGCTATACTATGAAAGAGGACTCGAACTGGTAACTGAAATAAAGCACTATGAAAACTATTACTTCACATGGGGCAAGCCTGCGGAATATGAACAGGACTCTTGAATGACCTTGATATGGATCTCAGAAAGGTGGATAGGACTTCAGCAGGTAGTATTTAAATAAAGAGGTCACCTTGAGTGACAGAAGCAATCAGGGTAAAGGCTAGTTTGAGGAGCAGCAGAATATGCTCAGAGAGAGCAAATTACCTGCCCTCCCTTCTGAACAAAATACGTTCCTCCTTGACACCGTTTTTGTATTGCTTATAATGAATCGCCTTGGATTTACTGTTAGGTATAGACGTTATTAATTCAATAAATCTTTTAACAAACAGTTTGTTATCTATTTCTCCCCGTAGACCAGGGTTTCCTAGCTGTGGCATTATTGGCATTTGAAACAGGAAACTTCTGTGCTGTGGGGAGAGGCACTCTCCTGTACATTGTAGGATGTTTAGCCGCCTTCCTGGTTTTGATCTGCAGGTTACTGCTACACCGAGTTGTAACAACCAAAAATGTTTCTAGGCATTGCCAAATGCCCCTCTGGGACTGGGGCTTTTAGGGGAGGAAAGTGCTCCCAGTTAAAATCCACTGCTATGAATTCTTCAAATTCAACAACCTAACTCCAATTCCATTACTCAGCCCATCGCACCTCACTACCGTTACATCACTATTTTCTATTAGAGCTAATGAGTTCATTGATTCTTATGAAGTCTCAAAGATTCAAACCTTGGAGTCATGTAGTCCCACTTCCTTCTTACCTCTAAATCTTCTCCCTCACAAAGTCCTAATGATCTCCCATCAGACATGGGGCTGTAACCTGGTCACCTCTTTCCCCCTGCATTACTACTGCTTTCATTTAATTTATTGGCTTTTGTCTCGATGCTTTCAATAGGCTTTGTCTGATTGTTTTTGCCTTTCTTCTTTATTTTAGTTTATTATTCCCCTGCTGCCAAACTTAGACTCTGAATGATTCAAGTTTCGTGAAACCATGCAAATTTAAAACAAAACAGCAATTTTTAAGGCATTTAAAGATAGTCTATGGACTAGAAGAAAAAAAAAAAACAGCACCAAAATAATTTCTTGATAAGGCAAGCCAGGTTTCTTGCTTGCTGCAGTCAGGGAGGTAACTATTTGCACCACCTTTCTAGCTCCTCAAAAGTAGGAGATCAAAGACATAGTATTTATACACTAGGGGAGAGATTAAAGCAGATGATCTAAATCGGGGATCTGATTGCGATCAAGCAAAGTCCGTAATATCATACTTTTGGACTGGATGATATAGAAGACAAATATTCTAAGTGAGCATTAGAAGTCTAAACCATTGTCTTGTAGGAGTCAAGTGCTTTGAGAAGGTACCATTTACTCTGACAGATTCAAGTTGTTCAGATAAATGGATTTTGGGGAAGTTCTAATGAAAACAGCAAAATTACTTGCAACTTCTTCTTCCGGGGCAAGGATGTACTGAAACAGTAAAATCATGCTTAAGTAGTAAACCATATATAAAAAGTTGTAGATGGTTTTAATTCCTAAATCCAGAATCTCTAATATTACATATGAAACTTGGGTCAGCTAGCCTTGTTCAAACCATCATCACCATGTGGCAGGTGCTACCAGGCTTCCTCCTTCCTTTTCCAGCCATGAGCAACATGTGATGCCCTCACCAGGTACTTTCCTACTTCTTCATCTTTTTATAGAAAAGATGGAGAGAGGAAAGAAAGAAAGAGAACGACAGAGGAAGGGAGAAGGGGAGATAGGAAGATACTATGTTTCAAAACTTTCTCAGAAATTTTATCTATACCATACCCCTTAAACTTCAAAGCAACTGGGCAGCCCTGGTGGTGCAGCAGTTTGGTGCCGCCTGCAGCCCGGGTGTGATCCTGGAGATCCAGGATCGAGTCCCACGTCAGGTTCCCTGCGTGGAGTCTGCTTCTCCCTCTGCCTCTCTCTCTCTTTCTCTCTCTCTCTCAATAAATGAGTAAAATGTTTAAAATTAAAAAAAAAAAAAAAACTTCAAAGCAACTCATTTTTTGGAGGTAGTTGCCATTGTATTTTTTCAGATGAGAATGTTAAAGACAAGACTGAGATACTTTGTTCAAGGTCATGCAAATGCTAGATTGAACTAAAACCTAGGTCTAGGTTGATTTGACTCTATGCCCCAGCTCTTTACAGAATTGTACATCTTTGTTCTTTACCTGAAACCCCAAAGAGAAAGAATCATTCTCTACTCTCTGCTCTCAGGATTACTGACTGTTGCTAATACTATGTCATCTAGACACACAGGCAGATGATTTTAATGTATGACAGTACCTCCCAAGTTGGACTGGAAGTTCATTATTGGCAAGGACTAGTGGTTTTATTATTTCGGGCATCACCAATGTATTGCATAGAATCTGATCCTAAGGGTCACTTGCTGGTACATACAGCATAGAATCTGATACTTAAATGTGTTGAGGCTACATGAGTGAATACTGTGCCTCAAAACTTTTGACTTTGCTTTTAACTGAATAACTAATTTACCTGTGTGTATGTGCATGCATGCTCCTGTGTGTGTATGTGTCGGAGAGAGAGAAAGAAGGCGACTATATATATTTTTTCTAATCTGAACTACATTTAAATCCATCTTAGCTACTGTTGTACCAAAATGGAACAAGTCAAATTACTTAAAATTAAGAGTTCAAAGTACATATGACAAAAAAAGGCATTTGCTAAATATATTTAAGAATATGAAAGTGCTCTAAAAATATAGGGAAACAGTTTATGTCCATAAAAGTTTTGAGGAGAACTAGTAATGGAGTTGAGTTAAATACAATAAGTGATTCCAATTTGATCCATTTCTGTTCATATGTTGACAGTTTCTTAAAACCAACATTTGGTAAAAAATAAATAAGTAAAAATCATTACCAGCAGCATCTAAAAAACACTATGGTTCTTATTTATCATATTCAAATAAATGGAATATTAGTATTCTATTTTATCTGTAATTTAGGGGATCCCTGGGTGATGCAGTGGTTTGGTGCCTGCCTTTGGCCAGGGCGCGATCCTGGAGGCCCCGGGATTGAATCCCACGTGTGGCTCCTGGTGCATGGAGCCTGCTTCTCCCTCTGCCTGTGTCTCTGCCTCTCTCTCTCTCTGTGTGACTATAATAAATAAATAAAAATTTAAAAAAAATTATCTGTAATTTAAACTGAGTTATAGTTGATGCCAGAATGGAAGGTGACTATTTTTTTTATCTTCTCTGGGTCAAAGACACCTCTGGAGCAGGATGTTGAAAGACAAAGCCCAAAAATTGTTAAACAGAGACCAAGCCATTCTTGGTCTCATTTTCTCCCTCTTGCTGATTTTCCTCCCTTTTCTGTTGTGTGAGCAATCCTGAGACTGATGTCCATGTAGATATTTCTCTTTAGAGAAATCAGAATATTCTTCTCTTTAGAAGAATATCAGAATGGCCATTTCTGGAAGCTTAACTCCAATTTAGACTGACCAGAGTCCTCCTCCCCAGTCCAAGCCCACATTACAAGGACTATGAATTTTTACAAGGAGTTACTGTGATGTGAAAACCTGAAAGCCTGTTTCAAAATGGCTAGTTCAAAAAGAGCCAGTTGATGTTTATGAGGCATTGAAAATACTTTGTAGAAATAAAAAAAAAAAAGAAATATTAAGATGAAACCCAGATGAGGATGAAAAGAACAGGGAGAAATCAGATCAAATATTTTGATAGAAAAACAAAATTACAAACCAAAGGGTGTGGGAATGACAGGGCTAGAAATCCAAACATAGAAATAGGAGACTTAAAATAAATTGATACAATCAGGGAAAAATAAACTAAATTGTTGGGCCAACTAGAAATAAAGTACTAAAATTGGAGCCATGTGTGTGACAAAGGAGCAGATGACATATGAAGCATTACAGAAATTCGGCATACTCCTGAGGATGCTAAACTATTCATAAGATACACTTAGAGGGATCCCACATCAGCACAATGACGATAAAAAATGGGGCAAGAGTCTGCCATTTAAATGGAGTATTTAGTAGGTCCAGAAATGCAAGGACCAGCTCACTAAAATATAATCAGTCATTCGGTCCTGGGTCAGTGCAGAGGACGATGAAAGGGAAAATGCGCAATGGTCCCTGGACAGAAAGGAAGGAAAGACTGATGGTCAATGAAACCACAATTATGTGAAATTTCAACATCTCTTCAAAATTAATTGTTGGGCCTCTGAGGCACAGAATAGTAAAGACAGGAATGATGGGCAGAGCAATTCACTATTTCCTGAACCAAGATGTCGCATATTTGAATTCTTGTCTGTCTTGATCCAGTCTTAACCAATAGCCACGATAACTTTATTTTTATTGTATTGTATTTAAGGAAAAAAATGGACTCATGCTCTGAGGTGAACGTTATATGAGCTAGAGTGATGTACGAAGGAATGAAATAGAATCATTTTCTTCTGAGGAGGCAACCACAGAAACAGAAGAGTAAATAATTGCAGTAATTAGGAGGGAGTTTTGCCCATTATGATGAAAGGAACAAATGATAAAGAATGTTGTGCATGTAAGTATCAGAGCTGGAGGAGTTCATTAGCATTAAAGACCAATGATGTTGTAAGAACCTAAAATATATTATTTGGTAAGACACTAGAAAGTAATTTTAAAAGATAAGGAGTAAAACAGGATGTTAAATAAGAAAAGACTATTTGAAATGTACAGAAATTGAACAGATTGATAAAAAGTAACTTTCAGATTTGAGATTCACTTATTTCTGAGTCTTTACAATGGTAATCTTTAAGGAATCCGTACTCTCAAAAACTTAGGAGACAATGAGGTTGTGTCTCTCAGAAAAATACCATTTAGCGCAATGACCTTTTGTGCTTGTAAGATGTATCATTATGTTTGTGAGCTTGGCAGAATTCTGTTATTAATAGTTACTCATTCTCTTTAGCCAGTGATATAATTGTCCACCCCTTACTTCTCTAGGGGAAACTGAGGGAGCATGCCCATGATAGACAACTAGGGAATGAGATAGAAATTGAACACCAGGCTTTTTTTGGATGTCAGAATTTATCTCCAACTGTAAAATGTAAAAATCTTTGAGAAATTACTCTCAAACATGCAACATTTTATTGCATAGCTATATATCCCAAAACCTATCCTTCCACTGACCATATTATAATTCTGTAATAATTCTGGTACCTATTATTATTATTATTATGCCAACTACTCAGAAAATTGGGAAAATGTGCTTTCAAAAAGATGTCATTTGGTGGCCACTATGGAATCTATTGGTCATCTCAGGATAGTTTGGGAAAGTTAAGATGTGATCCCACACATTCATCACCATACTCTGATTCAGGATTGCTGAGTGTAAACAGGTATAGAGATGAGGCCAAGTCCAGATAACAATGTTTAATACCGCCCTGAAAGTGAGGCCACCTGGGTCAAGTACTTCCTACTACTTGCATTATCTTTCCTTCTTACAACTACTTTGCAGAGAGATTTTCCTTTTTCTTTTTCTTTTTTTTTTTTTTTTTTTTTTTTACTTTACAAATGACCAAAGTGAGACTTCAAAGAAGTTAAAAACAAGACTCAAAGCCAACATGCAAATCTATTTTTCTTGGCAGAACAGTGATGAATCCTGCTTCCTGTTTAAAGGCAGGCAACAGTGTTGACTTAAAATTACAAATTCACATTGTTTTTTTAAAGTATGCCCATCGCAGGCATAATAACATGTGTCTGTGACTTCTGCTATGTAAGCATTACATTTTGCGGGGAAGCATATCCCTATTATCACCTGTTGAAAAACCAAGGTGATTCACTAATAAGGTGGAAAATAGCATCCAAAAAGTCATTCTTGATTACGAAATTCCAGTTCTTGTGCTCGCTACCTGAATTCATTTTCAACTCTGTGGTGGATTATCTGAATTCTGTTTTTTTTTTTGTTTTGTTTTTTCATTTTTTGTTTTTTTACTTTTTTAAAAAAATATTTGTTATTCTTAAAAATTTTCTTATTTAAATTCAATTTAGTTAACATATACTGTTTTGTTAGTTTCAGGGGTAGAGTTCAGGGATTCCTCAGGTGCATATAACACCCAGTGCTCATTCCATCATGTGCTCTCCTTAATGCCCATCACCCAGTGACCCCATGTCCTCACACCATCCAGCAATCCTCAGTTTGTTTCACATAGTTATGATTTGCTTCTTTCTCTGTTTTCATCTGATTTTATTTTTCCTTCCCTTCCCCTGTCTTCATCTGCTTTGTTTCTTAAATTCCACATACAAGTGAAATCATATGGTACTGGTCTTTCTCTGACTGACTTATTTTGCTCAGCATTATACCCTCTAGTTCTATCCATGTCATCTTGCAAATGGCAAGATTCATTCTTTTTGATGGCTGATCAATATTCATATATATATATGTGTATATATATATATATATATATATATATATATATATACCTCACATCTTCTTTATCTGTGTATCCTTTGATGGTCATCTGGGCACTTTCTATAGTTTGGCTATTGTGGACATTTTTGCTTTAAACATTGGGGTGTGGGTGCCCCTTCAAATCACTTGTTTGTATCCTTGTATCCTTTGGATCAATAACTAGTAGTGCAATTGCTGGGTTGCAGGGCAGTTCTATTTTTATTTTTTTTATTTTTATTTTTTGAGGAAACTCCATACTATTTTCCAGAGTGGCTTTCCAACAATGTAAGAGAGTTCCTCTTTTGTTGCATCCTTACCGTCATCTATTGTTTCCTGAGTTGATAATTTTAGTCATTCTGATCAGTGTGAGATGGTATCTCACTGTGGCTTTGATTTCTCAATGGATTATCTGAAGTCTTATTTTTGCCTCTTGGTGATACCAGAAAATGTTTATACTGTCCAAGGGGTTTATCAAAAAGTGTTGTTGAAATAAACATAGAAGATAAAATTCCTGACCTCCTTTCTTCCTCTCTCATTCGTTCTTTACTCTCTGTATCCATTCTTATGTGGAAGTTGGAATGCTTTCCTCATTATTAAGCTAATTAGACATTGAATCTTAAACAAGAATAGTTCCTCTTAAGACTCGGAAAACAACACCAAGACAAAACAAAATGAAACAAAACAGTATATAAAACTCTTTCTTCTAGAATCCTAACAATTCCATTTTATTGCTTAAATTTATTCCAAACTTAAGTTAGTTTCCTGAACTCCCAGACTGAAAACCATACCTGTTCTACACTCTTAACTATGGCCCATTAAAAGCAAGGTTGTCTGCGTCTCATCAGAGAGGTGGCTGCCCTTTGGTGGCGGGTGATGTAATCCTCGGTGTACATTGCATACATCTGGGGAAGGCTTTGGCAGTCTCAGCAGTGAAGGTCTCTAACATATCAGATCAGCATGTGAACCAGTAGTAAGCAAATTGCTGGAAAAGTCTCTGTAGTTGGCAAATATTTTAATGATGCATGCGGTAAAATTGGAGCCAGTTGGTCTTTCATCTACCCTCAATACCCCAAAATTCTAATGATAGATAAGCCCTTTATTTTTCTTGAGCTAAAACACAGAATACAAGAAGATATCTGCTAAATAAGGAGCTCATTTTACATAGATGCTGAAAAGAAAAAGACATAAAGCCAATTTGGGCCATAACCACATTTTCAGCATTGCTTAAAATGGAACAGAGCACATGGATGTTACAGTAGTGAGCAGAACCGTATACTCCACACTGACTGTAAGATCTTAAACTTTCACCAAAACTCAAAAGATTAATTTACTTACTTTACAGCTTGAACAGCTGTTATTCAAGAGTAACTGGGCTCCTTAAAAAAAAAAAAAAAAAAAAAAATCAGGTACTGGCCATTTAGAATATTTATATAAAGCTAAAATGAAAGGTTTCTGAGTGTGAATGAAGCAGCATGGGGCATTTGTGAAGAATCTCATAATCTATTCTACATGCTGTCTGTCTACTGCAGATAAAATCTCTTACCTTTACTGGTTACCACTTATTTCTGACAGGATATTTAATAAACAGAGGAACAAAGGATATACTCCAATTTTATGTAAAGGATATTTAAGTCTTGTTTAGAAATTTTTTTGTTATTTTTAAGCATAAAAAGAACTGCTAAAAGGGTAATATCTCTCTGATAAAAATAGTAAACTCATGGCATTTGCAATGAAATCAGTAAGTAATTTTTGAAATGTATGTGCTATCATGTTACCACCCTTTTATAGTACCCAACAGTACCCATTGTACCTGGTATACTCACAAAAACAAAAACAAAAAAAATCCTCAAAACTTTTATTCACACAATTCCTTTTCAGCCCAGAAGTTGAAAACATGAGTTAATTAGTTGAACACAACAAAAATGATGAGAGATTTCTGATTGCTCTATCAGACTTGAAAGATTTTACCATTTATTTTTTTATCTTTGTGATATGGATTTCTCTCTAGTAACTGTCGCTGATAGAAACCATATAAACAGAAATTGCTAGATGATCTAGCATAAAGATTTTTCCGTTTTCTTCTTAAGTATCTGTCTACAAAAGATGCATTTATTGTCATTGTTATTATTTCTTAGGCTCGTACACACAAGGACAAAAACAAAAAAGTAGAGTAACTATCAACCTGAAAGGAAAAACATAATCCTCCTATATCCCCAACTAAAATTATCTCCCTGGAGCTGGGTTTAATACATGGCAGCTCATGGTTAAGAATAAGGGTCTTGGAAGTTCTACTGTCTTGTGTGAAATTCCAGTAGAACCTCTTACTAATGTTAAATTAATTAAATAAGGAGGCCATTAGACTGAGGTGGTTCTAATGCCGATTAAGCAAACTAAAACTGAAGTCTGTACATGCATCAAGATAAAGAGATGGAAAAAAAAAAAAAAAAGATAAAGAGATGGAAACCTGAGGACAACCAATCACAACCAGATTGGCTTTTTCAATAAGACAACTGGTAAGTGATAACCTCTAGAGCATTATTTACCAAACTGTTGCCACAAAAATCAGCTAGATGCTTTTATAAAAATATGGATTCTAGTCACTCCCCTAAAATGTCTGATCAGGTAGGTTTCAGATAAAGCACACAAATTTTTATTATAAAAGGGCTACAGATAATTCTTGTTTTGCCAGAGATAGCCTGGAGAAGAAGAAGAAGAAGAAGAAGCAGCAGCAGCAGCCACTGCCACCGCTGCCACCAAAACTATTTGATGATAATAGGTTACATAGGTGAACGTTTTTTTTTTTTTTTTTAATCAACAACAAAGGTATTATTTTTTGGAAGTGTAGATTATTTGAATTATTGTTTACGTTAAAAATAAATTTAAAATTCTATTTGATGCTTCAGCTTTTGTCAGATCCCTTTGCTTGCATGATTGGCAAATCTATTAGTTTGCATATTAAACACCAGATCTGTTGTAGTTAGTGCAAGCAAATGGAAAGACTCAATAATTCTGACTTTACCACATAACTTTCCCTCACAACTATTCTCTCGAAACTTATTATTCTTAGGAAAGTTTGATGCAAAGCCTGTGAAAAAAAATTCTAGCTTTGTCTTAGTTTTTAAACCTTGCTAAGAAAGTTGTTTTTGTATGAAAAAAAAAAGATTTAAAAACAAAATCTACAGCTTCCACAGCATAGAATAATGACTAAGTATTTTTTTAACGTTTTATTCATTTATTCATGAGAGGCACCCAGAGAGAGAGAGAGAGAGGCAGAGACACTGCAGAGAGAGAAGCAGGCTCCATGCAGGGAGCCGGATATGGGGCTTTATCTCAGGACCCGGGGATCACACCCTGAGCCAAAGGCAGGTGCCCAACAGCCGAGCCACCCAGGCATCCCAAGTATCCTTCTTTTGAAAGGAAAATGAGGCTAGTTTCAGAATACTGAAATTAGCTGTTGCTAATTAGTTGTTGACTCATTCTAAATCTAACAGCACATTTTTTTTTATTGGTATCATTACAAAGAATCAGAATAAATACTTGATATGTATGCAATTACTTTAAAATTTTTAACAAAAATTAAATAAATATTTTCTGGAACACAGAAAAAAAATTAAAATATGAGGGGACTGGTCCTATAGGATGCCAAAATATGTAGCTGACCATAGCAATTAAAACTGTGTGGTAGTGGCTATCCACTGACATGGCCAGGCCAGGGGTTGCTTTCTGCCACTTAAGTGTCTTGTCCAGAGCAGAAAGCCTTCTGCTTGGCCTGCTATAGCGTGCATGGCACCCAGTTTCCAGATGTCTACAGGAAGGAGCTCTTTGACAAGACCAGCAAATACCTCTTCTTACATAGTCTGGCTGTGTTAGGGTCATGTTAGGGCGCATTGCAGAAAATCCCCCTGGGCTGGTTACTTCTAGCTTCTGTACCAGCCTTTACTTATTCTCTACCAGATTTTACTACTAGGCTGAATGGAGACCCCAGGGCCCAGACTTTGGCCCCTGTGGGACGGAGCCTGCTAATCTTGGGATGGCTTGACTTGGCTCTTGGAGCTTCCTTATATTTAATTTCTAGGTACTTTTTTGACAGTTGGAACAGGGAGAGGATTAAAAGAGAAGGGCAACAAAACCAAACAACTGTGTGGTAGAAACTCTATGAAACTAAATGGAGAATCAAAAATAATATGATAAATTTGGCTTTGCATATCAGTAGGGATGTGATGGAGTAGTCAGGAAATGCACAACCTCTTTGCAGCCATCTGTGGGAGAAAACAAATTGTTACTTCATTTCTTACTCCCATATAAATTTTGGTCAGATCAGTTTTATTTTTTTTTTTTTATTTTTTTTATTTTTTTAAAAAAAAAAAATCAGATCAGTTTTAACTTCAAAAAATAAATTAATAAAATTCTAAGAGAAAACTGCCAAAGATTATTCAAAGTGTAATGTAAAATGCAGAAAATACAAGATAAATTACTTAAAAAATCAAATACACACAAAAATCAACATAGCATTTCAAAACAGACCTTAAAAAATAAGAAATTGACACATTGGGGAATATTTGCAAATTACGTTATAATGTGTTGATTTCTTATGTCTAATTAATGAGAAAATTAACAAGTCAACTGAAAAATGGGCAAAAAACCAGGACATTTATTAGTAAAGGAAAAGCAGATGTCTTTCAAACACATGGAAAAAACCTCTTGCTTTCATTCATATGAAGAGTACATTTAAACTACAATCATACATTGCATTTTAACCTATTGGGTTGGAAAGATAAAGAAATATGATAACACACTATATTGGCAAACATGAAAAAAATGGGCACACTAAATATAAATTATTATAACCTTTAGGGAGTTCAATTTTGCCATATGCATCAAATTTAAAATGTGTACCTGTTTCAGGATTCCATTTCTGAGAATTCATCTTATAGATTTTCTCTGCCATGAGCTCATTATATACAAAGATACTCATTGCAGCATTGTTTGTAAGAGTCAAAAAGTGAAAATAATCTAAATATCCTTCAATAGGGAATAGTTTAAAAAATTTGTCCATCTTTATAATGGAATAGCACATAACTCGAGAATGAACAAGTTTTGTCTTTGCCTACGGTTCTATAGAATGGTCTCTATTACATACTAAGTAAATACATATATATTAATACATATGTATATGTGTGTGTGTATAAATGTGTGTGTGTGTGTGTGTATATACATATATATATGACACCCAGACACGTATACATACACATTAGCATTACATTTATAGATTAGCTCTCCAAAGACATAAAAAAGGCAAGAACACTTATGTACTACTCTAGTCAGGTGATTAAGGTTTGAATAATAAGACCTGAGAATTTCCCAGGACACCTCAAGTTAGCAAATTAAGAGATGCAAAG
The DNA here is from genome assembly GCF_011100685.1 of Canis lupus familiaris. Classification (NCBI taxonomy): domain Eukaryota; kingdom Metazoa; phylum Chordata; class Mammalia; order Carnivora; family Canidae; genus Canis; species Canis lupus. The sequence continues at coordinate 58,624,628 of NC_049229.1, read as the reverse complement.
TGTTTAGGGGGAGAGGGAAGAAAGTCAAGTGGTAATGCGAAGTCCCTCAAATACTCCAAATCCTGAATGAAGTCTGTGAGACCCAAAGATGCCTTGAGTAGGGAGTTATTGCAGTAAGAATTCACGGAAAGAGGGTTGATTTCTGATTTTACACTGACAGAGAGAAGACAGCTAATTGGGTGTAAGGCAAAAGAAAGATAAAGCCTTCACTGTTAGTCAGAAATTCTTGCCAGACAAATCTAAAGGATATTTCCCTACAGAACTGTGTGATATGGACAGGGTACTTAAAAAGCAAAATAAAACATGACCTGAAGCTGAACTGTGGGTCACATGGATACAGAGTCAATGAAAGCAAAATGGAGCTGTGCCAGCAGCTGCTGACGCTCTTTATCCAACTAAACAAACCTTGGACTCAAAAGGGCAGTGATTCAAGATAAACCGCCTTCCAAACTGTGGGTGGATTCATGATGCCTCCACCAGATGGATGAAGAATGGAGGAGAAAGGGTGGCTTCTTCTATCAGGCTCTTGTGAGCTCAGACAGCAGCAACATTGAAGATATATTCTAGAAGCCGAGATGTAGGTAGATGTCACAGATTAAAAGACTACTTTGGGGATGCCTGCGTGGCTCAGTGGTTGAGCATCTGCCTTGCCTCAGGGTGTGGTCCCAGGGTCCTGGGATGAGTCCCACATCAGCCTCCCTGCATGGAGCCTGCTTCTCCCTATGCCTGTGTCTCTGCCTCTGTGTGTGTGTCTCTCATGAATAAATAAATAAAATCTTTAAAAAAAAATAAAAAAATAGAAGACCACTCTGGAAAAGCTGAGGTGAAATTGCAGGAGAAAATGAATAGGAATAAGAGATGGGCATGGGCAGATGCTTAGTGGGAAATACACTGCCACAGTCTTGATAAGTTGAAAGAGAAATGTCTATATGCATCAGGTATCTCTTGTGCACCAGGAACAACATTGATGCTTTGTGAATGTTCGTGCATTTTCTCACTTTTCCTCAGAACCACACTGTGAGATGGCTATTAATGTGCCTGTTTTAAAGATAAGAAGGTGACAGGTAAGGATATTTAAGAATAACTAGGTGACTGTGTTGCAAGCATTAAATGGCAAAGACAGTGTGGAAGACATAATCAACTACCGCACACTCCATGTCCCTTTTTCTCTGTCCCACTGACCTTAATGAGCTATGACAAGAGCCAATCTTTGACAAGAGGCAACAGAGTCAAAGTGTCCCTGGGAACTGGGTGGGATTGGCTTTATCACAAGGACCAGATAGATGCTAGGATGATTTGGAACTTCCTCTTCATGTTACATATCACTTGCCAGTTCTCCCGGAATTCCCCCTTCTTCTGTCAGAAATTGAAAGTTTTGTGAAAAAATGAGAAGCTCAAGTTAGAGATCTATATTCCTTTTTTTTTTTTTTAAGATTTTATTTGTTTATTCATGAGAGCCACAGAGAGAGAGGCAGAGACATAGGCAGAGGAAGAAGCATGCTCCCTTTAGGGAGCCTGATGCGGGACTTAGTCCCAGGAACTGGGATCAGGACCCGAGCCAAAGGCAGATGCTCAATCACTCAGCCATCCAGGTGCCCCAGAGATCAATATTTCAGAAGCAAGTGTCTTTAGGTATTTGACAACAAAATGGTTGGTTGGTCCTCTGGTAATAAAAATAGAAAAAGAAATATAGGTGTTTTCCACTATTGTTTTTTTTTTTTTTCTGTGTATCTTTGATTGATATGGCTATTTTCTATTTAATTGAAGCCAATTCAAGTTAAACATACAGAGTTAACCACATCTAACAACTACTTAGTTGGGAGCACATTTATTTGAACACCCAGTTTGTATAAGACTTTGAAGATTTAAAGAAGCAAGATGCAATCCTTACCTGTGAGAAAGGTGTGATATATCATCACAACTCTTTGTCAACAGCTGCATTTCGGTATAAAACTAGAGGCAAGAATAAGTGTGATTAAAAGCAGTAATTCTTAAGGTTGATAAGAGATATATTATGTAAAATATTATTTATATACTTTTTCAAATTCCATGCTTTAAAAAAAGCTCGAACTCATCCATCTTGGGAACAGTTTATCTTCCTAATAAGAGGGAAATTTATGAACATCAGCTATTTAAGAGACAAGAAATGTATCTACTAATGATCAGGGCCAATGTACTTAGTCTATTTATCCTGGCAATACCCGGGGACTATTTTTTCCACCTACCTTGCTTTTCTACTTTCCTACCTATGCTTCTGGTGAGGAGCAGCACCTCAAACTCAAATTCTTGTCTCAGGGCCTCTTTCTGGGGGAGTCCAACCTAAAATTAATATATAATTACCATTCCTATCCTGAGGTGTTTATAGTGTAGTGAAGTAGGAGTCAATAATAAAGGGGGGGTTAATTGAGAGAATGTAGAGGTTGGTTTAAAGGCCACTTCAAGGCACAGTTGATGGTGATGCAGACTAGGGTGGTAGCAATGGAGAGGGTGGAGAGATGGGTGGACTGAAAAATATTAACAGTTAAAATCAAGAGAAATTGATCACAGATTGGAATAGAATGGTGCTGTTTTCTGTAAGATAAGATGGACTTGAGTGGAAATACTTTGTCTAATTTTAGATTCGATTAATGATTTGTTGGAGTAGAACTATATTTGTTGCCAGGATGAGCATAGATCCTTAGATTCGTTCACTTCATTTATTGCCTAGAATATTTAGTTGTTCAAGAGTGACACCCCAATACACACACAAAACCAATTGTCTGAACATAGAAATAATTGCACTTTATCTTTCCTGAATTTAATTAACTGATTTAATTTTATGTGAACACCTAACACCATGTCTGTCACACCATAGGGATGTTTTTATTTTTTATTTTTTTAGAATTTTTTAAATAATTTAAGACTCACAAGAAATTGAGTACAAGGTACTCCAGTACCTTTTACTCAGATTGCTCCAAATATAAAATTTGCACGATCAAAGCTAGGAATTAAACATAGTAAAGGCTATTAACCATACTGTACACCTTACATGGAGATCAATAGATTTTACACGGACTATACAGTTTAGTAAATGTTTGATGAGGATATCCTATAAAGGCTTCAATTCTGTTGCTTTCCTTTGGTTTTCTGTAATAGTAAGAATGACTTCTTAGAGAATAAGACAGACATGACCCACAGATACTGTTCAGGCATCCCCTAAATATGAATATTGATGGTGGTGATGGAGAGGAGGCACTGGGGAAGGGGAGAGCATGAAATAAGATATGCCAATGGAACATTTGCTTATTTTGTAATTAAGAAAAACTTTTTTCTTTAAATATTTGCAGGAGAGCCTCTAATTTCAAATTACAATGATATACTGTCCCTGCTCTTTTGGAATTTATATTCTAGTCTAGACAATGCATATAAGGCAGTCAAGATGGTTTAGTACATGATCAACAAGCCAGACAGACCCACTCAGACATTTCCTAATAGTATGAGTTAGGAAAAAAAAAGATATATGTCAAGTTTTTATAACAAGGAAAATAACTGATTTTTTCCAACCACAGAACTTGATCTTGACTAATGTGTAAGGAAGTGCATTTCTGAGTGATGTTGTTTATTTATGCAATTCCTTTGAGGTTATACAGCTTTATTATGACATTAATTTGGTGGATTTACACATAGAGTGACATGACATTAGTTCATATAAAGTCATAGCTTTTATCTCAAAGAACTCTTGCCTAATGTTTAAATAGAAATACAGGAATTCCCATGAGTCTAGACCTTGAAGTCTACATTCTTTGCTTCCAGCCCTAAATTAAACTCCTTCTTTTTTTATATGGCTTGTTGCTTTATATCTTTCTTGTATTTTTGGATAATTAGATTCCTATGAAGTAGCATTGGGATCAGAGGCTCTTTGTAAAAAAAACACATGGTATATCTCAGACTTTCTCAAAGAAAATAATTCATGTAATTTCCCTGAAATTTGGGAAGATGTCTACTCTATTTGTCTCATTTTTTTATAAATTAGTTTTTTTTACACAGTCTTTTGTCATTAAAATAATGATAGTGACTTTTAGACTCTAAAGTAGATGACTTTTCTTTCTTCTATATTTACTTATTTTGTTCCACAGAGCTTTTGCCATCTGCATATTTAACTTTTTTTTTATCTCAATGTAAGACATGTACAAACCAAAATTTCATGAAAGAAGCATAAAGTTTGATTTGTTTAAAAAGACATTGGCAAACACACACACACACACACACACACACACACACACACATTGGCACTTTGTCATCCACTAGCCCCGATGCTTTCTTAAGTGGTAGTGAAATCAGTTTATTTATTTATCCACTATGTGTATATATGGGGGAACATTTAGTCCCTGCTTGAGTAAGATGTTGGGGACGTTTGCACAATATGCCTCACTAGGTCTTATCACAGATCCCTGCCCTTGGTTTAACCAGGTCGTTTTAGCCACCTTACAGGCATATCCAGAAAGAGAGAGCCAGCCAAACAAATCATGTTGCCATCCATTCAAACTGAATTCATCAGGAGCTGCAGCTCATCAGCTCATAGAGGTGATTGTACCCACAAGATTATCAATTGTGTACAATTTCCAGCATGAAACTCAATATAATCATCTGTTTCAATAATCTTCACATAATAATAAACAAAGAAGATAGAACTGACTTAATTCGAAACAAGCCATGCTGCCTACTGCTCAATCAAATGCCAGTGAAAGAAGATGGGGTGGGTGAAAGCAAAGAAAAGCAAAAAGCAAAAAGCAAAAAAACAAAACAAAACAAAACAAAACAAAACACCAAACCTGCATTTTCAGGTAGAGACTGAAGGGCTGATCTTCTTAAGAAGAAGACCACTTTTATTTTTTTTTAAACAAAACTTGAGATAAGCTTGATTAAGATAAATACAGCATTCTCCAAACCTCAAAGCATTTTAAGAGATGCTATAAGAAATAACTTGGAGATATCATTAATTCTGACATTTAATTGCATTTCAATTTATTTCACACTTTCTAAACTTGAAGGATTTATAATTTAAGTCTCTTATCTGAAGGAAGAATGCATAATTTGTTTCAATTGTCTGTTGTTTCAATTAGCCTCTGGTGATCGTTTCATATTTAAAGGGTTCATTTTGGGAAGATTTGTTTCTACCTCCTGAACAAAAGGGGGAAAAGCAGAAGTAGCAGAGATTCCCTACAGCTACCTCATCCTCCTGGGGACCACACTGAACAGATCTGTCTTTTGTGGATAGGATTACTTGATGGAAACATATTTTTTAATCACTATCTTATTACAGAATTATTCAGTGTGGGACTGAAGTGGAAGCCTGCATCCTCTCAGCCCTCCCTGTTACTGTCTGTGCTTTTTATTCATGGAAATTGTAGGGGAGTTAATGAGCTTCGGAACTATAATCATGAAAAAAAATATTCTCATTGTGTCCTTGTTGATTCCAAGAATATTCCATTATTTTTTTTTCAGTACCACTGCCATACAATTTTCTATTCAGAGTCCAATTAATTGAGTTTTTTTTTTTCTTTTAAATATAAGACTTTGGAACATAGTCATACTTGTAAACCAATAGCATCATTCTGCTAGAGTAATGGATAGTGGAAAGGATGCAAGGCCTCTGTTCCCTGAGGCTTATCATACTTTTAGGGAATTAAACAAACCATGAAAACACAGAACAGCAGTGCTTTAGCAACAGTTGTGAGCAGCTAAAGAACATGGATTTGGGAATGGAATTGGAATCGTGGTTCAGCCACTTATTTGTAATGTGACATTGAGAAATTTAGTTAAAACTCTCTTACTTCAGTTTCTTCATTTGAAAAGTCATGGGAATGATATTTTCTCTGGAGAGGGGGCTTTAGAGTTGAATCATAAGACCTAATACGTGAAATGTGCAGAGCACACACTGTACTTGATACAAAGTAGGCCACCAAATGTTCATGTTCATTTTCTTCTTCATTTTCAGTGTCTCCCTTGTGGTCTTAAACATCTTCTGCATTGAACTATTTCTTGAGGATTGGATTTTTATTTACTTATCCTCAGGGACAGTTTTCCAAGTAAAATTATTCCAATTCATACAAATAATGTGTTATAGACTGATTGCAGAAATACTTCCAACACTTCTCTCCTCCCTGGAAGCACACCCTGTTTCATGTGACTTTGTAGCACTTTCCATTAAAAGATGGTTCTTCCCCCCCACACACACACCTTTGACTCTGAGCTGGCCTCATGACTTAATCTGGCCAATAGCATGTAGTTGTGTACCATTTCTAAGGCTAGGCCTCAGGAAATCGATGTGCTTCTGGTTTCCCTTTTGTATTCCTGCCATGTTATGAATAAAAGACAAAATTAGTCTACTGGAAGGTGTAAGATGGATGGCTCAGTTGCCCAGTCACGCTAGGACATCAGCCCCCCAATCATCAAATGTGTGAATGAGCCCCAGCCCAAGCCGGAACTGCCGAGCCAATGCCGGCCAAAGTTAGCAGAGATGCATGAAATGACTCATAGCTGCCCAGATTCTGATGAAGTTTATACATGATAATAAAGAAGTGCTCATGGATGCCTGACCTGAATAAATATTATTATTTCAAGCCTTTAAGTTTTTTCTTAGTTCATTATGCAGCAATATATAACTGAAACATGAAGATGGTTTCAGGCCGTCTTCTATGACTTCCGACCAATTTAGTTAGAGGAGTTGGGAAGGCAACTATAATTACTACCTAAAGTAACTACAGAGAACATAAAAATGCCTTTAATTAAAATTCATCAATAAGAATTGGTTTTGGTTAACAAGTTCTTCTGTAGTTAACCAACAGTCCTGAAGGAGATGAGAAAACCTATAGATACTGCATGTCTTTTTTTTTTTTAATTATTTATTTATTTATTTATTTATGAGAGACACACAGAGAGAGGCAGAGACACAGGTGGAGGGAGAAACAGGCTCCCTGCTGGGAACCCGATATGAGACTTGATGTCAGGACCCCGAGGTCATGCCCTGACCTGAACTGAAGACAGACGCTCAACCACTGAGTCACCCAGACATCTCTAGGCACTGCATGTCTTATCAGCAAATGTTTCATGTCAACAACATAGATTGTCCTGCTCATTCATTGTCCTACTGCATTCATTAATTTATAAAACTCTTATGTTTTGGGGTCTATGATTGCTTTTGAAGATACAAAGTAGCACTGGATCCTGAAATAAGAAGTTCAGATTCTGAACAATGTGACATGTGATTGTGCATAGTATAATGAAGTCAATGCAAATAGGAGAAACTGCCCCCTGAAGAAGGCAACAGATATAAAGTGGTATGTCATGCAATATGACCTTGTAAGGAGTTCCAAAAATGCTAAGCTAAGATATAGACAAGAAAGTGTAGAAGACAAAATTTACCTCCAAATTAGGGAGCTGATTTATATTCAGGTTAATGCAATAGAGGGGATTTTCATTAGTGAGGACCATCTCGAAAAAAGGGAGTGAGACTTGAAGTTTTACAGAGGCAAATTAACCAGAGTCATCAGTGAGTTCTCTAGGATTCATAAGGAAGGGTGGAGGTGCGTCTTATCTGTGAGTTTTATAGGAGTCATTGAGGAAAATTAGTGGTGGTGCTGATAACCAAATACATGAAAGCCAAGCAGTCATGTATTTGTAATACATGTTATAATAGCCACAAAAAATGTTAGATTTCTTGATCTGCATTCCAGGAACACATGGCTCAGAAAAGGGTCAACATTGTCAAGGGCCAAGATGAACTTTGAATTAAGGATATCCCATTGACTATGTTACTAATTCATGTTGTGTATAGCTGGCATATTTATGAATCATGTCTTGTGTGCTTTCGAATTTATCTTGCTTTCAGTTTAATGGTCATCTACTATTTTCTGAAAAATACAAATTTGTGACCCAAAAGTAAATGGCACCAGCTTCTCTGTTCATTCTGTAATACAATGAAATAATAGCCACGTGGACTGTGTTGGTTAACAACTACTATGGGTCATGGACAGAGTGAAGACACGGTTACCTGGCTTCTGGTTCATTTCTTCAAGATTACTTTCAAAATGACTTCCACATTACCCTTCGCCTCCACTCACTCCCATTTTATTCCTTTATTCTTCTCTCTTGCCTTCCCATTTCCTTCCTCCTCCTTACTCCTCTCCCATTCTCAATTTAGTTTTTCCTCTTGAACCATGATTGAAATTGAATCCACGATCAGCAGCTCTAAGATATGACGCATACACATACACAAACACACACAAATGGGTGGACTTTGCTTACCCTTCTATCATTTTGTTTTATCCTAATCAAGAGTTTCCTACAATGAAACAATAGGATTATAAGAATGAAAACTGGCTTGTGTTTAGTTTCCAGTGCCAGAACAGATCAAAGCAGAGATGGCTGACCAGAGGCAGAAACTCTGTCAGAGGGATAGAGTGACTACTTTAAAATGAGTAATATTTATGTAATTTTCTACGATTTGTGAGAATTCGTGTGTGTGTATATATGATATATGCATAATATAAAATGTATATATACATTATAATATACATATACATGTATATATTACATTACATATAATATACATTTTATATTATGCATATATATGTACAGTACTAACACATGCACGTGCCCAAGCTACTAGACTCATCTATTTTCACACATATTTTTTCTTAGCTCTGTATCTCTGTGTCCTTATGTCTCTTGCTTTTGCTGTTACTTTTTAATAAATTTTATTTTTTAGAGTAGTTTTGAGGTTATGGCAAAATTGAGCAGAAAGTACCAAGATTTACCATATATTTCCTGCGTCTAAACACACACAATTTTCCCCATTATCAATATCCTCCACCAGGGAGGTACATTTGTTACAGTTGATGAATCTACATGGAAACCTCATCATCACCCAAATTCCATAGTTTACATTAAGGTTTACTATTGGTATTGTACACTCCATGGGTACTTTGTATTCCCAAAATGCAAATCACTGCAACACCAAACACAGGAACTCTCATTCATTGCTGGTGGGAAGGTGAAATGGCACGGATACTTTGGAGGACAGTCTGTCTGGCATTTCTTACTCTAGAATCCAACAATGTGCTCCTTGGTATTCACCTAAAGGAATTAAAACCTTACATCCATACAAAAACCTGCACACATATATGTATAGCAGCCTTATCTGTAATTGCCAAAACCTGAAAGGAACTAAGATGTTTTTCAGTGGGTGAATGGATAAATTGTGATACATCCAAGCATTGGAATATTACTTACCACTGAAAGGAAATGAGCTATCAAGCTACGACAAAAATATGGAGAAACCTCAAATGAATATTACAAAGTGAAAGAAGCCAATGTGACAAGGCTACATACTGGATGTTTCCAACTATATGGCATTCTGGAAAAGGGCAAAATTATGAATACAAGGAAGAGCTCAATGTTTGCCATGGGTTGCTAGGGGTTGAAGGAGGAGAGGCATGAATTGAACACAGATTTTTTTATGGCAGTAAAAAATTTTCATGAAGATTCCTCTATATATTAATGATGAATGATGAATGTATGCCACTATTCATTTGTCCAAACTCAGAGAATGTACAATAGAAAGAGTTGGCCCTAAGGTAAACTTTGGGTTATGATGTTTTAATGTGAGTTTATCAATTTTAACAAATGTACCCTCAGGAGAAGGATGGATGTTGATCCTGGAGGAGGCTATGATACGTGGGCACAGAGAATATCTAGAATATCTCTGTACCATCCTTTCTATTTTGCTGCAAACCTAAAGCCGATGTAAAAAATAAAGTTTTTAAAATTGTATTTGTTGTTTTTTGTGACTACCTGTTGTAGTCTAAACTACACTAATAGTTTTTAACATGTATCATTTCCTATTATTCCTTATATGTAATCTAAGAGGAATTATTTTATCATCTTTTTCATAAAATTAGAATCTGAGGACTTGAGGCTTACGTGCCTTTCCTTGGAAGGCAAAATTTAACGTCATGGTAGTATGTACGAAGTTGAGTTTTCTGACTACAACATTCCCATTAATCAAGAAGCTGGAAATCTTCCGTGGGAAGGTGCATCTCTGCAGCAGAAAGCCCGGGCTTCTTCTTTTATAAAGTGAGGTTCATGTAAAGACATATGTTGCACAATTTTGAGAATCAACTCTATTGTATTTATGTTTCACGCGTTAATTTAATCTCTTTTTGAAAAAATGGATAAAATTGCTTTGTCTCATTTCCTTGGGAAATATTACAAATCTTTAATTTGTGAGGTTGTTCAGATCGTCTTCTATATTCCACTCAAATCCGTTCTACAATATGGCAAAAAGGGGTTATTCTGAAATATAAATCTGATCCTTTCTATCACTAATTACAAACTTCAGAACCTCGGGATGCGTAGGGTAATGGCTCCCAAATCAGTTGCAGTTCAGATGTGTCTGGGCATTTCAAAAATATAGATTTCCTGACCTTCTCAGTCCAATCTACTGAATTAGAGTCTCCAGGCATCACCTTGGGTTGCTACACCATTATTGTTCTTTCTACTCTAGCTGATTCTCTGCATTCAAGGCAAATTAATGTATTATTCTGTGTTAAGTAACAGTAAATTGTTTTTGATTGTTTTAACCCTCTTTTAATAGATTGTCTCTTTTGAGATAAAGCAGGTTCCAATATATCTACTAAAGCTTAATGAGTGCTTTTATGCTTGTGAAAAAGAGACTTCCTTCTCCCCCTCTTATCCTCATTCTTTCAAATTTTATAATCTATCCAAGCAGCTTTCTTCATCTTGAAAATAGCTTCTAGAATTTGAGATTAAACTCAAATGTCTAAAGACAACAACACATACAGAATGAATATACCACGGAGCCAATATGTTAAACTACTCAATGCTTTAACAATAAGGAAAACAAAACTCAAGCAAGTTGAGTTGCTGGAGGTCATGTTGGAAATTCAGAATGACCATAAACCTTTCCAGCCTCTGGTTTTTCTGGCCCTGGTACAGATCATCTCACAGCACATCTTCACCTGCAATCAAAATTTGACAATAGGGTGGGCTTGGGGGATGGGGAGGGACTAGAACAAACGAACAAAATAAAAACATAATAATAAAGAAGATATCACTATTTTGTTTCATTTTCAAATTTTTCTAGAATATAAGCATATTATCTAAGTTTCCTTTCGCAGCTACTTAATATCTCTGTGCCTTAATTTTTCTAAAAAGGAGAATAGCAGTAATGATTTCATAGGGCTATTATTTTGGAGATTAGAAGTTTTATTATATATTAAACACAACAGTGCATGGATATAGTAGATGCTATGCAAAAATTAGCTCTCATTAGTCATAATATTTCTTAATTTCTGTTTTTTTCTGAATGTTAGTCAGATTTTAGAGAAGCAGACACCCTGGAAACTTAATCTTCTGGTGCTTGTGGGTCCCAGCTTATGCTGGGTCTTCCCCAATTCTTTATATTCATTTTCCCTTCCTGACTATCTGCCTTGCAGACTTTGAGCTCCAACCCTGGACATTCAGACAACAGGCTTGCAGAGTCCACTTAACCAGCTCTCACAGTTGCCCAAGGCTGGATCTTTGTAGCAAATCCCTTCGTATAAATTCATAATTTAGTTTCCCCAAATTTCACCTAAAGATATAATCAGAAAATAACACGAATGTTTGCATGCAAAGATATTTATCATAACATCACCTAAAAATGTATAAGACAGCTGTACTTACACAGTGCCCATTAATAAGGTAATTATTACATATAAGAATTAAGTTACATTCACTTAACTTTCAAAAGAAAATGATGAAGATATAGTCATTTAGCTAAAAAGCAAAATATTCATTTATATGTTTTCATATAATGTATATATATATTTTTTAATTTTATTTATTTATGATAGTCACACAGAGAGGAGAGAGAGAGGCAGAGGCATAGGCAGAGGGAGAAGCAGGCTCCATGCACCGGGAGCCCAACGTGGGATTCGATCCCGGGTCTCCAGGATCGCGCCCTGGGCCAAAGGCAAGCGCTAAACCGCTGCGCCACCCAGGGATCCCCATATAATGTATATGTTATACGTACAAAGGAATCAATATACTAAATTCTTATGTTACAAAGATGATTAAATATTATTTTCCAAATGTTAGGTAATTAAAATGAAAAAAAAATGGGCTTATAGATAATTTTAATTATCTCGCTAATAACATTATATATATTACAAAATTTCTCAAATAAGCATTAATTGCATTGATTGTAAATATAAAAGATTCAAATACTATTAAATAAATTAAAATGTCAACAATAGAATGAAAAGCACAAGATTCATACTATATAAGGCTCACATTCAAAATAATGAAAACAGTATTAGGACCCAACTAGATGAGTGAGGAAATGATATGAACTGATATTTCAAAAAAGAGTCAATATGATGATTAAATAATCATTTAAAACATCACATTGAAAATAACATAAATAATTTTAAAAATTCATTTCCTATTGAATCTGACATATGACTGGTGCTCAAAAATCATGACTGTTACTGTTTCTAGTAGTCTACAGAATGAGAATAAATTAGCAAAAGATTAAAAAAAGAATCAATGCTATTGGTGAGTATGCAGTGTGAATAGAATTTTCTCATACACTTCTGGAAGTATAAACTTGTAAAATATGTATATACTTTGATCTAGTGATCTGGTTCTGGCAAATGATTCTATGAACATAATGAAACTATGGGTAATTACCAAAATGTTGATAAATGTCTATGTACATAAACTCACCATAATCTTATTCCTTATAGCTAGAAAATAGATAAAGCATAAAAAGCTAAACACTATTAGTCACGTAAATTATGGATTATACATAAAATGAACTGTCATGCAACCATTGATAAGTATGTTTATAAAATACTTTAATTACATAGAAATGCTTATTCAATAGTATTGTATTTATAATAAAATGAAATGATCCCAACTACAGAAATACTAAAAAAGAGAGAGAGAGAGAGAGAGAAAAATTATCTCTAAAGAAGGATCATTTAAGACCTGTTCTTGACACTTCATTACAGTTTAAAATATGCAAAAATTGTTTTCCATATTAATTGGAGAATGAAAGGGTGGGGCATTTTAGGCCTTCGAAAGACCACATGCCATAGTAGGAAGCTTTATTTGCAGGACCTGGAAGTTCAATAAAGCAAATGAAGCATCCATTCCACCATAAGGCTAATAAGTAGATAGGATCCTCATCATAAAAGACCATGTGAATTATGTTAAGGACTTTGGATTTTTATCTTCCGTGTTAGGAGCAAAAGAATTTTCCCAGAGAAAATGATGACCTAAGATCTGTATTATATAACAACATTTAAAGAAGTAACAATAACATCAACCAGCCAATACTTATTGGTCATCACTCTGATCCAGACCCTATACTGACTGCTTTATGTACACGTATCATTTCATTCACGCCTTGCAACTTCTGCTTTGACGTAGACACACTATTTGAAAATGTGGGTATTTTAAATAGATACTAAAGGAAATATTTTCTTTAAAGTAAATCCACATCCCAGAGACATAATATATAGTACACAGAGGAGCTAGGAGGAAAAAAAAAAAAGGAGGCAATCTGAAATCTGCACAAATAAGAATCACTAAACCATCAAAAGCAAATAGAGTAGAGACTTTATTGGATAGGGCTGTTGGAAGCGGTGGCAACAAGAACACTCTAACCATGAAATCTGCAAATATTAGGCAGGAAAAAAATTTCTTGTAAAGGGAGAGATAAACAAGGCTAGGAAGAATGTGGCGTGGGGGAGGGATGTCAGGGAAATGTCTTTCACTGAGATCAGCCAACTGTCCCTAAGAGGTCCTTAAGGAGGGGCTGTATGCTGGCTCAGGGAATCGGTAGCATGCCTATTGTTCTATCCTGGCATACATGCAGAATGGTACGGCGATAGCCTATGCCACCTGAGATGTAGTATAGTCTCCTGCCCGAATCTTTACCTCCTCTCTGTGCTCACCACCAAATCCTTTGTTGACATCTCCAATAACTTGTTCCTAGATTATTGCAAAACTTTGTTATCTAGTCTCTGTGTTGCCAGTCCATCCCATACCTGGTCCTTGATTCTTAGAAAAGAAATCTGATTCCGTCATTTCTATGCTATACAACTACCACAGATACTTTAACGCTTAGGGGCCCTGGACTGCTTTGCCTTCTGCTCCAGGGCTTGGCATTTATTCTTAAACAAATGAGCTATGCCAACCAAACAAGTCACCTTGCTGTTTAATCCTACTATTAGTTTTTAAAAATGCTTGAGTCTCAAGTCTCCTCTGTCGACCTATGTCTACATCTTTATTCAACAAGTATCCACATATTGTTTTTGGGGGGCGCCTATAGCAATCTCTTCAATGGGACATGTATTTTCCTTTTACTAAGCTCCAGTTTTACATTTTCATCATACCTTCAGGTTGGTTACTATTATTGTGTGGTACCCATCCTACATTAATTACTGAATAACTATTTGATAAATGAATGCATGTGTTCTTTCTAGCTTTCTTTTTCAGTCTTTCCACAAAGTTTTGCCTCTGAGTATAAGTCTGTGTCTTTCATCCACTCTTTGGACTTAAGTCTCTACTCAGTGTTTCCATAGATTCTCTTGCCAGTTATCAACTTTGTGTCACTCTTTCATGGAGGCCTAGTGGGAAAAGCATGGGGATGATTAGATGTGTACATCGATGTTGTATAGCTTTCACACTTTTTTAGGCAGTGCTGCCTTAGAATACATAAGCTCTTATATGGATTCGAAATTATTTAAAAGCATGGGCAACAAGGCATGGCAAACTAGTAAGGTAGACGGATGGCTTAAGTCAAATATACTAAAATATTTCTTCCGCAATAAAATCCTACAATAAATCAACAGTAGAAAGTTTAAGAGGTTTAATTATACTAAGGGGCATAAAAGATGAAATCACATTGCATTTCTTCTTATCCCATTGGACAAAATAACCTCTCAACCGTTTCACTGTACCTGAACTAGCTAGGTTAAACCTGATAGCTGCTCCTTTAAAATGTATTTAGATAGATATAGATATAGATAGATAGAGATATTTAAAGATTTTATTTATTTACTCATGAGAGTCACTCAGAGAGAGAGAGAGGCAGAGACACAGTTAGAGGGAGAAGCAGGCTCCCCGCAGGGAGCTTGATGCAGGGCTCAATCTGGGGACTCCAGGATCATGCGCTGGGCCGAAGGCAGGCACTAAACCTGTGAGCCACCCAGGAATCCCCTGTATTTATATTTTTAAAGACATATGGAATGAATGACTAACTAAATAGACTTTAAATAGAAAATAACCAAGGAGAAGTCTCATCATGAAGCATTGTCTCCTAAAACACTATTTCTAAGATGTAGGTTTATATGCAAATGGGAATTGATAGGCTTGTCTGTACTCAGACTCGATTTGACAATTTTACAAGTGACTCATAATGTCATAATCTGACAACCAAAGGTTTAAAAATTCAGGGCCCTCCATAATACAAATTGTGTAAAAAGATTTGTAGGTCTTGGAATAAAGCTTTTACCATTCAAAAAAGTTTTGGAAAGAGTTAAATAGGTGAAGTTCCATTTCTAGAAAATAGAGCGCATGTGGAAGGAGCTCTGGCTTATAAACCAAAGGCTCTGGGAAGCTAGTTATATGATTTCACACACATACTAAATACTTCTATTCTTGAAATTCTTCATTTCCAAAAGGAAAGATTTGAATAAAGTTGTTCCTGATAATTTTGTTTTAAATATCTATCCTATTGTGGCTTTGATATTTAGGGTGTTCTTCAAAAAGGAGCAATTCCTCAATACAGCATATTTGGATTACTTATTTCATGAAATCAAAGTCTTACAGCTGGAAGGCATCCTCTCATTTCTGGTTTGAGGAAACAGAAGTCCCCAGTGGTTAGAACAACCTTCAGGTTGGGTCTCAGTCATTGGCAGAATTAGAACCGAAGGCCCCTTCTTTTGACACTAATCTTCTGTTCCCTTCTATAAGCTGTACTCCCTTATTCTGACTAGCAAGCTAAATGAAAATGTCATTTATTTACATTGTCTTTGTTTTGTTTTGCTTACCACTTCCTGCTCCCATATGCAAATTATTGTACAGTAACACTTTCATAAAGCTGTATGAGTCACACTTTGTGTGTATTTGCAAATATGTCTATTTGCCCTTTCTCATATGTGTAAATATAGCCTATATTTGAGAGAAAAAAAATGCATGATGAAGTCATTAGTTTCTGAAGTAGATATGAGATATAATAACTGACTTCCAGGGATAGGAAGAAAAGGAAAAAAAGAAAACAAGAATAACATTAATAACTAAGTGAATGTATCCCCCTTTACATGGCACAATGCATGCAGACACATCTTTAGTCAAGTTCTTATTGTATTTCTTGGAGATGAAATCAGCAAAGGAAATTTTGGTATCAGGGTCATTTGAAGATTTGATCCCTTGCCTTTTCTGCCTGGTCTGATGGTTCATAGATTGTCGCTAATGTTTATTGAACATACACTGAACTGTTACGTTCTAGATGAGATTCAGAAGGATATGATCATTCAGGGGTGAATACGTGTTTCTGGGGTCTTTTCTTTGCAGCCTGGTATATAATTACTATTAGCACTGGTATAAAAGATTAGTGATTGGGATGGCTGGGTGGCTCAGTGGTTGAGCATCTGCTTTTGGCTGAGGGCGTGACCCTGGGTCCAGGGATTGAGTACCACATCGGGCTCCCTGCGAGGAGCCTGCTTCTCTTTCTGCCTGTGTCTCTGCCTCTCTCTCTCCAATGAATAAATACATAAATCTTTAAAGAAAAAAAGATTAGTGATTAAGTGAAGTTATCACATTTAAAGAAATGTGTTCTTTGATTTATGAGTCTTAGAAAAGGCAAGATACTGAGGTTCTGTAGAATCTATTATTACAGTGTCACTGATCAGATCCATTGCTGCTTGCTCAGAAATATCCCACTCAAAGAAGCCAATATGAGCAGAATGTGTTCATTAATATATTCAGTAACTCAACAAATATTTATTGAGTTCCTTTAGCTCCTTCATGCTGGGAAAAGAGTAGTGATGAAAATAATTTCCCACTCCCATAGATTTACCTTTGAGTAGGAGAAAAAGTGAAGCAAATAAACCATTAAAAAAAATTAAAAACAACCTAGTAGGTTAGGTGGTTGTATCAATCAAAGTTCTCCAGAGAAATTGGCACTCACACTACTGAGGAGACTTCATAAATTAAAATTTGTGCCCAGCCAGTAGGTTGAAAACCCAGAGAAGAGCTGAGTCTGGGTCCAAAGGCTATGTTTTGACCAAATGGCCTCTCCCTCGAGGGATATCAGTCTTTGGGCTAAATAGATCTTCAACTGATTGAGCAAGGCCCACCTTATGAAGGGTAATCTTCTTTGCTCAAGGACCACAGACTTAAATGTTAATTTCTTTCTAAAAACACCTTTAGAGAAACATCCCAAGTAATGTTTGATCAGATACCTGGGCACATGGCCCAGCCAAACTGATATGGAACATTAACTATTATAGTAGTATTAAGTGATAGGAAGAAAAATGAGCTAGGATACAAAGGTAAAGTGCCGCAGCAGGTGCTGTTTCAATTAGAGTGGTTAGGGGAAGCTTCTTTAATAAAGAGCCTTTGAGCGGAGACGTGCAAGAAGGCTTTTGGCTATGTATGCAGATGATGTTGTAGGCAGAGGAGAGTGCATGCAAAGACCCTGCAGTGGGAATAGGCTTAGTGTGATGAAGTCCAAGTGAGGAACCAGCATGGCTACTCAGAGTAAGCTGAGGTGGTGGGGTTTGGGGGTAGAATTGAAGAAAGTCAGAGAGTTTCAGGAGGGCAAATTGTTTCTGGCCTTATTGGCCACGTTAAGAATTTTGAATTTTAGAGTTTGAGGAAGAAATGAGTAACATGATCTGACCTGTATGAACTACAATCCAATACGGACAATATTGCTTTTTAAATTTTACCTGTGATCACACTACCTGGGTTTGTTTCACTCCATGTGACCTGTTATCAATCTGGTGCCCTCAAAATAGCACTTATCATGCTTCGATTTCTACATTTTCCCAATCAGACTATAAAATCCTTCAGGCCGTCCTATTTTAATGCCTACCAATTGTTCATCGTCTATAGAAACTAATGAGATTTTCTACATAAATAAATCTAGAGAAGGAAACTAATATATTTTAGCTTTCTTATTAATGAAGCAGCACATGTATATTTGTAAATCTTTAAAAAATATCCAAAAACCAATAAAATACTTTTGGATTTAGTGTTCTGACACTTTTGTTTTGCACACAAAACAAAAATTGTACAATATGGTAGATTCCAGGCATGTGTAGTTATTGAGAACTTGAATGTGGCTAGTTTGAATTGAGATATCTAAAAGACCCACCGAATTAAAAAAAAAAAAAGATGATAATGATGATAAGTAAAATAAAATAAAATAAAATAAAATGAAAAAACTCCCACTTGATTCCAAAGACCTGGCACGAAATAAAATATAATGTAACTATTTTCTTAATAATTGTTTCATACTAATTATCCATTGAAAGGATAGTATTTTGAATATGTTCTATTAAATGAAATGTATTATAATTTAATTCCAAACCATTTATTTTTACTTTTTTAAGTGTGGCTACAAGAAAATGTAAAATGACACACATGGCTTATGTTTCTTGTTCACATTCTCTTTCTATCAGACCACTTGGATCTAGAGTGTTTCAAATTGGGCTCTATCGAGGCTTCTAGATTGTGGAATTTTGCTATGGTGACTCAGGCCCTTTCTTCTAGACCCTGTTCCTGGTTTTCATTTGCAAAGCTGTTGCGTTCTCAATCAATGTAGAGATCAAGACATCTTGTCCTCTGCTGTCACGAAGACACAGCAAGACTTTGGATCCACTTTGGAACATTATATAATTGTTCCCAGGTTATGGCTTATAAAGAAAAAAAAAAAATCCTGTGAATCAGCAGTATGAAACCAGAGAAGACAATGGATCATAAGGCCTTTAAAAGGAAAAAGTAACCCTTTAGAAAAAGGTTTTCAATCCCATGAAGGTAGGAACTGTGACTTATAACTCGTCTCTTCATGCTTTTTGTTTTCCTTGCCCGTTCTTCTCAGTCTCACCAACATTGCAAGAGCCCATCAACCCAAGGAACATAAGGATCCAGGGCCTGGCACAGCTGCCACTGGGGTGGGGGGGTGCACTGAGGGAGACATAGTGAGCCCCTGGGACTTGCCTTTCATCCAAGCAGGGACTATTAAGGATATCGTCTTCCAACCTCAAATTATCATAAATCATTTCATCAGGAAGTTCTCTGATTCCTAAGTCCACAGGCAAAAATCCCAAACCCCGGAATTTATCAATACTCCCTCAGACCCTCATCTCCAAAACACTGTATTTTGGTTGTTTCAATTTGACCTCCCCTCTCCTGAACCTCTCAAAAGACAGAAAACTCTTTTTTTTTTTTGGTTCCCCAATCCTTACATTCTACACAATGATACTTGCATTATACAATTACAAAGCACCCTAACGTCCTCAAACTTTTCACCAAATATTTCCACCGTCTTCTTGCATGGAAACTTTCCTGAAAGTATCACTTCTGCTTCAGGCAGAGAGAACAGCTGTTTCACCTTCCAAGTCCTGCCAACTACCGAAGGTATCCACTGGCACTAGCATTTCCAGACTCTTCTGTGACACCCAAATTAAGACTTTGCTGCCGTCTCTTACCCGGGATATTGCAAATACCTAACTGCTAACCTGAGAGAGGCATTCAAATAAATGGAATCTCTAGCTGATTTCAGACAAATGCCTCTAATTTATTTGCCACACTATAAGTCAAAGTGACCTTTCCAAAATGCAAATCTGATCATGTTATTCTGACACTTAAAGCTTATTTCAATAACTTCTATTTTTTGTCGTTAAAAAGGCACATAAATAAATAATTCTTTATTAAAGCTCTCATGTCCCACTATGATCTGACTCCTAAGTCTTGTCTTTATCCGCTCTTTCATTTAAATGTCAAAGTTATACCCTACCAAGAATGATCTTAACTTTTTCCTTTAGCTTGTCTTCCCCTATTCATCCTCCACATCTCAGCTTAAATACCTCTTGGGAGGATCTCTAATGACATTAAATAAGGATACGTGACCTTCAGTTTCTCACGTAAGACTTATGTGAATAGTTACTGTTATTTTAACATCTGCCTTTCCTAGTAAATGGTATATTTGTTGAGGAAAGAAAATATGACCTATTGTCCAATTTTGCATTCCTAGGGCCTAGCATATGCACAGGGTGATCATGAAATGTATATCGTTTGGATGAATGAAAGACACCTTTGAAATCATTTATTTTGGAGCTGACAAAACAGACTTCAAATTATAAATAGCAGTTTTTGTATATTTTTAATTCTCTGTATTGAACTATGCTGTGAGGGAATATATAAAATATTTAAGATTACAGGTTTAGAATTGAACAAACTCAAGTTTAATTCCCACCTCTGCAACTATTTATCTGTTTGACCTTAAACAAATTACTTTTCTGAGTCCTCTCCATTTTGGTATAGATGTCTGTAGGACCTAAAAAAAAAAAAAAAAAAGAAGTCTGTAGGACTGGAATACCTGAGTGGCTCAGTGGTTCAGTGTCTGCCTTTGGCTCAGCGCTTGATCTGGGGATCCTCGGATCAAGTCCCACATGGGGCTTCCTGCAGGGAGCCTGCTTCTCCATATGCTTATGTCTCTGCCTCTTTACCATGAATAAATAAAAATCTTACAAAAACAAAAAACAAAAAAAAAAACTAACTTAAAAAAAAATGAAGAGGTCTGTATTACTGACTATGTAGTGCAGTTGAAAGACATAAATATGTTGCTGTTCTGGCTTGTTGTTACCCAGTACCTAGTTAATGCCCAGCAACACCAGCTCTTGATATATTCAAGCTAAATCCTTCCAAAATTGTATCTTTCAACTTGATGATTCATTTTCCCACATTAAAATATTTAATGGCTCCATTTTCCAGGTATTCAAACAAATTTCTGAAACACAAATGAGTTTCATTTATAATAGATATATGTGCTCAATGCAAAATCTCATGTGGATAATATGTTCATGAACTACCAATGTGTTAACTATTCTTTGCTCAGTACATAGCTCATTAGTTATATATAAATATAAAAATATATATGTAAAATAGCTATGTTCTACATGAGATAGATATTCTTTTGATTGCAAATAAAACAAAATATCACCAACAATAGGTTAAATAAATGCTGGCGTTCATGCCATTCTCCGTGTCTCTGGGCCTGTCTAAAGAGGATCACAGAATAGCTTCCTTGGGTCTATCTCCTCTTAAGCTCAAGGCAGGAAGAGAGGAAGGTCAGTTTTCCAGGCATCCCAGAAAACCTTTCCAAACCTATATGGTCTACAAAAGTGTTCTGTTTTCCAGCTGTATTGAAAGGCAGCAACAGAGCAAAGGTGCCAACCTGTGTTATTTGCTACAACAAATACCAATATTCTAGGCTTTATGCTAAACAATTGACATATATTTTCAATTGAGTTGAAAACTATATCCCTCCCACTCCCATATACACACATACACATTAGGGTCTAAGATGAAATGATATACCAAATGATTATTTCATCTTGCATATCCTGGAAGAAGAGTTGACCTTACAATTCTACCATTATGACCTTGAATATTCATTAAGGGCCTCCCTCAGCTTCTGGCTGGGGTTTCAAGGAGGATAACTCTTGGCTTACAGTCTAAATGGGGGTGCAGGCCTTGTACAGACAGGGAAGGCAGATATGACAGGGATAAAAGAAAGGTTAAGTGCCTGTTTGACAGAACAGTGGTAGGTACAAATTGTTTTAGATTATTTTGGAAAATTAGTTTGGAAATAGGCTCAGGTTCTTGCAGTATAGGGGTTGTATCTGAGGTTAGGAAAGGTTTTATGAGGATCCAGAGTGCCAAGATACATAGGATGGATCTTGCTTTTGAAACGAGAGAAAACTGTTAATGTTTTTTTGAACAGGGGTAAAGAAATGAAGGCACAACATTAAAAGTAATGCAATAGAAATGCTAATCTAGGAGCTATTTGCTTTTAGAGAAATATTGGAAAGCAAGACGGGGGAGGGAATGGGCTAGGAATGCTAGAATGGATTCTTACCAGATAGTTACATTCTAATTGGGACCTTTTTTGAATTGAGGGCAGCCAATGCTTGGCTATGTCTTCAGAGCTTCTTTTTTCATAAGAACCCCTTTCTTTTTCAGATATAACAAAATGGTAATACTCCAAATCAAAGGCATGCACCTACTTTAATTCAAAAGGAACACTCTTCTAAAGGAAGTTATTACGGAGCTCAGTACAGCATGCTGCACTGATAGAACTGGGGAAATTTCTCAACAAGAGCTTTTGACTTCAAATACATTTGGAGACCTTGAATTGTTTAAGTTCTTCTGCATTTATGAGTGGTCATATTGGATCAGCAGAAAGGTTAGGTGTTCAGAATGAAAGACTGTTTGCCTGTGAATCATCTAGAAATGGCAAAGTCTTTATGCTGAAGAAGCTTACAAAGCTATTCATGTATTTTTGCTACTGAAAGTCATCAGCTCAGAAGAAAGCTCTGCACTAGTAAACATTATCATCTGATTGATGAGCTCATTTTCCCTCCCAAGTGTGTGTAGCACAATGAATCAGGTAATAAAGGGGTCAGCAACTGGAGGTTTGCACTTAACTACAGTTTATTATATTTCAGAAACGATTCAATACGGTTCTGCAATTCACAGTATAAATCATCCCCTTGAGATTCACCGATTCTCACAGCCACAAGAAACTGACATTTTCTTTTGAATGGCAGGGATCTTGAGAACCCCCACCTCCCGTCACTTTGGTCCTTCTTAAATGTAACTTTCATGATTTGTATATTAGAAAAACTTTTGAGTGATTGAAGTCAATGCTCTGAGTTATGTGACTAGATCTCCACTCTGGAAATTGTAGTCCTTCCATCATCCTCATAAGGAGATATGATTGGGGCTGGTACAATTTGGAATGTTACTAGAATGTTATGTGTTGCCATTCTTGAGAGATGCAAGGCAGGTCCAGTGGTTTATGCTAGAAAGTTAACCTAAGTTTGAAAATTGTTTAGGCAACTGAGAGCTTGGGGGATGAAAGTGACAGGACAAGAAGGAATCTTTAACGCATTAAGGTCATGTCATGCATTTGAGTTAATACTAAAATGAACTTTAAGAGGTGTGTGGGTGGTTCAGTCAGTTAAGTATCTGCTTTTGGCTCAGGTCATGATCCTGGGGGTCCTGAGATTGAGCCCCACATTAGGCTCCCTGCTCAGTGGGAAATCTGCTTCGTCCTCTCCATCTACTCCTCCTCCCCCACATCCCCTCTCCCCAGTCATTTGCTCGCTCTCTCTCAAATAAATAAATAAAATCTTTAAAAAATAAAGTGAACTTTAATATAAAAGCAATGCTCACAAAAATGAATAATTATAAGTTAGAGTTGACAGATAAAATAACATCAGTGATTACAGGATGATTAGCTTATAACCAACATTTCTTTGGTTTACTTGATTGTGTATCAATACTTCATAGAAGACTTGCTCAGATTTCTTGAAGACCTCTTATGTCAAAAACATGGAGACCAACACTTTGCTGAATACAAAAAAAAAAAAAGAAAGAAAGAAAACTGAATCTGACATGGTCCTTCCCTTAAAGAGTTTATTCTTTATGAAGAGAAAGAAAACATTCCTAACGACAATACAAAATGTTAGTGTCATCAAGGAAATGATGGCTAAAATTCTATAGGGGGTCAAAGGATGGAGATAAAGCTGACTTCTGGGTGAGCTTGGCATAGGATGGCAGAGACATTGGAGGTGGGGGAAGGTGTCAGAGGATATTTCTTTGAGAATTTAAAGAACAGCCACGAGCCTTGGTTTAGACCTGCACAAAATGACACTGAACAATGCCACAGGTGTCAACGGCAGGGAGCAGCTCTTTGTTTAGTGGCTTAAATGAAGGCAATGGCAGGTAAAATTGTCAGAATGTACGTTGGGACCAAGGGAAGAGAGCTTTGAATGACAAACTTTATCTATTGGATTAGGGGAAGCTACTGAATGTTTTGAATAGGAAGAATGAATGAAATGTACTCTAGGTGTACATCTTAAGGAAGATGAATGACATGGTGAGTTGGAGTTCCGGTGGAATAAGAGGTAAAAAGGCTTATGAGGAGATTCTGGTAATATTTTAGGAATCGTGAAATAAAAGGAGGAACTGCAGGAGTAGAAGAGATGGCAGCTAGACATGTTACTAGTACAGAATTGAATTACTTTAATGACTGGTGTGGAAGTGGAATATCTGGGAACACATTCCCTGGCCCTGGGAATGGGATACATTGTAGCCCTTCTCAGGGTAGGGAAGGAGGACAGCACTTAATCTTGGACCCATAAAATGACATTATGCTCCAGAGATGTGAAAATCCTCTCCTGTCTTTTTTATAGAAGGATATAAATGTTAAGCACTATTCACTAAGCTGTGAAAATAATCAGTAACATTTGATGCCTTAATTAAAGACTGGGCTGAGATTTTTGTTCCAAGAAAAATTAGTGTAGAGACCCAAGAATAAAATTACCTTAATTACACTTGTCTAGGATGGAGATAAACTAGCTCTCAGATTTATCAAGGATCACAATACATTTTTTAAATAATTAAATTTACCTCTTGACCTTTAAAAATGTCCTCCAATTCATGCTGTCTTTAATCCACCGGGTACTTCTTGCCCAGATGAACTTGGGGTAGGAAGAAATGTACTGAACTCATAGTTCCAAGTTCTAAGACCATGGATATTATAAAACAAAGCAAAGAGCTAGAGCAGCCTGAAGTCGAGCTGCCCTTCTCTCATTTCACGATGAATGCATAGTTCTCAGTCACACTTAAAAGAAATCATTTCTCATTCAAAATTCATTACATCTTAATTGCAGATTTATTAACAAACTGGCAGCTTTGTATTGATTTCTGCAGGATGTTGTGGAAAGTTGGAACAGGCATAGAGCACCCTGTAGGACTGACAGGACTCCACATTAAGTGCCAAGGGTGTTGTTACATGCAAACACTTGAAAAAAGAGTAGAGCGAAACAGTACTCATGAGTGGCAGGGGTGAAAAATGCATGGTTGGAAAATGTGAGAAAAAAAGAAAATATGCAGTCAGGACCCATATTTTTAATATTAGTAAAGTATGATGGGTTTGATTTAAAATATACCCTTCATTAATTCTAAATGTCAATCTCCTGCCCACACTCAGCTCTAGATTCTTCTGAAGCAAGAGTGACACCCACGGCATGTCAGTGATTATGAGATGCAAAAATAATGAAAAACCAAGAATGTAGTTTAATAGATCATCATCCACAAATTCAAAAAAAGAAAAAGAAATAAAGAAAGAAAAAAAGCCATTATGTCCCTATCCTACCAAACTTTCAGATGAAAATGGAAAACCTCAGTCCCCAGTCTATACAGAGCTAAGTATGTGTTTTATTTGAACATCAAGATGGTTAATGTTTCAGATTTGATCTCTGTGTTTAACAATCTTGGATCCAAACAGACTGAAGAAGCAAATGTTAAGGAAAATATCCCCATATGTCACTGATCCATACTGGTGGGATCCTTGTTCCGAAAAGCACAAAGATACACAGAAGGCAAAATGAGTGGTACCAACCGCGGCCAGGACCACCCCCAGAAATTCTGTTCTGAAGAACAGAATATCCTCCACATGACTTGAAGGGAACAGCATTTCCTAGTCTAGACCCTGAAATGAAGATGATCTTACCTCTCCTCTCTGTTTGATTAAACTTAAGATAGGCTTCTCCCTGACTGTAGGCTCCTGATCTCTTTTTCTTGGAACATTTACTTTAGAAAACTTGCAGTCATAAATTCTTTCCCTGCCCCCTTTAAAATGTAAATCTTCTATGGTGCAGATATGTCCTTCTCAAAGGAAAAGGGATGGGAGTCATTCCTTTGAAACATCCTAATTAGGAAAAATAGGGCCCCTGTCTCCTACTTTCTGAGGGAGGTTAGAAGCCTAACTTCCATAAGTAACAACCAGGGAACACAGATGGCCAGATCGCTTTGAGGCACTTCCTTGATTCCATCCAGTACTTTTTCTTTTCTTTTTTTTTTTTTTTTTTTTTTCATCCAGTACTTTTTCACTAACACAGCTAAGCATTTAAAAATATTGCCTATTGCCTCTTGTTTCAGCGAAGATGAGCTCAATCTCTCTCCCCTATTGCAATAGTCTTGACCTTACTGCAAACATTTTGAATGAAGTCCTCTTATAATTTTTAACAAAGATCTGGTGCATTTCTTCTATATCTGCAATTTTTAAAAATCAAGTTAGTACATATATTTGTGTATCAGGGAGGAATTGCTGAAATACTTTGCTCCATTAGTATCCTACTAGGGTGGAATTTAATGCATTTGCAAGACAGGGAACGGCATCTAGGTAAAAACCTTTCATTGTCTTTCCAGGCCTGGACCCTTAACCACCCAGTATGTGAACACGAGTACACAACAGTGTAAGTTTCAAAGGAAGCTGCTTACTACTGAGCTCAGGAAAATCTCCCCAACCTCTCCTTTCTAAAACCTGCTCCAAACACTATCACATATCTGCTCCCTATGATCCTTGGACAACATATTATTGCACAGGGTGGATTTGGTAACCCAAACCCACATTGTCTACCTGAGTACCACCCAAATTTTGGAAAGCATAAGGATGACCTGGAAGGCTTGTTTCAAAGCAGATCCCTGGAATATAACCCTACTGACTCTAATTCCATCATTTTTTGGTGAGGCTCTGGAGTTTTTAAGACACTCCATGAGTATATTTGGAGCAAGCTATCATGAACCACACTTTAACAAATTTCTATTAGACTTCCTGTGAGAGGTGTAAATGCTCAAAACTCATCCCCTGGAATTTCTCCTCAATGACAGTTATTTACAAGATAGGCCCCAAACAAATCCCTATTTTTTTTAAAGATTTTATTTATTTATTCATTTATTTATTCATTAGAGACACACACACAGAGAGGCAGAGACACAGGCAGAGGGAGAAACAGGCTCCATGCAGGGAACCCGACGTGGGACTTGATCCCGGGTCTGCAGGATCACGCCCTGAGCTGAAGGTGGCGCTAAACAGCTGAGCCACCTGGGCTGCCCACAAATCCCTAATTTCATGACCAGCCCAAGTGTCCAGATCATTTGGTCTTCTGTCCCAACCAAGAAAGGGGATCAAACATTTGGTAGTTCATATTTCTGTCTAACTCAACACTTTTGAAATTCCTGTTCCAGAACCTCCTAAGTTAATTCCTAAACCTCAAGGTAAGTATTTGACTGGAGCAATTTACAGATTTCTTCTTAAAAGTGTTGGATTCTTTAAAAACAAAAAAAAAACTAATTTTCATCTTTGAGTGATGCTCACTCAGAGAAGTTGCCAGATTTGTTTCTCTGATAGAAATTTTCAAGAAGAGAATAGCTGCATTGGTTTCCTTTGTGCACAGATCAATGAATGAGGCTTGATTGAAATGTTTTATTTCAATGAAATTGTTCATGAAATCACATGGGGACTTATGTGATGACAACCACATTATCTTTCATGTCCACACTTTCACAGACAATTAACACAGAGACTAATAAAGTATTGAAATCAGAGTTACTTTGTCTTCTAACTTCCCAATGAAACTGTCAGTCTTCCTATTTTTCATATTTAACAATGAACAGCCTACATCAATGGCAGTTTCCATATTTGTGTATCCCCTACAGAAATTGTTAGTGAATATAATTTTACCAGTATAAATTTATATATGAGCTTAAAGATTTTAGTGTTTACATCCTTAAAGTGGCAGGTAGCCCAAGACTTAACAAATGCATTTTTATTGCTGCAATTGGCAGTAATAAAAATGACAACAAAAGTAATTCTGATGATTCACTGAGTTCCTACTATGTATTGGATATTTGATTGTACTTCTCCAAACAACCCTTCAAGGTAGGAATGATCCCATTTTACTGACAAGGAAAACTGATGATCAAGGAGGCAAAATAATATGCCCTAACCAGTTCAGCTTGTTTTTAACTCCTGGCTTCTTAATTTTAATGCCTGTGATCCTTTAATTAGGTCATATTGCTTAATTACTGGGTAGGGTATTTCTGAGCTAGGAAATATTCAAGAAGTGTTGGCAAATTGAATTTAAATTAAAAGAAAAAGAAGAAGAGAAAGCTGTTACTTATTTACAGCAGCCTGTCCTGTCCTCCCCCAGCCCTCACACCCCAATTACTCTCAAAGTAAAACTCTTCTTTCCTTCATAATATTTTTTAAATTTAATTTTCATTTTTTAAAATATCCCCTTTTTTTTCTACTTAGACTACAGACTCCACAAAGTTGTTGTGTACTTCCTCATAAATCCCATCTTTTAGCAAACTATCTAACATAGAACCTTTACTCAATATTTGTTGAAAGTCAGGATAAATGGCTGACTATATGTCCTGAATGTCATCTATATTCATGACACTTTCCATAGCATGAGAGAGTGTAAGTAGAAAATGGAATCAAACATCTCACACACTTGCTCCCTTAAATTCCCAAGTGAAAGGCACTTGTGTGTATAATATCTAATAATATATATTTTTGGAAGTGTGGTCTGTCTTTGCAGAACCATTTTACTAGTATTCGATGTTGTCCATTTTTCTGAGATGGAAAGATTCCCGGAAGTCTATATTAAAAGCATACTTTTACCTTTCTTATCCCTTCTCTGCAAGGTGGTACAAAATAATTGTATAAAGTGAAATTTTTTTCCAGAATATTAGCAGTAATCATTGGGAAGACTACTTAAGAGGGCTTTGTGATAGAACCCAACTACACTCATACTTGGGTTTTATTCAATCCTTTACTTTCACCTATGTTCATTGTCCATACTCTAGCATTAGAAATAGACATAGCACACTGGACTAGTCTTCCTTCTTTTTTTCCCTTTGATTGATTTCTGCATCCCCATTACATAACTGTTTGATCAAGAAAATCTCTGGTTTTTAAACTTTGAACAACAACCTGGATTTTTGGCTTACAATGTCAATAGCGGTAACAGACTTCCTGAAAGAACATTTTTGCCACTTACAACTTGACAATTCAAATACTCACCTGCAAATAGCAGATCATCTTGACTTTGTTATTTTCCAGGAGGTAGTAGTACAAGTAGTACAAGAAGTATCTGGAGGAAAAAGCCCTCAAAGAGCTTTGTGAAGGCACTATAATATTTTCAGCATCTTCTTGGTAAAGAACATAGTACAACACTGGAAGGAATCTTAATTGTCTAGAAAAGATGTGCACTAGGTCAAAACTTTGCTACATCTCTTGGATTAACATCCCTTGGGGCTTATATTGCTCATAAGAATGTTCTACTGAGGCAGAATATATAGTAGTTATGAGCACAGAGTTTATAGAGTTCGGGTTTGGTTTAAATTTGACTCTTTCTCATTATAATTGTGTATCATTGGACAGGTTACTCAGCCATTCTAGGCCTCAATTTCCTTATTCATAAAATACAGATAATAATAATTAGACTTGGGCACCTGGGTGTCTAAGTCAGTTCAGCCTCTGACTCCTGATTTCAGATCAGATCACAATCTCAGGGCTGGGATCAAGCTCTGTGTTGGGTTCCTTGCTCAACAAGGAGTCTACTGGAGATTCTCACTCTCTCTCTCTTCTACCTCTGCTTCTGACCCTCACTCATGTGTGTTCTCTCTTTCTCTCTAAAATAAATAAGTAAATCTTTAAAATAATAATAATAATAATAATAATAATAATAATACCTGACTCACATTGCTATGATGTCAAATTAAGTATTTTAAGTTGACTAGAAATACTATGTAAGTATTTATAAAAAAAAAAGTCTTTATTCTAAAATTTAAATTATCATTTCATTGGCACAATGATTCTATTCTAAAAAGTATGTGTAAATCCTATTTATCTTATACTTTGTGTTTTGTATAAGATGGGACTAGATTTGGCCACTTTTGTGTTCTGGTTACTCACAGTAACTCTCTCCAGAAAGTGATGACGATGAAGACTTTATTACTGTTCTCATTTTCCAGAGGACACAGCTGAAATGGACACCTCAGACCACTCCCCAAGTCATTAAGAATCATTAGAATGGGCATTATAACCACTTTTCCTTCATTTTCTATTAATCTATCTTGCAAAGCTGTCAAGTTGCTCTATTTCCCTTAAAAATAAAATGGACAGTTTTGTTATGGAATGCAAAGATACCAATGAGGAGAAAAGACACTTTAATTTAGAGACATTCTAAATTAAAACCAACTAAAACCATCTCACATGCATGAAATCATGCTGCTTAGCGTGTGTTGAAAATCACAATCCGTGTCCCTGTTTATTTCTGTAAAGCATCATCAAACCACTGGCTTAGTGGACCTCAGTTGGAATGTTCCTCCATCCACTTGCTGGGCCATTTCAAGATGAAGCTAATGAGCACTAAAGCTCTTTCAAGTTTCTCTTTTTTGGCTTGAACTTGCTGTTGTTGAGGAAAGACTCTGAATTTTTGGTAGAAGTACTTAAATAACAAACCTTTGATATGGAGGCAAGGGGACCTAAGTCGAGTCGGACACATCTATGAATTATCTAGAGCACCTATGGATTTTGGGTTACACTGAATAAAACCATGTCATATCCTCATTTCCATAGGAAATTCTGTAAATAACTATATCCCAAATTTTCCAAACATTATTTGATTCTTTATTTCTATTTCTCATAAAATATGGAGTCTATAACATCTGTGTACTGTCTAGCCTCTATTTCATAAGCAAAATTACTTAGTATATATCTGAAAGAGACAAATATTCATAAAATAATCTTCAAGATGTAGTGAAAGCCAGCACTTGACGGGGCCATACTTTTCTGTTCTGAAAATTCTAAATTCTTCTAGTCTTTTCTTATTTAATCTTTTCCTCATTCTTTTAATAATTTTCTCTTTTCTCCTTTGGGTCCTCATTAAAGTTTTCATTTCCTGCTTTAAATATAATGCCCAAAAGACTAAAGAACTCTTTTTAACCTTAATTGCATTACTATTACCAAGAGAATGTAGATATGTATGTGTTGCATAGATTCCAACTCACTTGTTGGAAAAGAAACACACTATATGGGTGATTGTGGCTGATAATCTATTGAATCAGTTGGTGGACAACTAAACCAAAGGAATACTTTCCAACTTTTAATATTTGGACTTGATATGAATCTTACTATGAGGGTCTAAACATCAATCTCCTCATCTGCCCATGTCTATAACTTGGTTTTTTAAAATTAAAACCTTATAATCTGTTCTGAATCTGTCTAGAAACTACATCTTGTTGGGGCTCCTGGGTGGCTCAGTCATTAAGCTTCTGACTGTTGATATCAGCTCAGGTTTTGATCTCAGATTTGAGAGTCAAGCCCCAACATGGGGCTAGTGTGAAGCTACTGAAGAAGAAGGAGAAGTAGAAAGAAAAGGAAAAGGAAGGAGAAGGAGAAAGAAGTAGAAAGAGAGGAGGAAGAGAAAGAAAAGATGGAGGAGGAGGTGGAGGAGGAGGAGAGGAGGAGGAGGAGGAGAAGAAGAAGAAGAAGAAGAAGAAGGAGAAGAAACAATATCATATCAATATAAGTACATATCAGAAAAGATTCCCTGGTTGTGACTGTCAGAAAATGACTAATTTAAGCACAAAATAATTTACAGGATGATCACCAGAGATCCAGAATCAATAGGAGAATGGAAAACCACTCTGGAAATGAGAAGCACCAAGGGAGAACTGGAAGCTGGGAAGCAAGAGCCAATAAATAAATAAATAAATACAATTAAAAAAAAAAAATAAATAAAAGAAAAAAGAAAAGAAAAGAAAAGAAAAGAAAAGAAAAGAAAAGAAAAGAAAAGAAAAAAAAAAAAAGAAAAGGAAAAGTGCTCCCAGAGACCAGCAAAATGTTCCAGGTAGCACTGCTGAGATGTGCAAAAATAATACCCGTAGCCAACATGCATCCACTATATGTTCACACCTGTTAGCACCATTAGCCCTCATCACACATGACCTTATGAGGTTGGGGTTGTCATTTTTCCCCTTATAAATGAGCAACAAAGGCAACATGGTCAAGCTGCCGTTTCATGTCATACACCTAGGGAGTGATGGTCAGGATGCTAACCTTTACAGGCCAGGCCTTATGTTCTGGAAAACACTGCTGCCACTTGTAAGAGAACTCCAAAAACTTCCAGTTACTTTGATCTCAAACTTCAAAGTTAATGATGAAGTCATCAGATTGGCCTCTCTTGAGTTTTCCTTCCACTCCCTGGATAGCAGGGGAAGAAAAATTTGAATTACAGCCTCAACAGCCTCATTCCAATGAGGGAGAGCTAATTTCTCCTAATGAAATTAGCGGGGATACCAGGGTGGCTCAGTGGTTGAGCATCAGCTTTGGGCTTAGGGCGTGATCCTGGGGTCCTGGGATCAAGTCCCTGCAGGGAGCCTGCTTCTCCCTCTGCCTGTGTCTCTGCCTCTCTCTGTGTATCTCTTATGAATAAACCATTAAAAACTGAAATAAACAAACAAACAAACAAACAAATAAATAAATAAATAATAAAGGCACTGTTAGAAAAGGGACATAAATGTCCAAGAGCCAAAAATAATAAGGTGTACCCTAAAAAGCCTCCTCACACTCCACTGAAACGAATACTTGAGGTTACCTGCTTTATTTTATAAGACTAGAATAGGCAACGATACAAATTTATATTCATTATTACCCCTTGTAGTTTGATCAGTAACAAATGCATAATTAGCTATATGTGAACAACTGACAGTGTTCCCCTTAGGATGGCTCGACTCACAATTTTTCGGCTTTACAATGGTGTGAGAGTGATATGCATTCAGTGAAAACCATATGCCAGCGTTTGAATTTAGATCAAGCACAGCTCTAGCCAGCCGCACCATCATGACTTGAATAACCCACTTGTAACCCTTCTATAGCCAGACAACCATTCTAGTTTCACTTTGAGCCCAATAGTCAATAAATTCCCTGAGATACTCAACACTTTATTATAAAAACAGTCTTTGCATTTGGTGCTTGTGCCCAGCCTTAGGCTAACGTCAGCGTGCTGTGCACATCTAAGGTGGTGAACCAAGCTATATGTATGGTAGGTGTTATCAAGGTAGATTCATAAAGCTATCCTGATTGAAACCATTTTCACTCCGTAACTGTAAAATTGCTTTTGTTTGAAATAAAATGATCACCGTGAGAACAGAAGGCAATGCCTTCGGAGTGGAGCAGCAAAGATACTGACAAGTATTGTTTTAAGAGCAGGACTCTTTCATCAAGTGGAGTCAAAATGTGTCATTTCTCGGAAGGGAGCAGAAGAGTTGCAAACTATCTTCTTTCTCCCACACAACACGGAACATCTTTCAAGGTCACCATGAGTGCCGACCGTTTGCACTGCATCGGAATATGCAATTATTCATAAAACTAATTCACCGGCTATGGAAAAAGAAACTTTCCGATAAATATATGCTTGGTGTTCTAAGGTAAGAATATTATTCAAATAGGTGAATTATGCTGGCATTGTTTAACTAGGCCACGGTTTCTTGCTTTTTTTGTTGTTGTTGTTTGCTTCTTTAATGTGATTTGCTAATTTCATGCTTCCAGAATGTCAACAAGGGTAATAAAACAGCAATTTAAGGCCACATTAAAAGCTGAACTAAATGGCACCATTCTACTGAAGACATTAAAACAAAATTACAGCGTGTCCTCCTATCAGAAGGCATCTTTGTAGCTTTAATGTAGAAAAGTGGGGGGGGGGGGAAGTCCTTTATTTCTCTCTCTCTCTCTTTCTCTCTCTCTCCCCTTCTGCCTTGGGGCTATTGTAGTTGTGTGGGACTAGAAGCCCTGGTCTCTTCTTACTACAATAATTCTTGTTGGGATGGCTCAATTTTCTTTTCATTTGGATATTTCTACAGCCCTTGTAGGATTTAAGGACAAATTAATTGCATACTGAGACAATGGGACCATATTCTTCACTCTCTTCATAGGATCTCGCTAGAAGGAAGCTCACCTGAGCATTTAAGGATGATAAACTGATTTTTCTCTCTATAGCTACCAGTGTATTTAGTGTTGCCAATGTTTAAGGCCTTGTATCAAGGCGTCTCCTTCCCACTCCATCAAGGTAAAGTTATTATTTTCCAAGCTTCTCCTTTCCTAATCAATTTCATGTAGCTCCCTCACCAATACTCACATTAGTTAGCTTTGGTGCCATACTTTGTATACATTTGTAAGGTTGTCTTTATATCATCTTCCTCAAGTAGTGACAAAAAGGAAAAGGCAGGGAAGAACCCCAGAAACTTGGGACTTAAATTCAGAGAACAACTGAAAACACATCCAAAACTAATTTGAAATGTTTGTTAGTTTTGATTCTATTTAAAGCACTTTCCTACTGGAGTCTTAGGGTAGCCTCCTGATACATATGATGTTACTTGACTTCATAGGAAATGAAACTAAGAGTTTAACTCAGGAGTCCAATGTGAGATTTCTTCTAAAGTAATGACTCTAGCTGTATAAGACTTCAGGTAGAATTCTCTGTTTAGGAAATGTGCTGAAAATTCAGGATCCTCCTTGGACAAGTCAGTTTGACATTGACTTTAGCTGATGCTAATGCCAAATGTCGTTTCTATGAATGTGAGCTCTTGTTTTGAGAATTTATATGCATCTCAGAAAATTTAAGTTGCATAAGTCTTACTCTCACACATGAGGATAAGACACACGTTACATTTTGATTATTTATAATCTGTGTGATCCATTGATCTTGACCACATTCTGTTACTGACACTGCAGAGCTTGGTCTTGAGATTCTTGGGCTGTTTTGGTTTGAGCGAGGACTATTGATAACATTCTCAATTACCTACTTCTTTGTGGTCTGGTGAGTTTCTGTGATTACTTGGTAGCCATTAAAAGGAAGATACTCCCTAACATTTGGGAGCTAGGGAGCCACATTAATTGATTGATTTCTGTTTTTGCTGCCTTATCTCTGTTTCCTTGGGATGGGTAGGAACCTGATTCTGGGGCCTCTTGGTGTCCTTGGGGTTTATGAGAGCCCATGGATTTCTGGGAGCCTGAACCTGGGCCTTTACCTTATCTTTCCCTGCCTAGTCCTGTCTGCCCCTAACTTGTTCCTACATCATTATCATCCCAATCAATTGCCATTTACTCTATTTTTGTATAGATGTTTTGAGATACACTAACATATAATGCCTACCACAGTAGTTTCATGATTATTGTCTTTCTAATTAAAATTAGAAGTATAGGAGTAACGTTTTGCAGCCTTTAGTACTTTGGACAGAAATATGTCTGGAAAGAAACAATTCAGCAAGATAGGAATTAATTCCTCCCACTTCATCTGATCATTCTTATATATAAGTGAAAATAATTGCACAGCAAAGCAATCTAAATAAAATCCTAGTGATCTAAAAAAAAAAAAGTAATGTAACATTAAAAAAATAATCACAGTAAATATTGGATATTGGCTGTCCATACTTCTAACCCATTCTAAAGCTTTCTTCCTGAAGAGAGAATTCAATCGTAATCATCGACCTTTCTGCTGTTACTCTCACCCTGACCAAGGGGAGATAAAGTGACTTGCCTGATTAATAATTTATAAAATATGCATGTTTGGCTCAGCTCTGCCCTCTATTTTGCATGGGAGCAAGATTACTTCCTGAAAGTGTGTATTTCCTTCTGCTCCACCTTGTGCCTAGACTCTCATTGTTAACTTGTACTCTGTACCATCTCTGCCTGTGATTGGTGGGAGAAAATTTGCCGGATTCTGGGGTTTACTTAGAAAATCCATTTAGTTTTCTTTCAAAACCACTTTCTTTCAATTAACATTAAGGACATTTAGGTCTCCATATCTACTCCTCATTTCTCAAAATGTTCAGAACCTAGTCGAGAATAGAGATGCTATTCACTGAGGACAAAAGGGTCCTAATCCATTTAATCCATTCAGTAGCCCTAAAATATCTCTTATTCTGATTTTAAAAATGATAAACCAGAAGGTAAATAATTAAAATACTCAATACTAAATTGTAAATGGTTGAGCTAGGATTTGAACAAAGTCTGCTTGTCTCTAAATTCCATGTTTTTAAATTTCCAATCTGCTTCCAAAAGGCACAAAAGGCATGAAAGATGATTGGTTCTCACTCTCTCATCTTCCTCATGAGTAAACAGAGTCAAGTAGATATGAAGTTAATTGCCCAAGGTCATGCAACTCATCATTGACTTCATCAAGGCTTGCAACCAGGTTTCTGTGCTTGCCTTCCATAAATTTGTAATCAAGACAAGTAACTGAAGCAAAACAGAATTTTGCTAGGTGTGGCTAAAATCCTTCATGAGAAATTTGATGCCATGTTTGCATTTGGCCACAGGACATAGAAACTGCTGAAGCATAATTAAATATCTATTTTCAACTTGGATTAAAACCAGAAAGATAAAAAAAGGCAGTAACTGTTTTTAGCAGAGGGCAGGGGACAAGGGGTTTTCACAAAAGAATAGTCAAATTTTTATAATTGTTGTTGCTAAGGTTGAAAGAATTATGAAAAATCATTTATCTGCTGAGTATGGACATCAATCATTTTCTATTGCTAATTATAATGTCAGAATTTATTCTGATACTGTTATTGTTTTCTTAAGAACAAATGTGATGATGAAATTAATGTTTTCTGACTTGACTTCGAAGTCAAATCCATGGATATCTATGACTGCTGTGGGAGGAGGTACATATCAACAAATTTAGTTATCCTGGTGTTTCTCATGTAACACCTTATGACCTTTCACAATCCCTTTGGTGCACTTACAATCTCAGATGTATACCAAAGTTTATTCACTTTGGTGCACTCCACCAAGATAGAGATTGTGTAACTGGTATAACTCAAATATCTTTCATAAAGTATTCTTCTTTATATGTCAGTTAGCTATGACTATTGCCTCTCCCCAACACACTAGCTTAAATAAGCAGCTGTCTATTATTTCTCATGATCCCAGTGGCTGGATGAATTGAATTGATGTCTATAGTCAGCTGAGGGCTGGTTAGATGGTTTTGCTGATGAGGTCTGTGATTTCACACATGTCTGAGGCTTTGGCTAAAATGATTTGCCTGTGTTCCATATGTTCTTTCATTCTCCAGCAGGCTAGCTCAGCTTTGTCCCCAGGCTAGCTCAAATCTGTTCTAACAATTATTGCAGGGAAGCAAGAAAAAGACATGTAAATGTGCAAGAGATTTTTTTTCAAGCCTGGGTTTATGTCAAGCCTGCTAATATTCTATTGGCCAAATCAAGTAATGGCTAAGCCAGAAGCAAAGTGAGAGAGGACCACAGGGTAAAAATCATAGGGCAAAGCGTGTGGCTATAGGAGCCACAATTAATAGGAGCCATCAATGCAATTCTTGTATAAGACAATGTCAAATATCTGCGGGGTCAATAAAAATGTATATTTTATGGTCTGAATTCTGATAGCGTTGATAAGTGATTTAATGCTGATCAGCAACATATTGTTATTCTTAGTACTACACGTATACCAACTTGAGAGTTTGAATAATATGGCTATTTGGTAGGTTAGATTCTATCTGAGGGAGAAAGAAAAAAAGGAGTCAACCCTAGGAGCGTTTTTGGGTAAATGTGAATATTTCCTAATGGCTATTTTCTTAATTTTTTCCAGCTTCTTTTTTAAGATATAATTGGTAAACAAAAATTGCACATAACTAATGTTTGTAGTTTGGTGAGTCTAGACATATATGCACACTTATATTACCATCACTACAGTCTAGATGATAAAACATTTTCATCAGCTTTAAAATTTTCCTGCATTTCTTTTTTTTTGTTGTTGTTGTTGCTATTTGTAGTTTTTGTGAGTGTGTGTGGTAAAAACACTTAAACACTGTCCTCCTGATAAATTATTTTTGGATATGCATACCAAAAGTATAGGTAACAAAAGCAAAAATTCATAAATGGGACTACATCACACAAAAAAGCTTGTGTACAACAAAGGAAACAACCAATGAATTAAAAAGGCAACATATGGGATGGGAGAAAATACTTTCAAACCATGTATCTGATAAGAGGTTAATTTCAAAAATGTATAAGTAATTCAATAGCAATAATAGCAACAATAAAATAACCCAATTAAACTATGGACAAAGGACTTAAATAGACCTTTTCCCAAAGACATACAAATGGCCAGCAGGTATACAAAAAGATGCTCAGCATCAATCATCAGGAAAATGCAAAACAAAACCATAGTGAAGGGCGCCTGGGTGATTCAGATGGTTGAACTTCTGATTCTTGACTTTGGCTCAGGTTGTGATAGCAGGGTCATGAGATCAAGCCCCCCTCAGGCTCTGCACTCATCAAGAGTCTGCTTGAGATTCTCTCTCTCCCTCTTCCTCTGCCCCTCCCTCTGCTGCACACTCCCTTCCTTACTCCCTCTCTTACTCTCTCCCTCCCTACCTCTCTCTCTCTCTCTTTCATACACACACGCACACTCTGTCTCTCATATAAATAATTTATATCTTAAAAAAAAAGAAGTCACCTCACAACTACTATGATGCCTATTACCACCACTAACAACAACACAAGTGCTGGCAAGGTTGTGGAGGAATTGAAACCCTTGTGCACTGTTGGTGGGAATGTAAATTGATACAGTAATGAAAGATAGTATGGAGGTTCCTCAAAAATTAAAAATAGAACTGCTATGTATTCCAGTAATCCCATTTCTGAGTATATATACACCAAATAATTGAAATCAAAGTCTTGAAGAGTTCCTAAGTTCACTGCATTATTTTTCACAATAGCCAAGATATAAAAACAACTCAGATGTCCATTGACAGATGAATAGATGAAGAAAATGTGGTATATATACCCAGTGGAATATGATTCAGCCCCTAAAAAGAAGGAAATCCTATCATTTGTGACATATGGATGGCCCTGGGAGACATTAAGCTAGGTGAAATAAGTCAGTCACAGAAAGACAAATACTTCATGATTCCTCTTATAAAAGGCACTTGAATAGTCAAAAGTATAGAAATAGATAATAATTCTATTTAATAATAGCTATCCAGGGATGGTGGAGGGGTATTGTTCAGTGGGTAGATACGCTGCCCAACATATTGCATATAGTTAACAGTAAGGTATTGTGCACTTAAATACTTGTCTATTTTCTTGAATGAATCAAAAAATCATCTTTAACACTAGGATTGATAAATATCTTGGACAGTGATTTTCATTGCTTGAGGACTTGGGGCTATATCTTTTGAATTTGGGCTTCTTTCCAACTCTTTGTTTTTAAGGAAATTTCACTAAATGCATGCCAGCTACAATTGAGGTACATTTTATTCACTCATGTTTGTTTCTGATTCCTAGGTATATGTTTCCAATCACTTAGTTACTTTAATAAATCATATATTGAGGCATCATGGTTCCAGATGTAATAGTAACATAGAAATTAAATAAGAGAAAATGTGGGATTTGGGACATTAAGCGCACAACTAATTAAATCATATTGAGTCCATTGACTTAGGTTTCACTTTATTATGAACATTTATCTTGATATTTCATTCAGCTAGGAATGCTAGCTTATGGGTTGACTGTATCAGCCTTTAACTTACTATCACTATTATTACAGGGTTATTTATACTGGGAAAATAGATGAGATTGATCATCATTATTTACATAGACTAAACCAATACACCCAAACTGTGTGAAACTGTCATCTGATTACATCTACAGAGTAGGATTTGGAGAGGGATATGTGTTGAATAGAATTGGTAAGTATTTGTTTTCTTGAGTTTACTATTGTGTGTATGATATATGTTGTATGTATGGTGTTAATGTTAATAATGTAAAGATTACATGTGGCCATGGAAGAGAAAGCTCCTTTTAGAAACTTAGTATGTGAAGAGCAAATAATAATCTAATACATAAAAACATAAAACATGACATGTGGAATCGTGTAGACTTGAGTTAGAATCTTCTACCATATACTGCAGTGTATGGATTTTTCCAAACATCACTGTCCCAAATGCAAAACTGGGAATAATTATTGATTCCCCCAAAAATTCATTGGGAGAATTAAATATGATAATGAATGTAAAATGCTAAGAGCAGCGTGCCTGTATATTGTAAGTGTTTAATACATTGTTCTCAAGTAACACTGATGGAAAATATAGAGAATATGTACAAGTGATTGTAATGAATATCCTAAAAATTTCTAAAAATAGGAGCTTAAATGTATTTGGTTAGTGTATCAAAAATTACAGTAGTGTGTTAAATGAACAAATAATTTAATCTATTCAATTCAATTATATGCTATTTGCAACTTTGCAATTATCCCAGGAGAGGTGTAGAATCGTACATGTTTGTGATTCATGCTCACAAGAACCCTGGATTTTTAAAAATTTTCTCCTTGAACCAAGAATATGAGTAGAGGTTTCCATTTTGTGGTGATTGATAAAAACTCATCTGTAAAATGCATCCCCTCTCATCTCAGTGGTTGGGAAGTTTAATGTGCATAATGAAAACACATGAGTTTACCCAATATGTAAACTGAAACAACCTTAGAGCTTCTGATTTGAATCTAAAGTTTCAGAACTGTGAATCTTTATAAATATCACAGATAACTCCTATTTAGGTAGTTAGGAGCAACACTTTGAGAACCACTGCAAAATGATCTCTGCTCTGAGTATCTTTACGATAAAAGCCTAGAAGCTCAGGCTGGAGGGGAAAAAAAATCAGGATTTGAAGAAGACAGAAGCTGGATTGAAGTGCGTTTGGTGTTAAGTCAATGTTTCCACCTTTAAAAATGTATGACAGTCCATGGTTCCTGATTATGATGTGAAAGGCATTGATGTTGAAATTAGCAGTCACTGAGTGAAGACAGGTGACAAATGTGAATGCTTCTGGGTACAAAGGTTAAGATCAAAATCAGCCAATGGTGGGGTGGGCTTGGTGGATATATTGAGAAGGAAATAAACCACCTACAATGGAAGAACATTAAATTAAATTTCCTGTTATGCCTGTTAACACAAAGGGCTTCACTTAAGGATTTAAGAATTGAAAATACTTGGGAAATATTGAAATAAAAAATCTAGAGCAGTTTTATAGAGACAATAATTATCAATTATACCATATGGAATTAATTTTGAAATTTCTTTTCGAAAATTATTAAATCTTTGTTACAGACCCTGGATATTTATCTATGTACCAGATCCTTAAGGAAAAGCCCTGAGAAAATGCCCTCCCTAGGAAATACATATATTTCAATGCCCACGTCAAAACTTTCCTATATTAAAAAAAAATAATGAGGGTTTTGTGTTTGTTTTTTAATCCAAGTGAAGTTAAGTTATTTTTTCCTCAATAAAATAAAAACAATAAATTACATTCATAGTAATTTTGACATGGGAAAATTAAAAAAACCTTGAGTTCTTTTATGCCTTTGATGTAAAAGTTGCTTTATCAAATTAATCGAAGGTAAGTGATACAGTATATCATGAACATTTGTGAAAATGATTTGTAAACTGAATGATAATACAAAAATGCAAATCATTATTACATGCTGTCCCCTGAATGACACATTTCAGTACAAAAAATATGATGCATATATTGAAGCTAATTTGGACACATTGAGGAAAGAAGAATAGGAATTATAGTAAAAGAAACATGGCTTATTAAATATCTACTACCTGTCAAGCACTGTTCTA
The DNA here is from genome assembly GCF_011100685.1 of Canis lupus familiaris. Taxonomy (NCBI): domain Eukaryota; kingdom Metazoa; phylum Chordata; class Mammalia; order Carnivora; family Canidae; genus Canis; species Canis lupus. The sequence goes on along the minus strand of NC_049229.1, from coordinate 58,582,776 downwards.
TTTACTGGTGTTTATTGACTTTAATTATTAAAAAACAAAAGTTTAAAAAAAATTTATTTGAGAGAGAGAGCATGCATGCAGAGGGAAGGGGGAAGGAGCAGAGGGAGAAGAAGCAGACTCCCCACTGAGCAGGTGCCCAATGTGGGACTCCATCCCAAGACCCAGGGATTATGACCTGAGTCCTGAGCCGAAGGCATACACTCAACCAAATGCACCACCCAGGCACCCCTATTAACTTTAATTCTTAAACAAGTTCTGCGAGGAAGCTGTCTTGAACCTCATTTTATAAATGGTAACTAAGATACAGAGATGTTAAGTAACTTGTCAAGGGTAGCACAACTTGAAAATGGTAAAACTGATATTTAAACTTAGACATTCTTGCATTTTTTCATTAAAATCCTCATAAATATCTCTAGCATATAATATGTGTTTACTTCCAAGTGCATACAGAAACAAATAAGTAGCTCTGAAATGTGTGATGGTCTCTTTAAAAAGAGTGCAGATAGTGGGGATTTGGAACTCATTATATATTAATTATACTCTTTAACCTTGATCTCTTAACTTAGCTCTACTGTCCCCCTTGCAACATTATCATGTTGTTAATTAATTTAGCAACCCCAACAGAATGAAAATAGGAATTTCCTGTGGGCCCAATCTAAATTGTCAGATGGTTTTTAGCAGTGATGTCCAGAGAATGGAGTTTTCTTCATGATCACAGAGCATGTAAAATCTCAACATGATTGTCTTTCTCAGCAAATTCTCTGTAATCGCAATATTAATTTAGCAGCTAAGATTTCTTTCTTCCAGAGAAAAATTTAAAATAATTTGTGCTTTGTAATTAAATAAGATTTTTTATTATAAAAATACTTCAGAATCAGCTAAAATTCTGTCAAAGTTCTATTAAAATGTGCCATAAAGTTAATTTCAAAATAACACTTAAACCATTCCAAGTTTGCAGCATCTAATTTCAATGGTTATACTGTCTTCTTTAACAATATAACATAAAATAATATCTGCTGATTTATTTAGCAAATAAAAAATAAAGTCTGCTGCATGACTGCCCCACTACAATAACACTCATTAAGAAGTATTTTTGGGTAGCCTGTTAAAATATTTAAGTCTTTGATTACAAATCATTTCTTCTAGTTTTATGGGCGGGTATAAGTATTAAGCTAAACAGAGTGCTACAGAGCTATAAACAAATGGAATCAAATATAACTAAGAAACTGGAGAAATAAAGCAACTTCATTTTCCTTGTACATGCAGAAAATAGAATTAAAACTGCTGACCTAAGCATATTGTAGGTGAGGGAGGAACCTACCAAATGAGGCTAATTCAAGTAGTCAACATAGTCCAATAAAACCAAATTGTGTTTTTATTCACATTTATGCTAATCTCTTACTTCCTTTTTACTTGGTATTTCTTGTACCTTTAAATCTTCATTTTGTTTGTTTCATCTTAGAATTCAATTTGCAATATTATTTTCAATTTACCTATTCCTTTATAGTAATTAGAGACTGTATCACCAACCGTGTTTCTTCCAGGTTGGTGCTTAGACATGATAGCGATTTGGTAATGGGTGGTTACTATTGTTTATTTATTCTTATTTCAATTTTTATTAAAAAGTGAGAATGAAGAAAAAAGCATGTCTCAAATACCAAATGAAACATTACACATGCTTACACATATCACTCATAGTTTATCATAGAAAGATAAACTCACCAAAAAAATCTTTTTTTTTTTTTTTCCTGCTCAGATAGCATTCAAAAGCAGGAAACCAGAGAAAGAATTTTCCACCAATGGGAATTACATACCACAGACGGTGAGAAGCTTTAAAAGAGGAGAGGCTGAAAAAACATTTGAGAGAAAATATAGCACAAACTAGGGTCACTTAGTGAAGCTTACATGATGCTATCCTGACTATGACTATAGTCATATTACACAATTTTATATAGATCTTAACATGATAATTAATGGTTATGTACAATCGTAGGAAATTAAAAGAATCAATCTTTTGGCATGTTCAACTCAAGTCATCCACTGCTTTCTTAAAAAGAAAAAAAAAAGGGTTCCCATCAATAAAATGGTAGCCTGCTTAATTCTGCAAAATACTCATTTCTTGTTGATGCTGGATTAAGAGGTCTGTGTTGTATAATCTGGCTGTTATCTTTAGAGAAGGGAGAAGTGAGCAAAAAATTTGGTTGGGTAAGGTGGGAAAACTGAATTTAAATGTGTCATCTAAGGTAGCAGAAAACTCATTTTGTCTCATTTCAGAGGGAGTATTGGAAATATATAGGTGTGTGGGGGAGGCATAAGGAGGAGAAATAGCCACTGATCACCATAAAAGCAGTTGGAACAAGCAGGAGAAAAGCTGCCATCAGGGAACAGATCAGCCTGCTTGACTTAGTGCATATCATTTACCTTCTTGGCCTCAGATAAATTAAATAAGGGACTTGTACCAGATGATCTAAGAGGTTTCCACCAGCTGCCAAACTGGAGTAATTTGTGGCAGGGAAAAAACAACAACAACAAAAAAAAAACTCATGCTTCCACAACTTCTGATTTGCTAGAAAGTGGATGGAATTCATTGCTGGTCTTGGCTTTCTTTGCTAATTCCTAGCCCATTCTGTTTGGAAACTGGGTAGATTTTCATAAGAAGGGTGTCCATATCTCCAAATAATTATGGCTTCTATTCTCATTCTTCTTCAAATATCCCTTGTGGTGGTTGGTCCTCCCCTGATTGTTCAATTTCTTCTGACAAGAGAGAACCAGTCATTCTCTGTGTAGGTGCCTAACTTCATTGTTTATTCTTGCATAGTGTTTGCAGGCTCATAAAATGTCAAACTGGCAGGAAATCAGAATTATATATATCAGCACCCTTAGTCCACAGCCAAGAAAACAATAGCCAAGAGACTTTTTGGAATCAACACAGAGTCACACAGTCTTTACCAGTAGATCTAGGAAGATTCCACATTGCTTAACTTCCAAACCACTTACTCTCCTCTCCACCAGTGTGGTTGATTTCTTTTTTTTTTTTTTTTTTTTTTTTTTTTTTTTTTTTAAATTTTTATTTATTTATGAGAGTCACACAGAGAGAGAGAGAGAGAGAGAGGCAGAGACATAGGCAGAGGGAGAAGCAGGCTCCATGCACCGGGAGCCCGACGTGGGATTCGATCCCGGGTCTCCAGGATCGCGCCCTGGGCCAAAGGCAGGCGCTAAACCACTGCGCCACCCAGGGATCCCTGATTTCTTATCACAAATTGTATTGTAGTATCCCTTGTTTCCCAAATATTATATCTTTAATGCTTTCTTTCTCTTTAGAAAAATTCCATTTTTGATATTGACTCTGAGAAAAAAAAATGCTTAGTGAGTATTTCATGAATCTAATTTTTGGTTAACCCAAAGTACTTTCCATTTATCAGTTTCTCATTTTCCTCTTTGCTTTCAAGCTCATTACTCCAGTTTTTATCTTCACTGAACTGCAATTGGCATCTATTAACCTACATCCCTGTGCAATATGACTCTTCTGGATGTTGGCTCTAACTGACATGGAGAAGGGGGTGGGGGCAGAGAATGCAGTATTGGCTGCCACTGGGTATCAGGTGCAGATTTAGAATTTAGCATTCCTTGCTATTCTGCAAAGACTTACTTAATTCACACTTCTATTTTTTTTTTTTTTGATCAGAGGGGAAGATAAAACACCATACAGTGAATTTCTAAAATGCAAAATGATTTTAAATGAGAATACATTCACAGAATGTCATAAAGGGATGGGTTAGTAGAGTCCAGCCTTCTTATTTATTCATTTTGCTTTAATTTATTGCTTATCAAGCATTTATCAAGTTTCTTGAAGAAGAACTAGAGGTGAAAGCACAGGCCTTTCCCTCAAAAAACTCATATTTTATTAGGAGTGGCTGGAGGTAAAAAAGGCAGTAGTCACCATCAATGCCCAGTGTGAAGCTTTATGCTAGGTTGTCTCTCAATGTACAACATCTGCAAATGTGCAGACCAAGATCCATTTGGGGAAAGATTCCAGAAGGAGGCAATGTCTGAGCCTGTGAGAGAATTAAAAAGAGTGAGCTGAGTGAATAGGTAGAAGGAGGGAAGAGGGTAATGCAGCACATAATTATAAGATCTAGAGCTAGACAGAATGGGCATCTTCAGGAAAATACAGTTTAGGAATTACTGGACTGCAGGAAACATCCTGAGGAAGGGCAATACATAGGCATCTCCCATTTCTGTAGTTTCCTTCACACCAGGCTAAAGAGTTGGATCTCAATCTGAAAATTAAGGAAACTTTGGAAGACTTTAACTCAGAGAATGATAGAATGATACTACATTTTCATAAACTGCTGCTGATAGCACTGTAAATGATAGATTTGGTAGGGTTGGGGTGCATCAAGCGATGAGGCTGGAAATAATGGCAAGGAGAGGCAATTCTTATAATCATCCCAGTAAGAAAAGATGAAGTCCTGAGTCAAGGGAGCCTGGCTAAGAGTGGAAAGGCAAGATACACTGAAAACCATTAAGGAGAGAAAATGGATACTCCAGAGAACAGAGGGACCTAGAGATGTGAAATTAATCAACCTGGGCCACACACTTAATGAGGAGCAGAGCTTCAATTGAAACCAGGTGCCCGGCTCCAGTCAAGGAACATTTCTGTGACACCACTCTGCCTCACCAAGTCTACACTTTGACAATGACAATAATTAAATTTAAGATGGATGGACTATTTATAGCAAAGGGCTATATTTAAGAGACCCCATTTTTCCTCATTATCCAAGGCAAGTAAATGCAGGTGTTTGATTCAAATAAAATAGGATGTTAACAACTCCCTCAATGCCTGAAGTTCTTGAAAACAAATAGACACTGGCTGCCCTTGATTTAACCTGAGAGCAGATATCACTTCCCTTCATCAGTGAGCAAGGTGATGATAGATGTCCTGTCTTGTCTCCCCTGGACCCCGTTTTAACCCAAAGCAACTTGTCAGAAGGTACTATTTTCAAGAATGAGGCATCTCTAACCAAACTCTTATTCCTAAAGAAATTTGGGAGGAGTATATGTGAGTAGGAGTCAAGCAGAGAAGTGGGGTAGCAGCAAATTACTACATCTCTTCCTATGGCTCCTCCTTAGGCAAATGCAGAGATTATGTGAATGCCATATTCTCATTGCAAGGTATGAATGGATGCATGTGTGTGAAAGGGCTTGTGAGAAGGGAATATGTATAAATAGGGAAATTGAAAGTTAGGAGTTGTTATCATCCATTTCTCTAAAGTGAAGATGCTTTAAAAATATTTTATGATGTTTTGTTTTGAGAAGATACCAGAAGTGTGGCATGTCTTTGCCTAAACTTCTAATTCCCCAAATAAAAGTTATGTGATATTTGGTATACAGAACACTATAATCCCAGATTCCAAACTGTCCTCAACTCAATTTGCTCATGCACACTTCTTAGATTACTTTTCGTAAATGGTAGCTACCAGGTATTTTGTGGGAGGGAGAGCTATCTCCACTTCCACAATATCAATACCAGATTATAGTGCAAGTAGTTTCATATCATGTATATGGATATTTATTATCTGAAAATTATTAGCAAACACATGCAATGAAAACAGTTCATAAAAGCTCTTCTGCAGACTTGAAAAAATCCCCGTAACTGGAGAGAACAAACACTGCATTCCATGATTCAGTGCTCATTTGATCTCCACAAAGAACGACATAGGACTCACAACATGTGTGTCCCACATAAAGACATGTCCTGAATGTATTTCCATTGTCAGGTACCCTTACACACTGGAACACATCAATATACTCCTAATACACAGCAGGGAGGAACAAAACTGTTAATGGTGGTGTCATGAAAACCATGTTGGTGGGGAAGGATGTTCTTATTATATTGTAATTGATAGATGAGGTGAGAAGAGAAGAACCCTTGACTAGAAGTAGAAGATTTTGAAGGATACCTTGTTTGTGCATTCACTTGAAGATTTATCTGTTTCTATGTTGTTAGAGACTTTGAGAGTGAACAACCTGGGCTGTGAGTTCTTGCTTCTCATAGCAGTGAAGATTTAACACAGTCGTTTGATTCTGGATCTATCAACCCTGAAACATTTTTTGGGAAAAAGATAGATACATATATGTAAATATATATATTTACATATATGTATATATAAATATATACATATATATTTGTATATACATACACATACATATATATAAAATGCATATATATGAAACTTAATTTATTGAAACCATGTCATCTATTACCAAATATATCTATATTCTCTCCTGCCTCTGAACCTGAAGGTAATTGACTCTCAATGCTTGAGATTCTTGGTGGACTTTCCTGCCCTTTCTTCCTGTCTCCAACTCTCCAACTTCATTTTTTCTAAATCTAATTTATCTCGTAGGTCTCTACCTAAATGTCCCCATCCAGAGTGTCCTGTCTGATATCCTCCACTAGGTAAAACTTTCCATTCTAAGCTCCTATTGCACCTTATATTTCCCTGTTGGTAATATTAATTACACTTGCAATTAACTGTCCAAAGATAAACTAAACACTCCCTGGGGAAAGAGTCAATTACAGTCTTCTTCACTGTTGTAATGAACAAAAGGCTGAAAGAAGTAGAGGAATGAATAAGTGATATAGAAGACAAAAAAATCACAGAAAATGGTGCAGCTGACCATGAGAGAGAAAAAGGAATTATGGAACACAAGGATAAACTTAGAGAACTCAGTGACTCCATCAAATGTAATAATGTTCATATTTATGAGTCTCAGAAGAAGAAGAGAGAGAAAAGGAGGCAGAAAATTTGAGGAAATAATAGATGAAAACATTCCTAATCTGGAAAAGGAAGCAGACATCTAGATCTAGGAGGCACAGAGAACTCTCATCAAAACAATAAAACCAGGACAACGATATACTGTAATTAAATTTGTAAAGTGTAGTGATGGAGAAAAATATTTTAAAAACAGCAAGACAAAAGAACTCCTTAATTTACAAGGGAAGACTCATAAGGCTAGTTGCAGATTTCTCAACAGAAACTTGGTAAACCAGAAGAGAGTGGCATAATATAATCAAAGTGTGGAATAGGAAAAAATCTGCAGCCAGGAACAATCTTCTTCACATTAAATTGCTAATCCTCTATTTTTTTTTTTGGTTTTGACTTAAAAACCAGCAATTTCATGAGGTTCAAGCTTTATATGTCTTAACACTTAGCAGGCTACCTGTTGCTGAACACAAATGCTAGACAATTAGACATCTTAGGGTCTCTTTATTAAGCATACTTCTGTGAGTGAACACAATCAAATAGAGCATCCAGGAGAATTGGCACAAACTGCACTGTCTCTCTGGACCTCCTTTGTTAATGATGTACAAATGTATTTTTAGTAAAATGACCCATTATATAACTATTATTTATTTAAGTGACATTACCTGCTAAATGGCACATCTATGTCACAAAACACGGTACAAGAATGACAGGTGGAATGTTTAAAAGTAATTAGTGCTAGGATTTATGCAACTATTTTCCCTTAAATCAGGTGGTTTCATTTGAAGTGAGGACATGCCTTGTGATCCTGATGCTCCTTCTCCTTTTATATTCCCTTATTTAACTCAGAGTGGAAGCTCCCATGTAGTCTACTTCTCATGGGAAAATTGTGGAAACACACATGATCTAGAGTAGACAGCCTAAATGATCATTCTTAAGCTTCCTCGGGTACTGGAAGAATGAGTATTGACCTAAAGGTAGTCATAGCCTTAGAGAATACAATGCAGTTGATTCCCTAGAAATACAAAAGATTTCAAGACTGTGAATAGAATGGCTTAGTTTAGTAATTATATAAGAGAAGGGTTGGCAAACTTTGGCCCTTGGGCCAAATCCAACTCACTACTTGTTTTTGTAAATAACATTTTATTGGAACACAACCCTTCTGATTTATTTGCATTTTGCCTATAGCTGCTTTCTCACTAAAACAGTGGAGTGGAGTAGTTGCCATGGAGATCATATTGCTGCAAACCCAAAAGTGTTTACTATTTGTGTCTTTACAGAAAAAAGTTTGCCAACTCCTGTTGTGGGATATATGCTTTTCTGTGTTAAAATTTTAGAAATTATAGGTTCAAAACGAGAAATATATTGTGATGTAGTAGATTGTATTAGAGCATGCAACTAGTTGGCAACATTATTCCATTTTGCCTTCTCCAACATAAAGTAATGGTATCACCACCATGAGAGTTAACTTCCGTTTAAGTTCGAGCTTCAAGAGGAAAGCATAGTTTGTTGAATATGAAATTACTTATGTCGGATGCTTATGAACTGATCCAAGATGTGGGTCTGGGATACTGAATCACTAAACCTTCCCTTATTTGGTCATTCATTTCTTCAGAGTAAGTTGATATAAAACCACAAAGAAAACTCAGCGACTGGGTTTAGATGCTCAACTGGGATCTCTATGAGTCCCCATTGCTTCCTTTGATGAGCTGTGAGATTTGCTCCAGTCTGACTGAAAGAATAATGAAACAAAACTCACCCATTATTCTAAAGGTTATGGGCCTCTGCCTCATATCAAGATGTTTCCCCATGTATTGTGAAGAAATGAAGTGTGGAGCACCACAGGAAGCCCACTCAGGTCCAATCCTGTGTGCAACAGGTGGTCACAGATTTAAATGGGACTCTGGGTCCTCTCAGGTCACATCTGTGCTTCTGAACACATCTTTGAATTTAGTAATTCAAAGTTTTTCCCCAATAGATTTAAGAAAGTTGTCATTAACTGGGCAAAAATTGCATGTTTCTCCTCTTTAGTTGTGATTGGAGTTGCATTTTCCACACGACTGTCAGATCTCTGTTTCCTTCTTGGATGCCATTTCTCAGCCCTTGTGCTTTTTCTGTGTCCAAGTGAGTTATTTACCCCTTAACTGTAATTAGACAAGCACCTGCCAATACATTACTCACAGCTTCTGTTATATTATAGCCTTTGGAACATCCTGTCATCATTTATAGCTGGTTCTTATTTCTGGATACACACATCACTAGAAACACACACACACACACACACACATACACTACCAGTTATATCTACTTATCATCTGTAATCATCTGTGGTCCCTTTTTCACTGTGGATTTAATTTTTTTTCTTAAGGCATTTGTTATTCATATTGTATTCTCCTGGTAATGTTGGCAGTCTGTTTGGCTTAGAGGTGAGTATCTTTGTGCCACCTTTTCCCAACAGTGCATGGAGAAGTCATGAACTAATACTAATTTTCTGCACAACTAATTTTTTCCATTATCCTAGACCTAAATTGACCCATTTCCAAGGTTCCTTACAGTTAAACAATGATTATTAAATCAGCAAACCAAGTTAAAGGAACCTCTAATCTGTACGCAGAAAAAGAGAATTCTTTGGTAGGAGTTATTTTATGTTTGTTGAATTTTTCTGCTTTAATAATACAATATACTTGCTACTTCTAGTTCTCCAGAATATAGCTCAGAAATTCACTACTGATCTGTAGGAGAAAAAGGAAAAGTGTGAACTCTGAATCAAATAAGAGAGCCGTATCAAAAAATCCAGCTGAGTTTTTGTTGGTTGCAAAGCCATAGAATAATTGCCACCAAAATAATGAAAAGGTCAGAACATGTTATAATAAATGAAGTGAGTTTGTGCCTGTTGCCAACATCTCTCACTTTAATTGGCATTTGCTTTTAAAGAAATACTGTGACATTTACACTTCAATTATATATAATAAGAATACTAACCAAGTTTCAAAACAAACAAAAGAGCTGAAAAATTAAAATTCTACATTTGGAACAGAAACAAGAATAACAAAAGGTTTACATTTAAAAATCAAATCTAAGTTATACCCATACACTCAAAAGTACTGGATTCACCATTGACCCAAGCATCTGAGTCCTGCAGCCTAAGTTATTAGAAGGTTTTTATTAACTGAACCAATAATTTCTAATCGATATATTTAGTTTTATGTCGATATGGACAATGTGGAACTTAAATTTCTTATATGCACTGCGTTTGGTGCTAGATTAATTTTTAGAAGGTAGAATTCACGTTGCTCATTTGTACAACAAATCTTCAATGGCTTAGCATCACCTGTTGAAAAAAATTTCCACTCCTTCAAATTAACCTTTAACCTGCTCCAAATGGTGGACTTAACTAACCAGACTTATTGCTTATTTATTCCCTGTACAAATTTAATTATTTTTAAATAATTGACTTAATGTCTGTCAGATTGAGAACTGCTTCCTATCTCTGGGCCAGAATACAGTTGGGTCATTTATACTCAGTGTGATGCATTTTCATCACTAGGAAAAAAGTACAGAAGCCAATTTAAAAATTTCATTCCTTTTATACCTTTATTAAATGCAGTGCCACATATTACAATGGTTGTTTCCAAGTGAACCTCACTCACCAGGCATTAATTTCAGCAATTTTTCCTGAAAACTGCAAGAACTTACAAGGTACTACCTGGCTGAGTGGAGCTTGGAAGGGGGAAGATCCACTTTATATATATACGAAACTTCTTGCAAAATTCTTTTTCTGCTTCCATATCTTTCTTTAGATAACTGTTTCCATTAAAATTACCTGTTAAAAACAGGTACATAAGTCTATTAAAAAGCTCATATAATATTCCAAGGGCAAGAGACATAAAAATGTATCCCCAATTGCTAATCTAGTTTACAGTTTTGTTCCTACTCAGGCATATATTTCTCATTCTAGCAGTTAGTTAATATACTAGGTAAGTATAAGTTTATAGTTTTTGGCAAAAAGGCTCCTTTTTTGAATTTATTTTTTATTGGTGTTCAATTTGCCAACATACAGAATAACACCCAGTGCTCATCCCATCAAGTGCCCCCCTCAGTGCCTGTCACCCAGTCACCTCCACCCCCCGCCCACCTCCCTTTCTACCACCCCTTGTTCATTTCCCAGAGTTAGGAGTCTCTCATGTTCTGTCTCCCTTTCTGATATTTCCCACTCATTTTTTCTCCTTTCCCCTTTATTCCCTTTACTATTTTTTATGTTCCCCAAATGAATGAGACCATATAATGTTTGTCCTTCTCCGATTGACTTATTTCACTCAGCATATTACCCTCCAGTTCCATCGACGTCGAAGCAAATGGTGGGTATTTGTCGTTTCTAATGGCTGAGTAATATTCCATTGTATATACATACAACATCTTCTTTATCCATTCATCTTTCGATGGACACCGAGGCTCCTTCCCAGTTTGGCTATTGTGGACATGCAAAAAGGCTCCTAAACCACATATAATTCGAAACTTTTACCTTAAAAATAAGAAAAATATTATAATTAAATAGCTACACCCCTAATATAAATAGTTTTCCCAAAATGAAGTTCTAATTGAAATTCTTATCTTTGCAACATGTGGACTGAAAAAATGCAGACATCTTTTTCTGCTATAAACACAGATATGCTTGATAAAATAAGAGAGCAACAAAACAAAACAAAACAATACAGCCATCCAGGAAACAAAAGAAGAGAATGCAAAGAAGATGTAACAGAAAAAAAGAACAGAATTTATAGAAGTAAGGTCAGGAACCAATAATATAATGAACAAAGGGTATATTTTCCCTAAATATAAGAGCTCAACCAGAAACATGAGTTATGTGTTTGGACCTTCAGAATTACACAATAACCTTGCTTAACTAAGATTTGGAATTACTGTCTTCTTCATTGAACAATATGAGAAAAATGTTGCTCTTAGCCATTGAATCTGTAAGACTTTGCTTTAGTTTCTGGATGCAAAAAAGGAAAAAAATGTCATGAGAACAAACTAAGTTTGCACACATATATGTCTATTTTAAAATTATATAATTCTAAGACATTAGAAATTCCAAGCTAAGAAACTCTTGTAAAAATGACACAAGATTGGAAAAATGTACAAGACTTCTACATAGGAATACAGTTAGAACTCATGGTTCATGAGGAACTCCTAGGGGAAAACAAAAACTCAAGAAAAAGAAGTGAGTTCAGAATCAAAGAAAAAAAAAATCATAAAGAAATAACATACACCAAGGAAAGCCAATAGGTACAATGCAAAATGTAGTACAAGTTAAATTGATATTATAGGAGATCTGGAGGATAATTAAGAATAATTTCAAAAATTAAAAAAAAAGTTGGAAGAAAGTGGAAAAATAGGAAAGTTATTTAAAATATATGAGAACACTTTAAAAAATATAGTCTTTGATATGAAATCAGTAAAAGCGTTAAAAATTAAGATTAGACATAGCTGGATATACTATTGATGAAAGTTAAATAAATTATGTATGTGGGAGTATACATTTGCAGAATTTTTTTAACATTAAAAGATTTGGAAGACACACATTAAAGAGTGACTGCATATTCCTCAACTTATTTCAAATAGAGGAACCCAATAGAAATAGCAAGTATAACATTTAAAGAATAATTTTTAACTAATAAAACAGTTTAATTTTATTATTTTATTTTATTTTATTTTATTTTATTTTATTTTATTTTATTTATTTATGATAGGCACACAGTGAGAGAGAGAGAGGCAGAGACACAGGCAGAGGGAGAAGCAGGCTCCATGCAGGGAGCCCAACGTGGGATTCGATCCCGAGTCTCCAGGATCGTGCCCTGGGCCAAAGGCAGGCGCTAAACCGCTGCGCCACCCAGGGATCCCAATAAAACAGTTTAGATATCATAAAAGACATGAGTGTTCAGATTAAAGTATCATACCAAGTACAAAGCAGGATAAATAACAGTAATTCACTTTTTACACTAGCCATGTGGAAATGTAGAACACAAAATCAGTAAAAATAGTTAAATAATTGAAAAAGGAAAAGTTTATCTATTAAAAGCAAACAAACATCTCATGAATTTGAATGAAAGGAAAAGTCTCATCAAAAATAATAGAGGCCAGGGGCACCTGGGTGGCTCAGTCAGTTAAGCATCTGCCTTCAGCTCAGATCATGATTTTAGGGTCCTAGGATTGAGGCCCACTTTTAGTTCGCTGATCAGCGGGGGCCTGCTTCTCCCTGTCCCACTGTTTGTGTGCTTTCTCTTTCTCTCTCTCTCTCTCATAAATAAAATAAATAAATAAATAAATAAATAAATAAATAAATAAATAAATTATTTAAAAAAAAATAATAGAGGCCAGAAAATAATGGAAAGTATTTTTAAGTCCTGAGAATGTATATGCTTTTGTACCCAGTTGAAATCTTGTTGCGTTGCTATTTGAATTTAAATTAAAAAAAAAAACCAATAAAGTAAAATCTTATTGTGAATACAAAATAAAAACAAATTAGAAAAAAATTCTGAATTTCTCATTTATTATTATATTAAAAGCATGGAAGGATTGTAATGCAAACAGTAATTTTGAGAAAAATTTTGGAAACTATTGAGGTAACTCTAAGAAAGCATTGATGATAACACTAATAATAATGTTTACACTGGAAAGTCAAACTTGGTAACTCAAATTGTAAACAAATTAATTAAGAAAGATGAGTCAGAGTTGAATATATTAAATCAATTTATAATTCTCACATTATTGTTTAGGTGGGGAGAAGAGATATTAAATAAATGTTTTCTTTATTAAAAATTTAAATACAATTAATAAAATATAAACTATATGCATAATACCTTGTAAGGGCATAAGTAAAACTTGAGTAATTCAATTAATACTATTAAGGAAAATAAAATATATTATACAAACATATATACTTAACATATATATGAACATTGGAACATATGAACATATACATATATAACTATATAGTCATATATAGATATAAATCAAAGAAAAGCATGGACAATGTAAAATACTAAATATAAAGGTAGGAAAATATACAAATTTGTCAATAAGGACAATAAACAACACTTTTTTCCATGCCATTTCGAAGACAAAACTTCTCAAATTGAGGAAAATAACAAAAGATCTATGTAAACCTAAAAGAGAAAGATTAAGGAAAAGATAGGAAATTATTGAATATTTATTGAGTAATAACTAAGGCAGATATTGTATTAATATTAATTTTTGACAAAACAGATCTTGAGGAAAGATAATAACTCTGGTAAAGGAGTTCATTAATTAAGGAGAAAGAAATGATTCAACATAAAATACGAAAGTCTAAATATGTTTTTATCCAAGATATAGACCAAAATGTATGTAAGACAGAAAATAATTACAAAAATAATTTTCCAAGTACACAATCACAGGGTCAGATTTTCTTTTCTTTTTTTTTTTTTTAATAGGGTCAGATTTTCCAACAATTTTCTCAAAAATTGATAACATCTAGGAAAAACAGCTTCATTGAGTCGATGAGTACAGAATCTCATGTTCAATATGAAAGGAATGCATTTTTCCTTTATTTTTAAGTCAATCATGAAAAAAGGCCACAGAACAATTTCAACAAATGCCAGTGAATCAATATCCTATAGGTCATATTCTCTAGTTAGGAGGTAGTAACTTTAGAAATCAATAATATAAACAATTCTCCAATAAGATGGTAAAAGAGAGAATATTTGTTAGTAATTTCTACATCAAAAAATAATTATGAAAATTACAAAGTAAGTACATATAAGTCCATATAACAATGTAAACATTAAATATTTAGCCACAGCTAAATAATACTTATTGGGGGACACCTGGGGGGCTCGGGGGTTAAGTATCTGCCTTCAGCTCAGGTTGTGATCCTGGGGTCCTGGGATTGAGTCCCGCATCAGGCTCCCCACAGGGATTCTGTCTCTCTCTCTGCCTATGTTTCTGCCTTTCTCTCTGTGTCTCTCATGAATAAATAAAATATAAAATAAATAAAATAAAATAAAATAAACAAAATAAAAAAGTAATAAAATAAACAAAATAAAATATATTTTGTTTAAATAATACTTATTAGAACATTTACAGCTATAAAACATTTCTTAGGAAAAATATTTAAAATTAATGAGTTTAGTTTTAATAAAAGAGGTTAGCAGGAAAATAATGGTGTAAATTTAATTAAATAAAGTCTGAAAACATTTTATTCTAAAGGCCAGGTATTAAATATTTTAGACTTTGTGGCTCATACAGTCTCTATTACAGCTATTCAGTTCTGCCATTGTACAAAGGAGTCATAGACAATACATGTACTACCTGGGACTTTAAAACTGCTCTATCAAAGAACAGAAAAATCCAACAGGCCAAAAATCTGTAAGGACATAGCTAAATTTAGTAATAACAACACTCAACTGGATATAATGCACACTATAGACTGTTTCATCCTAGAACAGTAGAATACACATCCCTTTCAAGGAAACAGGGGACATTCACCAAGAAATACCACATTCTGGACCATAAAAGACATCTTAACAAATTAAAAGAGAGAGAGAGAGAGAGAGAGAATCATACAATGTGTACCCTCAGACCACGATGGAATTAAATAGAAATTATATCATAAAGATAACTGGAAAATCCCAAAACATGTGGAGATTAAACAACATACTTCTAAATATCCTATGGGTCAGGAAAGAAATCTCAAGAGAAATTGCAAAATATTTTGCAAAATAAAACTTAAAACACAACCTAGCAAAATCTATGCAATATAGCAAAAACAGCACTTAGAGGGAAATTTATAGCATTGAATGCAAATATTAGAACAGAAGAAGTATCTAAAATAAATAATCTAAGTTTTCACCTTAAGAAACTAGAAAAAAATCAAGTTAAATCCAAAGTAAACAAAAGAAAAGAGATTAAAAAATAATTAAAATAGAAATCAATAAAATTTTAAACAGGAAATCAAAAAAGAAAGTCAATAAAACCAGAATATGGGTATTTGAAATGTTCAATAAAATTGATAAGCCTTTGGCCAGGTTAACTAAGAAAAAAGAGAAAACACTAATTACTAATATCAGAAGTAAAAGAGGACATCACAATAAATCCTATAAACATTAAAGGCCAAAAAGAGCGCATCATCAACAACTCTATGCCCACAAACTTGATAACCTAAATGAAACAAACCACTTTCCTGAAAGACACAATTTGCCTAAATTCACACAAAAAGAAATAGACAATGTGAATATGTCTGTATCAATTAAATTTAATTAATAACTAATGATCTTCTGACACAGAAAGCACCAACCAATAGTAGATAGGCTCATTATTGACTGCTACCAAATGTTTAAGGAAAAAAAAAAAAAACTACCAATTCTCTACACTTTTGCAGAAGATAGAGCAGAGAAAACATTTCCTAATTTAAAATTCTATGTAGCCAGCATTAAACTGGTATCCATTAATACCAAACCAGAAAAAGACATTACAAGAAAAAAAAGCTACAGATGGATCTCTCTCATGAACATACATGTGAAAGTCTTCAACAAAATATTAGTAAGTTGAATCCATGACCAGATGGAATTTATTCCAGGTGTGTAAGGCTAGTCCAGTATTAAAAAGCAATTAATGTAATTCATTGCATCAACTTACTAAAAAAGAAAAATCACATGATCATATAAATAAATGCAAAAAAAAAAAAAAAGCACCTAACAAAATCTAACGTTGACTTGGGAAAAAACCTCTCAGGAATCTAGGGATAAAGAATACTTCTTCAATTTGATGAACATCTAGAAAAAACCCACTTCATATTAAACTTAATGGTGAGAAACTAGATGCTTTCCCAATAAGATTAGGTAGAAAGCAGAAATGTCTCCTCTCACCATGTTTTTCTCAACATTGTACTGGAAGTTCTAACTAATACAATAAGGCAAGAAAATGAAATAAAGAGCATAAAGACTGGGAAATAAGAAATAAAAGTTCCTTTATTTGTTTATAGACCACATGAGTATCTGTAGAGAAAATCCCCAAGAACCAAAACAGGAAAAAAAAAAAAACAAAAAAAAAAACAAAACAAAAAAAACCTCCTGGAACTAATAAGTAGTCATATTAAGGTTGTAAGATACACAACTAATGTACAAAAGTGAATTGTTTTACCATATAGCAGCAATGAACAAATGGAATTTGAAATTAAGAACACAATGCTATTTACATTAGCGTTCCCTCAAATGAAGTTGCTTTCTTATATACGATGTAAAAAGAATGAGAATATAATCCACAGGCTGGAAGAAAATATTTGCAGGAGACACATCTGACAAAGTACTATGATGCAAAATACACCAAAAAAAAAAAAAAAAAAAGAAAAAAGAAACACTAAAACAAAAAATAAATCACAAAACCAACCCTCTTAAAACTCAATAAGAAAACAAACCTCATCAAAATATAGGACAAAGATCTCAATGTTCACCTTATCATAGAGTTTATGAAGATGTCAAATACTCATATGAAAATATAGTCAACATCATATTTCATCAGGGAAATGCAAATGAAAACATATGCCACTACACACCTTTTGAATGGCCCAAACCGGAATTGTGGATGATGCCACATGCTCACAAAGTTGCAGAGCGAGAGGAACTCTCCTTGTTGGTGGGAATGCAAAATGGAGCAGCCACCGTGGAAGACAGAGTGGCAATTTCTTACAAAACCTAACATAGTCTTACCAGAGGACTCAGCAGTTGTACTCCTAGGTATTGATACAAGCATAAATTCTTAACTGGTACAAGTATAAATAGTATGAGATGATACAGGATATATTGTATTTATACAAATATAAATAGTTAATTTATACAAGTATAAATAGTATAAGTTTATACATAAAACATTTGTCCAAACATAATGGGGTTAAAAATTTATATCCACACAAAAAACCTGCATATGTATGTTTATAGCAGTTTTTTTTTTAATATTTTTTTAAATTTTTTTATTTATTTATGATAGCCACAGAGAGAGAGAGAGAGGCAGAGACATAGGCAGAGGGAGAAGCAGGCCCCATGCACTGGGAGCCCGACGTGGGATTCGATCCCGGGTCTCCAGGATCGCGCCCTGGGCCAAAGGCAGGTGCCAAACCGCTGCACCACCCAGGGATCCCTGTTTATAGCAGTTTTATTCATAATTTCCAAAACTTGGAAGCCACCAACTTGTCTTTCAGTAGGTGAATGAATAAATTAAACTGTTGTGTTCATCCAGGCAATGAAATGTTAAACGGTGTGAGAAGAAATGAGCTGTCACGCCATGAAAAGACACAGAGGAAACCTAGTGCATATTACTGAACAAAAGAAGCCTGTCTGAAAGGGCCACATACCCTATGATTTCCAAAACATGGCATTCTGGAAAAGGCAAAACTGTGCAGATATTAGAAAGATCAATAGTTTCCAGAGGTGGAATGGGGGGTGAATAGGTGGAGCACAGAATATTCTCACAGAGGTGAAAAGATCATACTAAAATATCATAGTGATGGAAATATGTCATTGTACATTTTCCCAAATCCATAGAATGTACAAGACCAAGAGTGAACTTTGCTGTGAATGATGGAGTTTGAACAATTATGGTGTGTTGGTGTAAGCTCATCAATTGTAAAACATGTACGCCCTGGTCAGAGCCATTGGTAATGAGCAAGGCTGCTCATGACTGGGGGCAGAAGGTACATGGGAAGTCTCTGCACCTTCCCTTTAGTTTCCTGTGAACCCAAGACTGCTCTACTGCTCAAAACACACCACACACACACACACACACACACCCCTCAGTCTTTAAAAAAAAAAAAAAGGCAAACACTGCCTTAGCTAGAGTCAATCATGTGTGCGCCCTGTGCTTGATTCTGGTTTACGCAGAAGCACAGGAAGCCCTTTTCGGCCTCTGTCTAGAGCCATTTACTTCTCTAACTACGCCTTATTTGTACAGGATGATATTAAGTTTCATGTGGCTAATACTATCATTATCAATAGCAAAGTATCAATGACAAGAAAAAATAGTACATGCTTGGAAACTAAAAATGGTTTGTTGCTTGATGATTCAAAATGATGGAGATTTTCATTGAATCTCATTGAATTTTTGTTCAATGCCAGATGGAGAATCTCATTGAATTTTTGTTTCCCAGGAACTTTGGTCCAATTGAAATAATTCCATCATGTGAAAGACAGAGGGAAAAAGGGACATAGAAGGCCGCCCATGAAGAGTATGCATTATTCAAAAGGTGTTCTTTTTCGCTGGATATAAATAAGGTCACTGATACCGATTCTAGGGTTTATGCTATGGAATTTCCAACAGCGACTCGTCATGAAGGCCGGGTATTGAAGCAAATAGAGGAATGAAATCCAATTCAGGCCATGTGAGTGGATGACCTTCTTTGAAAACTATTGCTACTGATGACAGAATTTGAGGTAAGATCGTGATCTGCCTCCTCAGGACTGCTAGCTGATGAATGAAATGGGTGGTTCTTAGTTTTTTATGTTTTTTTTTTTTTTTGGTAGGCTTTTAACTAAATAGGTAGTTTGCCACCATTAAGACATACACAGGTTTTCTTGCTCTCAGGCCAGACTTTGGTGCTGCTCATAAAACTATCACATTTTTAATGTAGGACATATAAAGGGTCACATGTCAAGGGTGACACATGACTATGTGTACCTTTAATCATCATCCTGATCCCATTTCCCTGTCTATCTTCAGACACATTCACTGAATATTTCTCAAAATGAGAGAACGTGATGTCATGTTACAGGTGTTTCCAGTGAGTTCTTCTGTTAGGTACCGGGAGGAATGGATGGGGATGAGACAGTGATTTTTATGTCTATATGAGAGAAGGAATGTTTTGTTTCTACCCAATGTTGTTAGAGTGTAAATTAATGTGTCAATCAAAATTTTATTTCCTAACTGGGAGAACAAGAAAAAAAAATCAACTTGCGTGTCTTCTCAAGCACTTTTCTTTTGATTGCCCTCCTTGTCCTGGCACTTGTCAAAATTTGGTTTAGAGCAAATACCGGTTTGCATCTGTTCAGTATTATCACTGTCCCTCCCAGCCACACACAAGCACAGTATGTAGGCTTGAGCATGTTAATGTGACAATTATCCACAGTACATATTTTCTCCCCTTTGCTTTCCTTCTGCCAAATATTTTGGGGGTGCTTCCTGTATGACCAATGGTGTCTAGGTGGATACTTCCTCTGTTCTGGAAACAGGCAGTTAAGCCCCTAAACTGACCTCTTGCTTGGGCACCAAGTAAGCCACAGGAGAGTGATCTAGTCTTCTGCCTAGTGGCTACTGAGAAACCTGTTTAACTCATGGATATTCTCCAGGTTTTATCCACTAACAACTGTTTTGGGGACACTAAATCCTGGTTCCTGAGCACATCATCCCTCAAGTCACCACACGGAGGCACCAGCCCCCTCTGCCTGTATATAAAGCCATGGAAATGTTCATGAGATTCATCTTCTCTCCAGCTTTCCTACCTTAATTCACTCTTAAAGCTCATGTCAATTTTACTGATCACCTCTTCTACTTCTATTGTGCATACTTATATTTTTTCAGGCTCATTCTCTTTAATCTTTTTTAAAAGGTTTTATTAATTTATTGACAGAGAGAGAGCACAAGCTGGGAGGAAGGACAGAGGTAGAGGGAGAAGCAGGCTCCCCGCTGAGCAGGGAACCCAATGTGGGACTCAATCCCAGAGCCTTGGGATCATGACCCGAGCCAAAGTCAGATGCTTAACCAACTGAGCCACCCAGTTCTCCTTCATGCTTCTTAATCGAAAATGTAATTACAGCTACTCAATTTCTTAGCATTATGCAAATTTCATAAATGCTATAATCAAAAGAGGAAATTCATGTCATAATACTTCTTTATCTTAAATTTCAAAGGCTGAGGAAAACTTACAGTGCACTATCCCAGTGACCTCTGTGATTTTATATAGGGAGAAACCAAAGCCCCTCAGTTTTGAGGTGAAAACTAAGATTAATCCATGTATCTTCACGCCAAGTGCAATTCTCTCTGTAAGACTTTGATTTAGCTACCTACGTGAACTTCACTCCTTATTTTTAACAAATAAAAGCACTATATTAGGCACTGAAGTGGGTAACATCAAGCAAAGAAAACCACATGGCTTCTTCCCTCGAGGCACTGACAGTCTGGTGGCATAGACAGACAATAACCCAAAATTACCTAAACCAATGTAAAATTATAATTACAGTCACTGTCCAGAAGTGTAAATACAGCCCATGACGAGAGATTCTACTTGGAGAATTTGACCCCATGAGTTAGATTGGAGAGAGCTGCTCCGAAGAAATCAACTGTAAAAGGTAAGGTGAATCAACTAGGTGAATAGGATGGGAGAAATATTTATGGCAGGGGAAATAATCTGCACTGAAGGACCAGGCAGAAAGACTAGAGTCGAGGATGGTGGAAAAAAGGCAAAAAGCAGGCAAATGTAGTTGGTGACACAAGGAGAAATGACGCCACGCTGACCTGTAGGACAAGTCAAGGAAGTTTACTTTGTCCCAAAGGCAAAAGGAGACCATGGTGTGGCATGTCTCCGCACGTCATAGGCAGTGTCGCTCCAGGTCAACCCCAGGTTCCCGCACCTGAACCAACCTCTTCAGACTCCTCCTTCCTTCTTATTCCTCTCAAGGTCTATTCTCAGCAGCCTCCAGAAGGATTGATTTAAACTCAGGTCAGATCCAGTTACTTGTCTGCCCACAGCCAATTACTAACATCCTGTCTTTCCCAGAATAGCATCCAAAGTCCATCTGTTGACCTTAAGTCCCTCCTGCCCCCCCATGACTGTGTTCACAGCTACCTCTCTAAGCTCCTCTTCTAACCCTCTTCCCCCTGATTCTCATGGTTATGACTACGAAGGCCTGTGATTGTTCCAGAACTCGGCAAGCACAATCCTGCCTTGGTGCTTTGGCCCCTCCTGTCCTCTGGACTGGCCTTTTCCTGGGTACACACGTGACTCACTCCCTCAAGTACACAGGTCTGTCCAGACACACACTCAGGAGTTCTTCCCTGACCTCCCCTTATAAAACAGGTACCACTGTCTCCCATCACTCTCCACCACCATCCTCAGCCTTATTTCTTTTTATTACTGCTACCTGACCTAGTATATCTGTTTGTTTCTTTGCTTTGGTCAGTCTGCTCCCACTACAATGACAGTTCTTGGAGACTTGTAGTCTGCTTGTTCACTGTTTTATCTCTAGTGGGTGGAAAAGTGGCACATAGTAGGTACTCCATAAATATTTGTTGAGTTAATGACTAACTAAAAGGATAAATCAATGAAAGACCGCGAAATATTCATTACCATGGTATTTCCAGCCATTAGGCAGGTTCCATTTTTTCCTCCTGAATGAGAATGTTCCCTTGTATGCAGACAACATGGAGACAGATTCCAATCCTCAGTCGAGGGATATCTCATGTACTGCTTCTTCTTGAAAACTTCCTCTCAATATTTGTGATCATTTTCTTTAAATTTTCAATGAGCCTGATTATCGTTTTTTAAGTTTTTATTTATTTATTCATGAGAGACACACAGAGAGGCAGAGACATGGACAAAGGGAGAAGCAGGCTCCTTACAGGGAGCCCAATGCAGGACTCAATTCCTGGACTGGGGATCACACCCTGAGCAGAAGGCAGATGCTCAACTACTGAGCCACCCAGGCATCCCAAGCCTGATCATCTTAACCAATAATTTATCTATGATTATCCATGGTCTTTTGTTATTTCTGAGTAGTTTTCTTTTTTTTTTTTAATAAAGATTTTATTTATTTTTGAGAGAGAGACAGAGAGAGAGAGAAAGAGAACAAGCAGAGAGAGGGGCAGAGGGAGGAGTGAACTCCTCACTGAGCAGGGAGCCCAATGTGGGACTGGATTCCAGGACCCTGGGATCATGACCTGAGTTGAGGTGCCCATCCTTCTCTCAGTAGTTTTGATCTTCTGAACACAAGTATTAGTAATTTGACAATATTTGCTCAAATTATGCTTCTTTTCTTTTTTTTTTAAATGGTTTTAATTATTTATTCATGAGAGACAGAGAGAGAGAGGCAGAGACACAGGCAGAGGGAGAGAGGGAGAAGCAGGCTCCTTGTGGGGAGCCATTGCAGGACCAATCCCAGGACCCTGGGATTATGCGCTGAGCCAAAGGCAGATGTTCAACCACTGAGCCACCCAGGTGCCCCCCTTCCTTTTCTATCATGCATGGTTGTCAATGTAATGCTATTTAGCAAGAGGCAAATACACACTTGTCACTTGCTTGTGATAAATACTACCTATCATTTTTAAGTAGAAGCAGGAAACAGCAATTTGTCAAAAAAGTAGTATTCAATTTTAGTCGAGATATAAGTGTGATGGAATAGCAGGAGACATGGAAAGGTAAGCTGGATGTTTTATTTTATTTTATTTTTTTTAAGATTTCATTTATTTATTCATGAAAGACAGAATGAGAGAGAGAGAGAGAGAGAGAGACAGAGACACAGGCCTAGGGAGAAGCAGGCTCCATGCAGAGAGTCTGACATGGGACTCAATCCCGGGTCTCCAGGATCATGCCCTGAGCTGAAGGCAGCACTAAACTACTGAGCCACCCGGGCTGCCAGGATGTTTCAATATTATGTTGAAAAATGTATAATTTTTCTCTATAGGAATGAGGAGACATTGGGTATTTCGAATCAATGGAACAGTGTGGAAGTACTAACTAATCTTTAGAGGAATAACCCCCACAGTACTGTTTAGGCTAATTGGTTACAATACAAAGAGAAGCTGGTTGGTTCAAAGGCCATCAAAGTTGGTCATCCTGAACCAGACCACCGGCCTAGAAACAGAAAGAAAGGAGTCATATTTTTTGATATTCCTCACTTTTATTGAAGCATATACTAACTGGGATGGATCTGTACCATGCTAGCTGTTAAGATTATAAAGATGAGCTTTGAGTTTCATTGACATACCATTAAAATCACTTCATTATCTATACTTTTTCTTTCCAGTCCAACAATCCCAGTTCCTATTTACAATGTCATGATGCATATTCATTAAGACTAACAAAAGTAATTTACATAGCATTTTGCAATTTAAAAATAGCCCTCATGTGCATTATGTTATTTGATCTCACAAGAATGCTGGAAAATAAGCTCAGTGGGAAATTCCCTTCAGTTTTCAATAAGAAAACTGTAGGTCAGATCTGTTAACTAGCCGAAGGTTACAGAGACAGCTGCTGGTAGATTCAGAATTGAACCCATATATTAAAGTTCCAAACACAATATGGTTTTCCTTAGAATTTTGCTTCACATACTTCTTCTAAAGTTCATGAGAAAGTATTTTTTTCATCTACTGATTCCATTCGGTTGTCTTCTCCAGAACCTATGGTTTATTGTCTAATTCCATTAACTATTTTGTTATTGGTTTTATAAGAGATATCAAAAATGCTGAGTTATATTATTTTTGTGATATAATTGCCAGGTTGTAAATACCAAAATTAAAAACAACAACAACAACAAAACTAGGCTTTCTCTTACCAGGTCAAAGCTTCTGTTTCTGATCTTTTATTTAAAAACTAAGTAAGAGATTTTAAAGACATACATTCCATAAATAAAATTATATCGTCTGTCAGTTTAAAATTTTAAAGTGAAAATGGAAACTCTCTTTAATTTAAATTTGTGTGAACATTAATTTTTTTGTTCAAATACATTCTCATAATATGAAAAGCTAACAAATGAATTAGATGGAATAGTAAATTGTCAAATTCTATCGGAAAACATTAAACTAGAAGCTATACCTCTCGTAATTTTTGTTCTGTGAGGTATAATATTGACTGATTTAGCAGAGAAACAAATCAAACTATGAATATAAACTGACATGAATTTCAGATGTTTGTGAAAGTAGACATCAGCTCATTAAGACAGGTTTTATTCATTCATTTGTTTGTTTGTTTTTTAAAGAAAGATCATACTTAACACCTGTACCTTGGTTTCTAAATCACATTTTCTTTTAAAAGATTTTATTCATTCATGAGAGACTCAGAGAGAGAGGCAGAGACAGAGACCAAGGGAGAAGCAGGCTCCCTGTGGGCAGCCTGATATGGGACTGGATCCCAGGATCCCAGGATCATGACCTGAGCCAAAGACAGATGCTCAACCACTGAGCCACCCAGGTACCCCCAAAATAGTATTTTCCAATAAAAGAAACTGGGGCTTTATGGAGAAATGACTGATTTTAGGGCTGAGGCTGGAAACATACAAAATAAGCCTCAGGAATCTTGCAGTCACAGAAAATAAGGAAGTATTCAAGGAAACAAAAGGTTGGAGACATATGAAAGGCAGATAGGAACCTGATAGAGCTCCCTATGGGCAAAGCTAGAATAATTTGAGCAACAAAGGAAATAATGTGGTATTGTAATGTAACCCAGTTATAAAATAAGCATAATGAGACCACACTGATACAAATCAATAAATCAATGGAAGAAGATGCAAAACTTAAGTTAACCTTTTCCTTAGTCCTCTAGATTATAGCTCTATGCAACACAAATGAAAAATTAGGAAGGAATGGAAGTAGGCACACTATTCTAAACTGCTAATGAAAACATAATTGAGGGCGAAGGTAGGAACACCAGGGTCCATTCACATCGGATAATGAACACTTACATGTACCTAAAAGACTCTGTCAGAGAACTGGAAAATTCAGATTGGAGAAGGTCCAACAGATGCCTAACATGAATTAATGATTATTAGGTATAACAGCCTTATTTTAGAAGATGAAGATTAGGAAGAGAAGCTTCTCATTGTCACACAAACAGTAAGGAGAAGTGAAGACACTCCATCAGATTAGATGCTTTCAAATGCTGAATGGATCTCATGCTTTTCAGAGATAAACAGAAAACAAGAGCTGCATTAGGTCTTCAAAATGATAGTGAGCAAAAAAAGGAAAACAAGTACAATTCCAACTGATTCCACCAAAGCAGGTCTCTCTAAAAACCTATCACTGAAAGTGATTTGCTACAGGATTCAGATGAAACTTTAAGGAGATTTATATGCCTGATATCATGAAAAATGATGGAATAGGATATGATCACATAGATTGAAGAGATTATAAAGAGATAAAAAGGAGTCGAAATTAGATATGTTTTGAAGAAATTAAGAAAGAATAGAAGGGAAGTTAGAAAAGAGTAACAGACATATTATTTTCACCCACAGTAGCGGAAGACAGAAGTAAAAGAGAAAAAACTGTTATCATCAAATTCAAGAAAAATTTGGGCTCCCCCTGAAAGTGAGCAAAATCAGGGATTAAATAACCAGAAATATAATGGAACATCAGTAAAACAGTTGGAAGAGAAACATCGTTCAAAAATATACTGAGAATACCTTTTGTTTCTGAGCTGATGTGAAGCTTTAATGTGCAGATTAAAAAACTCATATAGCATCATCAAACATAATACAACGATAACATCATCAATCTATGGCCTGGAGAATTATTTGAATTTTAAGGGAAAATTTAAAAATTATTCTTTCAAGCATCTAGTCAGTATAGGCATAATACAAATGAACCATATTCAGAGTGATTAAACACAAAAAGTGCATAAGCAGGGAATCTACAGAAGATGATGAATTTACAAATCTTGCTGTTTGGATGATGAAGATGAATCTACAGAATTGGGGAAGACAGAGGCTAAATATAGACCATACACAGGTATTCATGTAGAAGGGTCCAGATGATTTAGCCCTACTTCTATTGATAAAATAATGTTGAGGCTTGAAGCAAATCATTTAAGTCTTCTTGTCTCTACTTTCTTCATTTGTGAACATTGCACATCTTAGTGATGTCAAAGTACTAATTAGTATTTTAAAGTCCCACACACATGCTGACTCTTTTCTCTTTTCCAGGATATTGTTTTCAGGAAAGTTCTGTGATCATGAGTTACCTAGCCTGTCACCCTTACTCAAAACCATCATTCCTAAGACTGTAGACCTTTCTATCTCATTGTCACTTTTCCAGTTCAGGCAAGAGTAATTCCATTTATCTCATTTGTATTCAAATGACAGTACACAAAATAAAAGCTATGAAATTTTCTTGATTTTTTTTTTCAAATGGGTTTTGCTTCTACAAAGTCTTTAAAATAGCTTCTCTAAGTTGAAACTGTGATACAATTCATTGACTTCATCTATGTTTGCCTCCTGCTTCACCACTAGCACATTCCCAGCCTGGTGTTTTCTGAATGCCATGACAAGATTAAAAAAAAAAAAAAAATGTTTGCTATTTTCATGCCTGTGTTCATCTGATGTTGAAAGACTCCTTTCAAAAAAGACTTTATAATAAATCAATTTGAGGAACATACGTCCATTCTTGTATAATTGCTGCAGAGAAAAGCAAATCAAACAAACAGAAAAGCATGAGAATTCAATTCATACCATTCCAACGCATAGTTTTTTTGTTCTACGCAAAGATAATAAGAAATCTAGGTTGTTGAATGAGGTTCCATAGTTGCTATATGAGCAGTTCTTGATGAAAACTCCACAAATTTTAAGATCTTCAGAGAATCAAATGGGGGGATTGAGAAAAAAGGAACATGCCATTTTCTGAAATGATTTCAAGTATGTATAAATGACTTATATAAATGAAGAATTCAAAAGCATTTAGAGGTAATCAGAGAATTGCCTGATGATGCTTTTTTTCTACATGTCTTTATTAAGCTCTGGAACCCATGCTAATTAGGATTAGTTTGATTTTATGTATTTATAATATTAATAATAAATATTTTGTTAAATGTTTTTCTGTTGCCAGTTATTTTTAAGTGTTTACATATATTAACTCATTTAATAATTGCATTAACACTATGAAGTAGGTGCTCTTACTATCATAACTTTTTTTACAGAGTTTCTATAAATTAATCATGCCCAGCCCCATAAGGTTAGTACATGGTTAAGCCTGAAGGTTAAAACTGAGTAGTCTGGCTCTAGAGTGTTATTAACACAACATTTCACTGCCTTCCTGTAATATAATGGAAACGCCAAATAAGGTTTTAATTTCCCAACTCCATTTTCCTTATTAATTTCATTAGAAACTTGAAGACTGAATGCCAAAATATCTAGTTTTATAAATCTAGTTATTGCTAGCATCTTGAGAATTTAACTTCATTATTTGATCCTTATCTTTCAATATGAGACTCCACTGACCTTTTAAAGCAAAAGCCTCAGGTTTTCCATAATTCCAAGAGACTGGACTATATGACATTGTTTCAGTTCCTATTGTAACTTAGAGAAAAACCTCACAAATTTTAGATTCTTTGAAAAATAGAAGACTACTTTCAAATTCCTCTTGTAGGAACCCATTTGGATGGCTTCAATCCTGATAGGATCAGGACATCTATGAAAGGAAAAATGGTGGTAACTATTATAACTAAAGAGAAATGAGGAGGGAGCTTCTGCTGGCAACTTAACCCATTATTGCCATTAAGCTCACCCTGGTGTTACTGCATCCAATAGCGACTGTATGCTGCATTGAAATTTGGTGTTGCTGCTGTAATCACACACTATGGGTGACTTTTAGGCATTTTAGTTGAGGTAATTGCATTCACTATATTGAGGCACCCTTTCAGATTCCTTATTTGTTGGTGATTACTGGTCTGGGGCTAGTCATCAGGCTTTCAGAAGAGCAGTTTATATTAACCTGACATGACTGCTAAGTAACCCAGACTCCACTTTGTATTACACAGACAATGACCTTCCATGAATCAACCAGGAACTAACTATGGGTCTGTGTAACACATTTGTGCGAGCTGATTCCCGTGTTTCTCAAACACCTTTTTTTCAGAGGATGCATGGGAAGTCATTCCTCATCTCTGTTTTGATGCTAATTAAAAGTGATTGAAAGAAAAAACAGAATATTTCTGAACAGGCAATGATCAAGAAGACTTTCAGAATCAATGAGCTGCGCCAATTCCTGAACCTAATGCCATTCGACTTCAGATGGTTGATCTATCTGAAAGTATGTGGGTTCCTTCTGGGCCTACAGTATTCTACTGAGTATCAGCATTCTCTTCTCTACCCTACTTCCTAGGCCACTGAATGAATAGGTAGAAACAATTTCCTTCCAAAGCTTTTAAAGAACATTTTTATTTTGTCTTGTTTGAGAGAGAGAGATGAGAGAAAGAGAGAGAGAGAGAGAGAGAGAGAGAACATGAGCCGGAGGGGACAGCTAGAAGGAGAGGGAGAGAGAGAGAATCTTATACAAGCTCTATGCCTAGCTTGGAACCTGATGGAGGCCTTGATCTCACAACCCCGCGATCATGACCTGAGCTGAAATCAAGAGTCAGACACAACTGACTGAGCCACCCAGGTGCCCCAAAGAGCATGTTGAAATAAGACTTACCAAAAATAAAAACAAACTTTATTCAAAATATACACATCAGGTAAAATGTTAACTGTATATTAGTTGAAGGCTTACATTGTAGATGTTTTTAGTTTTTAAATTTTTCTTTAATTTTTATCAACACTTCCTAATTTATTTTTTTTATGATTTTATTTATTTGTTCATGAGAGAGAGAGAGAGAGAGAGAGAGAGACAAGCAGAGGGAGAAGCAGGCTCCATGCAGGGAGCCTGACGTGGGACTCAATCCCGGGACACTAGGATCACACGCTGGGCCAAAGGCAGGTGCTAAACCGCTGAGCTACCCAGAGATCCTAACACTTCCTAATTTAAATCAAGCTCCATTTATATGAAAGTGACTAAAAATACAAAAATATTTTTTACAAGGGAATAAAGGGTGAATGTGGCCAGAGCATCATTTTTTGAAGAAAAAAAATAAAATGTACAAGTTTATCATTTGTAATAATGAAAGTAGCAATAAAGCTACAAGCT
The DNA here is from genome assembly GCF_011100685.1 of Canis lupus familiaris. Classification (NCBI taxonomy): domain Eukaryota; kingdom Metazoa; phylum Chordata; class Mammalia; order Carnivora; family Canidae; genus Canis; species Canis lupus. Next base: position 58,553,098 of record NC_049229.1, on the reverse strand, counting down.
AAACAGCATGGAGAAGAACCCCCTGGAATCTCCATGTGGATGTTATCTGCTTAAAGAGGCAAAGAAAATGGCCATTTATAGCTTGTGAAATGTATTACAGCATGTTGGCCATATGCTGTTTGTTAAAATTCAAATTATGAGATTCATTAGAAAGCCAGAAGTAACGATGAAGGAAACAGAACCCTAGATAAACAGCAGTCTGACAGATAATTATCACTGCATAACACTTAGCATTTCTTTTATACTTCCCTCTCTCCCACCAGTTCTATTCCTTGACTATTCTGAACTCTGTGTCTAAATGTTCTCCATAGAAGGTAAAAAAAAAAAAAAAAAAAAAAAAAATTGGGATGATTATCTCTATTTAGGATAGAAAGATAATGATTTCTCCATTTGGCCAAATAGAGGTCGGGGTCCTATGAATACCTATGAGGCAGCTATAGCTCTGTGCTAGGCCTGGATTCCTAAATGCAACAAATCTTTATTGGTGGTTGCTAATTTCTCACTGGGAGGGCAGGACTGGCAGGATTAGAGTCAATATGATTGATTTTCAGACTTTGCTCAGCTCTTTTTAAGATCTTGGGTTGTATTATCCGGTATAGTAGCCGCCAGCCATGTGTAACTATTTATACTTAAGTCAATTAAAGTGAAATAAAATTAAAATTCAGGTCCACCATCACACTAACCATATGTAAAGTGTTCAGATACAGATACACAACATAACCACCACTGCGGTAAAGTCTGTTGGACCGGTTTGGTCTTGGAGACAAACTGGTGTATATTCAGAGATGCTTCTTATTTGCAGGAGACTTTTTGTTTTGTTTTGTTTTAATTTACTTCAGAAAGACTCTGGAAACCCATGACTAACTATGTAAGACTTCTTCTAAAGCAGCTCTTGACCTTCTTTTTCTAAGTCAATAATCTTCCTCTATTCTTAGGATGATTTCTTTTATTAAAGAGATTACATTGTCACTTATAGATTCACTTACATGCCCTATAGCCCTTTAGGCTGTCTAAATTAATGCCATCGCAGAGAATAAGATGCTACTGCAAATAACATTGCCACATTCACATTGCAATATAGGTTAAAAGAAAACAATGTCTAATAGCTGGTAATGTGAGCTATTGGTACAGGTTGTCATCCGGAATCAAGTTATTTTGTGTCCTTAAACTACTCCCTTTTTCTTCTCATCTTATTTCAGGATCAAGCTTTAAAGGCTTGACTGAGCCAAGACAGCATCATTCAAATATGCCTAGATTCAGTTTTGGTGTTTGTTCTATATATTTATTTATTTTTAAAAATTTAATTCCAGTGTAGATAACATACAGTGTTATATTAGTTTTAGGTGTACAGTATAGGGACTCAACATTTCCGTATACTACTTAGTGCTCAAAAGATATTTGCACTCTTGGTGTCTGTTTTTGAATGTAAGATACACTAATTATTTAAGAGCTAACAGGGAATTTTATTTATTCACCTGTGTATTCATTATGCTTTGTAATGGAACAAATAATCACCTTGGTACTTAAAGTCTGTCCTTTCCCTATGCCCTAGTCAATTAAGGTTGCATTTTGAGCACATTATTCCAGACCCACTGTCAATTCTAGATTACACTCCAGGTTTGTGTGCAGGTGTGTGCATGTAAGTGAAGGATAGGGTCGCCGTGGTTCTTCCTCGGACCAGTAAAATTGTGATGATTATAATTAACCTGTTACTGTATTTCACAACTATCTGATAATGTCTTGGGAATGCAGAATCACGGTTGGCCAAATTCTCTTTAACCTCCTTTGACTAGCTTATAAACGACAGAAGTAGAATAATAATGGACTCATAATTATCTCATTGCATTGTTCTAACTCTCCCACTTCATACTTACCAGCCCAGGTATCATGTAAGAAGCTGGAAATACAGGACTGAGTGATGCACACACTTTTATTCTTTTCAGTAACCAACCTGTTAACTTACTTTTCTCCTCAAATTATCAGTTCAAAGATTGCCATCATCTACCAAATAAGGTGAGCTGGGTTTGTTTCTTTGTTGTTGTTTTTTTTTTTTTTCCTTTATCTCACCTGAATTATGCAACATTTACATAGCTAACCATTCTCTACCCCTTTGAAAAATTCTCTCTTTTCCTGTCTTCCATGGCTATGTTACTCCAAGTGGAGCTAGCAGTGGACTGTGGGTCTGTAAAGTCTTTGCTACCAGTCTGTAATGAGACAAGGAGCTTGTGCCAGAATGTAAATCAACTGTTTAGCTGATTTCTTTCTTTTTTGGTAGCAATGATATCTATCTTGATGAAGAAATTAGCGTGTTGATTTAATTCTAGTACTTACTTTTTATCTCATCATAGACTGGCAATCTCAGTGGTACTTTTCTATTCTAGGATCATTTCCTAATTCCTTGGTTGCTTCTTTTCTCCCTCTCAATGATAGCTTTATAGCTATATATAGGTATATATATATATATATATATGTGTGTGTGTGTGTGTGTGTGTGTGTGTGTATATATATATATATACCTTCTCTTAACTATTAACATCACTTGAAGTTCTTTTTTTTTTTAAGATTTTATCTATTTATTCATGAGAGATACAGAGAGAGAGAGAGAGAGAGGCAGAGACACAGGTGGAGGGAGAAGCAGGCTCCATCCAGGGAGCCTGATGTGGGACTCGATTCTGAGACTCCAGGATCAACCCTGAGCCAAAGGCAGGTGCTAAACCGCTGAGCCACCCAGGCGTCCCTCACTTGAGGTTCTTAAACCTACATATAGAGAGAAATAATAAAAGCTCAATACTTGATATTCTATACTTGATACCTTGTTCCCCTTTCTAATTAAAAAAATGTGTATGTATATGTGGAGTGGGATGGATGGGTGTGCATCAAGTCATATATGGAAATTGATGATCACCTGCAAGATTCCAAGCTTTAAGGTGCAGATGATTGTCCATTCAACAGGCTTGGATTCATTAAATTAGTCCTTAGCGTTCTCCATTCTTCTGGAACCCCTGCTTCCAGCACATATTTTGGCATGAGAAATACCTGATTCATGAAAGAGTGAATCAGCTAAGGTGCTCTTAGGCTTGATGTCTAATTCCAACTAAGCCTCATCCTCTAGAGGGACTTTTTTGTATCTCAAAAACCAGATAAATAAATTCTTCCCAGGGGAAATGGTAATTCTAACTTTTGTGTACTTTTATTCTCTTTCCTATCATACTTCTCTATTAGAAAGTGTCAGACTCTAATTAAATATTTTCTTTACATGTCCATGCTCACCTCATAATTTTCATACCCAGAGGACAGATCGAATGAAAGATAATTAACTTCTTATTTTGCCCCTATTACATTCCAGTTATCTTACTTACATGCGTGACTGACTTTCACCTTCTACCCACTCTCTGGGTGAAAGAAATATCATTATTTCTAATGCTTCAAGATGAAGAATTTTAGACATGGAGAGATTAGGTATTTTGCTCAAAGAAGAACCAGCAGAGTCATGATTCATACTGGCAACTTCAGTTTTCGTTTGTTTGTTTTCATTTTGGCATTCCTAAGGTTATGCAAAATTTCTAACAGTAATCTGAACTTCATTATGAATAAATGCGGCAAAAATGAACAAAGAAAAGCAATCTGATTTGAATAATGTACCACCTACACCAACTAGCCAACCTTAACTGCTAGATGCTTACTTAGGTCCCTTAAATATCTTTGAAGATATTCATAATTTAAAAAAATATACCCAAATGTTTATATATCATCAAAACCAAACATCAGTGGCTAAATCTTCAATATGTGTCTGTGTACATGTGTGTGAGTGTGTGTGTGTGTAAGTTGGAGTTGGAAAAAATTGGGGGTAATAAGGGCCTTCATGTCACTCTGATAAAAAACCAGAAATGTCTGGCAAATATATCTCCATAATTTTGTAAATTCTGGAATTTTCAAAGTTCTGAGGGGATATATGCTCTCTTAATCTTCCCCAATTTCCTTTGTCCATCAACTGACACCGAAAACTTATCATATGTCCAACACTGTATTTTTTCATTCATTTATCCAGCCTAGGCCAATTCTCACCTGGGTGCTTGTTCTACTGAGATTTATCTCCCATAGTTAATTAGGGAAGTAATAATTAGTCTCTGTTACTCTAGGCATTTTCCCAGAGTAATTCACTGATGATGCTTATGGTGTAACCATAACTACTGAAGACCCTAAGAGTCAGTGGGGAGAGTGGATGTCGGTTTGTCTTCGGGCACAGAAATTTCCTCAGTGGAGCCCGGTTATCAGAGTAGCTAAACGCCTGTTCAAGTTGCTCCTAAAAATCTGGGCATGGAATGGGCCCCAGAAGTTTACAGAACTAATGTGATTCCTTCGATTATACATTGCCAAAGTCTTTCTACATAGAAATCTTTGAATTAACTGAAGCTGCCGAGTGAATTTGTCTACGAGAGAAAAGTCATTAAGAATAAAGTTAGAACCCAGAATGTTATATTGGTTCTTCAAAGTTTTATTTGAGAATCTGATAAATCCCCTGCTTAAATCATGTTAAATTTTCTACCAAAAAGTATACTTTTATTCTAATTAGAGTTTTATTTTAGGTTAGGAGGAAGAAAAAAAAATAAGAGATGACTCCTTAAAAGTTTGGAATGCATAAAGTATAAGGTTTTATTATCCCAAAGAGAGACATTCTATTATGCAAATATATTAATTCAGTTGCTGGTATCGAGATTTTAAATAGAAATAAGTTTAAATAAGGAATTTTATGTTAAGGGATTACTGAGTAAAATAATGAGCTATTTGGTATTGCTTAGGTTGCATATAGGTTTAAAAAGATCTTTTTAATATATATTTGTTTGTGCAAACCATGTCTTATTCTTCCAATTGCTCTAGAAATAGGAATCATAATTCAGAGCTAGAGTAAGCAAACAAGCACAAACATTGAACCTGAAAATGTGTTTGACATAATGTACTTACTTTGAATTGAAGTTGCCTACGTCCATTAATGTAGAATAATGGAATAAGACTTTACTAAGGTCTCTGTTATCTATTCATATATGAGTGTTGATTCCATTTCAAGTCTTATGAAGATAAGAAAATGTGTTGCGTGTGCATGCATGTATATATATAAATATAGGGAAGTAATTATATATAAAATTTCTATACATATGTATGAAATATATAGTCCACATCTACACATGTAAAGTGAGGGGAGGGACGGGAGAAATTGGTGACAACAAAACAAAACAAAACAAAACAAAACAAAACAAAATGCAGATCTTTAACATTGGCCAATCCATTTTGATGAATGTATATTTTATAGAAATACATTTTAAACTCTTGTCTTATTCCACAATAAAAGAAATTTTTAAACTTTGAAATATGAGATCCACACTAGTGGAGACATTTGCCATGTCTTTTTGACCACTTGATATCCTGGAGCACCCATCCTCATTTCGAGAAATTTCTTACATGTAAGTAATCCACACCTCTCCAAATGAGAGGCCAGCCTATGACCTCCATGTCCTCTCTATCTGCATGTGACATGAGCTTGCCTGGCCAGGCTGTGCTTCAAGCAGTGAAGCAGATGTGCAGATTCCTCTCTCCCATGAGGGCAATGGCAGACATCTGTGTATGGGTCACAGCGACCACAGTACCAGCCGTGGCATCCAGGCACTGGTGCAGGGATCAGAGCAGGGGAAAGGAGGTCTCTAACAGGGCGGTCCTGCCTAGAGATTCTGATGAGTGTCTTATATTTCTTGTAAACCCTTTTCTAGGAAACTAAAGTAGGTTCTAGTATTTGCTTCTAAGAACATTGAGTGGTGCGCTGCTCCAAGCCATGTCCTCTCGCCTACTTAAGGACTTCTCTTAAGGACTTCTCTCTTTCTCTCCGCCTCTCCATCACCTTTTCTCCTCTTTTCTGAATCTTTCTTGGCAGCATACACAAGTTCTATTTTTTTTCTCCAATCTCAAAGACTCCCTTAAAAACCATCAAGCTTCCACATCAAGCTTATGCCTCTATTACCTCTGCCCTTTTTTAGCAAGACTCCTCGGAGTTTCATGCATACTCCCACTTTCCAATATATATCTCCTCCCATTACCTCCTGAAACCACTTCAATCAGGCCTTTTCACTGAAACTGCACTTTTCAAAATCCCAGCTGGCCACTACACCACTAAGCCAACCTCCTCCTTGTTAAGGCATGCTGTGCTCCCCCGCCTTGGTCCACTCACCTGCAGCTGCCATGAAACTGATGGCTGTCTCTTCCTTGAAGTACATCCTTCACCTGCAGGACAGCATATGCCCTTAGTTTTCATCCTTTTCTGTTGCCATTCTTTTTTTTTTTCTCTCTCTTTTTTATGTCCTTTTAGACTTCTACATTTTGTAGTGATCCAGGGCTCAGTCCTTGTAACTCTTTCTCCGATATCTGCACTCACTTGGCCTCATGGTTTTAAACACTAACATGCTCATCCCTTTCTTTGAACTCTAGACTTCCAAGGCCACCTGCCTATGCGATATGTCTTGTTGGAGGTCTTATATACATTCCAAATATAATATGCGGCAAATTGAACTTCTGATGTTACCCACTCCTCCTAATCCTACTCTTCTTAGCTTTCCCATTTCAATAACAAACAACTCAATTCTTTTAGTTGCTTAAGTCAAAATACTAGATCCATCTTTGATTCCTCTATTTTCTCCATCTATCTTGTCCAATCACTTAGGAAATGCTGTCACTACCTTCAGAATATGTCCAGGATCTGAGCCGTCTCCATCATTTCCACATTCACGTATCTGGTATAAGCCATTATTACCTTTTATGTGGATTATTGTAGTAGTCTCCAAACATTTTTCATTCTTAATTCTTGCCTGTTTTCCATGATCTATTGTCAATATGGCGGCACAATGATTCTTGAGTGTAAGTGAAACCATAGTCTATCTCTTTTCAAAAGTTTCCAAAGTCCAAGTCTTTGCAGTTGTCCGTTTGCTTCAATGTTTTCTGGCCACGTTACTTTTCTCACCACACCTCTGGGTGATACAGTCACTCAAGTAATTTCAGATGACCTCCTTTCATGTTTCTAGAACACTGCAGACACACCTTCATCTCAGGACCTCTGACTTCTAGTTTCTTTAGCCTCTTCCCTCTTCCCCAAATGGCAGCACATGTGTTACTTCACTTTCTTAATGCTTTTACTTAAATTCCTCTTTCTTAATGAATCTTCTGGCCACCCTAACCAAAATTAGAAGCCCTTTCTGTATCCAATATAGTATTATATAGCACTTATCATAATCCGGTATATTATTGTTCCCTTCCACTAGCACATGGCTGCCAAAGACTAGGACTTCTCCTGTGGCTGATACATAATAGGATTAGAGGATGGCCAAATGCTCCTGGTTTGCTTAGGACTTGTACAAGCTTACTAAAAGATGAATATCCCAGGAAACCTCTGAGTTCCAGGCAAACTGACACAGTTGTTCACACCGGCTCAATTAAAATTTGTCAAATAAAAGAATGAGAACAGAGGTATGAGTGTGTACTCTACCTAAAGCTTAAATCTATAGGGTGTTTAACCTAAAGTTTTATGGAATAACACACATGTTATTGCTCAATCTTAGGTGGCTGAAGGCCAGTTTTATGATGCATCCATCGTGAAATGAATAGATCTAACCACATGGAATGACACAAAGGAAAAGCATAGGCATTTCCACAATTATCACCAAGTACTGTGTAACCGGTAGCCCTAAATGGGTAACATTATTATTAGATCCATACACATAAGTATTATCTCTAATCCTATTACAAAGGGTAATTGCTTATAAGATGCTTATCCTTTTGACTGGCAGAAAATTTATAAAAATATGGAATGCAACTTAAAGAATACACAGTGGTGAGAGTCAACCACATCATTACTGACTGGCAGGAAATGACGATCATAAGTAAATAACAACAGAATATTGACTTAGCTGACCTCAATTATGCTTTCAATTAAGATTTGTGGGTTTCAACCATTAGCTAAAATCCATCCTTTAGACAAAAGTCTTTGTGGGGGATCCCTGGGTGGCTCAGCAGGTTTAGCGCCTGCCTTCAGCCCAGGGCATGATCCTGGAGACCCGGGATCAGAGTCCAACATTGGGCTCCTTGCATGGAACCTGCTTCTCCCTCTACCTGTGTGTCTCTGCCTCTCTCTCTCTCTCTCTCTGTGTCTCTCATGAGTAAATAAATAAAATCTTAAAAAAAAACGTGTTTGTGGGATACAGAAGCTCGTGATTGTTGTAGGCTCATATATTTACTGCAGTATTAAATAGTATTTAATATTTTTGTACCAGTAAGACTATAATTGCTTTTGTATATTTATAATATACACATTTATAAAATATTAATACCAGTTTTTAAAAACTTTTTATAAAATAAATTTAAACTTTTAAATATAAATATCCCAGTCCCTCAAAAAAAAAAAAATAGAGCCTAGAGAAACAAGAGTTAAGGGTTACTTTTCCCAAGACTCATTCGATAGAGTGTGGCTTCCTTTTATGCTTCTTTAGAAACTGGCTCCATGTGAGCTCAGCTCATCTTGATAAAATGTGAGGTGGTAGATGTGCCAATTCATTCTGCCATGTTGTACAGTTGCATCTGGCCTCAGGTCATGTCAGAGAGAGACTGATGCTCTCTCAGCCATTATTGAAATAAGATAGAAAGGCAGATCCAGGCTCTGACATATGCCAATCACTCCGGGGGAGAAGCTGATATTTCCCTTTATCATCATTCCTCTTACTGTACAACAATGCAAGGTGGGATCCCTTACTAGAATCTGATGTCTGGCCCTGCTAGGTCCCTGTAAGCTGCCTCTCAGAACTTCAAAAAAAAAACCTAACTGCTTGTCCAGAAGGCCTTGTATGTGCCTGGTGGAGTCATTTACTTTTGTTTGCTTGGCTATTGGTATGATGAATCAGTCTTCTGGTCCAGCACCTACTATGGCTTTCGGGACAGGAGTCAAAAGGTCAAAGATCAATGGCTCATCCTAGGAGTGGGAGATAATTGATAATTGGTTGGTTTAAGATAGCCAGTCTTCTCTAAGGATTAGCATAACTGATGATTGACCATGGATACTAGCCTCTTAAAACCCAAGGAACTGGAAACCTGGAGGGATTAGAGTCCTCAAGATAACAATATATGACTATAATTGATGGCCTTGGTGAGGTACCCAGGAGGAGGTAGACCCCTACCAATGACATGGCTGAAATGTTTCCCTTCATAAATATTTTTCTGAAAAAGATTGAGTAGAATGTTCCTTGACAAAGTGCCATATATGCAAAGCATTTTGGATGTTCTTATTTTAACAAGATTAATGAATGCTCCCCTTTTATGACACTTGTGCTGTGATTGGGTGAATCTGAGAAGACATACTGTCGTTCAGGTTCTATGAGCACTAGATGACTGCCAACTATGAGGAAGATGACCTAAGGAGAGAGGCCATATGAGGCTCTCAGTGAAGAGATAACCCTGGGATCTCTGTAACTGCGTGATCCTCCCTTTTGTCCTACTGAAGTCTTCTCCATACTTCCCTGCCTTGTTCAATTTCTAGGAGTATGAACCCTAAAATTGTATCCCTAAGGTACCCTTACTGGCTGGTTTCTTCTTGGGTTCATCCCATGAAGGGCACCAATCAGATGTCTGAATGGGAGAGGAGACAAAGGAGGATTATATCTTCCTTCTTCCCTTTCTACATCAAAATTACATTTTTGGCAGTAGCTGTATCCTCATATGACTACAGCTCCATCTTCCAAATGTCCTATTCCCACTGGACTCTGGTAATTCTATTTCCTTCCATTATCTCTTCAGCTTCAAGGTGGTGATTACTTCCCTCTGTCACTAATCCCCTGGTCTCTACCATCTTTTGTTTGTTCTCTCAATGCTACCCACACCCCTGTAAAGTAGATTTTTATTAATGTTTCTATTTCCTCCTGTATGGAAAAACAGAAGAAAAATCTTTCTGCTGTTTCCTCTTGACAATACATTTTAATCTTTACTCCCACACATGTTAGGCTAAAAGGGGTATACAGTGGGGACTTTTCCTGTCCTTAAGAATTAGATTGATTGGGGTGGAACTACAGTGTGCAAACACCAAAAAACCCCAAACAGATAAATAACCAGAAAGTTCTGAGTTAACAGAAAAGATAATTATTTCTTCTTAAATTTCAAGGATATAATAACTTTATGAAAATTTAGAAGGGGGAGTACAATTAAAGATCAGTTTTGGGCAGCCCTGGCGGCCCAGTGGTTTAGCGTCACCTTCGACCTGGGGTGTGATCCTGGAGACCCGGGATCGAGTCCCACATCGGGCTCCCTGCATGGAGGGTGCTTCTCCCTTTGCCTGTATCTCTGCCTCTCTCTTGCTCTCTGTGTCTTTCATGAATAAATAAATAAAATCTTAAAAAAAAAAAAAAGATCAGTTTTGTCATCTACTATAGTTTTCACCCATAGTGGGTACTCAGCACATGCTAAATAATGTCCTCTGATGAGCAAAGTGAAATTTTACTAAGGTTCAAATAGATGTATTGCTTTGGGAATAAGCAAACAAGACAGCATGGAGTGGTCAACATGTAAATTGATGTGAAAAGGAAATTGCCCACAGTTGTCAAGTATTCAGAACAGAATAGCAAAAGCAACATTATGGGAGAAGAAAGTGCTAGTAGAAATTGTCACTATCAAGGAAGGAAAAATGCAAAGCTACAAAACTACAAGAAGGTAAGTTTAATGTTGACCATTGCTTTTACGAAAACTAATGGGCCAATAACGCATTACTTTCTGAGAGCCCAGTAAGCACCAAATAAAAGGGCATTAAATATTCGCATTAGAGTCTATGAAATATGCTTTCACATGATACTTGCCGTTTGCTTCTGTCATAGGTTCATCCAAAGTTATTAAATTTTAAAATTGCACTAGGACTTTTTATATGTAGTGCATTTATAGCCTCTGATTTATATAGCACTTTTCTTCCATAGACCTATTATATCCTCATTCTCCAATTCAATTGTGCTTATGGTTAAATATAGCAAGCAATATATGTGTGTGCTACATATATATATATATATATATATATATATATATATATATATATAATGTTATATAAATTTTTCTTGATTCTTTATATAACATATTTCCTGAAATTTTGCAGTGGGTCAGAATGGAATTGCAAGATGATTGAGATATGGAAAGGTATTTGCATCCACAGGAATGTGATATGTCTCAAAATTGTCTCTAAACAGCAATCTTTCCAAAGCAGGCAGCCTAATATGTATGAAATCTCATTCTATGTGCACTTAACTTACCTAAAATCAACTATATATGCTTTCCAAAGAATCATAGGGAGAAAATAAATAAAAATTGGAATTGTGCAAGCCATTCTTTCTGCTGTTCCTTGCTCTGAGCAAGACTGAGCTTCCTCACCACTATTAGAGGGAGAGAATCTTAACCAGATGAACAGGGTGCTAATGGTTAAAAAACATGCACTTTTTTTTTTTTCCAATACATACCTTAATCTCAATCCACCTAATGCACCTGATGATAAACCAATGAAACAATGGTCCAACCCAAGCCTGAAAGAAAACTGCTCTGTGGGAGTCACTGAATTGAAGGACTGTATGATAGCCTTTAACAAGATTTGCTAAGAGATTTTCCAAGAGTAATTTTACCAATATCTGATGATTGCCTTGGCACTGACCTTAAACACCTGCTATGTAATGTAGTGCAACTGCACTTTACCCAGAACAAAATCTCTGTGACCTTCTTGTGGTTACTACAACAATTCAGTTCAAGATTGCCACTGCAGTGGACCACACTGAGGGGAGATTTAGGCAGTGGTAGACAGGCCACTAGGAATAATACTGCAAAAGAGTGGAAACAGGCAGTCACAACCTGTGTTGGAGAATGGCCTCTAGAGATCTTGCCCTGAGACCTTGTCCTAATGTATTGTGAATGGGATGGGTCTATGGCCCTCTATAGGACGGTGGTCAGGTGACTCTGAGGGTCATTACTCAATGTCCCTTGATTATTAAAATAAGAAGTTGTAATATGGGGAGGGGTGCATTCAGGTGGCTCAGTGGTTGTCTGTCTTTGGCTCAGGGCATGATCCCAGGGTCCTGGGATCAAGTCCCACATCAGGCTCCCTGGAGGGAACTGCTTCTCCCTCTGCCTGTGTCTCTGCCTCTCTCTCTCTGTGTCTATTATGAACAAATAAATAAGAAATCTTTGAGAAAAAAAGAAGTTGTAAAATGGAATACATACTCTGCCATTTGGAGGCTATCTTAATTTGCACTAATTATGAAGTATGGTCATTCAATATATGCCCACATAACTGAGTCAGAAAAATATCCTCCATCAATGAAAAGATGCCTTGGGTAGCAATCATAATATGTCACATAGGGGTATATAGGACAACAATAATCAAACCATCCAGCTTCCCTGGCTGCTATTAAAGAAAAACATTCCTATTCCTGAGCTACACGATTTTCAAGTAACCATTATCCAATGCCTTTTATGTGTCTCTCTTTATTCTTATTTCTGAATTTGAGTTTTTATTGTGGTTATCTTATTCCGTCTCCACCCCTCTGTGCATGTGTGTATGTGTGTGTGTATAGAAAATACAGATAACTTGTTAGTTGTCATAAGCACAGTCTTATTAGTTGATAGGTTATCCTACCAAGAAGAGCCACATCCAGATTTGATAGAGAAGACTGTGTTTTTCCCAGAGAGACTTGACATTGAGCTGGATACAGTAAATGGGTGGAACTTTGGGCAGAGGAGGCAAGAACCAAAAGGAAACTCAATGACCAGTCAGTTGCCCTGTGACAGAGCCTGTTACTATTTCACTAGAAATCTTTAGGTGGCCTCCTTTGCTATTATTAGGTGGGGACCAGGTCACAGGTTTTAATCAGTGGGATGTGCATGGACGTACTATAAGCCACTTCCAGAGCTGTTTATTAAAAACCTTAGGTATGATATTATAGTTCTTTCTTAACCTTCTTTTTTTAAATATTATATTTATTTATTCATGAGAGACACACAGAGAGAAGCGGAGACACAGGCAGAGGGAGAAGCAGGCTCTCTATGGGGAGCCCGATGCGGGACTCAATTCCAGGACCCCGGGATCACCCCTGAGCCTAAGGCAGATAGATGCTCAACCACTGAGCCACTCAGGCATCCCCTTTCTTGCCCTTCTGAAGCAAACTTAGAAGGCATGTATTCCAGACTGCAGAGCTACAAGGTGGAAACAAATACCAAAGCTATGTCTGACAATGGTGTGAGCAAAAATATACACTTTTGTGTTATTTTATTGAGGTGTGAGGTTTGTTCCTAGAGAGAGATGACATTGCTTATTTTTTTTATCAAGTCCTAGTTTTTATTCATAATATGATTAACTCAACTCAAGAGGTTTTTAAATTAAGTGTTCTTGACACCTATGCTATTAAAACATCTAAAAAAGAGTAAAAATATAAACCAGAGAGGACATGGTCTCAGAATAAGTAACTAGAGTGGAAAGCCTATGCTGCTGGTCTCACAGCATGTTTTGTTCACAGTTACAGTGTTTGGCATATAGTAGGTGCTCAGTTAATATCTACTTGAAAGGAGAAAGCTCCTAATTCTTCCATCCATGCTTTATACAACTTCCAGCAGTCAGATAAGTAGTATTTGACAAGTAGTATTTGAGAAAATGTGCCTATTATTTTATGAGACAGCCTGGAAAGTATTTAATATTACAATCTAGTAATGTATGAATATTTTTTTAAAGATTGAGATGTTTATAAGTCATTGAAATCTTGCTTTCTCAATATCTTCAAAGGTCAACCAACTTAGATATTTCTCACTCACTCCATCAAGTGAATAATATTTCCTGTGTGAAAGAAGCGGTCCTTCAGGAAGGAAGGAAGGAAGGAAGGAAGGAAGGAAGGAAGGAAGGAAGGAAGGAAGGAGGGAGGAGGGAGGGAGGGAGGGAGGGAGGAGGGAGGGAGGGAGGGAGGGAGGGAGGGAGGGAGGGAGGGAGGAGGAGGGAGGAGGGAGGGAGGGAGGGAGAGGAGGGAGGGAGGAGGGAGGGAGGAGGGAGGAGGAGGGGAGGAGGGAGGAGGGGAGGGAGGGAGGGGGAGGGAGAGGAGGAGAGGAAGGAAGGAAGGCGGAGGAAGGAGGAGGAAGGGTAAGAGGGAGGGGTAGGAGGTGAGGCTTTTCGGGAGTGAGGAGGGAGCGTCACGGTCATTCAGCATTCTGGTTCTTCTTTCTTTATTGTCTTGTTCTTTCTGTTTTCTTTCTTTCGTCTTCTTCTTTCTTTATGTCTTTCTTCGTCCTTCTTTCTTTCTTTTCTCTTCCTTATTCCTTCCCTACTTCCTTCTTCCTTCTTTCCACCTACCATTTCACTTGCAAAAAATGAGTGTATGGAATGGAAGAGATGAAATGATTGAGATTTCTTTTTTTGGATTATTTGTTATTCTGATTCGTAGCTCAGGAAAATGAGAAAGCCTACTTCCCACTACCACCCATCACTCCTTTGCTATTTTTTTCAGAGTCACTAAATTTCCAGCGGTAGCTAAAAACTGAGGGGAAAAAAAAAAGTGAAGTAGAAGTTTGGTTGTTTTGGAATAAATATTTGATATATTTTGCTCTCCTTTTGCTACTTCATTTGCATTAAAAACATGCTTTCACTCTTTAACATGGCATATTATTGCATTACTTAGGCTTCATTAATAGTCAAATTCTGCACTAATTAAATTGTTTCTCCCTGAGAAGTTTCTTTTTTGTATAAGCTAACTATGGCATGCAAATATGTATGAACTATATGTATAAATTAGAAACTGTTTAAGATATGTAGCCATACTACTTTTATTATCAACAGTATGCAAGTCCATGGGCCAGATGAAGAGATTGGAGGATATATAATTTTCAAAATATACCCTTTTTTCTTTTTTCCTTGTAAATTTAGGTGACTCAAACATATTCGGCTTCTCAGGCAGCCTCCTCCATTAACCTACCCACATACATATAGAATCTGAGAGTCAAATGTTTTTCTATATCTGCTATCTCTTTTTTGTTCACCCCAAGTTGTAGGATTGTGCTCTCGTTGGAGCCATTCTTGTCCCGCAAGTGTCTCCATCAGAGTTTCATCTGTCTCAGAGTGAGTTTGTGAGACTCCATTGGATAGGATTATATTTAATGCTAAAGGGATTTGTAAAAGTCTCATGCATAAAATAGCATCTGTAAGAAAAGAGGAGAAACATAAGACACTTTTGTCTTTCAAAAACTTAAATTGTCCCTGCTTCTACCATCCGAAATCCCATGAGCTTTTTGGGTCACTATATGAAACATACCGTCACAATAACAATAGGCTGACACTGCCAAGAAAACCAGGCCCTGTTTGATAGCCTCCAGTGTCAAATGGCAAAAGGTAAAAGGTGAGCAATGTACTCAAATTGTCCCTCTTTCTTTTCTTTCCTTTTTTATTTTTTAACTAAGCAAATGTAGGCATTTGTCAAGCGGGAGTTACAAAGATTGGAAAGAGGAAAATAGACAAGAGAAAATTTGTTTCATTGTTTTGCCAACTCCCCAGGTCTTATTATTAAGAGGAGAAAAGATGACAAGATGAAAGGACATTACTCCTAAAGGAAAAAAAAAAAATCAATGACATCTCTCCTGGAAGAAATATCACCAACCAGGGATGCCTAGGTGGCTCAGGGGTTGAGCATCTGCCTTCAGCTCATGGGGTGATCCCAGGGTTCTGGGATCAAGTCCAGCACTGGGCTCTCTGCAAAGAGCCTGCTTCTTCCTCTGTCTATGTCTTTGCCTCTCTCTTTGTGTGTCTCTCATCAATCAATAAATAAAATCTTAAAAAAAAATACCCCAACCAGTGAAGAATTAAAAATATATACATTGCTACAGTAAAACAAGGCAAAGCAACACAAAAAGTACAGTGGTAGAGTAATTAGAAAAAATAATATCTTAGGCAGAAGAAAAAAATATTAAGTGTTCTATTAGTATATTGGTATCATTAACATGGAAAATGTCTGTCTTTGAATTTGTTGCCAGCTGGTATTTTGATATGAGCTGGCATATGAGAAAGAGGCTTTGAATTCCAATTCTAGTTTTGTAATATAATCACTTGGTAAGAGTGAGCTGGTAATTTCTTTTCATGAGCAAGATGGGAATAATGATAATGCTTTCTCACATTATTTTTGTAAGACTCGAACTGGTTGGCAATAATATGTTTGCATATTTCTAGAGTTTAATTAACTTATCTTCTCATACATCATTTCAGTTGTAAAACTCTTAAAGATAACAAGCATTTCCATTCAACTAAACTGATTGGAGAAGAGTAATAATCTTGGCAGTTCCTAATTTCAGATCTTTCTAATATGCTCATTGTCTAGTATCAAAAGCACTTTTGAAAAGTGGAATATTTAGCCTCATCTTGAAGCTCAATATTTGTAAGTAATAAAAATGGTGTGGACACCTTGGACCTTTCTAAAATGACTCTATACATCTCTCAAAGGAGGAAAAAAGCTGGCATATGAGCAGTAAGGAAGAGAATGGAAAAAAACGGAGGGGCAAAATCCTAGAAGGTAATTCATATATCCAAGAGAAATACATGGACTCTATTTTATTCTCCAGAACACTCGGTGCTTTTTTTATTGGTTGATGCCCGTGGAGTTTCCATTTTGAGCTATTTTCCCCTCCAGGCTCTCAGCCCTCTGCCTCTTTTTATTACATCAACAATCTGACACTATAATGTGTTCATGTCGTATATTAATACGTGTTGGAGGGACAATTCACTGGAGTAAAACCCTAAAAGCCACTTTTTTCAGGGCACTAATTTAAAAACCTTTAATAAGAAAAATTTCTTAGAAGATAAATATATAGCTGAATTTAACTGTATGAATATACTTAAGAAAATATTCTGAAATGAGCTCTTCTCCAGAAAAGGTTTATTCTATTTACTCTACCTATAGCCTTGGTCCTTTGTTAGATTATTTAGAAAGAGAAAGTCCAGCCAGGGCCAAGGAAACGAATGTGACCACAGAGTTTGTAATTCTTATTACTATTATTCTTCTTTAACTTTGGGTAACATACTGTGCTTGTTAGTGACTTCATGAATGAAAAATCTTCCTGGGCAACAGATTTTCTAAAAACAGAATTCATTTTCTTTTTATTCTTTTTTTTTCATATATTTTTTATTGGAGTTCGATTTGCCAACATATAGTATGACACCCAGTGCTCATCCCATCAAGTGACCCCCTCAGTGCCCATCACCCAGTCACCCCAACCCCCCACCCACCTCCCCTTCCACTACCCCTTGTTCGTTTCCCAGAGTTAGGAGTCTCTCAGGTTCTGTCACCCTCTCTGATTTTTCCCACTCATTTTCTCTCCTTTCCCCTATAATAATGGCTTAATTATAAGCCATTATAATAATATAATGGCTATTAAATCTACCTACTGACGTCAGAACCTTTCTGGATCCCAGAATCAGATGTCTCATCATTACTGTCTGTCCCTTATCTTATTCTCTTGTACCAAGGAATAGTCTGAGCAGTAGTTTTAAACTCATTTTTCCCTTCCTTAACTTAGGAGGACAGATATCTTTTAGCTCTTACATAATTTTATTATTTCTTGTATGTGAAAAAAGTTGTTGCTAGTCAAGGGAAGGAAAGATGAACACACTGTCTTTTTGTTAAACTGATAAAAAAATACAAGGGAAATGGCTCTTCACTTTAATTCTGTCTTTTTTTTTTTAAGTGTGTTATTATTTATTTATTTTAAATATTTTATTTATTTATTCATAAGAGATGCACAGAGAGGCAGAGACACAGGCAGAGGGAGAAGCAGGCCCCATGCAGAGAGCCCAACGTAGGACTCACTCCCAGGTCTCCAGGATCACACCCCGGGTCAAAGGTGGCGCTAAACCGCTGAGCCACCCAGTTTGCCCTAAGTGTGTCTTTTAGATCTGGTTTGATTAGGAGCACATTGTTTAGAGATGTTACATAAAATGTTTTAATTTTATTAAGAGTAATAGCAGTCATAGTGAGGGTAAAAATATCTACAAGTATCCTAGACAGAAAAATTGTAATATGTATGTATGTAAAGTTACATATGAAGCAACCAGGACACAGAGATAACCCCATAACTTATAGATTTATCAATCTATTGATTGATTCACTAATTGATTAAAGCTTATTGAGGGCCTACCATATATTTTATTGCAAACCCCTTGACAAGCAATTGGTCTAATAAGGGAGGGGGGAAAGTCAATGTTTGGAGAATGCATAGTTTGCTTAATTAAGTCATTCATTACTTCATTACAAATATATTTCCTGAAATGTTTATATTTTGTATCACATACACATAGCAGGAGAGCATTGGATTTTATAGATTGTCAGTAAAGCATCTATAGAGAATGTATTGAAAGCAATGAGTAAGAGAAAGAGAAATTAGAGTCCAAGGGTACCAATGGTATCTCCAACTTTTGCAGGACCTGAAATTTATATACGGGGGGAGGGGAAGTATTTTTAAAAATGCAAAATTATATCCATAAGTAAATAATTATTTCAAATATCAAAAGAAATCACAACAAATACAATTTTTAAGTCAACATATTATTCACAAACATCATAAAATTTTTTAAAAACAACACTCTATTTATAGGGATTAACTTATACTCCTCTGTAATAATTTTTTCCTTCAATCTGACTACATTTTCTTTGAATGATTCTTCATGCGATATTTCTCTACACAGAACAGTAAAAGACATTTTAGACTTTCGTGTAGCATGAGTAAATTCGAAGATATACATTCTCTATGGTTTAGCATTTCCACTCCAAGTTACTTTGTTTCATTGATTTCAATACAGATTCTTTTTTCACAGTTAAATTTCTGAAATGAAATGCATTCTTACAGTTAATAAGAAAGTAATATGACACAGTTTAAATGGAATCCTTTTCTTACTTGTGCGAAACAATCATCTGTATCTAATATTGATAGCATCTTCGACTTGATGAAACAGGATGTATACACCCTAGAAAAACTCTTGTAGGATACATACTAAGATGCTTATTGAAGTATTTTTGCATAACAAAAACCTAGAAACAAGATGGCAAAAGAAACAGGCCTCCTGCAGTGTGGATTTTGCCCACCTACTGGGCCTGTGGTAGGAGCAGTAGACAGCTATATGGAGCCTGGCAGCACATTGGCTGAACCACAGCTCATGGTGGAAGCACCTGCACAAAGCCAAGGAATAGGAGCTGTCCATGGAGAAATCCAAGTTAGTGAAGACACACCTGCAGGACTTGATCAGCTGGCCTCAGATGGTGGCAAGACTTTCAATCAGGTGGAAATCAAGCCTTGATTGTGTTAACCACCAGACAGATGAGTCTCCATTACCTACAAGATGTCGAAGCACAGCTACCCTGGCTTAGGGACCACTGTGCTCTCTTGCTTCATCCCCCCCACCCCCCAATAGCCTGCTTGGTCAATAAAGGCACAGACTTCTCTAGTCTTCCTCCTCCCTGAAATTGCCCATTGATGGCAGAAAGAATGAACACATGGTGGTGTATTCAAAGTAGCAAGTGTGAATATACTGTACTTATACACGTCAACTTGGATAAATACAAAATATCTATTATTGAAAATAAGCATGTCTCAGAAGAACACACATGGGATAATTTATTAAATGAAGTAAACCATTAAAGTCAAGTGATGCATACATAGGTGGTAGCACTATAAACAAAAACAAGAAACGTATTAACAAAAAACAGAGTCACGCAGAGTGCTTCTGAATTACCTGCATGGTAATTATCTATTTCTGTAGCTGGGTGGTAGGCAGATAGATTTATGTATTTTGTTATATCACAAAATATACACATCTGACTCATATATCCTTTTCTACACATGGTGTATTTTGCATTGAAATATTAAAGATATTTTAAAATGATATTAACTTAAAAAGTTTGTCCTTAACCTCTCAGCAACTTCACAGGTCAAGAGGAGCAAGAAGCCTGGTGTGAAATCACCCCATAAGAAGTGAAATGCTTTGGTATCCTTGGCAATCCAGAACACAGACTCACACATAGGTCAGGCAGTGTAGTGAAGGCTAATGATGATATTACAATGTCAGCAAAGTAGTCACTAATTACCAAGTCCAAGTCCATTTGAAAATGGAAACACTGCGGTATATCATTATGATGGTAGATGGCTCAGTTTTCTTTATCGATTAGTGGCAAGAGACATCCCCTGACCACAAAGAGAGGTTCTACACCTATGCATGGTTAAGAGACCTAAAAAGATAATGGTAGCTTTAGATATAGAATAAAAAACAGGCGAGATTGCAGATGGTTGAAGTAGGACCCATTGTCTGTCATATTCTGTTTTCAAACAGCATTAATTCTTTTATTATTACTCCATTTTTTTCTGGATTATGGTGTGATTGTAAGTAATATAAATGCAATTGAAATTCAGTCATTCATTCAACACTTTGGAGTTCCTGCTATAATCCCAAGAGCATAATGCATGGAAGGGTAACCTCTTTAAACAAAACACGAGCTCTGGTCATCTAACAGAGAAAACATGTGCTTCAATTTCTGTTTAGATATGAAAGAAAGTGATAACTGCCAGAAGAATAAAACCCATACATTTTTAATAACTATTTCCAAAGGACAAATCTTGCTTTTACTGGGCGTTTTAAGAATGGGCAGGATAAGATCTACACCTTATGGAATGTCTAGAAAAGTAGAAGGGTAGAAAGAGCTTGAGGAAAGTTGTGCAGGGATGGACACATAAACAGAAAAATTGTATTTTTCTTGTCTTCAGCTCACTTGTACTAAGTGTAGCCATTTCACTTCTGGGGATCCATTTGGAAGGTAATGGTAAGGAAATTATGCATTAGGAGTTAGCATTCTGTGTAAAGGGAGGAGGAAATCCAATGAGATGAGATGGAAAATGGTGGGGAGATGAGAGTAAAAATGCAGATCATGCCTTATGACCCAGCAATTGCACTGCTGTGGATTTACCCCAAAGATACAGATGCAATGAAACGCCGGGACACCTGCACCCCGATGTTTATAGCAGCAATGTCCACAATAGTCAAACTGTGGAAGGAGCTTTGGTGTCCATCGAAAGATGAACGGATAAAGAAGATGTGGTTTATATATACAATGGAATATTCCTCAGCCATTAGAAACGACAAATACCCACCATTTGCTTCGACGTGGATGGAACTGGAGGGTATTATGCTGAGTGAAATAAGTCAATCGGAGAAGGACAGACATTATATGGTCTCATTCATTTGGGGAATATAAAAAGTGGTGAAAGGGAGTAAAGGGGAAAGGAGAAAAAATGAGTGGGAAATATCAGAAGGGGAGACAGAACATGAGAGACTCCTAACTCTGGGAAGTGAACTAGGGGTGGTAGAAGGGGAGGTGGGCAGGGGGGTGGAGGTGACTGGGTGATGGGCACTGAGGTGGGCACTTGACAGGATGAGCACTGGGCGTTATTCTATACGGTGGCAAATTGAACACCAATAAAAAGAAATTTATAAAAAAAAACAGATCAAGCAAGTAATAAGAAATAAAATATTTAAGTTAACATAGGAAACCAACACAAACAAAACAACAGCAAAAATGAGAACTTTTGTAGAAGTTGTGACTCTACCTCCTTGGGACCAATTCCAAAATTTCCAAGTTGCCAGTGGAGTGTCTATATTCCCTACAGGGTGTAGCAGGTCAGTCTATTTATTGCTCATGACTGTAAAAATTGCCATTGAAAAGGCATGAGAGATAGTGTGGATCCTCCCATCTCCTCCCCTTCCCATCCTGCATTCTTATGGTCGGTAAAGAGCATCTGGGCAAATAATATATACAACTAAATGGGATACCTTCTAATGTCATTATTATTATTATTTTGTGTTATTTTATTTTTAAAGGCAATTGTGACATTTAAAAGGCTAATATTTCTGGAGTTCACTTCAGTCATTTAATAATACCAATTAATTTCCCCTTGGGGTATTCCCTTTAAATTCTTCACTGGATAAATCCGTGTCTCTAAATTTTAGATCCATCTCCAAAGGTGAAATAACAACTAATTTGTATTGGATCCTAAGTAAACTGCATAGCAGGAGTTTCCCTTCCTATCATGATGCTACCGAATTCTTAAAAGGAAAGAGTTTCTCTTTTGAAATGTGATAAGTAAAGCATTTTTGCTCTGGGAATCGCTTTCCTTCTTTCCCAGTGATAAGCTGAGGACCATACCAAATCACAGCACCTACATTATGCTGCTGTAATTAAAAGTGTGAAGTCCCCTTCCCTGAATCCCAGGGGTTTTGTAAGTATTAATGAGAGCCAGAATCTCTTTGGACATAAACTTATAATTACACAGCTTATTGTTATGATGGCAATTGTGAAGACTATTTACTGACACTTTCAAAAGAGGCTTATGGGATTTCAGGGCTAATTTAATTTGACCTTCACTTTATTACACCATCAACCAGCATTTGACCCTTATCTATAGATAGTCCATTGGCATTCCAGCACACTGGTTATGAGTTAGGATTATGCAAATGAAGGGTTTTAAATGTAGATGCAGAATGCAAATAGCAGGAGCACAATATATGATTCAGGCACTTTGGAAAACAATTTGGCAATTCCTTGAAAAATTAGGCATAGTTTCTACATGACCCAGCCATTGCACTTCTAGGCACATATACAGAAGAAATAAAAACATATCCACAATAAAATAATGGTTCATAAAATAAATATTCATAATAGCCAAAAGGTAGTAGAATGAATCCAAGTGCTCATCAAGTGGGGAATGAGTAAACAAAATGTGGCATACCTGTTCAATGGACTGTTATTTGGCAACAAAAAGGAATAAAAAGGAATCCATGCTACAATGTGGACCTTGAAAAAACATAATGCTAAGTGACAGACATCATTAATAAATGGATATATGTATGATTCCATTTTAATGAAATGTCCAGAATCAGCAAATATAGAGACAGAAAGTAAATCCATGGTTGACTAGGGCTTGGGGTGGGGGTAGCGACTGCTAATGGGTACATTTCCTTTCTGGGATGATGAAAATATTCTAAAATCAGATTGCAGTGATGGTATCACAACTCTATGAATATACTAAAACCCACACATTCTACACGTTATGTGGGCGAATTTTATGGTATGTGAATTATATCTCAAATTTAAAAATTTTTAAAAATGAGGATAGCATAGTACAAACATCAAAGAGGACATCTGTCACGTCAAACATTGCTTTTATCTGTTGTTCTCAGGTGGGTTTCACAATAAAAATGGATCTAGGAACGCATTTATTTATGCCATGTCTTTAATTAATTGCTAGATTCACCCACTGAGGCATTGTCTCGCTCTGCCACTGCTTCTTTCAGAAGTCTCTATCATGAAATTTCCGTTAACAATTCATTTTAGAGAAGCAGCAATAAATATCAGAAAGTGGTTCTGCATTTAGTAGTACTTCTACTGCTTAGACAGACATCTTCAGAGGCCAGCAAACTCTGAGGAAAAGGCTATTTCTTTCCATTCAGAACACGCCAGGTTTCATCTGATGGCTTATACCGATGCTAGCTTTTGAGGGATTATGTTTTATTACCATCAGATAATAGAGTTTCTTTTCTGTTTCTTTTCTTCTGACCCCAACTTCCTCTGAGTTTTATTGCTGACCAACAGCAGTCTCTATAGTTTTAAAACTAGTATACTGTGAGTCAGCACAGCTCTGTGTCCCTGCCACAGAGTATCCTAGGAAATTCAGTTTTCTCAAGTTCTTTATTGACCCATCCCTATCTTTCAGAATAACAATAAAATAAAATTGAGTGTAGGGCCATAGGCTTTGAAGACACAAAACGAAAACCTTCTGATGTTTCTTCTTAGATTTTAGAAGCAGAATTGGATGAGGGAAGAAATAACTCTAATCTAGGGGCCCAACAAATAAATTAACTTCTTATTACAGGAACATAGGAGTTGATCCTTGTGCAAGATGGGAGGAAATGCAATGTTTGGAAACACCTTTTTCCCTTAAAATATGTTTATTATTAGCTACTATCTAAACCACATAAAATCTAGTTGCATTAATTTTCACTTGGTACCGTCAACCTTGTAATAGCTAGCTGGCATCAGCAGTAAAAGAGAGTAGATCTAACCTACACTTAATGGGCTTTCCTTCTTATATAAACTTTTTATCTATATAAGGGAAAAGGGACCAAAGTGTAGTATTAGCTGTTCAAAAATAAGGGAGATTTGTTTATCTCCCTATACCATAGGTTATTATTCCATTTTGAAGTTTAGAAATGAATAATTCAAGATTTTCAACTCATTGAGCAAAAGGCCAAGTTGTCCCTCACTTTGTATTAAAATATATGCTGGCACAGATTCCATTAATTATTTTTCTCCCTCCTCTACCCCCATTCCAGAGGATCTTACACCCAAAGTACTGCTGTGTGACTTGCATAGTTCCCTAGGAGAGAAGCAGACTTCTCCATCATGTTAATGCTAGGCTTGTCCTTGCAATTTGCTTTGTTTGATTCAATGAGCACAAGATGACATATGAAGAACCTTTAAGAGCCAAATCATGGTTCTGCTACTTCTCTCTTTTCCCTCTAACACAAGAACCATGAAACAAAGTACTACGTTGCTATTTCTAGGGAGGAGAGCCAGAACTTTATTAACCAGCATTCCCTACTCCCAGGACTAAATGTCCTTCAAACATCTTCACAGCAGGGTTTCAGAATGGCTTTGGCCCAGAGGCCATGGTATGCCTCCCATTATCCCCGGGATTCCTATCTTTCTGAATAGGAATGGAATGTTATTTGTGTCTACACTGCCTATTATACACTGAGTGTGTTTGTGGGGAGGGAACAGATGATTTGCCTTTGTAGTTTACCAATTTCTGCATCAACAGGAGACTTATCTTCATGAAACCACAAGTTTCTGGACTTTGAGCCTAATGCTATGATTGGGTAAGATCTTCGCAATGCTTCTCTTCAGAAATAAATGAGTACATTTTATGTCAAAGAAGGAAAGCATCTGTATGACAACCACAAAAAATGTGGACTGTGGTAGGTGGTATTATTATTATTATTTCCAATTTCAGTCATCCTATGAGAGGTTGATTAACCTACTCTCACCCAACACCATGTGAATTGCAGTATCTCCCTGTTAGATGATTATATTTCCTGACCACAGGTATATGTCTCAGCCATAAATTTTGGTCAGTACGCTGTGAATGCAAGTGATGGGCAGCATGCCTAAACAGAACTTCAGGATCACAAGAGTCTGTGCTTTCTCTCTCTCCCTCTCTCTCCTCCACACCTCTGTCTCTTTCTCCTTCCCTCTCCCTCTCTTTGTCTCCCTCTCTCTTGTTCATCTTTCATAGGAATGGCATGTTCAGGTAGGGATTCTTCCTCAGCCTAGATCTCTAACCAAAGACAATACTGATTCAAGTCACAGGAGCATAAAGTATTGATAGAGAAATCTTTGTATCCTATGTCACTAAATCTGGGGTGGTTTTCACTGCAACATAATGCAAAGAATGCTGAATAAAATCCTATTAAAATGTAAGGTGAAACTTACAGTATAAAAAGGCCCATAAGTTAAACTTTGCTTTAAAATACTGTGTTGAAGACAGAGGGCAAATTTCTTTTCTTTTCTTTTTTAAGATTTTATTTATTTATTAATGAGAGACAGAGAGAGAGAGGGCAGAGACATAGGCAGAGGGAGAAGCAGGCTCCCTGTGGGGAGCCCGATGTGGGACTCGATCCCAGATCCCAGATCACACCCTGAGCCAAAGGCAGACCTTCAACCACTGAGCCACCCAGACATCGCCAGAGGATTAATTTCTTTAATCAAGTTCATCAGCATTGAAAATGAATTGAGAACAACTCCTGATGTTGGTCATCTCTCAGTCTTCTGGAACAAGACAGCACAATCTCAGAGAAAGTAAGAGGAGAACCCATTGATGCCTCATTGATGCCTCCCTTTCACTCCACTTTGTTTTCTTATTGGATGCAGGGAATAAAGCGAGAGGAATGCAAGTTCTCTCAACTTTGTAGGACCTGTCTGCTAACCCATCCAATGTTAGAATTACGCACACGCCCATATGCTGATCCATCCATGTCTGTTCCATCACAGTTTGCACAGATAGATAGACATGCAGACACACACACATGCACACACACATTTTTATATGTACACACAAGTATATTTGTAAACTTATTTTCACCTGGCATCATAATATTCTAAAACTTTCATCACATTTTATTTTCTTTTATATTTTTAAAAAATCTCTCCTTTTGAAGATCTGTTAATAATATGGAAACATGTTCTCATTATAATGTTCAATGAAAAAACAAAAAAAGCACAGAAAGTCAAAGTGCCTTTTGATCTCAATTAGGTTGTTATGGGTTGAATTGTGTCCCCTTCAAATTTATATGTTGAAGTCCTAAGCTTCATTACCTCAGTGTGACTTATTTGGAGATAGGGTCTTTACAGAGGTAATCAAGTTAAAATGAGGTCATCAGGGTGGGCGCTAATCCAAAAGGACTGGTGTCCTTATGGAAAGAGGAAATTTGGACACAGAAACACTCCTAGAAAGAAGATGATAGGAAGACACAAGTAGAAGATGGCCTTCTATAAGCCCATGGGAGAGACGAGGGGCAGACTTATCTCACGGCTCTCAGAAGGAACCAATTTTGCCCATATCCTGAACTTTTGGCCTCCAGAGCTGTGAGACAATACATTTCTGTTGTGTGGTGCAGCTAATTGTAGTACTTTGTACAACAATCTAACAAACAATGTACAAGTAAAAATATTAGAAATAATGGATCAAAAGTCCCACAGCAGTTAAACACCAGGGGGTGGAATGATTATGCCTAATTTATGTTTACTTCTATGTAATTTTCTATAATTTCTAAATTCCCTATAATGAGAACATATGATTATATAACATATGTTACATAAAAGAATATTTTTGAAATATCAAATGTACAAAAAACCTAAAGTCTTGAAAAATTTCTGGGCTTGGCAAGAAAGATCAGCCATAAAGGCAAGATATCTCATTCAAGAATGAATGTTTAAAACACTGAGTCTTTAAATCACCTGGCCTCAGCCTCATAGACGATTACTATCTGGCAAATCAGTTTTTTTCCAATATCCCCCTTCTGATACAATACAGGAAGGAAAAGATTATAGGGCTAATGTAAGGATAAAATTTGGGGAGTTACCAGATGTAGGGAAAGAAGAAACAAAAGTGAATTTTGGGACAATCTTTTGGTGCTTTAGCTTGGTGCCTTTCTGTGATGACTAGCCACAGGAGATGAGTTCAAGGAATATAATGAATCTGTTTTTTTTTTTTTTTTTAATTATGAACCTAAAAACTGTACAGCAGTGCCCTCCTGCACCACACTTGTCTTCTTATTTGCCCAGCGTGAAGTTTCATGAAGTTCTTGGTTTAAAGATTGTTCTAGCCCTAGAGAAGGTCCAGTGGTATTTGGGGCAATTGCAACTGAGGTGTCCTCCACTGTAGTTATGATTTTGGCGAGAAGAAAATGGCATAGTGTTTGAGGAACACATCTTCATCTCCTGAATGAAGAAAGGTTTTTCTTCTTAGGACTGTCAGGAAAGTGACTCTATCCTTTTCAAGCCCACAAATATATGTAGAGAAATACTCAGTATAAAGTTCAGACACACCTTTTACTACCTGGAACATCTCCCACTGACTCTGATAAATTAACTTCTCATTTTTTCTAACACATACTGGGAGTCTTCTCCTCTTAGAAACCTTCACTAAATCTACAAATGAGTTAATGACCTGGAGATAAAAGCCTCCACAGATTGTAGCAAACTTCCATCAAACTGCTCAACACACTGCATTTGTGTATTAAGTTTTATTGTGCAAACTTCTTAGAAGGCAGAGATTGTTGTTCTTTAAATTTATTTCTATAATCCTGGCATCTAGCCTGTTACTTGGTGCTTAAAAATATTTACTATATGCATTTTGGCAAATACTTGTGAATGAGAAAGTATCTTGATACATTAGAATTAAGAGAACCAACAGGGAGATGAAATGAAGTTTAAAAAGTAGACATAAAAAAATAAAAAATAAAAAAATAAAAAGTAGACATAAGCAAGGTGCAAAATAGATACTCACCAAACACTTAACTGTGTGTGTGTATATATATGTGTGTGTGTGTGTGTGTGTGTATATATATATATATATATATATATATATATATATATGCATTTTTCCCCAGAAACTCTCTTAGCACTGAAGGATTAAAAATAAGAAAGCTATTAAAGATGTGGAGATGTTCTTAGCTGGTTGTTGGAATGCTGAGGAAGCATTTGTAACTTAATGAAGGGCATTGCAGCTCCTTCAACCAAAACTCCCAGGCCAGCCAAGATGAAGAAAATGATCTAAAAACACAATGATCAGGAAACAAGGAAAGATCTTTTCCAGACTGAACACACAGTTTAAGCTGTAAGAGGATTTAAGACACGACTAAACTCCATTGTCTCAAAAGGAGACCTTCAAATACCTAATTAATTTTTCATTTGTTTTATAGCTCTAGCAGATGTTGCATTTTTTTCATAGATTAGCTCATCACTGAGGTACAAGAAGAAAAAAAATCTTTTGTTAGATTTTGAATTAATATACTTGAAATGACATAGAAAAGGTATGATTTGTGCAATCCATAGTGTCCTGGCTATGCCATCTCATAATGTGAATTTTAATATATCCTTATTTAAATACAAATAGAGATAATATATTTTAATTTATTTTTTAGAAGGAGAAAAGGGGCTTAGCATTTAGGAATGGATTTGTATTTCCTTAGTCAATTTCTGGATAGGATCACTGGGCTCAGGTGGACATTTTTACTGACCATGTCATTTTTATTCTGCATCTACTAATTACTGAAAGAAAAAATAGATAAATGGCTTTTGAATGTAAAAGAGCTGGATGAAAAGAAACAGTGATAAAAGAGAGAGATATATCACTAGGACATGATCTGAGCCACAACACCAAGGATTTCTCATCATCTTGTATCATACCCTGAGATACAAGCTTGGGGATCTGTCATATAAAGCAGTTACTATTCTATTTCTTCTGAAAAGGTGAGTGAATGGTTGGCAGCCCTCTTGTGTATGTCTCACCCTCTAATGAGGTGAATGTATGTGAAATGGTCAACATTTTCTCCTTGTCTTGAATTCCTTTCATGGAGAACTTTAACCAACACACTGTCTTGGAGAGGGAGGTCCTATACAATGGGAGCCTGTGATACCTCCTTCCTATACTTCTCTTTCATCTGCCCAAAACCCTCGGAAAATATGAAACCAGAGTGGTGAACTTTCCCGCCCCCTCCCTATCCTGGAAAGTCTGAATCAGGCAGACACATTGTACCAGAAGCAACTAGAATAAATTAGCTGTGGTGTCTGGGTCAGCATGTGTCCACATAATTTGGGGCATTGAGAAATGAAAATGACTGGGGCAGCCAGGTCAAGCCATAAGTGAACAGAGCACGCTGGTCTGAACAAGGTGACGATAAGCAATGTTACCATTTTTATCCAATGGCATGCCAGTTGCTGTGATCAGCCCCTCCCAGGCCTGACCACATTCTCTGTCCTTTTTTGTTTTTTTCTAACCATTTTGAATTTGCTTTCTTCTCTTTGCAATCTCTGCAAGGAGACAGACAGACACCAAGTAAACTAAATATTGTCTTATTTTACCTTTTCAGGGGACTCTGTTTACATTTAAAATGAAAAATATGCGAAGGTTAATTGGACTTTTAGATTTTTGAAATCAAATAATTACATGGCAGGAAAGATGTCAGGGAAATAATTTGCCAAATGTCACCTATGCGACAGGGATTAGACTAGATACTTGCACATAATTGGTATAATTTATCCTTTGCAATCACATGGCAAATAGGATTATAATCCCTATGTTCTTTTAAAAGAGAAAATCAAGGCTTAGAGATATTAGGTGGCTTTTACAGCTTTTGAATCCAGAATTATCTACAGGAAACCCATGTTCTTTCTTCGAAATCATTGTACATCGTTAAGAAAAAGATGCCTCATGTTAGCATATGAAAAACAGATCTGTGGGAGCTAGGGACCAAAACATTTGGCTTTACCTCCAAGAACTCATGACCCTAGAAGTCATCAATAGGATAAAATGGTCTTTATGGATTTTATTTCATTTCTTTCTAAAGGATTCCCTGTCTGATCATAGGTACCACTTACATGTTCAGTTATATCCCCCTAGATATTGAAATATTTTCCTTTAAGTATTGAAAAAGAATGGTTCCCCAATTGAATCTCTAGAAGTTATTCTTCCTGACAAGCATGAAGACACACATAGATAGATTCTATTCCTGATCAGTACAGTTATTTTCAAGCACAGGTGTTTAGATAGTTTCTAGAAACTAGTTTTCTTCTGAACAATAAATACAACCCCAAATTACTCTAGGGAAGTACCCCAAAAGTAGTTATGTTGTTTGACTTCATTCAGTCCCTTACTCAGGGTTAACTTGGAAGAAGAAAAATTTACAAAGTTTTCTTTTATAAAAAACCTATATCATCAAAATTCACAAATTAAGAATAGAGATTATAATCTATATTATAAATTATTTCCTGTTTTTGTTAACTGCATGTCTGAAATCATACATCATCTAAAAGATATTCCCAGTCTTATCTTCTGTTAATGAATGGTATATTTTCATGCTTCCAAGAGTGTCAACCTCTGTAAGAATTCTGGAGACAACTTACCCTAGGCTGCCATCCCCTTGCCTGGTGAAGGTAGAACTTAAAATGCTTGAGAAGAGAGCAAATTATTTATTTCTTACAAACTCAAAACGTGCCTACCTAGAATTTTCTTTACTCTTTCTAGAAATCTTGAGTGGCTCTTCAAGATTATGCAAAGATAAGTTAAGTAAGCTTCCTGTTGCAGGAATGTCATGCAAAGGTCACTCTCCAAAGATCCTCGGGAGTAGAGCTGATCCTGGAGAGGGAGATTGGTGTATTTGTATGAAGTTGTTACTTCTTGGGAGGCAGAGGATGGTTTCTCTGATCTTTTTCCTTTTGAGGTTTGGAATTACTGAGGCCTTTCTTATAGGATGATACCTCCCAAGATTTTCTAATATGGAAAAGCTAATGAGAACCTGAGGGGAGAAACTCTTCTCAGGGAATGATGTCTGAACTTATGGTAGGAAGTGAAGTGTGGCTGTGAGAACTTGGGGGGTGGGGAACTCTGAGAAGGGAAAGTAGAGGAAAAGAAGGTGAATAGGAACAGGTATGAATGGATGGAAGTGAGAAAGTGTGTGTGTGGGGTGTGTGTGTGTGTGTGTGTGTGTGTGTGCAGTTAAAGTCCAACACAGAACAGGTTGCCAGCTCACGTGGATTAGAGTAGAATTCTCTTCATTTTGCCTACTTGGGATAGTGACAGTACACTCAAAACCGTGTTGACCACCTCGGTGTAAAGGATGCCTAAGCAAGATACAAGGGCTGATCGTGATAGCTTAGTCTCAGGTATCAGAATGAATAAATCCCCCTCCCACGAGTAGACAAGCGTTCTTCATGAACGTCATGACTGGTTTTTTCAACAGTAAAACTAGAGGGGAAACAGAAGAGAGGAAACCAATAGTGAATTTATCAGACTGTCTATTTGTCACGCTCCCTGGAGGTCTGAATGAGTCTGAGTAAGCTTTTCAAGCCCTTTGTAAATGTAGGTAAGGAGATGGGCTGAGGCCAGGGTAGTGGAACAAAGACGAGACATGAAGACTCTGAATTATTTAATATGTTAGGTGGTTTAGGACTTGGACCCTAATTAGAAATATAAGTGATTGTGACTTATTTGTATTTCTGGCTGGTGAAGTACAATAATCAAGTAATACATAGCGAAAGGGTCCAATTTGATATAGACTTACTTTTATAACTAAAGCCACATTTTTATTTATACAAATAATTGCTTGTTTCATCTATGTTATTCAGACTTCGATGACTTGAATGAATTGCTTTTCTTTTTTTATTATTCATGAGAGACACAGAGAGAGAGGCAGAGACATAGACAGAGGGAGAAGCAGACTCCCTGTGGGGACCCCAATGCGGGACTTGATCCCGGGATCCAGGGATCATGACCTGAGCCAAAGGGAGACACTCAACCACTGAGCCACCCAGGTGCCCCAAATGAATTACTTTTTAACTGTATATTCCCAAATATATCTTTTATTTTTTAAAATAAATTTACACATTTGATCATAACTACTTTTGCTTGATTCTTTTACCTCCTGTTTCATGCTTCCATGAATCTTTTCTCATTTGTTTGTATAAGGTATTTTCAGATTTATCACTGGACCCCTCTTTACTAAGTGATGAAAGTTTTTTTTTTATTCAATGAACTTGAGCATAATTTTTAAAAGTTGCACCTGACATTCACACAGCGATAAAATAATTCTAATGGTTTTATCGTATTGAGTTCCCTGCAGGATCATGAGGGAATTTAATGAATTGGAAGAAAAAATACGTAATTTTTTTTATACAATAGTGCATAAATATGTTTGAGTGATTGTAAGGATAAAAGAGATGTGCATATTAGTGTATGTGCAACAGAACATCTAAATTGACAAGGGGATAACTGTGTTACAAAATAACTTGTTCATATGAACATAAATGAGTAACTGAAAAGAAGAAAAATAGGGCAAAGGAAGTGTGAACAAGTGTAAGACTGTAAGATGAAAGCATAAACACATTATATTTTCCATAAATAAAATTATGCTGGATTCTTCTACTAAAGAGAGAGATCACTTTGAAAAGAGGATGTTAGGTGACATTATCAAGATGATGGACTAGGAGGTCCCAACACTCATTTTCTCACCTGAAAAACAACAAAATCAATGAATAAACAACTACAAACTGACAAGACTAACTTCAGAAAAGCTCTGGATTAAAACAAAGAAGCAGTCAAAGCCTTTTGGAGCCCAGAAGCCTAGGATGGCCCCATAGAAAAGCATAGAAAGCATTTCACCATCCCTCATTGTCATTCACTATAGTGGCTGCACCAATTTTCATACCCACCAACAGGGCACAAGGGTTCTCTTTTCCCACATCTTTATCAGTGTCTGTTAACACTTGTCTTTTTGGTAATAGCCATCCTAATAGGTGTGAAGTGATATCTTGTGGTTTTCGCCTGGCAATTTGGCAGTGTGGAGCCAAGAAGGTTCCCCTGGGAAAGTTTTTATCCCCTAGAGAAAAGGAGAACAGGATCAACCTATAAAACCTCATTGCTGCCATGAATGTCTACAGTTTTTGCTACCAAGTACCCCTCTAGGCTTTACCAATGCTGAGCCCAGCTGATAAAACCTCCTGGAGTCACTAGGCTGGAGCTCTTGTTGCAATGACCTGCCCCCAGTGACCTGAGCTGATGCTGCCACCCTCCCAACCACCCCTTCATAGCACTCCCTCCTGCCCCATTCGCCCTCCCCTGCCCCAACAGATGAGGACTCCACAGGCCACCTACAGGACCAGAGTTGCCAATGGCCTTAAGCCTCCCTCTCTGGGTACTAAGTTACACCTTTGACTCCCTGGTGCTTTGCCATGTCACTGCTGCTGCACCCTGAGACCTCAGTCAGGACTTTGATCTGCCATCCCCAGGGCCCTACTACTGCTGGGCCATGATCCCTGAGCAGAGGCAATTGCTGCACCCTGTCATCCTCAGGCATGTGCTGTTACAGCATCTCTTGCCTCTCCCTGGGGCTGAATAACCAAAGTAAGCTCCCTGAGACCCAGTTCTGTGGGCGATCTGCATACACCCGCACCTCAGACAAAGGCGTGCTGTATTCACTGCAGCCAGCGCACCTGTATTCTAGGCTCCTTGGTAGTTCCATCTCAGCCCTGGTTTTACTCCAGCCCCACTGATGCTCTAAGTGCCAGTATAAGGGACCTGGCATGGAAAGGGATGCCCCAAGTTAGAACTTCTCCCCATGGGCAAACAGGACAACAGGAGGTCCCAATAGCCTTTGTCACGAGGGAACACTCCAGCCCAGCCACTACTGCTGCAGCAGACACCTCCCAGACCTGGCTGCGGCATACACCCACTGTCTCAGCCACTGTTGACCTCCACTGCTGCACCTTCCCAGGAGCTGCAGGTTGGAGAAATGGTGCCTACACGGTAAAAAGTTTTGTTTAGGCAAAGTAAGTAAGTTCTTGGGATCTAGTGTAAGGGTGCGGTGGCTAGGTAACAGTTCTGTATTGTACTCCTGAAAAAGTACAATAGCAACACATATAATAGCAACACTGTCTTTAGCAACACAGAAAATATGCTCACTCTAAGCTGAAGATTTTGAATGATGGTAAACAAATAAACATAGTTATTGATAAATGAAGGCATATTCATTAAACAAACAAAAATATTTTTTAAATAAAATTCATTTGAAAATTCATTTAAACATTCATCAAATAAAAACATATGTTAAACAACCCTAAAAATCAGAGAAATGCAACTTAGAGTAATGATGCTAAATTTTTTACACATATTAGCTTCAACGAATTTTTTTTTTAAATGGTAAAATATTGCTGGCTGGTGAACACATGAGTCATTATAACGTTCTTGGAATGTAATTTGCCAGTATATACTTTAATATTTAAACCACCAGAAATCACCAACATGGCAGGATTCAAATGTAAGGATGTTTTGTCATTGTACTATTTGTACCAAATTAAAAAAAAAAAAAAAAGGAACAATGTCATACCTATTAGTAGGATAATGATTCTAGAAACTGTGGTCCATCCATACCATTGAATGCAGCCATGAATAAATGAATGTGAAGAAGCTGTAGAAGCTGATGTCAGTTTCCAAGATGAACACGTTACACGGAAATAGCAGGATGCTCTGAAATTTATAGTATATGATCAGCTTTTAGTAAAATATAAAATGACCTTCCCTTATCTTCTATGTGTACGTATGTTTGTGAGTTTGTGTGTGTGTTTATATGAGCATGAAGTTTGTGTGTGGTTTATATGAACATGAAGAAAGGTATGAAAAGTAATCCATCAGACCTTTTAGCAAAAATTACCTGGGCAGGGGGTAGGGTCGGAGTGGGGCATTTTACTGGTCTCTGTCCCTCCCTCGCTCCCCAAAAAGTTTGTTTTTGAAAAAGATACACACACACACACACACACACACACACACACCCTCCCTATGATGGAGCATTTGGTAGAATCTCATTTATACTTTGTTTATCATTTATAGGAAATGCATAAACACATGAGTGTAAAAATGCTAAGTAGTTACCTCAAGGGTGAGACTTCAGGTGATTTTGTACTTCTATCTATCTATCTATCTATCTATCTATCTATCTATCTATCTATCTATCATCTATTTATATCTATCTACACACATATAATATAAAAATGTGTAATTGCATATGTATATGCATATTATGTGTTTATATAGAGTCACACTTCTTTTACAATGAACATCATCATTTACATTTAAGAAAAACTACCTCCTTTATTGTGGAAGAGATATGGGTAATATAACCTACCTGCCTGATACATTACATGCAAAATGCCTTCAAGACTGGCCCAGGAGCGGCTCCCCCTAAAAGTCTCCATTATCATTTTCATTATTATTACTCTTATTTTATACATACTCTGATTAATAACACTCTCCAGCAATTCTTCTTATCCATTTGAAATTGTCATTTTATTTGTGACTCTGCTTTAAATCCTCTCTTTTCAGGTGGCTTTTCCTTACTGGCCTATCCCTCCTCAGATGCAGGTTGTTGAATCCAAATCATCTTTCATACAAATGATCATATCTGCTAATATTATTGCTTCAGCCAGACTCAAAGCTACTTACAGCACAAACATACTTTGTATCTTTGGTTTACTCTCATCAACACATCAAAGATGCTGCCACCAGGCACATAGCAAGCATAGCTCAATTGATATTGGTTTAATGAGACAATTGAGAACTGAGGTTTCTTTCAGAAATTTAGATAGATAAGTCAATAGATGAGAGATAGATAGATAGATAGATAGATAGATAGATAGATAGATAGATACCCTATAAAGACAAATCCTGGGGATCAGTGTATTGACATTTGCATTTTGTCAACAAATATTTTCAATGAAAAATGTGACAATTTTCAGGAATTTACAATTCACACCTTCTTCTAACAAATGCAGTCTTTCTACACTGATATATTTGATCACAATAAAGCATTTGCAGAGCTCGCTGATCAGAAAATTGATGCAGAGGAGATGATACGGAAATGTTTGGAAAGTTATTTATCAGGCTGGCTGAAAGATGAGAAGAGGAAGGTTTCACAGACTCCTAAGATGAATTTGAAAGAAAGATGGGAACACAGATGAAGAGAGAACCTACGAGCATCAGAGAGGCCCACTGGGTCCTGCTTGGGTCAGGATCAATTCCACAGCTATCATTGGACAGACCATACATACAAGAAAAGCAGGAATCCTTTTTCATTGTAAATTCTTCAAAGACTTGTAGTTTCTGAATTTTAATCTGGAAAAAAAAAACAGTATTTTTTGGGCAAATAAAAAATGCATTTGTTTTTAAAGAACTTACAGAATTCTACTCTGAAAGGGGACAAGAAAGGGATTAGCTCAACCCACAGCACTTCAGTGTGGTTTCTGCTCTAAAGGGCACATATAAACTTTCTATTCTTTACATCAACCAAGGAGATGTTTAGCCTTCTTAGTCTCAAGAAATATATATATATATATATATATATATATATATTATATATATATATTAGACATTACCACCTCCAAGTTGCTGCCTTTGTCTAAGGAGGATTGAATTGGATAGATAGCAAGTTGTAAACACTTCATACAGTTTTTTTTTTTTTAACAGAGGATTAATTGATACAGTATCTGAAAATAACAGCAGCATTTCAAGCTTCCAAAAAAGGTGTATCTGGTTACTTAATGATGCCATCGAGTACCAAGCTTCCTTTCATCTCTCTGCACTTCTGATTCCCTCAATCCAAGACACATCCTCTCTGTGGTTGTGAGTCAGCCGAGGCCGTTGGCACCCTCATGCATGTCCAACAGGAACAAAAGTGTTCCTTCAATCGTCAGATTAAAATCTTGACCCACATTCGTACTGAATAACCCTGGGTTACACTTCTTCTTCTCTGAACCAACTGCTGCTGCATCATTGATTTTACTAGACAAGGTCTCGGATCCTTCTATATCCTTTGTCTTCCTAAATAATGGCACATAACAAATGTATCGATAGCTATAATGATTTTGCTTCCATGATATCTAGCATAGCATCTGGAATTCAGATTTGATGAATAAATGAATAAGCAAATGAATGAGTGAACACACGAATGGATGGAAGTAAAAATAAGTGTATGTCATAAGTAATGACAGCCTGAGGATAGAACTAAGAGACCTATGGTCTTTTGGCTTCCAAAAGGGTACAATTTCCTTGACACTTCACACAAACAATACATTCTAATGAGCTGTTTGTCAATGCTACAAGCATGCACAGTTTCTGAAAGATCATTGAGATGCAAAGGGACAAATAATTCAGTCCCCAGTATAAGGAGCAAGGCCAAGAGATAATTTTTATTTTATCAATCATTAATTTCAGTCAGCTTTTTTGTTTAATTGCCATAAAGTCTCTATCCTTGCCTTTATTACTGCATGTTAATGGTGGATCTCTTTTAGCTCCTACTTTGTCTTCAAGGAAGAAAAGGTAATAGTTTAATTCTAAAAGATCTTAAAATTCTTTTAAGATTATCACTATTAGAATTTTTCCATAAAGCAGCTGTTAATACCTTGTTGGCCTAAGCATTTCTTATTATTATATATTTTGTTTATTTATTCATGAGAGACACACACACACACACACAGAGAGAGAGAGATAGAGAGAGAGAGAGAGGCAGAGATATAGGCAGAGGGAGAAGCAGGCTCCATGTGGGGAGGATGATGCAGACCCAATCCCAGGATCCCTGAGATCATGACCTGAACTGAAGGCAGACGCTCAACCATTGAGCCACCCAGGAGTCCCTGGCCTAAGCATCTCAATTACATTTGTCTAAAGCAATGGTTGTCACCTGGGAGTAATTTTGCCGCTCCATCCTTCAGAGGACATCTGTAATATCTGGAGACAACTTTGGTTATCAGAACTTGGGGCAGAGGGAAAGGGAGGCTCCTGGCATCTAGTAGGCAAAAGCCAAGGATATGGTTAAATATATTGCAATATACAGGACAGCCCCCCTCCAATTAAGATATTTCTGGCCCCAAATGCCAATTTTGTCAAAGTTGTAACGTCCTGTTTTAGGTGCATTATTGTCTATTGCCTGAGGGTATTAATATGTGTTTATCAATTTATGAAACGTGGTGATAGAATAAAACAAAAGACAAGACAGCATCTTTTAGGGCAGTCTGGGAGAAGAAGCTATGGGTTTGAATGAATGCATTGCCCATGAGAATGAGGGGACCTTATTTTATAGAGTGGTATCATGGAGGTTAGAAAAGATCTCCCCTCCCTCCTCCTCTCCTTCTTCTTTTCTTCTTCTTATTCTCCTCCTCCTCCTCCTCCTCCTCCTCCTCCTCCTCCTCCTCCTCCTCCTCCTCCTCCTCCTCCTCCTTCTTCTTCTTCTTCTTCTTCTTCTTCTTCTTCTTCTTCTTCTTCTTCTTCTTCTTCTTCTTCTTCTTCTTCTTCCTTCTTCTTTCTTCTTCTTCTACTACTTCTTTTTATTCTTCCTCCTCATTTTTAAAGAGAGAGAGAGAAAGAATGAGCACATGAGCAGGTGCAAGGGGAAGGGAAAGGGCAGAGGGAGAGGGAGAGAGAGAATCTTAAGCTGGTTTCACACCCAGCCCGGAGCTGATGCTGATTCTGGGCTTGATCTCACAACCCTGAGACCACGACCCTGAGATCATGATCTGAGCCGAAGTCAAGAGTCCAACATTTAACCTACTGAGCCACCTGGGCTCAGTTTTCTAATCAAAATTTTCTCCACAATCAGTTTTATTATATTTTAATTTATAACATTTTGTTATTGGTTAAATGGCATCACCCCAAATTCTTATATCAAAGTCCTAACCTCCAGTACCTTAGAATGTACCTTTATTTGGAGACAAGGTCTTTATAGATGTAATCAAGTTAAAATGAGGTCAATAGGATGGGCCTTAATCCAACATCACTTCTTATTAAAAAAAAAAAAAAAAAAAAAAAAAGGAGGGGGATCTGGACTCACAGATACACAGGGAGGGAAAATGATGTGAGGTTACCCAGAGAAAAGCCAGTAATCCACAGGCTAAGAAAAGCCTCTAACAGATCCTTCCCTCAGAGCCATCAGACGATATGAACCCTGCCAACATTTTGATTGTGGAATTCTAGCTTCCAGATCTGTGAGAAAATAAATTTCTGTTGTGGAAGCACCCATTTTGTGGTACTTTGTTAGGGCAGCCTGAGTCGAATAATACTGCTATTAAAGCAGTCTTTCACATAAAAGAGCTTCGACTTTAGGATTCTTTTGTTAAATGAAAATATTTTCCAATGAGAAACATGTGCCATTATCAAGTTATTAGTATCTTTGTGGGATGTAATCTACTGGATTGTATTGAAAAAATTAGTAACTGGTTACTAACTAGGAAAGAATGAACTTTTTGATACTGAGAAAAAGAGGCAACTGGGGGAGGTTTTGTTTTATTTTATTTTTTATTTTTTAAAATATTGTATTTATTCATGAGAAACACACACACACACAGAGAGAGGCAGAGGCAGAGGCAGAAGGAGAAGCAGGCTCCTTGCAAGGAGCCCAATGTGGGACTCGATCCTAGGACCCTGGGATCATGACCTGAGCCAAAGGCAGATGCTCAACCACTGAGCTACCCAGGTGTCCCTGGGGGAAGTGTTAAAGGAAGAGATCA